>NC_090695.1:92670702-93310020 GCF_013368605.1 Nyctibius grandis | reverse complement strand
GAAACTGTGCTCCAATAAAAAGCAGTCATGAACACTGGAGAAGTGCATTTTCATATACGCCTCCCCTAACAGTAGGAGAGGTGAGATTCATGTGGTCTGTTTTTTAGAGAAAAAAAATCACAAATCTTCTTCTCTAAACTATGTGTTGAGCTTTTGAAAGTTTTCCCTTTCCCCCTCCTCCCTACCCGTCTCTACAATAAGTACAGTTGTTAGACAAGGCAGGTCTTTGTGCTCCAAATTTAATACATAGTTTTTGACCCACGGAGTGATAAGCTGGAAAATAAATGGCTGGATTTTCCCCAGTGTTGAAGAACGCCTTTCAGGTTGACTTGGGAACTTGCCTATTCTCGTCTGCCCACCTGGCTTTCACTTTGATATCCCTAACATTATCATAACTTTTATTGTCTTTTCATGTCAGTCAAACCTTCTTCACTAAATTACTTTCCTTTATACATCCTCTTCTGCTATTTGGTCTCATCATCATCTAAGATTTAAGGTGAAAAAGCTTCTTCTATTTGACAGAGTGGGAGGTGGAAATTACTATGTGAACAGTAAACTACAGGTTACATAAATAATATATCATTGTATATCACCCTGTGGAGCCTTAAATCAATTCATTAGTTTGTATAAAGCTTTTGTGTGCTTTTTAACTGCATCGTATCCAAGTTGATTACACATTTGCTCTAAGTTTGTTTTGTTTCTTTGTGTCGTCAACTTTCAGGATTCTCATATAATTATGCCGAGTGTGTTTCCAAAGATTGTTTTTCTTTCTTTAGAGGCTTGGTTTATGTTTTTTCCTCCACTTCTTGACACATCTCTAGCCTGAGGCAAAAGTGTGCATTTTGTTCATGGAAGGTAGACACAGGGATATTCTTCACTGTGCAAGGAGTGAAAGGCAAGCTGAGATATGCTGGATTAATGAAAGAGGTACTGAAAAGCAGCTGGTTGATTCATAGCGAGCCATTCACTTGCTTTCATGCTGCTTCATAGCAAAAAAAATCTATAGACTGAACTGTACAATACAGATAATTTATCTTGATGCCAAGAAGCCTCATACCCTTTTCATCGGCTAAATTTACAGGCATGCCAGGAAAGGCTACTTTTTGGCTGAAATTCAGGAGATTAAGGCAACCAGGAGAACCTTGTTTTGGAAGATGACAGAGTTAGTTGAATTATATCTTTTTTTTTTTTTACAGTTTTTAGTGAAAAACCTAAGAAGTTACTAGTTTGGGGAAACAAGGTAGAGAAAGACAACATTTTATTACATTGTCAGTGATTGCCCATGCTAAAATACTGGTCTAGCCTGACTGCAAAGTAAAAACAGACATTGCTCTGATACGATGATCGATTTTATTATTCCAGCTGAGATTTTTCTCTTTCATTTTTCTGCAGATCTCTTCTGCTCAGTAACTCAAGAACTGCACAAAGGTCCTTTACAATGTAGACGAAGTAGAACAATATTAGCCAAGACAATATTCAAACAGTCGTGAAATAGTTATTGAAAGTACTGCTCCTCGTTTCAATCCCTGCAAGAAATCAAAATCTTTCGAATGGAGCCAGATTTTAATGAAGGGTGTCTGTTTAAAGCTGAGTTACCAAAAGCCTTGGCTGTGCCTGGACTTTTATTTTAAGTATTTGTACCATTAAATATTAATATAGGTCAAATAACTGAACCCCCTGAGCAGATGAAATCTGCACAATGAAAACAAACACACTGTATAACATGAGCCAATGTTACCCACAATGTCACTGGATAAAATATGCAAACACAGACCCCGATTTCCCTGAACAAGTTTTCTTATTGACGTTCTGGGAGAACAAGAAGGAAAACATAAAAATTAAATAATAGTCACGGCACTGAAACTTTTAAAAGCTAATCCAAAGCTCATTGACTTCAGGGAGCTTTGTCTCTGCTTCCTTGAAGAGTTTGCAGTGCTGCAAAAGCTGAAACACACCAAGTGAATTCACAAAGTGGTGCCACATAGACAAGGCAATGTCAGATCTGGTGACAATTGTGTCCTTAAGGGCTTAGCCACAGGGATTAAAAAGAAAAATATGGAGCAGTTCTGCTCATCCTTTACTAGGATCTCCTGCATAATTTTACTACAGGCTCCCAATTTTTGCAGAGGTCCTGGCTACAGCTCGACCCAGGCAGGCAGGCTCTGCATGTCACCTTTGGGGCCAGGAATTGTGGTTTTGCACTGTGGATGACTGCTAATGATGAGAAATATGGGAGGTCCTACAAGAATACGGGAGATATCCTAGATCTGTAACCTTGGTGAGGTCCAGGCAAGATGAGGAGCATGCAATAAAATTGAAAAGGAGGAGAAGTACATAGCAAGGATGGAAACTGAGAGTTTCTTGAATTGATTAGTATGTATCAAACAATATTCTCGAGGGGTAGCAGTGGGAAGCCCTTGCCCTTGATCCTTTGGTTTCGTTTGACACAACCTTCACAGCTGGCATGAGGAGGACTTTTTGCTGCAGTTAGATTTGTGCTTTCAGGAGCAACATACATGCTTGAATCTTGGTTGCTCTGAGATGTGTAAGCATGTGGAAGTGCTTCGAATTTGAATAGGACAGAGTAAAAACTTAAAGAAGCTGTAAAAAATACCATGGATCAACTTCTGTTCCTTGTTATGTTTCAGCAAATTAGGAATAACTTTATTAAAATTATGGCACTGGCGTGGCAAAGTTGTACATTCAAAATGATGAGTAAAGTTTCTCCCCCAGTTACAAGGTTACTTAAAACAATAGAAATTTTTTTAACTTCTGGTTTTAAGTCTTTAAATTATGCTTGTTGCTTAATTCAAAGTTTTAAGATTTTCTTTAGAAAAACAGAAGCTGTGAATCCTATCTAATCCTGTGCCTTCAGCAGCTGAAAAGTTAAGAATAATATTGATACTGTGAAACTTAGAAACCTTCACAGAGGGAAATGTGGGTTCCTATAGCCAGAATATTCTGATAACACACAAAAAAAGTGGATGTAAAAATCCAATTTCAAATTTTAAAAGTGAACCGTTCCACCACTTAAGCTCCTACTTACCATTTTTTTTGCGTGACGAACATACTGTTATTCAGCTGAAAGCTAGTAAAAATTGCTTAAAATCATTCTCCTTTTAGCTCCAGTTTGGCTGCAATAAGAGTTCATGTTTTGAAACAGATAATACAGAAGGGTGTATATTTACTTCAGTGGGGTAGAAACTAGATTTTCAGTTTCTCATAATGTTCTGCAGTTGTGAAATGTTCTCACCCAGTAAAGAAACAAAATCAAAACAATAGAAATATTTCCTCCAGTCGGAACAGTTCAGGTTGCTCAAAATATTTAAAGTATTAAGCAGAAACACTTCAAATATTAAGTAAAAACATTCAAATAGAAAAAAGCAATAATTTTTGTTTTGAAAGTAAGTTCTAAAAAAATTTTAAATGTTCAAGAGAAGTCCATATGATAGAAACTTTCCATGTAATTTAATTTTTTTACATAATCTTTCCATCTTGGTGAAAGCTATATTTAAGGGGATTTTTCTCATTTCTTGTATTTTGATTCAAAGTTTTCACCAGGTTTTCTAATGATGTGCACAGTTCTGGAGGCTGCTTCTTAAAATGTAACCCAAACAGTCCAAATATTGCACATTAGTGTGCTGATGTGAATGAGACAATGCACGCCTGGCTTAAAACCAAGTGCTCAGCCCTTCCAAAGCACACTGATTGGAGTCATAACCATCCAGCTAAATTGAAGCTGGTAATTAAAAATATGCAAAATGGTTTAGAAATAATGTAGATCTCTCTGAATGTGGGTTTTGAATCTGGGTGTCTCTCATATGGGTAAAGTGGATAATTGCCTGCCTATCCTGCTTCTATTCATTGCAAATAATTGAGTTGTTGTCAAACACTTCTAACACTGCCTATCACAATAAATATGAGAAGACAGAGGAGCTCTTTGAATAATCTCATTTTTGTGGCTGAGGAAGCTGTTTCTTTTCTATTTGCTGGGGAATGGCATAGCAACAGGAAAAGAGAAAAGCAGAATGGAGAAAGCACTGCAGACTTTGCTTTATTTCTTTATTCTTTATCACTACATTGCATATAAGACTCCAGTCCTACACCTGTGTTTCTCCAGGGCCTTCTTTTGTGCAAAACCCCGTGGCTCGTTCATCATTGGAGTGACAGCATGAGCCCAGTGGATGGGGACGGTGGGGTAGGGACCAGGAATACCAAACATACATGGGGAGCTTTGCACAGGTCCCCAACCAAGGCACCTATAAATCTTGGGGTATGTGCCGAGGAAGCCAGGCATGTTTGGGTAGTGATTGAACGAACACCTGCTCAGCGCTCTCAGGCTGCAAAATTTCACCAGTGTGATCGAAACCCCATCCGAGCACAAAGAAAGCTGGTACATGACGAATGGAGCCTGTCTCCACCAGGGCAGGTGTTGCTGCCTCGAAATGGGCTCTGGTGGTGCTGTGGGCTTTGCTCTTGTTCTTGGATCTGCAGAATATGAGACCTCAGGTGACGTTTCTCACTGCAGTGGCTTCTGCAGTGGCCCATCTCTTACAGACCACCATGGCTTTGTTTCTCCAACAGCCTCTCGCGTAACACCTCCCTTTGCAGGTCCTTCCACCGCTATGCTACTTCAGCAGCGTTTCCTCAGCCCCATTTCCCTTCACTGTCACAGCTCTCCATATGCTACTACAATTCCCATCTTTTCATTTTTCCTTCCTCCAACAGGCCAATTCCTCGCTGGCTTCAGCAGCTCTTTGAAGTTTCCTTCATGGTGCCACTTTGGGTTATCATGTTTTGCACACTTGGACTTTTGCACAGACACACGCAGATGATGCAGGTTGGGTGGCTGGAGCATTTAAAAGGTGAAAGTGATGCTCCCAGAGACCTGAAGAAGACAAGTGTATTTCTTTGCCTCTATTTGAGGCTCGCTGTCACGCAGCATGGGTGGAGACAAACTGATGTTCCAAACCAGCCGCAGCAGGTATCGCCTACTCTTTCCTGTGTGCTGCCCAGAGAAACTCTGACATTCCCCCCCCGCCTTTCTTATCTCACATTTGAATTTTAGTTTTGCTCTGAGGTGTCTGTTCTCCAGCCTCTCTCAGTGTCTTTTATATGATTTCATAAATGATAAAGCCAGCTCAGCCTGAGGAATGGCCCCAGAAATAATCACTCTCACATCTCCATGCTCAGATTTTCCCAAGGAACAGGATTCTGCCTGAATTATTTCTGGACACACGGTGATGAGTTTCACAAAAATTCCGTTTCACCATTAGGATCTTGACATTTCTGCTCCCAAACTTAAGATAACAGAGAGGTTAACCAAGAGATGCTGCAGCAGAAATCTGTTGCACGTTGCAGCAACCAGAACAAACCTTTGATATCTGGGAGCTGATTCAGCTGTCATCTTCAAAGGGCTCTTGCTGTCAGACAAGCTTTTGCCACAGTAATAATGCAGCAGTCTGAGGGCCTGGGGATGATTTTGTCTATGTAGCATCGCCTTTGTAAAGAATAAGATGCACTTGGGACTTATTAGAGTCCCTGGCAATTAGACAGAGTGGAGCATCTCCAGAATGACATTGTCCATGCAAATTAATTAATCCTATACCCCTGAGATAAGTGTTGATCCTCGTGTTTTGGTGGCAGTGGTTAGCAATTGGCTGTGCAGGCAGCAGTGGAGGCAGCGCCGAGCTGACCCAGCCGATGGCCGTCAGCTATAAGGGTATTAGCAGCCCCAGGCTGCTGGAGAGAGAAGGGGTGGCTGAGGCCACCTTTCACCTGGGCACCTCAATTCCCAGAGGCCAAGTGATTTCCAGAGGCCACACAGCAAGTGCGTGGCACTGTCAGCCCTGGAGTTCAACCCATGCCTGGCTGCAAGCAACAGGCCACAGTATCTCTTTCCATACTGTAATTGTTAGTGTGTTTTAATAAATTCCTCCAGGAACATGTGCCATAGAAAATGTGTAAGTCAAACAAACCGGAAAGCAAATCAGCTTTGCACTGTCATTTATATTGGAAGAGTAGGCATGTTAAATCCCCTTTTCCACAAATCCCTTTCAATAAATCAGTTCTGGAGCAATGCGGCTGGTTTTCGGGTGCTTTAACGGAGCTGTACTTTTCAATGACTCTCTGTACTAAGTGATGTTCTTGAAAGTTATGCTGAAAGAGCCCAAGCGATTTTGGAAAAGAGACGTGTGTATCCAAATAGCTGGAGTGAATGAGTTCATTCTGTGTATCAGGGAAATGCATAGGCAAAGGGTGGCCAAAATTATAGGCTGGATAATTTCAAAATGTTCTTGGCTTGCTCCACGAACAGGTGTAAATCTGCTGGATGCATTAGAAGCGAGTGCAATTCAGATGTGAAGCGAGAGCCTTTCAAAAGCCCTGGGTGAGACACGGGAGGAAAGCCTAGCTCCTGCTCATTAAAATAACTGCTTGGGAGCTTGCTGGCTACACCTGCTCTGTAGGAGTACCAGCAATGCTTTCTGCAGGGCACAGGTTGTGCATCACCTTTTGAAAGCAGGTATAATGCTCAGAGGCACCCCCCAAAATGATCATATGCACAAGGTGTCCCAGATAGTGCAGAGTGCACTAGCAGTGATTTGCATCACTGGGTAAAAGCACTATGAGGAAAGCATGAAAAGGAGGTGATGAGAAAATTGGGTAGCCAGTGTTGTCAAAATATCTTTCACTGGCTCTGTTCTAAGGAATAACCCATCGTGGCTGCTGAGCCAGAAGGCTCTCCATCCCTTTCCACTGCCCTCACTTCCCTTAGTTTTTCAGGGCTTATCTTTTCACATGGCAGAGCAGAGTCCCAGGATTTTTATCTGGCTGCAAATGATCCAGGAACATTATCAGCCCCTGTTAATGCACTTCAGGGCAAAATACTTTGGTTGCCACTTGGTCCTCCAGCTTGGCTTAGAGGTGTTCGAGCAAGGGGAAGAAGGAGCCAAAGAACCCCAACTAAACCTTGCAGGATTTTGGTGAACTTCAATTTTCTTTTCTCATTTTTGAACCTTAAAGGTCTGTGTTGCATTCAGTCACATAACTACACAAATTAAAAACTCAACTTGGCAAAAATCGCCCCAGAGTCCTTTATTGGCACCTCTCCTGGAATGCCAGCTGTTTGAGCAAAGCAGAGAGGCCAGGCTCTGCTGATTTCCCTACCCTTGCAGATGCCTGCTCCAGATTTGTTTTTTGAAGAAATAATTTACCATACAGGTGGGTTTGGGGTTGAAAGTCACTGTTTTTTTTGTAGATTGCCAAGACTGATGTGACATCAGGTTTGGCTCCAACTACTTGCATCAGGGAGCTGAACTTCGGTTTTCGCAAAGGATGCGGTTTGAAGTCCATCTTTGAATTCAATTGCAGGTATTTTGGGACAGGAATAAAACTAAGAACTGTTTTCCTCTGAACTGCAGATCAAATGAAATAAGTTCTGTATCATGAATGGTGATTAGCAGAACTGATTTTAGTATGACAAAAAAAAAACCAGCAATGAAAAGTGCCAACATCAAAGCCTGTGAACATTTTCTAGGTTTGCATGTTGGAAGATATACATATTTTTAAATGTTAGACATTTAAAGGGTTTGCAGATTCCTGATGTACAGCAGAACACAGTAAACCACTTTGGATTCATGGGGCCACACTCCCCCATAATGCCACTATACATTAATTAGCTGCATAACAGATACCTCTGCCTGAAAGTTGTATTTTTGTTTCCTCATAGTGCACTTAGAATTACTGGGGCATGTTGATTGATTCCCATTACTGAAAGCTTCTATCACGTAACATGTATGCACAAAAATCAGCCCTAATTGAGAGAGAGGAGGTTAATGGGGGGAGCATGAGAGATAAGGGTGATAAATTGAAAGAGCAATGGTTCTAACTCACAAAAGAGTTTAAAAAAAAAAAGGAAATTCACCATGAGGACTGTCCATATCAGAACACTTTTCCCAGAGAGGTTGTGTTTGGAGGGCTGGGCCTCATGTCCCTTCCAACCTGAACCGTTCTGTCCTTCTGCAAGAAATTGCCAGTAGCCTGCTTTTGCCATTTAAAAAAAAATGGCTGGGTTTCCAGGTTTCTGTTACCGGGAGTTCAGCTTTTCAGTACAAATAGCCATTTTTTGCAGAAGGTTTGGGAGCTAAAGTCTTCAACAGGGGACCGTGACTGTACTCCTACACACCTCTCTACAGCTCTGCATGAGCACTGTATTTACTACTCCTTCCTGGCCATGATCTGGCATATGAACAGCAGCACATCTGCAGTGATGTGGGTGACTGTTGCTATTACATGTAACAACATTAAGGTTTTTTTCCTCCAATGACATGTTTACATTGACAGATAGGTACATCTTCAAACCAGCAGCTCAATCCTTAGTATCAAACTTGTACCAAGGGGTGAATTAGTTCCATTCTGGAGCTCAAAATTTTGGGTGCACTTTATAGATTACCCTGGAACAGGCCAACCGTGTATGCAGCTAGGTCCCATGTTTATCACGAGATGGTCCAGGAGGCCTTTCAATCATCTACTTGACATGCTGGACTAGGTGGTGGACTAGGGTGAACTTCAGCAAACTACTTGAGTGGAAAGTTCATAAGTTTCTGCAAACAGCTTGTTCTCAACCACCCATCTCAAGCTTCCATTCCCTTGAAGTGAAGGGGGAACCAATGCAGATGCTACAGTGACTCCCATCAACATGCACAAGGCATGGCTTTTGCAGCAGTTGCTGCTGAACCATGAAGTAACCCCTGAAATCCTCTTGCCGTTTCCTTCTGTTCTTTGCCCAATTTTTCACTCTAAATTAAAAGTGCTGATGGGCCGCATTTGGCAGAATAACAGGCAAGCAACACATGTTGCAATCTGAGTATTTGTTTCTGATCACCACTGCCATAATTTTATTGTTGCTGTTGAATGAGAAAGTGGGTAAATTCAAGCAGGAAATGTACAATCTGCCTCTGTGTTAGTAATTGCTGATTTGATTTCCAGGTGTCCTACAGCCGAGTACTGTAGTTTAAAGTTGATATAAGCTTTCCAGCTTTCCTTGTGAGTCAGTTGTGTAACTTGCATACAAGAAATCCAGAAAACGTGGAAATTCCTAAGTCTTCGTTTCCTCTCTTTTGTTCAAAATTCTGTTGAAAGGGTGGGGTTGCGTGTACAGGACTAGGACAAGACTGAGAATTTTGTGCAAGCTGAAGTCAACATATAAAGAAAAAACAGGTTAGTTAGCAAGACCTCGATTCTGATTGCCACAGTAAAAAGCATTGGGAAAAGGATGATGCACAAGTTTCAGTTTCTCTCTGTCCACTCTGCTTGTGTAAAAGCCCTGTGCCACATGCTAGCGGAACCGATCAGGGTGAGGGCATTTACTGCCAGTGAACAAGACTGACCAGGCTGAAGGTACAACCGTTGCCCTCATCCACTTCTTCAGAAAGGCTTTAGCACAATAGCTTTGAAAAGGAGGAAAATTTCTGTTGATCCAGATCAAGTAAATGCTTTGCAGTGATTGCTTTCTCTGCCTCACAGATATGAATTATTCTTTTGACATCTAGCACTGTCAGCACAACCAAAATGGCAAGAAGATGCCATGAGAAGTGCACAGCAAAATGGTATGAAAATTTTTATTCATTCCTCAGGATCCTTTTTCCCACTGAATCTATCTGCCACTTTTAAAGTGACACTATGCTTTTAATGAATACTTTCTTGCCTTTGGGGCTGCTCTGGATGGAAAGGCAGGTAAGGATTAAACAGGAGGAGGTCCTTGGTGTTGACAAAAATGAAAGCTTTCAAAGCTGAAAGTCACTTGAGCCACCTGGAGCAGCCGAGTCCCCCTTCTATGTGGGCACAAAAATCAGAAAAGTGACCCATCCCATAGGCACTTTAGGCAGACTGCTGGAAATAGAGACTAGCTAAGACACACAGCAGTGACACACAGCCAAAAAGTAGCTGGTCCCTGCAGAGCCCTAGTGCTGTCCCAGATAAAAACCCGAGCCTGGTTTCTCCCTGAGCGTCTGCTCTGCTCCGCTGCCACCCCCTATGGCTCCGGCAGAAGTGCTGCTCTCTGAGGCCAGCTTTGTGTTGTGTTTGGCACACAACGAGGCCCTGAAAATAATCTCTTATATTAGCTGAAACCCTCTCATGCCAACTCCGTGATCCCTCTGACATATTTGCTGCCAGCTTTTGGTGTCAGTGTGTTGGCCCGTGTCTCAAAGCAGTTACATTTTTAATGCTGCACAATGCGTACCTTCTCTCTGCGCGTCCCTCTTTTGTGGATGAGCAGGCCTCGGGGAATTTGGCTGGATCATTGCTTTCCCCAGTAAAGACTGGGGACCGATGGAGAAAATGATCTGTTATCCCCCACAGTGTGTACCAAAATGGCATGTGGTAAGTCTCATTCTGATTTCTAAAACGCTGGATAACAGCCATCGTCTCTGCTCCTCCAGCCCCATACAAACTCCTCGGGACTGTCAGTTCTCCAAGGCCTTATTTGAACAATTCACTGAAAAACTGGAAGGGATAAGGTGATCTAAAACCACAGTGAAATTCTCAAAAAAAAAGGAAGGTTATTGTTGTTTTTTACCATATTAAGAAACAACTCCAGTCCATAGAAAAACAGTATCAAAATATTGAAGAGAATTAAACAGCCATCCTTATAACAAATAAGCTTATAATCATAATCAGTTGAGCACACCTTGAAGTAAAACCTGAGTAGGTGTAGGAAAGCAAATGGTTGAACATCCACCTGTAATTTTCTTCTACCAGGGGCCAATTTTCACTCCATCTTTAGAGGAGGCAAATGTTTTGCCTAGGTGTGTTTTGCTGGGCATTAACAAAGGGCCAGGCTTGAATCCTGTCCCTGTCGTGGACCAGCAAAAAAGGCCCTTTAGTTGTTGGGAGGTAGAAACTGGTTTCAGTCCTGTGTTGGAGGGCGATTGCAAGGCAGCTGTTGAAAAAACTCTTTGCTCAGACCTGCAGAGCTTTAGTGACCACAGGGCTGTGTTGCATGGTGCCAGCCATCCGTGTGCCAGGCAGCCCAGGACCCTGAGGTATAGAGATGATTGCTGAAAGAACGAGCTTTGTAATAACAGGAGCAAACCTGACAGCAACAGAAGGATGGAAGCATCACAACAGAGAAAAATGGAAGGTGGCTGCAGCTATGGCACAAAGCCGTGCGGAGCATCAGTTACCGGAGAGCACCATCCAGATAGCACTGGACATGCACCTGCAGAGCAACCCAAGCCATTCATCAACTGGAAAATGAATCAGCATCTGTGTTTTTATTTAGCTCAGCCGGCTCTCCTGTATTCAAGCCCATCACTGAATATTTTGCTACAATAGATTTAATATCTCAGGTGGCATTTCACTGATACAATGAAAACTGTGAAAGGTGTACAGCGCTGGAAAAATTCTTCTGACTCAGCATCTCAGCTGTCCTTCATAGTGTGGGCATTATTCTACCAAATACCATTTGGTCTCCTGAATTAAGAGATCAATCTTAATTTTGTCCGCAGATGAGGAATTTTTGCTATTTCCATTTTGTCTACATGCACAAAATAAAAGCAAACTGTAATTTAATTTTTGTGGACAAAATGAGTTTGGGTTCTTTGACTTTTCTTTTGGCATTCTTTCTTGTTGACAACATGATTTGCACAAAATTACTTTCTGTTGATAAAAATGTGCTGAAATGTCTTTCAGTTTCATTGACTGAATGATTTGCAGTAAGAGGTTTGACAAAATGCATGTTGTCGACAGAATGAAATGGGGCGGGTGGAAGGAAGAATACACTTCAGACATATGGAGCGAGCAGTTATACACTCACTTGGTTTGTTAAAAACTCTGCTCAGAGACTACTAGAAGGGATTTTGTGGGATTCAGAGAAGACAATAGTTACTTTGGAAAATCTCATTTGCACAGATACATCTGGCAGTGGAGAAAGGCATAAAGAAAGTTAATGGGTGCAGAATTTGGCCAGAGATCATTGCAAGTGCTGTTATACTTCTTTAGATGTCTTTCTATCCAAATAAATTTCCTCCATTAAGTTTACAGATTTCCTCATTCAGCTTTTAAGGGAATACTTGTACTGGAAATGAATGAGACAGGGAAAAGAAGTATGTTAAAATTTATGAAAACATCTGTTGGAAGTTCTGAGAAAGATGCTTTTGTTTTAATCATCTGAGCAAGACTGATGTGTTTTATCAGAGCTAACTACCGAAGAGTCCCAAATGGGCTCTTTATCCCAAAGGCGAAGCACTTAAGCATATGCCTAATTTTAAGCATGTGAATAATGGCTTCATTGACTCTAGTGGAAAACTCAAGTGCTGCAAGCTGAGTATCTTGGATTCTAAGATGCTTTGGATTAGCGTTAAAATCATGACCAAATTGTACCAAAAAAATAATCTTGAGCGTAACCTTACAGAATTATTATAGTTAGGACGGAGTGTTTTTGGTAAAATAAATGACATTAGGTATATGCAGCTTGTTTTGATATGGTCAAATACATTAGGGTAGAAAGACAGTTACTGATAAAACAAGATAAATATTCATTTATTCAAGGAGGTTTACTTGATAAGCCTTAGGTGCGGTAACAGAGAGGATTGACCTGGTAAGTAAGCAAAAATCTGTTGTCCATAGTGATATTGCTTAATTTTATCCAAACTTGTTCATTACACAATGTATTTACTGCTTTAAGTCAATTCTGAAAAGAACTTTTTTTAGCACCTTTTTTTTTCTTAGCTGTTTTCTCACAGCAGCATCCTTTTGTTGAGCACCAAGTCTAGCTGTTAGAGAGGAGGAGGAGGAAGAACAAGAGTCAGATCTGTGCTCTCTTTCAAGAGTGATTCTGTAGGTGTGGTAATGAGCTGTGGCTTCTTCTGGGAAATTTGGGTGGTGAATTAAATTGTAGGTGGTGCTAAGTTTCCATTGCAATGTCCAGCTCGATTTTCTTTAAAGGTTGCTATGGGTATCAGAATATGGTGCCAAACTACCTTAAACCACTATTCCAGACAATTATTCTCATTTCAGGATGTTAAGTGCCTTGATTCCACCCCCACACTAAAAATTCCCACTGGCAGGAGCTGGATCAGTGGAATAAACGCCTGTGCAAAATGCTGCTTACGCAGGGACAAGCTCCTTGTGACTGGATGTGCTGGGGCACTGCAGAAGCTGAGAAGCAAAGTGGGCTGTAGTGGATAATCTGGAGGAGAGAGGGTGTCCAGCATGCATCTCAAATTAGAGTAAACTTTGGATTGCTCTGATGTTTGTGGTCCTAAAAGAGATGATTTTCAGGAGTCTCAGTCTGACATAGTGTTTAACCTATGGGGGTTAAAGCTGGAAGCTGGGGGAGTGAGCTGAGAAAGGACCAGACATATAAGCTAAGAGCATCTTCATGGCACCTATCATCTCTTCTCCTCTGATGAGGAGGCCAATGTTCATGATCTTTCCAGGCAGGCATTAGCCACGTGACCAAATGCTATCAGGTTTGACTCATTCCACACCTGCACCTGGTGGCAATTGATTCCTATTTTTGGAAAGCCTTAATATACATTGCACATGGCTCATTTGAATGGAAATGCTGTTTAATGGCATTAAACAGTGCAGGAGTCACAACTGCAAAACAAAATGTTTTACAGAGATTTTGGAAATTGCTGGTTTTTTGGCCATGAAAAACTTTTTCTATTTTGCTTGAATGATATCATCATTCTTTTAGCTCTTAAGCAGTAATTGTCACCCAACTAACCAAGAGTTGGAAGTGCAGACTTGCCTTCAGACTTAGGATGGCGTAATGGTTCAAGCATTTATGCACATCTTTCCACTTAAAATTGCACATGCTTAGTGCTGGCCCTGCATATTGGGCAAATGTGGGTGCCTGTCTCAGGAAAACAATAGTCCAGGTAGATCACTCTCCATGAACTCATGAAGAAGTTCGCTGAAGGGAGGATGTAATGCAGGTACTATTATAAAATACATTTTCTAGAAGGAAATTTTCACGGCAAAAAAATGATACATGAAAAAGTTCGCTTTTCCAAAGCCATGGAAAAAGATGGGAGTAGTAGAACTGAAGTGAAATGGAGAACTTAGGTCAAATTACTTCATAGCGTATACACTATAAGCTGCCAAAAGAAGTCCATCAAAGTAAACTTTGCACTTGAATTTAAAACAGAGCCAGGCAGATTTTGCTGGAAGAAGGAGAACGCTGGAGTACAGTAACCAAGCACAGAGCTGGGGCTTACCTAACCATAGAAGAGGATAGAGTCTGTCAGAGCATTTCCTAATTCTGTTTCTATTATCTGAGAGTAAAGCAGATGACAAATCTGTTAGTTCAGAGTGTTGACATAATACACTTTTATCACTTTTTGTCAACAGAACATAATTGTGTTCAGATTACCCTGTCACAGGGGAATAGCCATAAGATCATGCTGTCCATAAAAATAAATGTCATGTTCTATTTCTGGGAAAACAAGAGGGAAATAGGAAAAGCAATTCAAGAAAAGAAAAACCTTGAACAAACTCTATTCTTTAGACAGAGTTTTAGTTATACAGACACTGTGATAGAGCAGTTGTTCACTCACAGCTGGCTCCTTCAGGCCCCTACATTAGATGCAAAGCTCCTGTGCTTCTAACGTGCTTCCATCCCAATCCCTCCTGCCCCATTGAATCGAAACACTTTAGCGCTCACTTCTTCCAGCAATCTTCTGTAACTGATGCCAACTATGAAACATGTGCAGTGTGTCAACAGCAGGAATTACAGAAACCCATCAAGGAGGGAGAGTGATGCTCTGCAGGGCTTGGACATGATCAGGGAATGGAGCAGCGAGCCTGAGGGCAAGGCTGAGATGACAAAGAGGTCTCCAGTTTGAGTTATCTCCCTGACTGCCTTCGTTGTTGGACTTCAGAGGCCACCTTTCCAAAAACCTGAAGTATGATCCCTTTGGGGAGATGGTAATTGTGGGGCTATCAGCTTCTCTCTCCCAAGCTGGATGCCCTCTGCCCATGGGAGGGAAGGCACTAAATTGCACCTTGCTCTGTTCCCACAGCAAATCATTCCACCTCAGGAGTCCATTTCCTAGACAAAACGCAAACTCAGCTGCAGAAACATGTTGCATTTTTCAAGATTAAGCAAAGCCAGAACTAGTATTTTTAATAAAGCAGATGGAAATATTCAGTTGGCTTCGTTCTAATGGAAATAAAATTCTGCCCATCCATCATGTTTTCTTGCAACAGTCTAGAGACAGCTGTAAATGGAAATCTGAGGGCTGAAGGGGTTTTGGGCAGGTAGTGGTGTTTGCGCACAGCAGACAAAGGGGATTAGTCAGTATGGGGAGGAACCAGCATCACTTTGTGCTTCCTCATGGTCCAACACAGGTGCAGTCCCTCCTGATTTCCTGTAGCAATTACAGTATGAATCACAGCAACGCATTCAGATTTAAAAATAGAAACATGTTCTTAGGGGAAAAAACAAACAGAAAAACAAAGTCCCTTGTCAAAAATCCAAACTCCATCTCCCTTGGCCCAAATTTTCTTTTCTCGTAAAGTCATGTCACGTCTCACACCTTCCCATTACTTTTTGACATGCTACTTTACCAACTGAGGGACCCAGAGGGGATGAGGGTTGTAGAAACCTTAAAAAAGAAATAATTAATCTCCACTGAGAGTAATGCGCTGCCACATATCACTCAGTGTTGCATCAATAGCCTTATGGAGTCAGGAGAGGTGACAGAAGGAAACAGGAACTAGCTTGTGATGTTTAATGATGAAAACTGAGATATTTAAAATCTCCAGTGCCCATTTGCTATGCAGTCTGCTCAGATTCATTCAGTGTGATTACAGCACCCAGACAGAAGAGTTTCATCTTCTGTGCTCTTGGTGCCACTTTTATGGCAATTTAGAAAATGATCACATAGAGACTGAAACACTGATTAGTTAACACACACAGCCTTCGTGTATTCTGTTCATGCAAAGCTTTGAACTTCTGGAAGCTGTCCTACTGAGAAAATGTCTATCCCAGAGGTAGCTATGATTATATTGCTATCTTCATTAGTTACTGAGTGACATTGTATGTAAGCTTTGTGCATGACATGGAGGCTCTCCAGCTTCATCTTAAGTTAGACGCAGAGGAGGTGCTCATTAAAGCAAGAGGCTGTTGGGAGAAAGCATCTGCCATCCTTATGTAACTGCTGTCAGCTTTGGAAAAGGGGAGCTGATACCATATCTAAGCCTGACGCCCAACGGGGCTGCTGTTTTGGTTTGAGTTTTCACTCCTGCAGCCTAAAAAAGTCATATAGGTTAAGATCCAGAGTGAGGACTGACCCTGGCAGCTTCCCACGGATTCATTGTGAGCAGGTGACCAAATAGACTGTCCTCTCTACATTACTCAGCCTAACCCTCCTCCCTTACCCTGTCTCTTTTACAGTAGCATTACGCAGTGGTGGATCCTGGTCTTCTGTGCCATTTTTCAACTCACCCAGATGCACTGAAGCTGCTTGGTAAAGGAACTATCTATCTTTTGCTTGCACAACTGAAACAGAGTAGGAAGAGTACAAAAAGCAATCAAAAGCCCCAAAACCTGAACAATTATCAGATCCTAGACATAAGGAACAGTATTTTTGTTTGGTTTCCTCACAGTTCCTGTCAGCTACAAAGCAAATAGTCTAATCCCCCCATTGATTTGTGTGCTGAGATATTTATATGAAAGCATGGAAGAGTGGCCATACGCACAGCTAGATGCCCAGAGGAATACCACTAGCGGTGAGGATTCAGTGAGCGTGTAGCTGGGAATTAAACTAAAGTTTCAAAGAGAGAAGGGGATAAGGTGTCATCTGGTCACAGCTGTTCAGCTGCTTAGATGAGACGCAGAGGGTTTCTCAGGTGGAGCAGGCAGGAGGGAGGCACTGAAACATGTTTTCATCTTTGCTTCTGGAGAGTCTAAATGAGATCACAGTGGAGTAGCAGCAACAGATGTTCACTCCAACTACTGTGTCAACATCCAAAAGATCAGTATGACAGGTAGGTATCACCCCCCGAAGTATCATATTTGACAAAGTGGCCCTGGAGCAGGTGGGTAACTTCAGAAAACTGTTTTTGCTCCATG
Source organism: Nyctibius grandis (assembly GCF_013368605.1). Lineage (NCBI taxonomy): Eukaryota > Metazoa > Chordata > Aves > Nyctibiiformes > Nyctibiidae > Nyctibius > Nyctibius grandis. Next base: position 93,292,934 of record NC_090695.1, on the reverse strand, counting down.
ACGGGCGAGAAGTGTCCCAGATCTCAGGAGATGCATTCAGGACTGACTGCCATCTGATCCTGATGAATTATGGCTGAGTCTTAGACGTAGCCCTCAAATTGACATGGGACTGAAATATCGTTAGGCAGATCAGGGCAGCTCAATGGAGAGACATAAAAAGCGTATGAAGTTTTGAGAGTACAACAGCATAATTGGAATATATTGAGAAAAAAGCAGCATTCCTCATCTCTTGCTTTGCTACTTGAAAGGGGAAACTTTCCTTTTAATACATGAAACAAATGTCCCTGAGTTTCCATTAAGTTTAGCTTACTGGAAATGTTTAAATAAAATTTTAGCTCAAAGTAGCCAAACGCAATGCCTTATTTTTGCATAATCACTGGTGCCAAGGGCTAAAATACAGCATTTTTTTAAAAATTCGGGGCTTAAAAAATAAGACATCAACACCTCTCTCCAATTTCACAGTAACTATTGTCCTCCTCACCTAATTCCTCTCTTTAGTAAAAAAGACTGATTAGTTGTGCCTACTTGGTATGAAGTGCAACTTCTCTTTATGAAGACTCCAGTACAAAAAAAAAAGTAAATGGGGAGAGAGAAGAAAGTAATAAATGATTCTGCTTGACACCTTGGCTTAGTAATACAAATGTCAACACAGCCACAGTTCGGTGAGATGCTTACGTATGTGCTTATATTTAAGCATGTGTTTAAGTCTGTTCGGATTCAGCTTCCTGCCAAGGACATACTTCACTTGTGGGACATATGTGACTTAAGAATATGTTAAGTGTTTCAGTGATTTGGTACCAGACCAATAAATGCCCTTCACAAGTAGCTGACTAAGTACGTGCAGGTATTTCTCAGATAAAGGGTATTCACAACTGTACCATTGGGTTGCTGTGCTGTCAGCCCTGCTGATCTTCAAGTGTTGCATTGATTGAAGGACACTGAGGGATAGAAGGAATCTTTGATAATCTGTCTCTGTATTTATCTACCTAGACTTTGCTTTATGAGCCCTGGCTAGCTTGCTTTGATGTGTAAGAAGAAAAACAGCAAAATCTGCACTGCTAATTCATGAGTTATGCTTAGGAATGAAGTGTTCATGATGGGCTCCAGTATTGGCCAAGCATGCTGTGGTAGGGCAGAGGGAAACATGAGCTAGACATGTCAAACAAATGTGTGAACATCTTCAGATGTGGTCTGGCATTTTAGTAACAATCTTTCCAATTAAGATGTCAAGAACCACCTTGGGTTTTCCAGGGATTATGACTATGGTGCTCTGGAAGGAAACAGAAGACCTGCCTTTGATGCAGCAAAGACAACTGATGTTCTGGAGCTGTTCTTGAGAATTCAAGGAAAACTTTGGAAGATTATGGAACTGACTGGAATCTTACGATTTTGCAAATGATGTTGCTTTGTTTGTGGAAGTCATCCCAAGCTGTGCTTTTTACACCTTTTTTCCTCTCTAGTGACTACATATGCAGCCTCAGCGTTAAGCATGTGAAGGGCTTTGCTGGGCAGCTGTAGGTGGTCCTGCTGCTTGTTAAACATGACAGTTGAATGTGTGGATGCACAGTAAATGAGTGCAGTTCATCACAGCCTTTAGAAAGCTAATTGGCTACTAAGCTTTTGAAGGGTCAAATACATTAGTATCCAGCCCCACTCTGCTCTTTGAACAGCGAGTGGTTAGGAGCAAGTCAGATTAGCATGCCTCATCACTGTCTTCCACTTCTGATATATACTTATGAATGACCTTTTGCTGCACTGTGTGTGTGAAACGGAAAGAGAAAGACACAATCCCTATAAATAGCTTGCAGACAGAGTTAAAGGTTGTACTTAAAGTGCATAATGTTTTTAAAGTAAATAATTAGGGACTGCATTTTAGTTAGAGTTTGAAGCAGATGAAAAGCATCAGATTAGATTTTCAACCCTTCTTTCATCTCTAATACGAGCCATAGATAAACTTCAGTATAAGTGTATTTGCATCCAGGCTTATTCAGTCTGTCGATGGTTGAAAATCCATCAGGAGTATTTTTGCAGGATTTATTTTTCACAGTTGTGGACTTTCTTGCTGAATGATGTGTTACTGATGAATCCTGCAGTTTCTGAAATGTATGTTTTGGGGTATTCCCCTGTCGTAACAGGACAGACCCCAATAACAACACTAGGTGAAATTATTTGCTTGTGTGTTTTCTGAAAAGATGGAGGAACATCTGAATTTGCTCCAGGAATGCTAGTTATTCTCGTTTGTTTTATTTTGAAAACAATTTCTTGTGGCCTGGCTGCAACTGGATGAACTGCTGTCTTGAACATTCCCCAGAACTCAGATAGATACTTATTTATTATTTAAATACCAGCTAAGAGTGGGAAACTCTTAGAATTCCCCAAAGCTCTCCTCTAAATATAAAGATCCATTAGTTCATCCTCAATAAATAATTCTTAATTGTTCCCCCACGTGAAATCAGACTCCTAATTTCTATCTCCCTGAGTTTCCTTCTTAGCTTTCTTTGACTGTGGGTGCAGCATTTTTGTCTTGTTCTGCCAGTGACATTCAAGTGTTAAAGCCAAACTTTGTGAAGCCATGTGGAGGGCAATGTTGGTTCCTGATGTAATTCACATAGTAGCCCGGAATGACCCCATCCACTCATGGTGACTTCTGTTTGTTTTGGCCAGTGCCTAGAGCTCCATTTTTCCCCCTCTATCTGGAAGATATCTTGCATATCCTCCCTGTTTATGATCATACTCGCCTCTGATGTTTCCTCTTTAGCATTGTTATCCATCTTCTGGATTAGACATAAACCCAAGGTCCTGAATGCTCTTAGTCATTGAAGATCTGATGGCACTTTTCACAAAAGGAGATGACTAACCTCCATGTCCTGGCCACAGGCCAACTTGGCTAATTACGCTCTGCCTACCAGAAATTCCTCCTGCCATTTCAATGACCATGTTGTTTTTCACTTTCTGTCCCAAACAGCTATTGAATAGATGCTGTTTTTCACTCCATGCCACAGTTCAGTAGTGAATGTCACTTTAAGCTGGTAGCACTTCTTTCTGCTTGTAAAATGCTTTGGGTCTTGGGGGCATGCTAAGGTGCTGGATTTTTATTTTCAGAGGGGGTGCCCATACAGTGATGGTCCCCAGTTGCTCCACACCTTGCTGTGCAAAGTCCTGTGCCAGTCCCCCATTTCTCCTTACTGCTTATTATTATCCCTAGCTATTCTTATCTCTCTAACATTTTATTGAATGATTCCAGTATTTATTAGTTTTCCCATCTTGCTTTGCTTGATGCCTTTAGAAAGAAATGTTGAGGAAGATGCTTAGCTACTATGAAACAGCCTATGGACTGCGAAGAGTTATGTGCATTTCCAATTGCTGAGAAACCTGGCCAAGGACTTTTTCCATATACGGGAGAACTTCTATTTTAAATGAGGACTATTAACTCTGGTTGTCTCCTGGTTGGTTTTTAGTTTAAAATTAACTAAACATATGACTGAATTTTTCTCAGAGTGGGTTCCAAAAGGATCCAGGGGATAGGAGACTGTGGTGAGACTTGGCAGGTAGGAGGGCTGCCCCTGTGAAGCCTGCTTGCTCCAACTACAGAGCGCTCTCTCATCCTCACCCTATTACCATCTTAAGGATATTTTCAGATCTCAGCTTTCACTTAATCAAAAAACATGTGATGCAAAACAAAGGATACCAGGTCATGCCAAGGTGTTTGTGGGAAGGGTAGAGGGGATGTGTGAAGCACCAACAATTATATGCCCAGGGATAATCAGTTTTGTACCATCTTTTCTATTCTTTTCTATTCTATACCATCACCGTTTGCCAAAATCAACAACTCTGATTTTAATACAGGTGCCTTTGTTCCCAGAAAGGTTCTGAATGAAACCTGGGATTATGAATTCTTTCCCACAGTCATACTGAACCTTGGGAAGCTTTCCATGCAGTGGGTAATCCTTTTATTATTTATTTTTTCTTGCTCTGTTTGCTGTTATTAGCTTCCCCTATCCAGCTTTGATACTACTGTTGTAATATTTTGTTCTGCTGCACCATGATGTGAGAGAGGGGCGATACCCATTACAGATGGATCTCATAAGCGTGCCTTTGATTGCTAATGTGTCTTGGAAGGTCCAATCCAAATAATATCTGAGATGTTAGTGTTACGAGTGCTATATGGAGGGGCTGCCATCCTTAGGAGAGTCAAAATGCGGGATCAAGGCTGAAACAGAAAAAGGCCTTGGAAATCTGCATGTTGCCTTCCACTCAAGCCCTTCAGGCACATTCAAATGTAAGAATATGAGAACTAACCATGAAAATGGAAGTAATGAAAAAAATTGCCCGAGTTTTACTTTTCCTTTAAAACTTGAATCTCAGCCCAAGATCACAAATAGGACCGCTCAGGTTTATAGACTTATAAAGAGACCCTGGGCACTGTTTTGAGTAAACCTGGCCTAACTGATGGCTTAGTATTAAAAAAAATATGTGAAATCTGTGGTTCTGCACGGTTCCATGGTGAAAGCTGATGAAATTTGTTAAAAGGGAAATGTGGCTGGTGTTTAATCACATACCTGAGAAGCAAGAGAAGAGAGTCCCTCTTAGGGAGGATTTTTGGGACAAGTCATGTCACATCGCTGTGTATCAGTTTTTCCATCAGTAATGACAGGATGGGAGGACTAATCTGCCCTACCTGCGTGCCTTATTTGCAAAATAGTTTGAAAATCCCTCAGGATGGTGTAATAAGTGTTAAAATTGCTTCATTAAAAGCGTTTAAAGTTTCTGTCTTTGGAGGTGTAGGAAATCTTACCTTTTCTACAGTGAAGAGGCAACAGCTGACTTATTAGTCTGTGTCCTATATATAGTGATCCATCAACACCAGGATCAATTTCCTGAAGGTCACTAGCTCTTTTAAATCCTGCCATCCTCTTCGAATTCAGACAGCGTGGATTTGGCTTCTCTCTTCCTCACCTGCATTTTCCCTTCTTTCTCTCCTGATAAACACAGGCATTGCAGCTTTAAGATTTTAAGACCTTTCCCAGATGGAAAAGGTCATTTGTCTTTCACTACTCAACACTTCTTTCATGAGTTCATTTAAACATTGCCAGACATCAGAAGAACAGAACTCAGCTGTAGGGTTATCTATGTCTTATTCCCCTTTTGTGTAGGTGGCAAAACTGATCTAGAACAAAACTGTTTGGTTCCCATAGCAATTTACAACATGTAGCGACCATAATACTGTACTCTTCCCACTCCTTATCTACACCTGTTATTTCTTCCTTTGCCACCCAGCTAAGAGCTATAATGCCGGCATTATTTTGAATGGCATTAAGCAGGCTATTCCCTAAGTTTCATGCAGTTTCTCACTGGTTTTGGTAGGGACAGTATGTACTTTTAATCCAAGCAGTAAAAAGCAAACACTTTATTAGCCACTTCCAGGTGGAGCTTCAATGAAAAGTTAATTAAAGGAGTGGAATGAAGGGATATTACAGTGCATCTACTAATCTTGGTGCATTATTTATATTAAATCAGTCATCAAAATTAGTCATGTGCATTATCTTGCTGTGTGTGGTCTGGTTTGAAATGGTGTATTTGTTTCTATTCAGCTCCACTGGATACAGTTAGGATACACATTTGATGTGTTACGCAGTTAGATCATATTTTGAAAGTTTATTATGCTCTCTATCTCTCTGTATCTGCAGTCTCAGCATCAAGGGACCATTAAAAGCTTTCAGCTGAACTTTGCAGCGTGTCTGAGATGAGACAAGTGACAAAAGTCATCCTTTCCCATAAGTTAACAGGCACAGCTGCCGAAATGTCCACTGGTGTGGTGCTGGCTGCCGGGATGTCACCTCCCAGCCTTTTGCCATGTTTCAGCATGCTGGGTGCTGGTGGTGCCTCTGGCAGCGGGCTGCTGGGGCAGCGCTTGCAAGCGGAGTGGTGCCCTGTAGAGCCCCGCGACAGTGGTGGCTCCGGTGAGAACAAGGGCCCCGTTGTCCTCCCTGGCAGTGGCAGCAGAGGAGCATTGCTTGCACCGAGACCCGTGCCAGTCTACAGAGCACTGCCCGCTCCGTCAGGGAGCAGGATCCCTCTGGCTCTGCTGTTACACACTAGTAAACTCATCCCCTGCAAGTATCACAACTCCTGCTTTTTTTTAACTTTTTCTCTCACTTTTCTCCTAGGATGTTCACCAAGAAGAATCAAGGCTAACAAAGTAATTTCAGATTCTTCCTTCGTTCTGGGTGGTCAATGAGCTGCTCCTTCCCTCCCCTCCTTGTCTCATCCTCTCCTGCAGAGGAAGCAGATAGAGTTACGAATTTCAGGCAGGGAGAATAGTTTAATGATCCCTCCTTAAGGTCACTGTCAATGCTGTTGCATAAATTCACCTACTAGGGGCTGCTGTAAGAGCAGTGCCGTTAACTGGAGACGGAGGGGTGTAGCGTTACAAAGCGGTGCATGGAAGTTGCCCACTTAAATCACTGAAGCATTTTAATTGACATTCAGTAACTCTCTCCTTTTTTGAGGGCTGCCTTTAATAGAGTGAGGACGGCTAATGCCAGTCATGGGGTTGCTCGGTGCTCCCTGCTACAGCTCCTGGTTTGAGCTGCAGTGACCGCACAGTCCCTGAGAAATGTGTCTGAAAATTTTGTCTATTCGCTGCAAAGGGGCAAATGGAAAAACACAGCCACTCGCTCAAGCACAACACATAGCTGCGAGCAAGTTCAGCTTCATCTGGAAGAGCTGGGCTAAGAAATAATCAGCTGCGTTGGTTGTGGACTGCCCAGCGCAGTGGAGAGTTGAGGCTCTCTGTGAGTTTTTCCCAGAAGCTGTGGGAGAACTTGACTGCTTGTTTTGGGGAGCAGGGAAAGCAGTGCAGGGAGGTGGGAAGTATTCCAGCTGATGCCCTTCCCTTCGGTCCTTCATCACCTTTCCTCACTGATGTCCTTCAAATCTATTGCATTTTTAAACTGGTGAAGGGCTTCTCAAATTTCACATCAGCACCTGCTTTTTTTTAAGACAACATGTTTTTGCATACACTTTCATAACGTGGCAATAATTTCATTATCTCCAGCTTTACTCTGCAACAGCAAGTAGGCAAATGCTCTTTCACCATCACACTGCTTTGCTTACTTGTAGTCAACTTAAGAACTGATATAAGGACATGATAGGGAATTAATCTTGCAGTCCCAGACCAGATATATTGATCCTATAGAATGAGGTCCTGTGCTCTGTGCTCTTGAGCACCTTCTATTAGGTACATAACTTCTCAACTAACTGTAACAAAAGGAAACTTGTCTTTAAGCTGCAAAAAGGCAAAATGGAAGAGAGCAAAGCCCAAGAAAGGGCATGGTAAAAGTCTAAAATGTATTTTAAACCAAGATACATTTCTGCTCTCTGTATATATTTTGGAAATTTATTACCTTGAAAAAAATGAACATCTATAGTTGAGATGCACTATGCTCATGAGGGATTGCAAAGTGGCTTAAAAATCCTAACAAATCTGGTGAGCTAGATAGAGCCACTCTTGCTCCTGTCAGGTAGTGCCTCACTCTGTGAATAGTCTAATTTATTTCCAAGGTTTACCTCCCTAAGCTCTTTCTCCCAGTGAGTGAAAACTGTGATCCTTTTTGCTATGCTTCCTAGAAATGGGGCAGCTGGGAGCGAACCTCTCAGCTACAGCGTGAATGAATGGAGGGATGCCAGACATGAAAAATCCTCTTGAAATTTCAGTACAACTTCTAGCAAAGATAGGAAGCAAGCCACAGTCTAGATTATTTTCCATATTTTATAACCTTTTCTCATTAGCTTTCTGGTTACAATGACTACGAACAGGATCTATATCTTCAGTTTCCCACAGAGGCAGGATTTGTCCTATATTCCAGAAAGAACTATAGCAGTAAATATAAAATGGATATCTCTTGATCAAGGATGCATCCCCTCTGACTTTTCTCATAAGATATTAATGAGAGAGGCATTATCACATTCCATTTAACAGGTGTGTGGAAGAAGGGGAAATCTCGTAATCATTTAATACCTTCTACAGTAACGTCCTTCATCAGCTTTTGCTAATTATGAAACTGAAGCCATTTTCTATTTTGTTTTCCATTTAAAGCTGAAGACGAACTTCAGAGGACACCGACAGCAATTTATTTTCTAGGTTTTGCTTTCTTCATGCAAAGGAATGCCAAGGTAACCTCACAGGGTTTCATTTAGAAACAAGAGTTCAGAGGAAAAAATATCGTGGCTTTAGACCACTGTCTCTGTTAGTTTATTAAAATATTAGTCTTGTAGGTGTGTTAGATTGATTTGCCTTCAGTAGTGTTTAAAAATAGCTGTGAGAATAATGGGTTTCATCAAAAATCATTAACTGGGACGTTACTTTCATTTTTTAACCACAGAACAAAGTGTCACAGCCAGATTAAACAAGCCAGAAAGCATTTGCAGTGCACACAAACAGCTAGCAATTTTTATATATACCTTAACCATGGAAAATCCTGAAAGATATTAGCTGTCTTCCACTGCAGATTGGTCAGAATCCCCAAGAAAGGTCAGATTGTTCGAAGTGGCTGGTATTTGTACCAGCTGACATGAAAAGGCTCAGTTATTTATAGTGGCTTGCCTGCATCCCCACAATGCTAGGGGCCTGAATGAGATTGCAGAGATGAAAGGACATTTCAGTCTAACAACTGCAAATACCTGTAGCTCAGCAAACTTCTAAGTTATGGCATTACCAAGCAGGAGAGTTGCCCATCTTAAGAACAGGTTTTAATCCTTATGGGGGCAATGAGATCCCATAGGAACCTTTTTTCTGGGGGGGTGCATTTTATTTTCATAATGTTTAATTCCCTGTGTAGTGCAATCCAAACTTTAGGGCTTCCCTTCCAAGTTTTCCTTATGAGCTGTGTCATCTTTATCTAGTTATGTCAGCTAGCCACAGTGAGCGGGTTGTTTTTTTTAGCTATAGGACTTGGCCAGGAAAAGCAGAAACTGGGGTCATATGAGGAGAGTGGTGGAACTGGGAAGAAATGTGGATCCAAGTTCATCAGGGTGAATGCTCACCCTTTTGCTGAATATTTGGTAGATGAGTGACCCACCAGAGATCAAGAGGGACAAAAAGAAGACATTTCTGATGAAAAGAAAGACATTGATAACACTTAAGGGAAAAGATAAGAGCAGTTACCTTGGCCAATAGGAGCAAAAGTTCCTGTAAACTGGCATGAAACTCTAGGATATCTGTCCTGAAGAAAGCCAACCACAGCTTCCAGTTTTACTGGGCTAGTCAGGGCAACAGAGAAAAGGTGATTTATGCTCACCAGCAGGTCCCAAGCCAGCAGGGAATGAAAGAAATGGAAGGTTGGCCCAAGCAGCCAAATGGAAGAGGCAAGGCCCTTTTAGTCAGTTCAGCCTCGTGGGAAAATTCCCATTTTGCACCAGAAGCAGCAAGGCACAGAACAGCTGAGCTGTTGTTTCTTTAAATCAGTGCAGCGGTTTGATGTGGGATGCCCTCTGGAGCATGGCTGATCGGGCCAAATATGAACAGGGTGTTATCTTCGAACAGCTCATGAGCCTTCCTGAACAGATAGCCTGGAAACAGCCCCAATGACTGGCCCTAATCCTAAAGCCTTCCCTTGTGCAGATAAACTCCCTATAGCTAGAGGGATGGAGGAAATTACTGATACTCACTTATCTATTTATATTTAGACAAAAGATTAAACAACTTGGAACTGTAAAGATATGTCCATGGCGCGTCTCCTGCAAACATGTAAGTACTTGCAAAACTCCTCTGCATAGGCTTAACTGGAAATGGACTTGAGATTGTGGAAAATTTCCAACAGAGTATACTTATTCAGTGAAGGAAAGTTATGGCCAGACTGATTGTTTTTTCAGGGGGAAGTTACTGAAAACCACCATTTTGATGAAAATGAGATTGTTATTTTCACTCAAAAATTCCTGTTGAATTTGTGTTTTTCTAAAACTCTAAACAATTCCATGGAAGTGAAGCATTGTGGCATGTTGAAACAAATATTTGCAATAAGATGTTCTGATATTATCAGGGCAAAATCAGTCAGGATTTCCATTTCATAGGATATTTTAACTTTTCATATTCTTTTTCTGGTAAGGTAGGAAAAAAAATTGGAAGATTGTAATATCCCTGGCTTCAAAGGGAAATCCCAGGTTTCAACCAGCTTTGCTCAACACCCGTCAACTGTTGACTAGCACTGGGCCAATGACAAGGTAGGCACCTGAGAAATTTTGTGGAATTACCATGTTATTTCATGTTCCTTTCTCCCACCTCCTTTCTTTGAGTAGACACTTCCTTGCAAATAATCCATTTTGTTGGCTGATAAGAAAAACACATAAGAAGCAGCACCTCTTCTCCTGATGTGTCCTTCCCCATGACATGGCGTGGCACAAGCAGCTTTTGACTGGTCACTTAGAAATGCTTTGCTTTTCACCCTCATGTTATTTTCGTCAGGCTAGCTAGACAAAGCAGTAACGTGTGGTTTGATTGTGTTTACATGGTTTTGAGGGATAGCTCCAAGAAGCAATTTCTGACCATTGCTGACTGCTCTAAGAAGAGGTTTTAAAGAATTTTGATGTTAGAGAAGACATTAGTATTTGATTTTCAGATAACGTTTCATGCTATCTTATGGGAGACTTACACAGACAGGACTGCCTTCCTTGCATTGCTTTGCATTGGCAAGATTGTTGTTATGGTCTTAGTGTAGTTCCCAGCCTCACTTTTCCTTCAGCTGCCTGCTAAGTACAAACCCTAGACCAATAGCCTGTGCCCAGGATACTCAATATACAAAAATAAAGAGTGATAACTCCCACACCATGGGAAACCTCCTCTACGAGACCTGTGTCTACAGGACAAAGGAGAGCTTTCTTCAGGAGGGTCTGAAAGGGTGGGATGAATCTCTGCACGAATGCAGTCTCATTACAGATGTCCTCAGTTTTTTCTCCAAAAGCCTGGACTTTAAAAATACAAATGCACAGAAAAATCACACTGAACCAGTAATTCAGAAATCCATTGACTGACGTTTGCCCCTGGCCTCACAAAACACAATGCCACAGCAGAGCTTTCTTCCCCAAGAAGAGATGAAGGAAGAGACTGGTGACAGATGTTAATTAGGCTGTAAAAATCACCTCTGGAAAGAGCTCAGACATGATGGGAACCCTCCCAGTGTACATTTCTTTCCTTGGAGCTTACTTGTGAGTCCTACAATTAATGTGGAGCCTGTCTATGATGTGTACAGTGTGAGAGAGGTGGCATTAAGGAGTGCCTGTTTTCTCAGCCTAGTTATTTTCCTCCTTGCTTTCTGCAGTATATACTTTATGTTAATTGTAGCAATACATCTGTCCTCAGAGTTTATCAGATTCAAGGAGATAAGCTATTGCCATCAAAGCCTATTTTGAGCTATGAGCTCCTAAGTAAATCAATGTTACATGAATTAAGATTGCCTTGAGATTGTCTCTATAACACTTCACCTGCCCATACCTGGAAAGAGTTTCTGATCAAAGCTCTTTGTAAAAGATGGCTTAAGAAATTCTCTCATGTGTCTTACAAACTCTGTGGCCATTCCATTTAAAAGGAGCTTTAATCACCAGGGCTTTAATGGCAACAATTTTATAATGTTTCAGAAGTGAAATGGTTTATACTCTGGTGATAAGGACTGCATAGGAGCCAATAAAAAATAAAAGTAGCATTCCATTTTTATGGATAATTCTTATCCTTTTCCACCAACAGTGAAGAGAGAAAATGTGTTAATGGGCAATTAAGTCGTCTTTATTTTCGGTAGTTTTACCTGTTGCTCCTGCTTTTCACTTTGCCATTTTTATACACAAATTCAACCACAATTCTGTCCATTCGAATATGAAAAATGCCAAGCATACTTCCACCTACCACAAAATCTACCTTTTCATAGAGAACACCTATAAAGAATCTTTTCCTTGACTGCAGAGGAGAGCTGTCACCACCACACAAGCACTGCACCGTTCGGAGTGACTGGCATTCTCCACTCACATGATGGCCACAATGGAGGATAAATATGGAAGGGTGGTCTTGCACGTCAGAGCTGAAGTAAACATGTGGTAGAGTTGAGGTAGGCGAAGACTGCCAATACATACAGGAATAACTTCAATTATCCAGTGCTGCTCAGCTCTGGACCTCTAGAAGAATAAATATTTACTACTCTATATGAAATATATATGTCATGTGAGTGTTTATTACAGTCTATCTTGGATAGGTTAGGGAAGACTAATAATTGTGTAACTGCCAAGTGGTTCCTGAACTAGAAGCTTTCCTCCACGTAGAGAGGTGTTATTTTCAAGTTCTACCACGTATTCCTCTCAGCTAGACTCAATTTCATCTGAAAAGCTCAGATCTGTCTAACTGGCAACACTGTTCTCCCTGCAAGCAATGGGGTCCAGGGCAGAGCCTAATAACTAACTCCTCTGGATCCCTGAGTCCTGTCCCTGCCTTTGCCACCAGTCTATGGTGTGAAAATGGGCAAATTGTCCTCTGTAGTGGTGTCATTATTACATCTGAAGTGCAGGCCAAGCCTGTGTTCAAGGCCAAACGTGTCCAAGAAATTTGGATGCAGGTGCAGATGAGTCCAAAGTACAGGAAAGAAGACAAGTTTGACTCTTCTGGACTGTCACTTCCACTGCTTGCGTGGTGAAATGACTCTAGGAGCTACTACAAAGCAAATAATAATACCACAACTTTTTACAGTTTAGTTTTAGTTTGCTTGAAGGAGTGGATCTGATGTAGTCTCAGCCTGGACAAGCCTCTGTCATGTGAAGGTTGCTTTGATTTATGCCTGCACTTGACAGGATCCAGATGGCCCAAGGAGAGCATTAAGTCGTCGTTGCTCCCCACTCCAGATGAGTGCCGGGTGTTTCTCAGTTGTATCCAGGTCACTCAAATAGCAATATAATGTTGATAATTCCATAACATTGTAAATCAGGCCGCAAAAACCCACATTTGGAACAGTTAATGTCATTGCCTAGGGCAATACTGCAGACAGGACTTTATTTGCTTTGAAGAAAATTAAAATGAGAATAAAAATGCTGCTTTTGACAGCAGTTTAATTTTAAATAGATGGCATATTAAATACTGTTTATTAGGGCAACGGGTTAATTATGCAACCTCTTGCATCTTGTTTATAGGAATGGACTAAATCACCCCAGCTTGTTGTGCTCCACATCTATTAGGGCTGGCTTTCATTTTGGCAGAGCAGTTACCCCTTTGCAATATTTTGATACACATCACAATGTTTTTGTCTGTAAAGCCATACTATCAGACTAACATTCTCAGACAACCTTTGGGTTTCTGAAGCTTGGCAACAGAGACATCTTCCTAAAAATAAATGTTGTAGTGATGATAATTGTACTCAAGAAACATGCTGGTTTGCTTCTACCACAACTTTCTTAACCCTTTTGCTGGTTTGGGCACTTCTGTAATCCACAAGTTGTGCTTCTGTAAAGTGTGCATTTTTAAACACCCAATAGCAGTCCTGTGGGGAAGCTCTTAGTGACAGGCAAGATACATGCTGATTGTGGAAGCCAATAAAAACACCTGAAAATCATATGGCGATGGGCCATCACATTGAACATATATATTTCTAAAGCAATCTAGAAAGATTTTCTTTAGTGCCAGGAGCAGTAACAGAGTGGCTGTGTTGGTAAACATATGCGTGTGTACATGCACATGCACACGCTAACATTTTTGACCCTTTTTACTGGGTACTCCTCTTTTTTAGAAGCACAAAGTACATTGAAAAGGCTTCATTTTCACTGTCTGGAGCTCAGCATAGTTGCACAAACGAGCTTGTATCAGAATTTGGCCCTGAATAGCTCTTTTTCCCCAATGATACATAATAAATCTTCCATCTGAAAGATTTTCAGACACGCTCTTACTTGACTTAGGAGTAGTATTCATTGGAAAGAAACTTTGATGGAGAAGGGTTTTTTTCCCATCAGTAATATGCAGTAGCGCTAAAATAATAATAATAAAAAAGCAGTTTGTGAGCTCATGTTGCTTTTGGGGAAATTTCATTTCAAAAAAAGTGATGAAAAAGTTCCAATAATGTTGAAACATCCTAAATTAGCTCCATGCTTGAAAAAAATTGCAGATATATTATTTTCTTTTGAAATTATGTAATTTGTTTTTAAAAATCGATACTACGTTATATATTACTTTAAATTAGAAAACAGCCATGAGTGAAACAGAACTTTTAATTTCTATCAAAGCAAAAGTTTGCCATACAAAAGAAAATAAATTTTGCTCTGAAAAGGAAGGATATAATTGCTGGTATCCCCAAATCTCTGTGCAATGAAATTTCAATTCCCTGCTTCATTTTGTTTAGGAGCAAAATTATCAGTGGTGAAAAAGATCCCCAAAAAGAAAACAATCTGTTGATTCATCAAGCAACCCATTTATTTCCCTGAGTCCTGCAGTCTTTTGGGTTCTAAGTTCACTTGTTTTGTTTTATTTCAAATGCCACTGTTCATATTTTATGGAAAGCTTTCCTCTTCCAGAGTCAAGATCTGGTGGCTGAATTTTCAGAGAATACTTTGGTCCATTTCCTTCTCTTGACTTCAACACGTTTGCTCTTCATGTTTACTGTATGAAAATTGTGTGTATAATCAATAAGCAAGGAATTGCCTTGTTGATAGATACATCCACAAGACTTTCTAAATTTTATGTAAGCAAAAATGTGCATTGAAGGTGTGAAGGAGTGATGCCTCTCTGTTTTAGAGTGCTGTGCTTACTGAATGATATCAGTCTTCCTAAAATGTAAAAAAATAGGTAGCCTCCTTCTAGAGAAGAAAAAAAGAGAACTTGTCTTGAAAGTATCTCAACCTCCAATTCTCCACTGTAGGTAGGAGTGAAATAGTCCTCTCCACACCTCGAGTTTTCCCTCATCTCTAGTAGAGAAAAGAACAACACCACAGGGAAAGAAAGCACACAAACGAGGGCTCCATGGTGAGAGAGAAGTCCAGGTATCATGGTCAGCTTGCATCAAATGAAGTTTCTGCTAGTGCCACCTAGGTGACTTAAAGTTAGTACACCTTTCTCAGTCCTTGGGAGCTGGATATCAGGAGCTTACAATGGGTTCCTTCAATGCATACCCTCTTCTTCTACCTCCAGTGCTCTCCTAAATAATCTGGACATGAGAGAGGATGAAACTCCAGAGCTTGTCACCTGAGAGTGAGCCAACTTTCTTTGCCCATGCTTTGAGATTAATAGGGACAGAAGAATAAAAGTAGAGAAGTCTCACATATAATCCAGCAAAAATACTTCAGCCAGGGAAGTGTCAGTGGTAGGAGAGAGAGAGACAAGAACAAAGATGCTGAAGCTAGGACTGCCAATCTGCACTGCAGCCCTCTGCTCCACTTAGCTGTGGTAGCTGGGGGAAAGGTAGCGCTCATAGGATGACCAAATTTCCAGCTGCACCTTCATTTGGTTGTGCCAATAAACACAGACTCTGAGGGGTGACACGTTTTTTGTTTACTGTTTGTTCTCAGTCCTCCCAGTCTTCCCAAAACTGGGGAGACTTTCAAGGGCAAAGTATTTGATTTTTCCAAGTACTGGAGTTTTCTGTGATCCTGCTCCAGTTTGAAGTGGTGTCACTGGATGCATTAAAGCATTCCCTTTTTTTGTGTGCTTCCCCATTCTGCTTTGGCAACAGTCTGGCTTGAAAATCCAGAAACGATCCTTCCTGTTGTTGTTTTTGGGCACACAATGCAAGTATTGTGTGCTGCTTAAATGGAGCAGATTCCACTTGTTTACACTTCTTCATGTGGCATTGTTAGGCTTAAGCAATTTGTCTGCTGATAGCCCCATATTAGGAGTTCTCATTTGCAATATAACTGGAAGATATGATCAGAAACAGATCTGTGGCAGTCCACGCATCATTGCCAACTATGTGGAGCGATAGACAGCCTCATAAAAAGGCTACAGGGCGAGCTGAGCCAGAGATGTTTTGCTAGTCTGAGTGACACTGTTATGTATGAACGAGTCACGTTTGTCATGAAAGCAAGCACGAAAATGTGTCAGATGGCATCCGAAGAGAAGGTCGATAAGGAGAAAGATGTGACAGTACTTCCAGCTGGATTTTCTTTTTTGGACTTTGGAGTCTGAGCTGAAATGCATTTGACTGCTGTAGGACATAGTAGTAATAATAATAATAGCAATAACAATAAGCCCTTAAGCCATTTCAGGTGCGTTGGTGTTTGTCATCTGCTTTGAACTCTTAATTTTGCTTCTTTCTCTAGAGAAGGGCATGCTGTGAACAAGGGCAACTCGATATGGCTTTCACTTTAGAAAAGCTTTCTTGGAGTTTTATGGTTTCAGGGAGCTGTCTATGAAGCTATGCATATGGTCTAATTAAAAGTTTATGTGGCTGAGGCAGATAAATAAGGGAAGGTTTTATTTTAAAAGAACACTTGCTGCATTTTGGCGAGGCTTTTAGCTGAAAGACATTTTGATTTTGATTTGCCACATCCCACAAATATTTGCACCTTCATGCTGGCCTGCAGACAGGCTGCACCGATTCCTGTTCCCAACCCTTTCTGACACTGGATCTCTCTTGCTGCACTCCCGTTTACATTTTATAAACTTAAATTCTGGTTCACATCAACATGCCTTGACTGTAATCAGTCCCTGCTCTGCAGCCCACAATGAAGACATCTCACCTTGAGCTTTCAGGCTCTAGTTTGTTGACCCCAATCTGCAGGAAGCCAGGCTGCTTAAGCATAGCAATCCTTCTGGGAAAAAAACCTCTGTGATTTTGTCATACAGATTTCCTTGTTTAGTTCCATCTTTACAGCTCATTACAAGTGTAAAACCACTTATTTAAAATACAACTGTGGCCTGTCGTGTTACTATTATCATTTACTAAGAAAAAGTTCTGTTTTCTGAGCACTAGCAGAAGTAACATGCGGCACTACTCAACAATATCGGCTCCTGGTGTCATTCCACATGGAGCTGACACCAGCAGCTATCGCTGCAGCAGCCTGTCCCTTCCTGTTAGTGTTTGGCAATATTACAAGGAGATGGTAACAAGGCCTTGTAATGGTCTCTATTGGAATTTTCTATGCTGGGTGTATTCCTCTGCCTGAATATTTTGGGGAATGTTCTAGCAAAAATAGTTCCATTATTTTGAAGGGATGAAACATGAGAAAAAAATAATTTGAACAACTTTAAAACACTTTTTTGCAGCTGTTTCATCCAGAAATTTGCAGTGCTGTTTTGCTTTGGAGTAGGAGCTGGGGAACTCATCAGGATATGGCTTTTTAAAGGAGAATCACTTTTGAAATCCCTGAGCATTGCTGTCTGCACATTCTCAAACTGTGAAACTCTTGAGGACACCATAGCAATCTCAACGAAGGTAGCTTCAACAATCAGACCATGCATTTGCAAATGCTCTTTGAGGCTGATGAAGACCATTCAATATAGGTAAGGGACAAGGCATCTTTCTCTCGCTCTCTCAACTTAAACTATAGCACTGAAGACAAAATGAAGATGCTGGTGGGTACCTGAGAAAAGCAAGAGGCAGACTGGGATGCAGCAGCAGCAGCAGAGGATAAAGACTGGATGGGTTAATAGGCCTTTGGAATGCCATTATATCCCTTTCCAAATTTGGAGGTCAGTTTTTCCACTTCTGTCTGCCACCTTGCAGACTATCTGACATTTCATTTGCCTCATTCCCTGTCAGGGCTCACCTACAGAGGAAAATGCTTCATATACAGCATTATCAGTTCCTCTCTTAGTTCAAACAGTAGAGGTATGCCTTGTTTCTCTCAAAGTCCAGTCTTGCTAGTTGTGTAGGTGAAACTCAGTAGGTTTCCACCAGTGGGAAACCCCATATTTTTCATTTTTTGTCTTAAAAAAATAATCTAAGGGTATTTTGTTAGCAAACGTTAGAAGCAATGAATTGTAGCGTCTGGCATTTTGGCCTCTAGCACTATTTGAGAATGATATTGAGGAAATGAATCATGGTTTGCGCTGAAGGAGGCTGTTGTTAGCCAGGCCATTGCCTCACACATCCCAGCAGCTGGAATGCTTGGTGAAGAGCACAGATGATGGTGAGGTTAAGGGACCTGAACCCCTGACCAGAATCATTGATTTTCTCCTGGAGTCTGCCAGGGACCTCCAATGTGATGCAAGATAAATAACTTCTTGTAGGAAACTTTCCATATGACTTCACTCATGGTGATTTCCTCCTTTCCTAAATTCCTCTGATATACAGAAGGATCCAGTCTGTCAAAAGAAAAAAAATGAGGATCTCACCTAGATCTGGAACACTGAGATTTGTATTTATACATTTCTACTTTTATCCTATCAAAGTGCAGGATATTTAACTAGTCAGCCCCTATGTGACTCACATTAGAAAATGTGACAAGTTTGGGCTTAATCCTTTTGGGCCTTATCTCACAGAGGTGTTGTAAAGATTAACTGATGCTTGTGGAATATTCTCAAACTATAGTAGCAATATAATTGGAAACTCAAAGAATATATGAATGCACCTTGGTTCAGTACAATGCTTGGATATAAGGAACAGTAGATAAGACCTGAAAACACTGTTGAAATTATGAGATTACAAAGAGAATACAAACGGCACATGGATTCAGTGAGCCCCAGCCACCCTTTGTGTTGAATAAAGTAAGAAAAATAGCATGTGTTGAGATAATTCATAAAAGTTCTATAATGGGCACACAAAAGGGCAAATGACAATTGCACATGAGACTTCAATGGGCATTTCCTACTGTGCAAGTGTGAGATGTGCCAGCCTTAGATTTTGGCAGTATAAAACTGCATGTGGGTGTTATTATATAAAATGTATGTATTTTGCTCCAAGCAGTGTGGAATACCTCAAGGTGACCTCAGTCTTTTGGCACACAGAAGCCTCTCCCATGCAGTGTCTTTCAATAACACCAGGATCTACAGCCCTCAGGCATTGCAAACCTGTGCCTGTGCTTTAATCCAGCCTGGGAAGAGTCCCTCAGACTACGGTCTTGTGAGCCATTGATACATGAGACATTTCAAGGAAAGTTTTCTCCCTTCATGGAAGCACCATCACTCCAGAGCTGAATGACTCTTCTGCAGCTAGCCAGAGCAATGCAGAGAACAAGGAATGGCTATTAGAAGATGGCACTTAAGAAGGACTGGTAAGATCTGAAGAGGGTTTAGGAAGTCCTTTTCAGAAAACAACTGGAATTTATTTTCCCTTGCTAGACTTCCTTGTCCTACACTTTTCATTCACCATGAGCCAAAATAGACCAAAATACTAACCCTCAAATTATTGGCAATTTGTTCAGCTCTCTAGAAAAATGCCTCCAATAAACACAAACCCAGCAAGTCAGTGTAGCATTAAATCAAACCTTAAAAGATGAAAAATGCTTCTTTCACTGTTTTATCTGAAGCCAAAAAGGATATTGCTTTACATTTTTTCGAAATAGAATTGCATAGCTTTACTGCTGCCTTCCAGCATCGAGAGATGTTCCCCCCGGTAAGAGCTCATTAATTTGAGAGTAGGCTTGATTAGACTAGAACTGAACAAGACCGAAACATTTCATTTCATTCTTTAATGCTAATCTCTTGGCAGAACAAACCCCCTTTTGCCTATCGCCCCCACTCAAAACACAAACAAAAATAAGAGCTCCCCTTCCTTCAAAATCTGTATGGACCACAAAATAGCCTGAAGGGCTCTTTTGTTATTACCACAAAATGCATTACACAAATGAATAAAATAGCTGTTGGTAGCTCAGGTCTATGGGATACTAGTAATCCTATATAATTGCCAACTTGTGGGGTGATTGGTGAAAGAAACCTTAAAGCCTTTTTATTTTATCTTAGTAATGATGAGGGAGTTACCCAAAACATATGAATGCACCTCTCCTCCTTTAGACCATCAAAGGTTCAACAATGAATTCCTTTCTTTGAGAAAGCTGGGCTTTAGTCTGCCATGAAACTCAATCCATGGCCCTCTAATTAATTTTGCTAAATAGATTAGCCAATTGGAGTTGCTGCTTCAGAGGGAAGCAGCCTCCAAAACAAGTTTTTCCCCATTCTCAAGGTGAGATGTTTTGCTCACAGGACATCCTTTCAAGTGCACTGGAGTACTTTTAGACTGGATTAGCTGAGGCAAATGGATTAGTCTTTGTAGGTATTAGAACCAAGGGCCTTTAAGAAAGGAAAACAGGGTGCCTAGTTTCACCAGTATGCCACTAAAAGCTACTTAGTGCAAACATCCGTAAAACTGTCAAGAATGAGGACTTGTAAAAGCAACTGTAAGCACATCCTCAAGCTAATTGTAAGACACACATTTGCACAGAAATATGCAAACTGCAAACACAGGTTGAGTAGGGACCATCACACACATATCTGATCTTCGTGAGCATAAAGAATTTTTACTGGTGTTTTGAAGGACACTTGAAATGCTGCAGCATCTGCTAATTTTTCTTCCAAGCAAGTCATTCGATTAAGGCATTAATCTTCTCACAAAAGTAGCCCCAAATGACACTCCTCTTTACTGACTTTCTGAGAGTCTAACCCAGAAAAGTGTTAAGAGAATGAGGGACTCCACACATCAGTGGCAACGTGCAGCCATTCAGGTGGGGCTGAGACATATTTCTTGCATTCACTTCTTGCCCAAGTGTGAAACAGTAAAACAGCAGGAGGAGAACGCTTGTGTGAAGCTCAGAAAGTGGCTGAAGAAGGTAGGGATTTAAAATACTTCTTTGTCCTAAATGGTTGACTCCCTTATCCCAACAAGCATTGACTTGACTTAGCATTAATGAAGGACATGTTCCTATTTTATAGAAAAGTTTAAAAAAACCCAAACCCCAAACCCCATAATTTAGATGGATGGGCAATACATACCACAAATAATAAAACACACATAAATAGAGTTAAAATGCAGTAGTTATTTGGCCTGCTGCTCAAACATCCAAAGGTTATTAAACCCTGTAGAGGGTTCAAGCACTAAAGAAGAAACCTTGGCATGCTAACAGGCCATTTGAATCATATCCAGTGTTTATATTACGCACCTCTCCAAATAACTGCTCCTCTCATGGACAGTGTCTCGTGTCCTTGGTTGTAAAGGAGGTAGTTACCTGTGTTTGTTCCAGGAAAGACACACTTTATATGAGGAACATCTTACTATGTCATGTTCAAAAGGAGGTTTTGCAATTAATCAGTTCCTCACTAGAAATTTTAGGAATTACTATTCTGCAAGGAATCCGGAGTACAACTCTGTTCCCTTTTCTTTCAGTTGCACAGAACAAGGAGGGTCTTGATTTAATTTCTGTTCTCATGCAAAGGAAGGGAGTTACTGTGTCTTCTCTAGTTTTTCAAGAACTTTCATCTTTTCTGCTTTGTCACTTGAAATATGCTTTCTCCAGTGAGGCTGGTAATCCTTGTACTGATTTTATAAAGCAATGAACGTGGTGAAAGCCTGTGTCATTGCCTAGTACCATGGGTAGTAGCATTTCTTCTGAAAGGGTATGGTAATATCTTACTTAAATGACAGTATCAAAATTGAGAAATGGAAGAAAGAAACCCTTGTGAATGGTGGCTAATCCTTGGTCTTACTGAATGGTTTGAATAGGGACCAAGTAACTAAAAGGATGAGAGTGAATGGCAAATACTAGAAATGCATTTATTACATATAAAAATGCTTGAGAATTGTTGTGTATCAGTAAATACTCTACATACAACTTCAGCAAACAAACTTGCATGTTATGTTGGGATAGTAACACCTTGTTAACTATGCTTTAAAAATCTGTCTCTTTTGCCAACTGGGTGAAGCACACAGAAATGACACATATATTTGAGAATGTGTTCAGAATATCATTTTCCTTTTCTATTTCATGAGCACTGTAGAAATGCCTATAAAATCCACTCAGATAATTACCTACTACTGTTCAGTAGCACCTTCCATTCAAGGTCTCAAAACTTATTACAATCATTTGCAGAATCTTACAATTCTTTGAAGAAGGGACAACGTTTCTTTGATCTAGATATGTCCTTTTGGCAGCTACACTGGGAACAGTACACTTGTCCTAGGGATGACATTGGCCTTTTGTCTGCTTTCAGAGCTGAGCCTGCAACACTCAGTGGGCACAAGGGAAGCTGTAAGTACCAAGACTCCTTACAGAAATACTGATATAATTTTCAGGGTTTTTATTCATGCAGATATAAAATGTTGATCTAAACTGTAAATGTTGTTTTCAGAAGCACAGAGCACCTGCACATCCCACTGTGAACAGTGGGAGCCTTGGGTGCTCTGTACATCTGAAAATCCAGGCCCTTGGGATGCAATGTTCCCTGATGTAACCTGTCGACAGCACTACCACCCAGCATGCAACAACAGAAACAGGGAAATTAGAAAAGGCCTTTGCTATCCTACCGCTTTGTATGTGACTATGCTGCAGAAAGCAGAGTTGCCATCTCCCAAGTATGTTTACATCGCCGTTCTCTCTAGGTGTTAGAAAGATGAGTTAGCTGGAGAGTGAGCATCTTCGTAAAAACAAACTTGCTTTTATGCAGACCTCTAAGCCACCAGAGCTCCTGGAAATCCAACAAAGGTACCTTATTTACATGCCTTGTCTAACATGTATGCTATTTGTTTGTGTCGCGTAAAGGATGGCTTCCCACTAATGACACATCAGGGTTTATGTTTATTCTGATTGCTGACCTCAGTGAAAGAGGAACAGACTTTTGGCAATACTCTGAAAACAGTAATGAAGCTATTTTCCAGTATAAGAAATTTGCTGGTCAAGGAAAGCAGAAGTGCCACATGCGAGCTGATGAGGAATATAAATACACTGCATCAGATCTGCTAATAGAACTGATCATAGATCAGACCAGCAAGCAGGGACAAGCGATAGTAAAGTAACGTGAGTGAAGGTAATGAAAACAGACTGGAAGCAGGTTTAGAATGAACATAATTAGAGTTAATGTTAGCAATGAAAGCAGAGATTTGGGGTTTGGTGGTGCCTGGGGCCAGTTGACGTTTATCAGCATTGGGGTTTTGTACCTGGGAAGGGATTCTGACATTTTGTTCACAATTGGACCACCTGCTCATGTCTCATGAGCTAAAAAGAGCTTAAAGGCTTCTTAGCACACGGGAGGTATGGATCAGGCATGCAAAAACATTTAAGTCTTGGATGCAGCACCTCTTAACCATAGGAATAGGTGATTCTTATTTATGCCTTTATTCAGCATAATCAAGGCATAAATATTTAAATAAAGCCCATTTCTACCTAGAAGTATGTGAAGACTTCCTTCGTATGTCTGCAGCAGAAAACATTCTGAAATGCTGGGATGTATCAAGCTCTCCCAAGCTCTTATCTTTCCATGCTTCTCACCTACCCCTAACCCCAGTGATATTCTGGTGATCAGCACAGACTAAGGGCCTCACCACGTGTCTGGTCTGATGCGTCCAGTGCCAGTTCGGGGAGTGTGTCACAACCCCACTTTGGAGTGTAACCTTGACCATTATAAGCCTGAATATACTGGGATTGCATGCGTGTTTGCTTTGCTGTCAGGTCTAAATGTCCAACTCACTCCCTGATTACTCCCGACCTGACGTGGTGGGCAAATACTTCCAGGATGATGAGGGCATGTGCCCTATCACAAACGCAGTGGGAACAGGTTCTCCTCTGTGACACCTATGGGACAATTTGGGGCAGGACAGAGACTGCCCGCTTTTGGTACCAGACTGGTTCACTTCACACATTTTACTTCCTCCAGGGTATTTCTTAGTCCTTCCACTTGAAGCTGCTGGGATAATCTTGTTAATGAGAAACTAATTATTATTTTTTAAACCAATCATTGGAAAACTGGTGTGAGGTAACAATTCTAGCCTTGTCACATTTAACAAATGCACTGGAGCCAAAATGGACAAATTCGGGTATTTATTTCTGTCAAGGGTTGAACAAAAACTTCCAGTTGAACCCCTTGAGTCCTTTCCCTCCTCCTTTCCTCTCCTTTCTTCCCCCTACATCCTTTGCCAAAGTTCAGCTCAAGTTAATGAAGAATGTATATTTTTTGAATGGTAAATGCCTGGCAGGCCTAGGAACTATCTACAGGACAGGTGTGTGGCTCAGGCAGCTTCCAACTCCCTGCTTGGGACTGATAGTGCTTTTGTAAGAAAGCAGCTTCAATCCTGTCCTGGAAGAAACATTCCTGCCCCTGGGGGACAAGTGATTCATTCAGTCAGTGAGGTCAGTTCTGCTGCAGATCTGCCTAAGAGAAGCTGCCAGCTATATTGAACTTAACTCATAGTCACAAGCCATTATGGAATTTGTGCTTTCTACTGTTTTGCAAAATGGTAGAAATCGTGACCTTGGACTAAGCTCGGGTCTAAAATTCAGTGTCACAAGGATGAGCCATTAATGCAGCCTGAGTGGGAGAGTTTCATTCTTGGCATATGAAAGCAAACATGCCTGCAAGGGAATGAATCTCCCCAAAACTGAAAGATAAAGGGAGAAAGGAGGAGGAGGTGAAGAATAGCTTGAATCAATCTGCAAAGTTTGTGATTGCTGTTTCCCAGCGGGGGTCTCCTGACTGTGAGGGGGTTCCTAGCTGAAGGGGATGCTCAGGTGCAAAGGGAAGTGAGTGGGGAGAGAGAAGACCCTAAAACAAGAGCAGCATCTGAAAAGCTGTATGGGGCGTGTGATGAAAACCCAGTTGCCAGTGGGGAAGAGAGAGTGTCTCCAAGCACAGTATATGTGTCACCGCAGCAGATGCATCAGAAGGGAAGAATGTGTAAAAAGAAAGGTTATAAATCTCTGGGTCGCAGGCCCCAGGGTGTTGCCGGTGGATGTCTGGGGCTATTAGGAGTTTGCTCACATCCCTCCTCCAAAGACTTCCCAGGAAGCATTTTTGCCTCATCTGCTCACAACCTGCCAGCCTCATTGCAGGGGATCTGGAGGACTGTCCCCACAGTAGATGCCCTCCCTTGCTTGGCCCCATGAGCAGCTCAACACTCCCTGTGGCTCAGTGTCTTCTCCTTGCAGGCAGAAAACGTATCAGGGCTAGGCAGTTTGTAAAGAGGCCTTCTGGGAACAGGTGAGGAGAGATTAAGGATTCACTCTATAATGTCTTTATTATTATTTTTCTTTCTATCTGAATCAAGCCAGTAACTTGAGAGAGTTTAGGATGTGTTTGAGCATCTTCAGTCACTGCGGATTTAGCTGACTCATAAAGATGGATCAACCCAAAAAGCAGTTTTGCTCCTTGGGAACACAGACTGCAGACACTTTTGTGTAGACAAGAGAAAGGGACATTTCATTTCCAAATAGATGGAAGTGGGACCACCATCACACTTTCCATTTGTGTATTTTCTTTAACATACCAGCAGGCACACAGAGAGGCATGCGGCATCAGGTTGTTAAAGCAATGAAGTGTTGGGAAAAGCTTCAACCAGCTTAAATAACATGTTTTAGAAACTCTTCAGAGCACTCAGTTTCTACAATATTTTGCTCAGAAACTGGCAGCTCCCAGGAATCAATAACTATTGATATTAGGGAATGTTATTGATATGGTCAAATCCAAGCCAAGCAACACTGAAATTAACAGCATTCTGGAAAATTCCTGCCTGAATTTGCTGTTTCATCAAGATGTGAGTCATTGCAAGTAACATGTTTTGCAGAACCCTAAAAAGAATGGAAATGGAAAAGAAAAACAGGAACTGGTTTTAGGGAAGTTTCTTTTACCCACGTTTCCCGGGTAGACAACCACAAGACACTGTATGACATCAATTACTGGTGCAGGGCCTCTACAGGTGTCTAAAAACAAGTAATTGCCTAATAAAATGCAACCTTTCAAACAAGCTTCTCATGCATACCTTCAGATTTCTTTAAATATCCCTGAACCACTATTCCTTAATCCTTCCACACCCTTTGGGTCTGGGAATTGGCACATACCTATCAAGATAATGGTTTATGAAGACCATTTGGAACGAAGTTTTGTGTTTCTAATACATCTATAAAGGTCAGAATACATAGCACAAATTCACCTAAAACAAGAATAATGCAAATGGGTTTTACTCTGTTCTTCCTGCTGGCTAGTTCTCTATTGATATGCAAGCCAATTTCCATATCATTGTGCAGGCCACACTTCCTTCTACCTTCCATGTTGCTTCCTCCAGGCTCTTGCATGGTCCCAAGGCTTCAGAGGAGGAACACTGGTGGTTCAGTGCACAACGGGATGAATCTTTGGCAGATCTCAGTCTTGGTGATGAGAATGTGGCTACCCGAGTCGGTAGAGCAGTGGCCAATGTCCCTTTCAAGCTTTAGAAGACATTTTAGACCTTGTGATTGCAGCTTCTCTATATTAAATTTTGAACAATTGATGGGATTAAGCAAGTTTCGAGGCAAAAGTTTCTACTTGTTTACTCTCTTTATCTTCCATGACTCACATCAGTTGTACCAGGCCTGACACAAGTGAACCATGATCAGCCCTGGCAATGTTTCCTGAGCTGTTTTATCAGCACAGGGCAAGAGGGTTTAATGAGGGCAGAGAGCAATGCATAGCATGCCATACTTCACAGCTACCTCTGGTCTGTGTCAGCGTCAGCGTATCTGCAATGGAGCTTGGCATTCAGCCACGACAGCTAGTCAGCAGCTCTGGCCCACTGGAGTTCTGTCTAAAAACCTGCTGCTACTGCCCCACATGTGTGCTGGGTCAGACAATGGCAAAAACAGGCTCCAAACATGACCTGCTCTTCAGAAGCATCACCCATTGACCTGAACACCAAAGCCAGAGAAGATGCAACACTGAGAATTTCTACTCTCCTGAAAATTTTGCACACGCTTTGTGACAAACAAATTGAGCCTGAAACTGTCACGCTCCTCCTATCTGTTCTCCCACACTCTCCTGTGTCCTCAAAATGCCTGAGTTTTTCCTCCAGTAACTCTGCCAGCCCAGCTCCTGGGGACGATGCGTAGGGACCTCTAAACATTGGAAATATTGATTGGTGTCTGAGCTCAAGAGCAACATTTCACAGATGTGTCACACAGATTTTATATTGTATGTAAGCTGAAAATTTGAGAAATGAAATACACAGAGAAATAAATTTGCTTTGGAAAGTGAGGACCTTTCTGTTCAAGTCAGTCAACACACTAATTGCCTTCAGTGTCTCTCAAGAATCCAGCCCAGGGCAGCCAAAGATTTTTGACTCAGGCATGGAGAAGGTGTAGATCTTTGCCTGGAAGGTCTGCTAGGCTGTTTCACTCAGGTATAAACTAAAGGACAGTTAAAGAGATTCAAGAATAATTCTGGTTAAGTATGTCTATGAGACAGATGCAGACATTTCAATGAAAACCCGATGGTTGCCTGAGTGCTCGTAAGGAAGGTAATGCTATACAAAGATGGGATAAGGAGTCTGCTCAGTCTTAGAGGCAGTTCAGTGAGGCAGAGAAGGAGCTGTCTGCCTCTTTGCCTCTTTTATGTCCCAATAGCTTATTTTTTCAAAGAAGAAAGACTTGAACATGAACCTATGGCCCAGCAAGGAAAGACTTTAACATTTACAGAATTTTCTGAAGATTTTTTACTTCTTCAAAATCCACTAATCCAGGACCCTCTGCCAGATTCCTCTGGCCCATAACATTGTCCTGAGATTCAGCTCAGCCACTAAGTCAGAAAAATAAATAAATACAATGCCAAATGACTCTGAGTGAGCTGCATTGAAAGGAAGGAGCTTAAGAGAAAAATGGTGCACACATCTCAAAGAACAAGTGGAGCTCTGAGAGATCAGTAAGCGGTTTACTTTGATTTGCTCACCCACTTAAGACAGATGCCTTGAGGCTTCACCGGAGAATGGAAGGCAGCCTGCAAGCAAAGGGGCTGGAGGGAAGCAAGACAGTGGTGCCTCCTTTGCCTTCCAGATAAAACAGAAATAGGTGTCTGCATTGCTGAAGGAGGCAACAGAGAAGCTGCTATTCTCTGGCATCAACTGCTTGCTTTTTCCAAAGCTGCTAGAGCAGGGTAGGGTCTTGGCACCAATTCAGCCCTGTGGTCAGTGGAAGGAGACTTGCCTGTGATGACTGTCCTCATTTGTTACCCACTCCCATAGATCAAGCATGGAGCAAAGTGCAGCGACAAGTTCACAAGAGGAGCTTTTACCCTGTGCAGCCTTGGCCTCAGCCTTCAAAGACACCAGGAAATATGTCAGTATGGGCTGGTCATGACAGATGATGATGGCCATTACCCACTCTCAAACTAAAACCTGTATGAATGGGGAAATGTGTCCTCTCAGGGATCGTGGAACAAACCCTAGCCTTGATGCTGTCAGCTGAAGTGATGCCATTGATTCCTACTGGAGCACGGTGAGAGCTGAGAAGACTCTGCATCATCAGTCCAGCAAGCCAGGGTGAGAGATCCCCTGGTCTGCGAGACTGTTTTGGGTGTATAGAGACTTGCACTCCATGCTGCACAACAATGAGGACTGAGGGACCTTGATAGATACGAAGGAGAAGTTTCTTCTTGGCAATAGAATGCATTTGGTTCCTATCAAAGTGAATATCTAATACAAATGTCTTCCTCAGAACAAACCTACAGCTGAAGATGAGTATAATTTAGGAGCTCTTTGGATGATGACAGCTTTTCCAGCCGTGATGTCTCAGCCACAGAACAGAGAGGCATCAGTGCCCAATAATTTCTCTAAAATAGGTCCCAACTGTGACTTTAAAATAGACCCACTCCCACTGGTGTCTGCTGTGTTCTTCTGGGCTGCAGGAGAGCAGGATCTGACTTTCAGCTTTTCAGCCTCCCAGACACCCCTCTTCAGCTTTATGCTCCCTGTTTCACACCAGTGCCCGTGAGGACAGCCCTGTGGTCCTACGGAAAACTTACGAATGAGTCACACTGTAAAAGGCAAAGTGAATTTTCCCCTAAAGCCCAGGAAGGTTATCAACTCCAGAATTCCTTTCCCTTCTCCTCCTCACTGCCTTCCCCTGCCACACACACTCCTGCCCTCTCCAGCCCGTGCGCCCTGTGCGAGGAAACTGGTGACTTGGGAAAAAAATAAAAAGACTGAGTCATGAGGTCATACCATTATCACATTTCTATTCCAGTGCTTTCTCTCGCTGCCTACAATTATCACTCTTTTATTCTTGTACTTGGCTTCTTAGACTTTGATCTAGTCCTTTGCTTCATATCCTTTGATGCATTTTAGCTTACATTGTTTGTAACCTGACCCCTTGCCATCTAATTCCACCAACTTCTCACAACCCATATCAACCACTCTCTCCCCCCTTTCATCTTTCTTTTGTATAAACGTATACAGAGCTGTAACAAAGAAACTACAGTGTAGTTGTAGCTCTTCCAAGATCCTTAGAAGTGCTGGATAAAATCTCTATGCATGTATTTTGCCCCTCACTAAGTCATTTAAAAACATCTTTGTTTATTCCTTTTTTTTTCCCTTAGACAAAATAAAAATGCTAAAGAAAGAAAAGATAAATATGGCTTTTTTTTTCTGAATTTGTTATAAAAACCTTTAAAAATTATTTTTGTTGGAAACCTATCTTCAGGTTCATTCCAATGACATTAAGGCTGTAGAGACACGGTACATTTTCATCATTAAATACTAGCAGGCTTTGATCATGTTTACTTTCATTGACAAAAAGGAAGGAAAAGCCAGTGCTTACATTGCAAATACCAATTAGTGCAGAACTACAGTGTGTGCATGTGTATTTATAAATATATATTTAGAGGAAAGAAAATAGTTTGGTTTCTGCAAAGTAGGAAACGTGGGCAAAAATATATGGCCATATTTTGCAACATCTAAGTAATGCTGAAACAGACTTGCAGTTCTCAAAGGTGATTCAGGAGCCTGAAGTCTTTTTAAATCAATGGGTTATAGGACTTGACCATGTCTGAATATTTGGCAGTATTCTTAAATGCATCTTCAGGTACCTAAACTTCTTTGGCAGTCAGGTCCTAAATTCCTTTAGAAATTGGATTTTGAGTTCAGAGTCAGGCTATTTTATACACTTTCATCCTATACTTCTGGATGTCTATTAGATGCCTCTCCATATTCAGAAAAATATTTACAATAATATTTCTCTCTGTGCTTGATAATAGACTTGTAAGGGCAGAATGAGGTAGCTGGGTGGATTTTGCATGGTGGCTGTGACTTCTAGGAGAGCTATTTGCTTTATTTTTAGCTGCTTGGAGGCATCAAGAAAGACAAGAGTGTGCTGGGCTTGAATAGTCCTGGTACCTCCCAGGCAGGTCAGACAAGTCCCATATATTTAGGGAAGAAACACTGCTTGGTACTTGCAGGTTCTCTGGCCACCCAGTTGCAGGTGTGATCCTGTTGAGGGCTGATACTTTGTGGGCTTCATTCTCTGCTGAAGAATAATTCTGCTCTCCCTTCAAACCCAGTCCAGCATGGAAATAAGGTGGAAATCATGCTTTGGACAGATGCTACTACTCCACCAATTTGATCCACAGTTTTCAGGCAGGACATTGGAAAGGAACAAGATCTCCTGCCTATTTTCTCCTGCCCTCCTTCCCCAGAGATACTGGGCTGTGACTGCCTTGGCAAAGCTGCACATATAAAATGTCCTGTGCTGTGTTATATACATGGCCTCTCCATTCGGAGAGTCAGTCCAGACTCAGAACCTGGTTTTTAGTCCTTTTCCCTCCTGCAAGTTCTTTTCTGTCTGAAATGTTAGAACTGTGATTAATATTTCCTATGGACACTTTGGGAATTTTCTAGCTAATAAATTCCTCCACTGCAAGCAGTTCCCAAGGATGTCAGGCAAGCAGTATTGCAGGTGCTGGGGGGAAAAAGCAACAAAAACAATAAAAAGAAATGTAAAGAAAACCTTGACTTTTTGCTTTGTCCTGCAGTAGCTAGTTGGTTAAACACCTTTTCTTGCCGGCTGATTTCAATCTCTAAAATCATGCTTTCCATAACAGTGGGCCAAATGGTTCCTGGGCAGTTTGAACACCTGTGAACCTGGCATGCCGAGCCTCTAAATAATGCAGACACTGCACTTTGCTCTGCACCTTTCTGGTTCATATCCTTTCCTAGCTGGCAAAAACCTCTGATAGCGACAGTATTTTGT
Source organism: Nyctibius grandis (assembly GCF_013368605.1). Classification (NCBI taxonomy): domain Eukaryota; kingdom Metazoa; phylum Chordata; class Aves; order Nyctibiiformes; family Nyctibiidae; genus Nyctibius; species Nyctibius grandis. The sequence goes on along the minus strand of NC_090695.1, from coordinate 93,261,851 downwards.
GGCTGGAAAATAGGTCACCTTCAAAGCTATATATTTATATGCACATGTGTGTCTGTGTGTTTGTGGATGTGCCCTGAAGTTGGACAAGTAAGCAAAATACTTACATTCAGGCGAGAATTCCACTTTTGCTCTTCATGAAAATTCCTGAAGGGATGGTGAGATTTAGTTGGTCATCCAGGGTTGCAAATATGGCAGGAGGCTTCAGAGGGAACACAGATAAACTGCTTTCTCGGATTAGAGCTGCTCAAGAAAGAGGAGTCTATCAATAGATTAAGGTATGGTTTCTGTTTGGTTGAGGTTTGGGGGTTTCACCGAGTATGTGTTCATGGTTGCATGTGTGTGTGCATGTACTCAAACAGAAAATACGTCCTTGAGACAAACTGCAAGAATTTTGCCTCTGAATAATCATTTTATTTAGACATTTCTGTGCACAGTGGTGAACCAGCAAGTTTATATATATTGAAGAAGTTTCTTGTCCATAATTGACACCTAAACCAGCTCTGGTCTTTCCATGGCCTGCAACTCCTCTAACATGGTCGTGTGTATGAAGCAGCTTTGAGTTTGGCATGAATGGTTTGCTTGCAATCAATTATGCATGTGGTAGACACAAAGGCACCATTTAGGGGACAGGGGGAAGCTTCTCCTTTGGCTTCTAAGTTTTCAGGGGCAAACACTTTATATTAGAGGACTCAGTCACAGACTTCCCACCTCCCCACCCCTTCTCTTATAGCACCCATTCTCTATCTACTCAGGAGCTGCTGCTAATTCATCCTTTTATCTCTACAGGGAATAGTCTTTCAAGGGAAAGAGAATCAAACCAGACAGAAGGCATTCCCTATTTTCTAAATCCCATGAGGTTTTTTTGAGCTCCTTTTCTGCTCTCTCTTGGAAGGGAGCTCTTATTTTGCATCTTAGTTCTTATGGACCAGAAGGTCAAGCAGCATGCTGAGCTCCACGAGACCACTGACATTAAGCGGTTGTGGGCCACTTTCTTTTCCTGGTATTACAGAAGATTGAACTGAGCTGTGGCTGCTTCACATAACCGTAGCTGAAAGGACATCTATACAGCAATAAAAACTTAACTGCCCCAGCCATTAAATCAAGGAGTCGATACTCCTTTGATGGTCCTTTGATGGAAATATGAGTGTCTCTAAACTGGAGGTAATCGAGGACTGAATTTGACACACATGGTACTGACATCTCGTAAAATGTCATGAACGCTTGACCTGAGATTTTCGAGACACAGCTGGTTCTCCAGGGTGGGATTTATGTGGTGGTGGGAGGTTGGGGAGGTGATGGCTAATGTGTCTTAAGATCTTGGTGAACCATTTATAATGCTCAGGGGTGGGAAAAAAAAAAAAGCAGTTACTCATTTAGATGAGTCGAGGTGGCATATTACAATGTTTCTTACTGTCTGAGCCATGCCATGTAAAGTCTACCTTGAGTCTTTATTGGGCAGTTAGTTAGTGCAAATATCCTTTTAAAATAAGGGTAGAGTTTTTTTGCATTTGAAATAACCTATTCATACTTAACAGAACTATGAATGCAGCAGATTTCAAATGGCACATAGACCTCTAGGCTGAGATTTTTTCCCCTTTTAACAGATCTAAATGCCAAATTCCTATTCCAGTTATTGGTAACTTTTTATCCAAATCACTTTAACAGCTTTGAACATCTCAGCTGTAATATGGCAGATTAATATCACCATGAATTAACTGTGAGGAATATGGAATAAGAAGAGCACAGCAAACAAAATCCATCTGTCTTTATACAATCCTCACCCCGCCAGATCACCCAAAAAGACGGGGCTTAGCAAAGAATGCAGCTTTCTAAATGGGTGCAAGTTTTGTTTTCATTTGAAAGCATCTCCCAGAGCATTTCTCCCCACTAAGACCTGCGTTTTCTGCTCAGTGCTTGGCCTGGGTGGTGTGGTTGGACACTGAGGGATTCTGCAGGGGAAAAACAGGGGGCTTGGTAATTTTTTTCAGCAAAACTGGAAGGAATTCAACTTTCCACAGCGCTCAGAGCAAGGGCTGAGGCAGGTTCCACTGGCAGGAGGATTAGATGTGCTCAAACGCACCATGGGATGATGCTGCTTCATCCCTCCCATTGCACCTCCCCATCTTTGAAGAGCTGTAGGTGTTTATGCTTCACAAGCCCAAATGTCTCGTTCTTTCCCTGGAAATGTGTGTATTTCAGCATGGTATCAGTTCCATTTTCAGACCATCCAGGGTTACTATATTCTTTGTTCTTCGCTAGCAGCAGCTCATGGCACCGGGTAATGCTACATTTCTCGTCTATATGGCAGATAGCAAATATTTCCATTCAGAGCACCTCTGCCTTCTTGTGGAAAGCAGTGTATACATGACCATTTCTATACATCTCTATTTTTAACATCTAAAAAAAAGCAATCCCTTCTATTTTTAGGTACAGCTCAGTTCTGTAGGCTGGCTGTTTCTAATAAAAAAATTCCTCACTCTCTAAAGAAAACCCTGCATTGAAATCACAAATCCGGGGGAAAGTCCTGTACTATTAGCAGACCTACTAAGACGAAAACCTCAGCTTGTTAGCAAGCCCTCCAAACAAAAACATTAATCCAGGCTTGAGAGGAAAAACAGGCAAGCAAAAAGCAATAACCCCAGAAAGTTTTCTACCATGCTCCCACCTTGCCATGAAAAACAAACAAAAAAAAACATCTTCACCAGTTCAGAAAGGAGGTCAGGACTTTGGACATCTTTCAGATCTCAGCATCTGCTGAAGCCTGGCCCACGTGGCTTAATTGCTAGCTGTGTCTCCGACAGCTCTTTCTCTTTTGGAGAGGATGCCATACTGCTCTCTGCTGCTGGCTTCACAATGCCCGTGGACCATAGACTTTGCAATGGATGTCCCTTACTGCTTTCTTTGGGAGATGGATAGCAGGTTTCCATGCTTGAGGGGTGCTGCTTTTAGGAGGACCTGGTTGTTGTTCGTAACCAGGTGATTGCAATGACAGTTGCGCATTGCTATGGTCTTCCTAGTTTTTTTTCTGCCTCCGGGAGGTAAGTGCCACCTTGCTCTCACTTGCTTCTTGCAGAACAAGAAGCACATTCACCATGGGCATGAGTGGGAGCTGCATGCAAAGCGCAGCTGTCTTGTTCCCAAACCAGTCGAAAAAACTCCTTCAGTTAGACATTATTTAAGGGACATCCTGTGGAAGAGCAAATGTATAGTATATGTGGGCTAACCACTTGAGAGACTCACTGAAGCCACTTTGGGAAGAGTTTACCTGGGCCTCAGTGCTCTGGTTTCTGCAGCCTGGTGTATTCAGCGTTCCTCAGCCTACTTGGTTAGATATTTCACATACATATTATGGAAGGATTGGCAGTGCTCTCCTCCAAATTTTTCAGAAGCTGCAGTTCAGGTCTCTGCTCTACCACTGACTCCTAGTGTGACCTTGGGCAGGTGACTGAGATCTGAGTCTTCAGTGTTTCCAAAAGTAAACTAGATAATGCAGTGTAGAAACCTAGAGGTCTTTGAAACTCCATTCTTTTCTGAGTCTTAGTTGCAAATCTGTAAATCTAAGATGCTGTTAATAACTAAGCATATACTGTAGGGAGAAACATCTTAAAGAATTTGTGAGCAACTCCGAAACTGGAAGTGGAGGCACTATGAATGCAGAGATGAAGAGATATAGTTTCTTTTTGCACGTGCTATTCCCCAGGGTACAGAGCAAAGTACATTGCGTTTCCCTGTATCAAAACTGCACCTCAGGGACGTGAACAGGAATGGAGTGAGATTGGCAAGTGATTGCCCTGCAAAACTTGTACAGCAAAAAGCAACCAAAATATCTGCTCTTCCTTTGTGTGAATGTGGACATATATATTAATCTTTCATCTGTAAATGAAGTGCCAAGGAAGTGCACCAGGAACAGTCAGAGGGAAACCTGCTTCAGCAACCCTGCACACCTGGTCATACAGGGTGAGGGGAAGAGAGAAAAAGATCAAACTGAGTTATGGCATGCTATGGTGTCTGCATATTATGGTGATTGACAATACAGAAATACCTGAGAGAGCTACCTGACCTATCAGGGTATCACCTGGCTACACTCTAACTTCTAAGTCATTTTCAGACAATTAAAGTTTTCAGAAGGTAAGAAGCCCTGTGTATACGACCTTACAATGAACATGATCTGTCTGGCATAATTATATCCAGTTTCTTGCTATATCTTTACACTGTCAGCCTAATCAGTGTTTTGCTCATGCTGCCCACCAGTTTCTTCCCCTACTAGGAGTACAAATTAGAAGAATTTTATTCCTTTCAAAGGAAAGAAATCAGTGATTTTTTTCAGCCTTCACAGCATGAAGGATTGTAGCAAAGAGCAGGAAAAATGAAGTGGTCTTTTTTTCTTTGTGTGGTTGAGAATCAAGGACACATATCAAAATGTACCCCCCGTCCAAAGTGGCACTCTGCCCGTTCCTATTTACACGTGTTAACGGTGACTCAATGGAGCCCTTTGTCTCCAAAACGCACAGATTATTCCAATTGTGTGTGGAGCTTGGGTTTGTGTGTTACTGTCCACTGGGGGCTAAAAAAACACCAAAGATGTTATCCAATACCATAACTAACAGAATGGCATGAAGAAGAATTCAAAACCTGTGAGCAAAAGCAGTTTTTTCACTCTGACCCTTGGACTGCTCTGGCTTGTGTTTCAAGCGTCTGCATTTTTATCTAAAGAAGGAAACTGCTTCTGTTACCTACCAACTTGCTCATTTTCAAGGTGTTACACACAGGGTTCACAAGAACTTGATTACAGGGTGGTCTACACTATAATTTATAACGTTAATAAATCAGAGCCAAATAGTACAAAAATGCTCTTTTTAATAGCTACTTCATCAAGGATCTAAAATGTTAAAAATTGTGCTGATATGAATCTCTCCACCACTGCAACCTTTAATTTTACTTTGAAGTGGTCAGGAGGTGTCCTGAGACTGGTGGGTTTGTATATTTATTATCTGGAATGAACAGTATAATTTTGCATTCTTGCTCTGTCCATACCTCAGACTCACCTATGCAGTCTTTCACTGGCATCACGAGACAGAAAGCAGGCTGGGCACGTGTGGGAAGGAAGCTCCTCAAGGCATTAACCTGTTAACTTCTCCCAGGGCTGCAGGGCTGATGCTGAAAACGTGCTTGGGGACTTGGCACTTCTGGTTGAAATATAAGTGGATAGGGGAGACAACCCTCTTGCCCGGTTTGCTTAGCCAAAGACAGAATCAGCGGCCAAGGTTAGTCCAATGATAATTTCTGCTGAAGACGAACAAGAGGAGAGGAAAACGCTAACAGGTATAACAACCTATTTGTATGCTGGAAGATTTTATGAATTACCTAGTTTTATACAAATGATACCAATTTTATGTCAGGATGGGAGCTGAAACGGGAGGCCAGGGTGTGTAACTGAAAACCTTTCTGTGATGGGCTTCTGCGCTTTGTGTTTGTGATGATGTGCCTTTACAAAGGTCTGCATGTGACAAAGTGCTGCTTTCCTTGTGTCACCCAGAGTGCACAGTTTTGCTTACATGCACCAAAAATGAAAGTTTTCAGGATTACTGACAGAGCGAGTTATTGGCCTGATATTTGCTTAGAGGAGGACAGAACTGTCAAGAAAAAATAATCATTCCCCAACATGTACATTTCATCTGACATCCATGCAGACACCCTCCATGGGTGAAATAGCAACCCAAAGCTTTACAAACAGCTCCATCAGGCAATATGTTGGTTGAGATGTCTTGTTACATGGTGTTTCCAACCTTGCCTGCCAATGGCTGTCTCCAGCAAGACTCATGAGCCTGCTGCTCCATGAGTAAGTGTTGCAACTCTGTTCTGGTCACCACCATTTAATAACTGCTATGGCAAGAACAGGCATGGGTCCTAACTTTGACCATAAAAAACTGAAAGGAGGGAGGCTGGATGTGGTGTACGTTTTGGTCTGTGGAAGGAGGCATGTGCTTTCTCTGCTCTCATACCTTCCCACTAAAAAATGCTGCATGGTCGGGATCTGGTCTGGCTCACTGCCAGCGCTTTGACAGACTGGAGTGATAGAGGATGCTTGATAAGCCTTTGGAAATGCGTCTACCTGAAGGTAAGGGTTAGTGGAGGTGTTAACACTGATGCCGTATCTGACATCCGCAGTACAGAGAGTCCTAGTTCTTGGCACCTGTGTTTTCCCATCAAGTAACACTCATTTGTTATCATTTACACACACCACAGATTTACATAGCTCGTAGGGGTGAATCATGCATAATTGTGGCTTCTTACATGACAGTTCATATATTAACAAGTAACTTATTTGTGCTCCATGCTGAATGAGTATAGCAGGAGCGTGTGGACCTCTGGTGTCAGAACCGTATTCATCATTACCAGGAGATAAAACAGGAGCTCAGTGGTTAAAAATGAAATGAGAAAATAACTGCTGGTTTAATTTGCCTGTACCATGGGAAACATTGCTTTGATTTTTATATATATATATAGATAGCTAGTGCGAATATTATAGCAACCAGGAACCAACCACTCTTATACAGAACATAATGAGAAGCATGAAAAGGCATGCCCGTAACCATTTTCCTCATGTTCTGCAGTGCCTTTTTGGATGGCAACAGGAGATCATGGGCACAAAGAGAAGGTGTTCTTCATGAACTGGAGACTACTACATGGCATAGGCTTGAGGAAGTTCAATAGGTGGTAGTGTTACATTGGGTTGGAGTGTTCTCACATGACGCTGTCCTTCAGAGTAGCAAATGAGGGGGACTTTGCGTGGGTGCAATGGTGTCTGGCACCTTGTGTGTCAGTATCAGCTCATTACGGGTTATCCTACCCCAAAATGTTTCAGAGTTGTGGAAAATTATGTTCACAGCAAGTCCTGCACCAGTCCCACCAGACAGTGTGGGACTAATTTCACAGGTACTTCTAATGTTCATGTGTCCCAGGGGGCTGTAGCCTGTAGGATTCCTGTAATGGGGCTACAAACCAACAGAGCTTTTCTCTCCTGTGAGCCAAGTGGAGCAGAGCAGGCTGCCAGCACTGCTCCCCCGCCAGGTCTGACACCTTGTGCTCAAGCTCCCAGCTCATGAGGTCTGGATGTGAGCGCAGAGGGAGGGGTGGCACAGATGTGGCCATCTCCCCCTCTGATGAAGTGTGCAGAAAAGATGCAGCATGCAGGACATTTGGCCAGAGTACAGGGAGGGAAAAAAATCATTGTGGAGAGACCTGGTTCCTGCAGAATGAGCAAGGGGAGACACCGCTGTATGTTACCGTTCACTGGGTAGTGCAATGCTGGCCACAGCACATAACATCCTGGGGAGTGGGACCCTTGGGGTGTTGCGAGTAGGTTTGTTAATGGATCTCCTAGGGATTGATGGATTTAATGGGTGAAGTAAGTCTGCTTTTATTTATTTTATTTTTTTGGCAGCTGCTGTAAGTGGAATTTTATGCATTTTTCTGGCTGTTACTGCTTGTCTGGGCTGTTCAGATGTTGAGCTACACTTGTTTCCTTCATGGTGGACCTTTTTTCAGAGCAACTGAGACACCTTCTGCAATGACACATTATGGTACACTTCCATTTATAAAATGTTCTGGGCAGTTTTAGAAATGAGCTCTGAAATGGTTATTAGGCACTGTAAGCGTGAGTGGTATTTGATCAGAAGCTCAGCAGTAGATTACAGAGACTATAGAGATAAGCTATTGTTATACACAGTCTATTGACCTGTTAGCTCCGTAACAAACAATCTGCTAAGGGCTGGAGGGGGGAACTATGAATATCTGTATGTGGGAATGCTGCAGACCTCATTTTCCCTCTCACTTTGGTATATTCGTCTATTCTGCTGTGGCTTTTCTTGCTTTTGTCATTATCGAGGTGTTTAGCTATGTTTCTGCTGCTGGGTTGACACTTGTATTACACAATTAGGTCTAAGTGGGATACCTTGCTCAGCCTTTAGCACGACCAGCTCTCACTCAGGTCAGTGAACCTTTTGGTAGACAAACAACATTCGTCAGTTTTAAGCCTTAAATAAATTGCAGTGTTTGAGACCTTAACTGACACTTTGCATGACTTTTTTCCTTTTAATTTCTGCAGAAATCTCTGCTACTGGCTACAGCTTTTTGTACTTTGAAAAACCAACTGACTTCCTCCTGTTGATCATCTGTTAAGATCCTGTTCAGATAAGAGGCAAAACATTTCCTTTGACTTCCATATAACCATCCAAGGACCAAAAAGTTCTGTGCAAGGTGAGTAAGGACATTAGAAGCTAAAATCTTCGCTAATGTAAATCAGTATAACTTTATATGTGCAAAGCTTTGCTCTAGGCACAGACCTGGCCTAGAGCAATATTTCATTTTTGTTATAATGTCTCCTTATAATTCAATTCCTCTCACCTTGTAATACTCTTGCTGCTCTCTGTTGAACACCCTCCAGCTTGTCACTGTGTTTCTCATCATTAGGTACCTAGAATACAGACCAGGCTGGGTACTGAAGGTCTGCCAGCCTCTATCAGTTGTGGGTTGGCCTCTTGGCCAGGTGAGGCCAGATCAGAGCTATACACAAACAGCCTGTTTTTTCTCTGCCTCATGCCTGCAAGGTCTCTGCTGAAGGGAAACAGCTCTCAACAGAATTGCCTTTTCTGCTACCTCATCATCTTCCAAATTCATATCCAGGGTGAAACATAGCTATCCATAAATCTCTTCTTCCTATCAAGATTTCTCCCTGAGCCCCTTTCTAAGATTGTGAGATAGTTTATAAATACACAAATCAGTAGATAATTTTTCTACTCCTCTTGGTAAATATCAGAATAGAGTGCATATTTATCTCCAGACTATGTAGTAATATCAGCTAGCAGTCACAGTCTATAGTATGTAACATCTCTTCTGCTTCAATAAAGGTTTAGAAGGCAGAGTCACAACTATAGAGATTTGTATGAAAATGTAATTGCGTTTTCTGGAATTATGAATGCAGTAACACCCAAAATAAAAGCTTTACTGAAAATTTGTATTTTCTCAGTCAGGACACTTAAGAAATTGCTGTGAGATTATGACCTTGTAGTGAAATAATGGTCTTCCCTCTGCTGTTATGCACCACTGAATAATACTGATTTTCATAGTTAATCATAAATGCTTGCCCTAAGTTAATTGATGTCCTCATTATGTCATACTTAACTGCATCTTAGGAGAGTTTTTTGCCATTAACTTCTACACCAGTTAGCCTTACGGCATCAAGAGGAGAAATAATGAAGAAAGGTTCCCCAAACCAAATTGGCCATCAGTGCGACCACCATATCACCATTTAAATTTGCAAAGGTCAGAAGAAAATGTTCCCATCAGCCTACATATTTCTCACTCTGCACATTTCATGAATACCACAAGCTAGAGTGATCTTCACAGACACCTCTAGGTTGTAATTAGCAGCAAACCAGTGACTGCCTACCAGTGCCAGCCAAAATGCTACGGTTTGGAGTTTAGTATCTAGAAATGCCAAAGAGCTGAGGTTTTCACATAAAACTTGGGAGTCTTGAGGCTGTCTAAGAGACATTGATACTCTCATGATAAATCTTCAGATCCTTACTCTACAGCTCCTTGGCAGGGCTCTGTGTGTTGAAACTCAAGGACAAGACCATAATTCCCATGGCTTGGGCTGTGAGGGTTAAAGGAAAGGTGATATTTCTTTGTCTGGAATGACAGATTTTGGGGTGGGGGGTGAAGGAAGTGGGAGAATGGGGTCACGGCTATGGCACAAAGTTACCAGTTCTTGCTTTTATAACTAACAGACTCCTGACTCATGTTTTTAAAAAAATCCCTATTTCTTCCAAACCCCCTTTTTATGGCAGTAGTTGAAGTATTGCTGTAAAGTTCGGTTAGATGCACTCATCTCTCACAACACCACACAGGTACCCTCAGTTCTCAGTGCTCACTGGCCTCTCTTGCTGGGACAGCCACCGAGGAACTCCCTGCTCCAGGGCCACACTGGCTGACCCTCTTGCTGAGTGCTTACTTTTGCTCTTTCCCATTTTATTCAACTCTTAATCCCAGTTAAAAGCTATTCAAAGGTTTGATCTTTGTAAGCATTTTACCTAAGGCATGATTCCATCTCAAGCCTTAATCCCAATAATCTTGGAAACCAACCTGTCTGACTGACCTAAAAACATTCCCTGTGTAACAAGATGATATGGACACTGCAGGTCAATATCCTTATGAACACCTGATGCTTTTGCAGGGGAGTCAGCAGAGATCCTGGCCCAAGTCTTCCAAGCAGAAATACCACATGGATACGCCGGAGATATAGTTAAAATTGCATTTTGAGATGTTGCATCAGGGTGCAGTCTATCACTAACATTATCTTTCAAAATTCCCAGCCTTACACATCATGATGTGTCATGTCTGGTGAAAAGCAGTACTTGATTTGACTGATGTGCTGTAACTGGGGTGAACTTATTAGTCATGATGAGCCTATTAGTCATGTTGCATCTGCCTCAGTGTAGGGAGGTTCCTATGCAAGTACAAGAAGTAACTTCTGTGTGTAATGTATAGTTGAGAAAAATCTTTCTTTGACAACAGGCATCTTCAGTTTTGAAGTAGTTTATGGCTGATATAGGATATTTCAATGAACGTCCTATTTATTAAGATATTCCAAATAAAGTCACCAGGATAAAAACCACAAAATCAAGCTATAAAACTTTCATCAGAGACAGCTGGTAGGAAATACATATAAATCTAGTAACAAGTGAAATTGGCATCCTTGTGGTTTGAAATACCCCACTACAAGATGAAATGTCAGCCACAAGGGTAAGGGCTGTGATTTCAGGGTATCTATCTTTGCCCAAGAGAAAATTAGGCTGAATTTCATGGATCAAGCATTTTGCCACAAAGACTATGTGAAATAGCGGAAGGTTGAAATCCAGCCCTGTCTGGAAGACCAGCTTTACTTCTGAAAACACATTTCTGTGAATCTGGGTCCATCGTGAATGAATTTTTTTCCCAAACTTTATCCTAGACCCTTCCCAACTCAGATATTAGCAGGTAGCCAGAGAAATGTGTATTACAAGTCTACTGATACACACTGAACCCAAGCTAAGATGTTCCAACAGTTAACCAGAATTGCTTAAAAGAAGAGTCTTATTTTTTCATTGGATTTATCTGGATTTGATTTCCAACTGGCAATTTTTAACTGTCTGGAAGCTGAACCCTTATCACATACCAGTGGATCATGCTTTTCAGTGGGGAAGGGAAGCAAGGATAGAGGGAGGAGGCATCATCTGGATGTGTTTTTTTTTTTTTTATTTTGGCAAAAACTCCCCCAGCTTTGTCACTAAACAGCAAAGATTTATGCAATTGTATAGTGCAAGGGGCTGCTCAGCATCAACCTCTCACAAGAGCTGGTGCAGCAACGAGAGATACCTGGTTTTGCTGAATGGCAGCTGGCTGGAAAGCGGCACTTATGTTTTCCATTATCCATCCTTTTCAACTGCTCCCCAAAAGAAGTTATGTGCTAGTTTCCCATGGACAACACTCACTCTGACGGGAACTCAGCTTCTGTCTGTCTGGTGCATGGCAGGCCATTAATATTAATTCTACCAGGAAACCCTGTGTGGTTTAGTATCAGGTTCTGCTGCTGGCTGCTGACAGTTTTTGAGCTGGCTTTTGTAGCTATAAACCTTTGCAAAGAAGCATCCGTGCAAGGCAAATCTTCATCTGACTCTGTTGATTGCTTTCAAAATCTTTGCAGAAGACATCCCTGCTCACATAACTAGGAAATCTGAAAATTAAACTAATGTAAAATCATCTACCGGCAACACCATGCTTTAATTCCTTTTATTATCTCCAGGCGTAGATCCATGTCTTAGTCATTTCGGGACTGATGTAAAGCCCATCCCAGTGATTAGAAAGATTCCTATTATCTTCCCTGTCTTTAGATGGTGTCCTCAAAGTTTGATCTTGCTGCTCTTCAAGTCATTGGAAAAACTCTTGTTGTTTTGAGTGATGCTGGATTAAGGATGTCCATTGTCCCAGGGAGGGCAACACTTATATGATGCAATGTGACCTTTTCTTTTCAAAACTTGATCTTTAGCTCTGCCTACTTGGCAATTCGAAGTCAGCAAGACAAACACATCCTCTCCCTCATTTATGAGGCCATCTGGGAGGATGTTGCTCTCATAAGCACTATCTCTGCAACAGCTCCATCATTTCGAGCTGAAAATTCTTGTGCCAAATATAAATGTGGGGAAACATCCCCCTCCAGCTTGAGATAAGTGGTTGAACCTGGCACAGTCGACGGGAGGAGAATCTGCCAGAAAAACTTTAGAGTGTCTAAAGAGGAGAGAACTTGGATCCTTCTGATCTTGGAATGACGTCCTCCTGGGGACATGAGATGTGTTTTTCTCCCCGAATTGCTTGCTTATCTATTCCGGATCAGTGCCTGGGTGTCAGTTGCTCCTCCCGTGTAAGACGGTCTTTGTGTATGTGTATTGCACCCAGCAGAAGCTCAGGATTTCTTCCATAACTCTACAGCCAAAGACCCACTCTAGCTCCTTGCTTTGTTCAATGAAGAAAAATCATTCCGTCTTTTGACCTAGCCCTAATTAGAACATGTGATGGAAGTTCTATTTCCCTAAACCTATCCTTACAGACTTTTTCCAGCTGGCACAGCAGTTACACTGGTGGAGATACGTGTAGTTTAACAGCTTTATTTGTGGAGTGTTGATGACGCACTAGTTGAACTATTAGCAGGTATTTTTGCATTTCGTTTTGTTCCTTATAGTAAAGTTTCCCACCTGGAGTCCTGAGGCAGGATGTGTTAAGTCTGGCAGATTACTCAGACGCTGTGCACTATTTCAGATAACAGCTCCTCCGTTTGACTTCACAGATCAGAAACTATGTGCTTTTCTGTGTCAGTTTTAAATCTGAAAACTTGGACTCATTTCTGAACTCTGCCAGTGAGATCATTAACCCTCAAACAAAGATGCTTTGTTGGGTGACAATCAAGGTGCCATTTCTTATGCTCTGTAGAGCTCCAGTTCTTGATTTGGGTCCCCATTCCGTCACCATAAATGCAGTAACTTATGCTCTTTAACTATTTGCATTTTCCTTGTAGTGCTATAAGATGACTGGCACCTAGACCAACCTGTCATGAGTTTTTCAGTGTTTCTTGTAGTAACATATGTATATGTAATTGGGGTGAATTCAGTTTTCCCTTCTCAAGGATGGACTAGTCTTTTCAGAGCTTTTATGGTAATTTGAGCAGTTCTTTATCCTTTTGTAACACTAGATCTTGAGACTCTAATGGACTTTTTGGAATGAAGTTTTTTGTAAGAGACTGGAACAGGTTGGAGATTGATGGCAAAAAATGTGGACTGTTTCACAAAAGATAGGGTTATGATTTGATTTGTATTCTAGCCATGTTTTAAATTCCTGAAGAATCAAAACTGGCATCGATGGTTGTTCTGAATATGTAACAAGCATTGAATTTATGTATACTCCCTATTAGTGAAGCAAATAGGCAATTGGGATGTTCGGATGCTGCACATCAGTGTGGCACTCATAGAGGATCCTGGAATTGCCATGTAACATTCTAAACATGAAGAATGATCATAAATAATAGGATTGCTTCTCCAGTTTGGAAAAATACAAATGCATCACAAACAAAGTAAGATATCCCACTTCCTTCCTCCCTTCCAAAAACAAAGCCAAAATTCACCGATTCAGTAAATTTCACATTTGGCAGAATTATTGCATGAATGACAAACTAACAAGTTTTGTCCCTCTTTACTTGTTCCAGCCTCACATTTGCTTGCTAATTCATGCAAAGTTTTTCTACGTGCTCCATCCTGGAGAATGTTAGCTCTTGTGTGAAAAGCAGTTTCTCAATCAACCTATTTCCTCCCTCAGACTCAATGATCCGGCAAAAGAGTGAAATGCTGCTTGCTTCAGCTCAGACCAGAGGCTCTGGAAGACTAAAAGCACAACGTCCCCAGCTGGTGTGAATGCTGGCTTCTTGATGACAGTCCAGCATCCCTCTCTTCCTCTATCACCTCCTTTTATTTCACAAGATTGCACAAGATTTATTCCTGACACAAAGTAGAAGGGGACTAAGCAATTAAGTGTGCTTAATTTAGGAGCTAATAACAAATTATTTGCAGGAGAGCATTCGTCTGTGACGCTTCCCATTGCAGACGTTTCTCCCTGTAGCTCTCCAAGGGACTGTTGGGTCACGTTACACTCCTTGCAGTGTACTGAAGGTCCTGCATCCTCTCAGTGAGGTTGGCCCTACCTGTACGGCCCATCAGCACATTCCTGGGCCAGCTTGAGGAGAACCACTTGAAAATAGCTGTAGATAGTCAGTGCCCTTCAGGAATGTGCTAAACAAGCGCTCTCCCCTGCTCTCTGCAGCTGCATATCTGGAGATCCTGGTTTCCAGCCAGGGCAGTGGGGAACTGTAGTTCCCTTGACCTGATTTAGATCCTGCCTAACTGCCCAAATTTACAGGCATGAACCAAGAAAAACATTGATGTGCACTCACCACAAAGGTAGAGACTGACAGTCAAAATCAGGCCATCACAGACATGTGGACTGATGTCTAATGGCTCACCCCTGCTGTGGGCAAGCAGAAACCTTGGTATCTCTTTTTTAGAGATACCATATCTCATTCTTATCTTTTTTTTTTTTTTTTTTTTTTTTTTTTAAAGAAAACACTTGTCTGAGATGTAGTCCTGATACCTGCCTGCCTAAGAAAGGTGGATTAGTAATTAGATACTGTGTGTGCTGGTCAACTCTTTTCTTCACACATTTGCTTCTCAAGCTTGGGGACTTTTCTTCTAGCAGTCACCAGTGACCCTCCTCCATCTCGAGTCAAGTTGATTTTTCTCGCACGCCCCCCCCTGAGCTTTGGCCATCCTGGTTAAGGACACTTTCCCACTCATGCCAGAGGCTCCTCTGCTAAGCACTGGGACTGTACATGTCACATCAGACCAGTGAGCACATGGAAAAGGAAGACAGAGAGAAACAATATGGTGTGCAGATGGAGTTCTCATGCCTTCAGTAATAAGTTGGGGGTTAGATGGACTTTCACCATACCAGAGAAGGATCATGGCCATTTATGTACGTAAAAACTTTAGGTAAGGACCTTCTTGCTGGATTCTTCCAAGAATCTTCTCTGTAAGTGTCACTCCTAACCTAAGCTTTCTTCCTTGGATCTTACTGTTTCCTTAAATCACATCCCCCCTCCCGCATGCTTTTAATGGCACTATGCTTTATTGGTATACTGCATTTGATTTTATTTTTTTTGATACTCCGGCACTTCAGTTTGGGGACAGGCTGCCAATATAGAGCTCCTGTTATGCAGTTAATGAGTAATACTTGCTTGAGAATGAAATACAGACTGAAGTGCTCTTGACAAAAGCCTGGATTAAAGGAGTTTTTCATTGGCTTGTTAAGCAAAAGCATTTAGCATGCAGATTCTCAACACAGTTTCTTCCCGTTCTCTGCATCCTCCAGATCAAATCCCCTATCATTTAGATATATCATCTGCCTTTTGCAAGACCCTGATGTGGTCTTTCACTCACCAGGTCTAATATTTTCTACTCATTTAGAGAAGAGAAGGGATTGCACAGAAACAAATTGGTAAGATTCTGCCGTATTAAAAATCAGTGTTGCTTTTCCATCTTTCCCTTCATACTTCTAGTGAAATGTCCAGCTTTGGCCAATAGAGATTCCAGATTCCAGTGTGTTAATGGCAATATTTATTTAGCTATCAATGTCAGCCTTTGTTTTTCTAACTTTGTCTTGATCATTAACATCCCACAGTTAATGAAGTTGTTCAAAATATTTTGTGGTATCAGACAATGCTAGAAACAGAACAGTTTGATCAATACATATCAGTTATAATTTTACTCCAAACCTGTGTTTTGAACATGAACCTTCAAAATATTTTATTGGCCAAGACAAACGGTGTCTGTGCACAGTTATGTTTTTACAGTATTTTAATTCCAGTGAATCAGTACAGTAAATATTGATAGACTGTTTTGCGTTCAGTACTTTTGGACTTCTGTCAAATTAATTAAATAGTAAATAGCAGAGTGCATATCCTAGCACACTGTCCTATTAAATGTTAAGCAAGATTAGAATGTCTGATAAAGAGGTCTTTATGCTACTGCAAATAAAGGAAGGACACGGTGTTATAGCAGCCTTTGTTGGCATTTCCCATGTGGTTTTCTGAAGCGAACATTTACTTTGTGTTCTTTAACATACAAGAAAGCTTCACTGCCATGAATGTGTGCAACATACTTTTATAATTATCTTTCCAACCTTGGTGTTTATTTTCTCCTTTTTCACTGCGATTCCTCCAATTTACAGGTTTTTTTTTCCGTCTTCTTCTTCTTGCAGAACTGAAAGAGACACCCGTAGGTTGCTAACCTCCATCTGTGATGGTGTTTGAAGAGTTTGCAGCTGCTATTTATCTGCCTGCACATGGATCACTTTGCATTTCTCCAGGATAGTCTTCAACCGCACATAGAGGGAGCTGTCCTATCATCCTTATTGTTGTCCTTAACCTATTAAGACCCTTTATGTCAACATGCAGAGAACATCAAGCACAGATGATTTCTCTAGATACTGGCAATCTCCCTCATGGTCGTCTTCTGCTGGCCAAGCCACAGGTATGAGTTTTCTTCGGGTGCCAAGTTAGGAAGTGCGTGTGCTTCCTCTTGGGCGGCAGCAGCATGGCTGGGAGCGATCAAACACTGCAGAGCTCTGACAGGCAGGGAAAGCTGCTGCTGCCACAACCATTCGGGCGATCAAGACAGCAAAACGTTGTCTGTAGCATTTTGCTTACTCAGTGTTTCTGCTGGCTGGCCAGCAAACCCTGAAGGTTGTTACAGTAGAAGTTCACGCTTTCCTACCTATTTATTGACTACATTCCTGACCCTGCAGGCATCTGCTTTAACAAAGGCATGTGACCAAGGAAGCAATCGAAATCCATCGTATTATATAGTTTGGTTTTCAAAGCTGAAGACCTGGGTACCTCCATTTCTCTTTTGCATTTATCTGTGCATGTCTTCTGTGCTTATCTCTTGTATTGATTGGCTTGAGAGATTACAAAACTCCAGCTCTGTCTTTGCCTCTCTGGCTTCACAAACTCTGAAGACATTTAGTGCCAGGTTTCTGCAAACTTTTTTTTTTTTTCCTGTACGTATAGCTTGAAGATTCAGTATGATTCAGCTTTTAGTACGACTTGCAAGCAAAACTGAGTCCATATTGATACTGCAGAATGAATTGGCTTTTATTGACAGATACTTAAGCTCATATTCATCACGTCACAACATTCCCAAGTAAATTTTGTTCATAAAAACAGATTGAAAACTTGACCCAGCTAGACTTCACAAGAAAGTTTGTTGTCACCAGGAACTGAAAACAAATCTCATGGAACATGAAACAGACTTTTAAATAGATGGGAGTCTGTTGGGAGTCTGTATCAGTAGAAGTTTGGATAATCGCATCCCAGCATCCTGGATTATCCAATTTCTGTGGAGGTTAGAATACCTGGACAGCAATCTGCTTTGCAGAAGTGTTACAGTAACTTTCATATAAGTATTTAACAGGGCATATATTCCACTGGATCCAGGTCTCACGTGGTAGTTCTCATTAGGAGCTATAGTTTGCTTGTAAGCATTAGTTATGATCCCCTACAAAATCGTGCAGGTCTTAACCCTCCCAGAATTTCTCCTGATTTAAAAGAGAAGTCTGCAATCCAAATCTGAATGTTGTTTCCCCTTGCACACAGGAGCTTCTTCCCCATTGTTCAGCGCGAGAAAGGCAAATACTTTTGCAGAACCTGTTTGAACATGCATGTTTTTTTCAGAAGGGAACATAAAGCAATTTGACATGGTCTTGTTATTTTCTTTTGGAACATTGAATCTGTCTGTACTCCTTTTTTTTTTCTTGTCTTTTCCTCTCTCTTAGCACATGAACCGATTCAAGAGGGAGCAAGAGAAGTCCTCCAGGAGAAGGAGGCACAGTGTGTGCTGGACTGACCTTGGGGATTTTGTCTCTGTCATTGCCCTCACCAATTCTTGATAAACAGCAAGTGAAATGGATTTACAAGCTTGCA
Organism: Nyctibius grandis; assembly: GCF_013368605.1. Lineage (NCBI taxonomy): Eukaryota > Metazoa > Chordata > Aves > Nyctibiiformes > Nyctibiidae > Nyctibius > Nyctibius grandis. The sequence goes on along the minus strand of NC_090695.1, from coordinate 93,243,730 downwards.
GAAGTCATTTCATTTTCTCTTATTTTATCAGCACAGATGGATAGCAGGGCTGTGTCTAATCTCAGTCCAGAATCAGCTGGAGTTGGGCTGATAGCGTATAAAGACAGCAAAAGCAGCAGACTTATAAATTTACTGAGCTGTAACTTGTGCTGTGTGAGCTAGTAAGACAGAGCTTAGTTTATGCTTAAGGAAGATAGAGATACAAAGACATTTATTTTGACATTTCATTTCTTTAAAATACTCCCTAGTCCTGTACCAGATGCTACATTTCCTGACATTTCTAGTTTAAAGCTTGCTCTAAAATCTTTCCTGGAAATGTAATCTAACAGGGCCAAATCCCAAGGCTCTTCCTCAGTCAAGGTACGTGGGTGTGAGGGTGTCAACATCTCACTACCAACACTATTCAACAGGATTCACCAAGATGATCCTGAAATTTATTCCACAGACGCATTTTAACTTTCTCCTCCCTCCTCTTATTTTTTTCTCTTGTCCCCTGTGTTCTTTCTGCAGCATTTGAAAAATTAAAAAAGCTCAGTGAGCCCAACTTAGTGCTTTGCAGGCAGCCAAATGCACTTCTAAACCACCACCCAGGTATGCATTTGACCACATTTGGCAGCACTTGCTGCAAAAAGGAGCTATTAATACTGATCGAGGACTGGGACTGAATTGCCCTCTTACCTTAGACTGTGGTTCCTGTGATTCGGGGTTAAGTGGAGGGGGATGTCAAGCATACCCTTTAGGAGTAAATTGTTAAGTTATACGTTTTGTCTTTGAACAAGGTACAAACTGCTGCAGAGCATTCCAATGGAAATATTAAAGGGACACTTACTGTAATGTGTAGCTTCTACATATGTTCATTCATGCACAAAAACTCAATTAGTACAATACTTCACAATGTAAGCAACGTCTCCCAAGAGTAAGGGCTTGTCTGACACATTTCTGTATGGATGAAGAATTGAGAATCGTGTACAGTAAAGAGAAACCTGTGTAAAAGTAGCAAGAAAGGTCATTACTTCTAGGGAAAAAGAAAGCCTTACTGGATTAACTAGCAAACTGTTGAAGCACTAACAAACCAGTGCCACATCTGCAGCAGTCAATTTTGTATTCATTGCTAAAGGATTGGGTTGAAAATTAATATGAGTTTTATTGCAAGGTTGTTAATGTGGGGGCTCTGGAAAAGCATTTCAGTCTACGCCTTCTAGACACATGGATTTAAATCTAGGGTTAACGTGCACTAGAAATGAACACTGTCACTTGTCCATTTGCTGCCTGAAAACACCAATTAAGAAAAAACCCACAAAGAAACTGTGCAGCCGATGGTCTTTACATGGCCTGGATGCTATTAATCCAAATTCTGGTAAGATGCAAAATTAAAAAATGAGCAGTCATGTACTCAGCTAGGAAAAAACACGGACAGTGTTGCACGGGGGGAAATCTTCAGTTTCTCTGCCTGCTGCAGACTCCTGCATTCATTAGGTCCAGCGAGTGTTACAAAACCCGGCATAATGTTTCATCTGGTAGTGAGACAAAGGTGATGTGGGAGATTTGGGGTCCTTTCCTGGCTCTACAGCAGTCTTGGATGACTTTGAAACAAAAGGGCTGAGACGGAGAACAGAGGTTCTCAGGAGTCTGGCATCCTCAGTCTCTTTTAAGTCATTAGACTGTAGGAGCTGTAGTGCTCTTGCAATTCAAATAATACCAATACATTAATTTGCAAACAAAGCTTTCTGATGCTGAGGTTAAACTAACTTCCTTTCAGAAGCTTTAAAGTTTCACCTCATCTTAAAAGAAAAACACACCACATATGGGCTTGAGAGCTTTTGGTAAAAGCTGCAATGTTTTTCTTCTTTTAACTTCGTTGTACTTAGAAGAAGAGATACTTCTTATGGAAGAAAAGCTAACAAGTGTCAGAAAGTTTCAAGCTAGAAACACAAGTTGAAGAAGTGCATATGGGCCCTCACATGAGTGAGTTTGTCCTTCTTGTAATATCTAACATCCCCATTGTTTGGTGTTTAAATGTGTTTTTGTATATAAACATATACAATACACTTTTTTCTCCAAAAATCTCCAATTGCTATAATATCTCTTCAAGGCTACAGTGAATGTTAATGTTCCTGTAAGGAGGCATTCTCCTTACACGACTCTGAGTCAGATTTCTGTTGCCTGCTCTAGTTCCTTTCTGGCTTTTGAGCAGCAGGAAGGAGCCAAATATCCAGAAGATCTCTCCATCTGATATTCACGGGGTATTATAGGGGGAGGAAATATTGAAAATGGGATATGGTGCAGTCAGGGCCAATGGTATGATGTGAAACGAACATCAGTTGTTTCCGGAGGCGTTAGGAGGTTGTACGTTAGGTCTGATTTTACCTGAATTCACAATGTTGTAGAATAACATTATTTTATTGTAACAGAACTAGAGACCCTTCAGGATTACAGATGGCGATGGCCGCGGGGCTGTTGTCTGGGTAGGTGCACATTCTGGCTTTCAAGGCGAAGGCCCTGCATTAGCACGTGCCATTGCTTCAGTCGATGGTGGTGCATTGGTTTTTCAAGATGATCCACCCCAGTGGAGCTGCTGTGCTGCTGTAGAGTCAGCAAAACCAGATCCAATATGAAACCAGCCCAAGAACCAGAGAATCAGAGAATCAGAGCTTCCCTTTCTTTCTGCTTTCCCTCTACCAGCAATGGGTTGTGAGGGGAAACTACCTTGGCTGTGAGCTTTATCATGCAGGTAAAAAAAAAGGATTTTGTAGTGAATGGTGACAGGGATTAAGAAAAAAGGATTGTAGTGAATGTAGCGGTGGGGGTTGGCCTTTTCTCCCAGGCAACCAGCAACAGGACTAGGGGACACAGCCTCAAGCTGCGCCAGGAGAGGTTCAGGTTAGACATTAGGAAAAATTTCTTCACAGAAAGGGTTATTAGGCATTGGAATGGGCTACCCAGGGAGGTGGTGAAGTCACCATCCCTGGAGGTGTTTAAGAAAAGACTAGATGTGGCACTTAGTGCCATGGTCTAGTTGACACAGTGGTGTTAGGTCAAAGATTGGACTCGATGATCCCAGACGTCTCTTCCTACCTGATTGATTCTGTGATTCTGTAAAGTCTAGTGCCATAGTTTTGCTCCACTTTGTGTCTTTATTCCCATTTCTCTTCTTGCTACTGGATCCTGCATTTGTCAGACAGATATCAAATGTAAATCTGGAGCAATCCTGGTCCCCAAGGAGCCCAGTGGGAACTTTGCTTCCTTTCTAGCAGCTTCTCACTCCTAATGCGAAATTTGGGGAATATCCATTTTCATGCTTCCCCTTTCAATAACCACAGTTTTTTTCACTACCTGTCAGCAAAATCACATAGCACTCATTTCTGATCTAAATTTCAGACATCTCGCCTTAAGACCCGAGGATTACATCAGCAATTAGAGCTTTAGAGACCTTTTGTCTTAAGTGATTATTACTGCAGAGTTTATTCTAAAACTTTATCTAGCCTTATCCAGCCCATATACATCTGGACTGCATTCCAGGAATGCCATTCCTTCTCCATTGTTTCTCTTGCGTTTTTATGTAACTATTTGAATCCAGAGATGCACTTACTTTTACATTGTAGACATGGTTTTAACTGGCACAGCAAACATTTTCCTACACTTATCTTTAAAAAAATATATGTAAGAGATAAACTAATCTTAAATTTAAAGTTTAACACAAATACAGGGAGAGATGACAACTTGTGAAACTATTTCTCTCTAAGACATGCTAACACGGGTGATAGGACAGAGTACACATTATTTCTCAAATGGGGAAAAATGAATATTTAAGACCTACTTAGAAAGTTCTGCATTGCTGTTGACAGCAGTATTGTGTCTGAGGATGATCAAATAGAGCTCATTGAATAATTCATGAAGTGCATTTTGCAAAACTCTTCAAAATGTTTGTTTAAATTATTTATCCAATTCTATGTGGTAAAACTCAGAGGAATGAGCCCTTCTTAAAATGCTGCAAACGTTTTACCGTATTTCCAAAACAGAACAACCTTCCTATAACAATTATAACAGCTTGATGCTATTTAACTTGCTCTTTGTACAATACCTAATACTGAAATGAAATGTGATCTATCACCACCATTTGTCATTCACGTCCCTGAAACAGACCAATGCAGAGATGTAAATGGGTTGTGGAAAGGTCTGGATTAGCACATCCATTCCTCTAAAGGTATAAGTGAGTGAGTGAGCTTCAGACAGTTGTTGCATTATCTCAGTAGTGCTTTCCATCAGGCAGTGATTGATGAGGGCAATGGGCACAGATGTGTCTTTCACCTCCAACTTTGCCCATGATCTTGGCCAGTCACCTAGACCTATGCTCTCTAAAACACTGAGTAATCTGGAGCACCCTGAGTGCTCTCCAGAGGCCTGATTTCCAGAAGATGTAAAAAAAACCCAGTGTGGACTGGCAGGTACTCATCAAGTAAATAAAAAAAAATGAAGTTCAGATTTCAGAGGTACTCTCTCCTCACCCCTTGGTTGCACTTCTCTAATTTTCTGGTGATGCCTGGTGCATATTCAGGGAACTAATACCCTGAATGAAAAAAATGGCATGCTTATTTTCTGCATGTAGCCTTCAGCAGCAGAATAGGGAAAAACAGCATTAAAATATGACTGTAGGTCCACAGTTAAGAAATGGAAAATGCATCTAAAACAATTTCCACCCCCGCCTTGTATATTGATATGACTTGAACTAAAACTTTATTAAAATACAGATAAGTGCATTTGGCTTGTCAACATTAAGCTCTGTTTACCTCCATCTGACAGATCCCATCTCAGTCTGGCAGAAGTTTTCATTTGCCATCACTGAGAAAAAATAACTCCCAGAAAACTGAGTCAAACTGATTGCAAAGTGGATATTAACAGGGACACACTGCTTATTTAAAACCTTTTAAAATACCACTGGATGTTCTTGCAAGAGGGCTATAAATATTTGCTGCAGAAAGAAACCAAAATAAAAATTAAATGCTTGAAATGCAGCAAGCACTTCAATTACATAATGAGCATAATCTTTGCAGTGGGTAATTCTGAAGGGTGATTTTTTTTTTCTCTCTTATTCCCCTTTTTCCAGTTTCAGAATATCCCTGTAATTGTATTATATTCTTGTGTCTTGTATTAAAGTTTCCTATATGGCTATCAGAATGTATGTCTCATTAAACCAAGAAAACTCTGTAAACTGCATGAGTTTGCATGAACAAGAGCTTTCCAGAAGTACTTAGTCCAATGGGAGTGGTGGGAACATTACAAATAATGATTAGTCAGTGTGCTGCCATCTATAAACAGTCTAGCTTAACTTTTTCCTTTAAGTTGTTTCTTTAATATTTATCTTCATGACAATTTAATTAGCATGAGCTCCACTCAGAAAGGGTTGCAAGCTTATCCTTCCCATAGGGTAAGATGAACATCAGACTGTGCAGTCAAAAATACTCATGTTTTATTCAATTTTTATGCAGCTAAATAGCTTACAAGAGAAATGTAGAAAAGGTTATATCTCCAGAACTTAACTACTCATGGTCAAACATAGCACCTTGTAAACCTCTAAATTTGCTGTTTGTCTGACCAGTTTTCCTGCTTATTTTGCCTATAAATGTCTCCAAGGTTAGCTTCTTTTGAATAATTGTCTAAGTACTCAAATAGTCAATACTGGCTTAAATACTAGTGGTACGTACACCAACAGACAGTAGGAGATATTCTTCCAAGTAAAGATTGCAATTTATTCTCCATCCCGGCAATAGACCAGACTTTCTGCAGCTCCTTCAACAGGGCTGAAAGCCGGCACAGGGCAGTGGTTTTCCTTGACTGTAGTCTGGACTGAGCCCTGCCTGGTGAGCAGGTCTCATATACCTCATTGCACTGCTTCCCACCAAGAAAGGGAAATGAGCTACACTGCAGATGATTTCGTCTCTCTACCAAAATCTGCTGTGCTTAGGGCTCATGCAGGGAAATATGGAAGTGCCTCATACCCTGGTGCCCCCTCTGTAAATGTATGGGCCAGTTTTGCTCTTTGGGATTAAACAGGGAAGAATTTGATTTTTTCCTTTCCAGATCCTTTCCAGACGCTATCCACACCACAGAGTAGCTCTATATTCCCACTGTCCTCCCACTTGCTTCAACAGTATAGTGGAATAATTTATAAGTACTACACTGCTATGAAAAATCTATGTAACACCTTTAGGAGAGCAATAGCATAATTTTTGCTTAAAATTCCTTAAAGATCAATTAATTTCTGACTTACCCTTCAAAGCTATGTGAACTGGATCTGTAGTATTTTGCTACAGGATATTTTCCCATGCTCATTTTGGTTCTTGCCTTACTTACATGAAGGCACAGAAAACAGGCTGGAAGGGACCTCAAGAGGTCATCTAGTTCATTCCTCTGCCCCAGGGGAGGATTACTCGTCCTCTGTGCTCTGCTAGCAGTTTAAAAACCTCCAATAAATGGGAAATTCACAGCTTCCCTAGGCAATCTCTTCCAGTGCCAGTTATTCTTACCACAGGAAAGTTTTCCTAATGCCTAAGCAGGATGTCTGTTGCTGCAACTCATGAACGTTTCTTCTTGTCCCATCCATAATAGAAAAGGACAAGAATCTGTGTCTTCCTTCCCTATAGCTCTCACATACTTGAAGACTTTCTGTCTCCTTCTCTAGACTAAACAGTCCTTGAACTTCAGTGGTCCTTGTTTTCAAGACCTTTGGTCATCCCTGCTGTCCTCTGGACTCTTGCTAATGGCCCACATCTTTTTTAAACTGTAGTGCTAAAATAGGACAAAATCTCCCAGCTGAGGCCTTCCCAGCACGCTGTGGATGGAAATGATTTTGTGTGCGTGTGTGTTAGAGACAAGACTTCTGAGTATTACATCTCAAGAGCGCATTTGTGCATTTGTTGTAGCAGCATGGACATTCCTGACCCATGCTTAACTTGTGATCCGCTATAAACCTCAGGTCTGTGCATGCAGAACAGGTATGTCAACAGTCAGTCACATCCTGTATTTGTGCGATCAATTATTTATATCTGATTGCAGAAAATTCTATTTGTTCTTATTGACTTCCATCTTTTCTTGACCATTTCCCCTATCTGTAAGATCTTTATGAATTTCCAGCGTATTGCAGATCTTCTAGCTTGATGCCATCTCCAAATTTAATAAGCATATTATCTAGTCAATTGTATGAGTTGTTATTTAAAGTACCAGACCAGTAACATGCTTTTAGAATATCCTAACCCTTACACTTTTCCTCTGAGTAATCTGTAGATAGGTCTTCCTGAGAAGTTTTTCACACTTTGTGTTTCCATCTTGCATAAGTTTATTTTCAATCTGTTTCTCAAACTTGCTGATAAGAATACCATGAGACATTGTCAAAATTTCACTAAAGTCAAGGTATATCTCCAAACAGTCTGGAAGATTTAAGTCTCCTATTTCTAATGCTTCTGTAGGACACATGATCATTTTTGGCCCCAGAATTGGTCTCCTGAGCTCAGACCAAAAGCCCTGTCCCCAGGGTGATGACTCTGCCAAGCTGCATAAAAATGCACTTAGCTATAATTCTGCTGCAATATTAACATTTTAAATCCACACATTTAATAGAACTATCATTAATCTGTCCTTCCTGAAGATGAATCATTTGCCTCATTAAGAGTATCGTTGAAATACTGAAATAAGCTCTCCCTTCCCTCCTTCCTCAAGATAGTCAAATGTAAGGGGTCGATTCACGGTTGTCCAAGAGTGCTGGAAACTCTCCCCAGCATGAGGTCCCACATATTGCAGGGTCCAGAGGGACATGGACATGTGAGTTTATGTGGAAGCTGTGCTGAGCCATAGCAACTGAAAAATATAAAGGTGAAAGCCATCTCACAGCCAGCCTCCTAGCTGAAGAGATTAACTGCACTCAGTGAGACTTATTTGATTACTTGGTCCCATGAGTAATAATGGGTTTCCTGAAGACTAAAGAGAGTAATACAGAAAAGTCAGAAAGAAATATGGGGAGATATTAAAAGGTAACTATGAAAGAGAGAAAAATATATATGAAACCACAAGGCATGTAATTAACTTAGCATGGGACTAGATTTGTTTGCTTAATTATTCCATGCAGCTTCATAAAGCTCTGAAGGAAGTTCATAAGTGGCTTAAAAAAACAGAATTCACTTCAACAAAAAGTCATTAAATTAATGAATGAAAATCCTGGACTTCTTAAGGTCAATGACTCCTCTTGGTTCATTCATACTAGGATCTCTCCTTACACTGAGTGTGGATTCCTTGACACTTTGGGAAGTATTCACGTGGCTTAATTTAGGACCTTTAGCTTAGGTATCCTGAATTGCTCTCTGGAGGCTGCATTGACACTACAGGGAGCTTGGCCTTGAGTTAGACCTAAAGTTAGAACATGTCAATGCTCTCCTCTGTGTGTACAAATCTTAAAAGAAAAATACTCCACAACAGACCAATGCTTCTGTGAGATTATGCATTCCACAGTGAGGTGACACTGTAAACAGGAAATCAGGGAGGCAACTCATATTTCCATAGATATGGTAGATGTCAAAACCTTGTAAAAGGTGTTATACATAACTTTGTTACTTCTGGGGAAAATAAAATTCATGGAAAAGCAGCACAGTTTGACAAGCCAGAGAATCTAAATAGAGGTTGCATGTTTTGTACAACTCTGCCAACTGTGTTTTCCATATGTGAGTCTTCGACTTTCTCTGTAGTCTTTATCTCCTTGTAGTAGCAGAAGGCCTTACACATGGGTGATGCTGCGAGCACTTGGAAGTGCTACTGGTCGGGGAGTCCCCCAGTGAAACCAGCCTGCCTGGAAAATGCAGTACCAAATAACAGATCAAATCGCTGGAAATCAGACAAAATTAGTGACACTGCTTAGGATGAGAGCAGAAAAGAAACATAATCTTACGAGCTATCCTGCAGAAGCCTTAAGCAAAGAGAACTGAGGGTGAGGGAGGGCTGAGCTGACGGGAAAGCCCTGTGCAGGTGGAGAGACAACAAGCACCCTTGAGGACTCTGACCAAGGAATGTTAAGGAGCGATAAGGAAACTGAGGGCTTGCAGGTGCACTTGGGAGTTCGGATGTTTTGTTAGATCTGCATATTTCTTTTAGTGTCTGGCTCACAGCAGAATTGTGTTACAAAGTCCAGGTGTTATGTGCTTCAGCTGTTACCTGCATCTGGAGAGGTGAACTGTGAACCAGGGAGCCTGTATTACCCCAGACCTCCGAAAGGACCGTAACCGGCACGCGGGGGTGCGTGGGAAGGAGGGGGCTCTCACTAGGCTTGGTGTGGCAACTCTGCTGCAAGCCTCAACTTCTGCAAAGGGGAATGGAGCCTCTTGCAGAGGTAATGCCAGAGAGACCAACTGGGCATGTCTTTAGAGTCACTGGGCTTCTGGTCTCAGTGTTGAAACCATCAGATAGTGATCCAACCTGCCACTGGAAAGTGAGACTGAGCCCTAAAATAATGCATAAGTTTAGAGAAATAAGCAGTGGATCCCTCTCCACTAATCTCTGTGCAAACACAGGGTGCTAAATCCTTCACAAAATCCCTCTTATTCATTGTAAAAAAAAAGTCCTGGACGTGGTTGTATGCACACACACAGGAGATCGGAAGGTCCAAAGGACACAACATCAGTGACGCTCAAATGAGTGCCAGCACAGCAAGAGATCCATCGTGCTGCTGGCTGTTGCTGAAACCTGCTGTCAGGGACTGTTCATCCAGAATAATGCCTTGGCAGCGGGCTGACTGTTTTGTCAACACTTCTCCTTGCTGAGGCTGAGGTTACTCAAATCTGGCCTTGCCCCATTTTTCACAGCAATATCAACCTCTCTCTCCCTTCCCCTTTTCCTTCTGCCTCCGCCTGGGGTGAACATGTTCAAGATGTCTTGCTGGAAAGCCTTGTCACTGGTAGCTGACCAAAGAGACATCCTGATGATGGCCAGGAATATGTGATGGGCAGGAGGAAGGCTTAGTTTTTCTCTCTTGGAAGAAAACTCAGAGTCCCACTTCAAATTGAAAACGTGGTGAATTTTGCCCCCTGACTAGGAGTGCAGGATCAAGTCCTCTGGGAGACGGGGAGTTTGTCTGATGTAGTTTAAGGATAAGGAAGAAAAAAAAAAAAAAGAAAAAAGAATGACAGGCCCAATTCATGCCCTTCCAAAATTATTATTATTTTTCAACTGCGGAAGGAGGAGACAGGATGTGATAGAAAAACATTTACAGGAGTTTGGCATGTAAAAACCTGAATGATGGATTAACAGCTTATGCCAGATTTTACCTGCCTTTAAGCAGGTAACATTTCTTAAAGCTCAACAAGCTCCTGCTTGCCTAGAGCTATACTTTTCTTCTCCGGACGAGTGAAGCCAAAGAACCTTGTGCAGCTTTCATTAGCTCCAACTTTCTCTCAAATGTTTTCTTCTGCAAGTTTAATTTCACCTGGGGAGGCAGTGGCACTTGGGAAGGATATATCTGAATGAGGATCCTTTTTTTTCCTGTGGGTTTGGTTCTGGATTTGATTGGAGGGGGGACCCCGAGCTGCGAGCAGCCGATGGAGTTGCATGCACGCGATCACAAGGCTAAGGGCAGGAGGTGGAATGCAGAGGATAAAGCAGAATGTAAATCCATTCAGTGCAGTAATTTAAGGTGTGGGAGGTCTCCTCTTATCCATAGAAATGTCCTGTCAGTAAAAGAAGCAGGAATCTTTAGCCTGCAAAACAGAGCTGTCTTTTGAATCTCTGGTTTCCCCTCTGCATTGTGTGCCTGAAAAAGAAACATAAAGCATCTCTTTTTCCCCTCCCTGCTTTTGCAAAATGTCTACAAACCAGATCAGGATTGCAAATGGCTACTGTATGTGTTGGTAACAGCGTAACCCTTCCCACTGCATTGGAAGTAAATGGTTCCTTTTCTGCCTTTTTTTGGCATGTCCCATGGTGTCTCTCATAGGAATGGAAGTTTATCCTCCATGTCTTGCCTAATTTTCCCCTACGTGATTTTAGTTTTCCCACGGTAAGATTAAGCTATTCTATATACCATCAGTCCCGTAATAGTCAGTGAACTTTAAGTGAACTCTAACATCTAGACTCAAGTCATTGCATTATCCTAATAAGTTCATTGGGTAGCTGAGTATTTTAATATTAATCTCCCTACTAAATGCCTATATACACTGCACAGACCTTCGTACAAATGTCTTTCTCCTTGGAGCGCAGGGTGTCCGAAAAGGCCAACTCACTCTGAATGTGGCATGAAGTGATTTAGTGATGTATCCCGGGAATAAAGTGGAATTTGTCATATGAACCAAAAATAAAAATGTGAGTAACTCCAGCCTTTGCAAGTCTGGAAAACTGGACCTGGATGAGCAAGGCCCAGGGTCTGGGCTCTGATGGGGTGAGGGAGTGAAAGCAGCAGGGCTTACACCATGGTTTTAAGGACGTTTCCCTCCCCTCCCATTCTGCAAACCATTTCTTTGGCATCCTTTCCTGTTCATCCTATAGGCAGATGTTGGTGTCCTCTGTTTCCTGCCAATGAAATTTAAAATCTCTCCCAATTCAGCAAAAAAAACAAATACAGGAGAGTCGTCTTGTTTTTCACTGCTTAGGCCCTTTCTTCTGCGGGTGTAGTAGCTATGTCCTACAGAGACTCTGCACTGACACAAGTCTGCAAACTAGGTCCCTTTATGAGTTGGCTTATGTGAGAAGTGAATAGGTTATCCTAGCATTTCCCTTCGGTAAACAGGACAGTTTCTCACCCCCATCACCATCACTTGTGCCTTCTCTTCCTCCAGTTTGGATGGAGTAAGACAATGGGTGGAAATACAGAGGACCCAGCACTGTTTCTCCTGTGTCCCCTTCGTGGCCTTATTGCAGAAAGGATGGTTTGAGACATGACCTTCTGTATCATCTTGGCCTGGGGTTAATATATGCACAAGAGGCAATTGAATGGGTCTGGAGAGGTAGCAGCACTGCTTGGCCCAGGTTGCTCACTCAATGTGGGGAGCTTCAGCAGAGAGTGCTCCTCCTCCAAGATGGGTAGGCACACGCCAAACCCTACCTTTTAATGAGCAGGTTTGAAATTAAGATCTCTGTTCTGCCTTTAGAAACCTCGGTATGGTCTCCAGTACTTTTTATCCAGCTACGTAAAGAACATAGTCTCTACAAATGTGAAAGGTTACATTTCAGCCAGCCAAGGAGTGGTATTACTTTATAAATATTTTGGAAAAGCCCAAAACTTAGATAAAGGTCCAGAAAGCTATTTGGGCCTGATCCAAGACCCATTTAATCCAATGGGATTTTTTTGTATTGCTTTCAATGGGCTTTGGATCTGGTCGTCTGCAAGAGCTACTACAAACCAGCTCGTGAATGAAAGTTGGATGAAGAATTTCCTGCCTACCCCATTTTGGTGAAGCAGCAAAGGAGGAGGGGGAACAGTGCTTTTAAAGAGATAACTATATTAAAACCCATTTGGCTTCAGATGAAAGACTGCACAAGCCTATTGTTTTAAATACGTGCAGAACTTAGCAATTGCACTGAAACACTGGCAGGAGCTGAACTCACACAAAATAAAAATATCTTTGCCACTAAAAAGCGGTTTAAAAATATACAGGAAAAGGAGGTAAAAAAGGTTAGGTGGTACAATTCCAGATGACATGGGAATTCTTCCTGGAATTAAAGAATATATCTGTGGATAATTTAGTTAAAGAAGAGCATTTATGCTCATTCTTGGGTGGAATAAAGAAGTTTAACTCCTCCAGTTCTCACAGGGCATGGGCTTGTGATGGTTTGTGATGATGAGAAACAATATCTGGCACTTAATTTATATGTATTTCTTGCCCCATGATTCCTCGTGTGAGGTTCTTGATCTGCCCTCATAATAACTCATTTTATGTAGTCTAGAAAGAAGAAACAAGCCATGGGAGGGCCTATATTTTCCATTGAAGGCAACAGCAGAATAGGTCAAGGCAGAGTAGATGTTCTCCACTATCTACCTGAATTTCCCTAGTTCCCTGCAATTCCATGTCAGCAGCCCATACATAACCATCCTCTAAAAAGTCCTACCAAGTTTGGATTTCATTACAGCTTGGCCTGGGCTTGGTGGAAGTTCAAATCTTTTGAGTGAACACTGGTCCAGCTTGAAAAAAAACCCTACTTGTAGACCCTCACTGAAAAATCCCTTTGCAGCACAGACTGGACCTTATCGTGCACAGAGCTTAAGCCATATTATTCTAGTGAAAGCTTTATTTTTTTTTGGCAGTTTAGTTCAATCCCTCTGCTTCGATCACTGGCTTGAGCCAATCAGAACTGCAGAGTTCTGGGTTATGCCCATGGGGAGTCATGGGACGTGAGTATTTCTCTGGAGAAGAGTCTTTCTGCACAAAGGTGTAAATAAACATGAGCAGAAGTAGGATAGATGTCAGTTTAAAAATGTGCCACATTCTTACAGTTCCAGATTGTGAAAATTACAGCAGTGCAACCACAGCTTTTGTTATAAGGCTCAAGAAGATATAAGGATGCCTATGAATTCAAATTAATCTTAGAAAGTCTGAGTGTCATAATCTTGAACATCCCCTCAGATTTTGCTCTTCCACCATTGCTCCTGCTCCATCTCTGGGCAGCTGTGCTCCGGTGAGTGTCCCGGTGCCACGTGCCACCACTGCCCTGTGTCATCTACCGGCAAGGGTTGAATTGCACAGGGGTGCATTGTTCCTCCTTTCCTGTAACAGGCTCCAGGAGGAAGGGGAGGAAGTGACTAACATGGCTAGTGCACTCCAGCTAAAAGCTTAAGAGCATAATAAGCGAAGAATTGCCATTTTGGGTAGTTCCAGCTCTCACAGGCCATATAGAGCCATATCCTGTTCCTGATGGTGGGCAGAGGCGGATGCTCAAGAGAGACTAGAAGCAGCATGGCTTTATGGAGATGTGTCCCCGTGTATATTCTCCCGTGTGCAGCAGCAACTGGGTTTTCCTGAGCAGGAGGGTGCTGAGGCTCTTGTTCAGGTCTCTGTGAGCATAGGGCTAGCAAACCCCATGAGGAAATCTGGATGGGTGCATTGTTATACACGGGCTGGGACAGGAAAGCCAGCAACTTTCCTGGAATTAAAATATAAATGAACACACTGCTTATAAAAAATACTTCCGAGATAAGTCATTTGTAAAGCGTAGAGAAGTTTATGACATATAAGGCAATCTGTACTGAGGCAGCTGTAAGAAATGCAATTAGCTAATTGGCAATGTTTCTCCTAATTGCTACTTTAGTAGGAAAGCGATACCAGTTAGAAGGGATGTGGTGCTTGGCTAAGAACAAACTAGATCATCCTCCCCAAGAGAGTTGTCTAGGGTAGGAAGTGGGAGTTCCCCCATCTCCAGTGTCATTATATGCTTACAGCGAAGCCTATTACAAACCACCGCAGAGCGAAGCTGATCCTCTGCTCTTGCTTTGCCACCTGGGGAAGGCACCAGCGTCTGGGCATGGGGGTAAAGCACGTTATCAGCCTCTGAAGGGAACAAGCCAGGAGAAATCAAGGAGAAAACATACAGAACTCAGAAAGCAAAAGTTGCTTTAAATCCAGATTTAACCTAGATTTCCTCGTATGTGGGAATATTCGTGGCTTTAACAAGTGTGTCATTCTCAGAATCTGTATATCCCCCAGACTCTGCAGCTCAGACTGAATACCTAAATTGAGAAGTGGTATTAAAGTGTTACTTGCAATAATTCACTGGGGAGGTTTCTGTGCGGTAGGCATCAAAAGGAAACATTCAAAGGCACCAACAGGAAGATAGCTGATCTCTGGGCCATTTTATTGCTTGTAAAACTTTATTGGAGGTAGAAAGAGGAGGGATAGATAATGTTTTCACTGTGAAATCATAGAGCATTATCTTAGTGTCAAAACAAAAATGAGTTCACTTCTCCAAAGATTAACACTTGGTACCAGCTGGAGCAGTATCTAGCACCTCAAGAAGATATTATTACTTTTATTTTTTAGTTAAAGAATTCCCTTTTAAATAGTGTCTTCTGGAATTTACAGACCACCTATGTCTGGAATGCTTGCACAGAAGTTATAAATAAAATTATTTGCTAAAAATGTTTCCTAGTACAAACAGACTGGGTTTACCAATGTAAACATACTATATGTATTCACACATATTTTAAATTGGTTACTGTGATTCTTTTAACATTTGCTGGCAAGATAACATGGCATGACTACTTTATGTACTTCTACCTTTTTCTTAGTGTGCAGTTAAAGACAGGGACACTAATGAAATAATGAGTTTTAATCCTCCTTTCTCTTATCTATCCACATACTCATCTAAGCACCTTACATTCATTAACAGATTTCAGCCAGCCAATAGTACTATGAGATGGAGGAGTTATGTTACAGATGCAGAAAACACAAACTAGGCAGACAAGAACCGTGCAGGGTTCATAGTGCTCAGCTAGGAGCTGAATTCAAGTTCCCATAGCCCTAGCTGTGTGCCTTATAGAACATGTTATGTTGATTGTAGCTCTGGAACAACTGATCACATCAGTGTTACCTACTGCTGCTGATATCTAAAATAAGGCAAAGATGCTTTGTCAGAGGAGTCCATATTTAATTATATATGACCTATGTGGTTTTTCAAAGTATAGAGCTGAAAATGGAGAGCTTTTTCACAAAAAAAACCAAACGTGATTTTTTTAATTTACTGAAACTGGTTACATTGCATATCAAATTAATTCTTATGGTTTTGTGAGGAACTCTTCATTCTTTTTAAATAGGAAAATTTTACAATGATTAGATGAGTTTCCTCTTGAGACTTGTTAAGTTGAAGTTGTTGGAGAGGTAACAGTACATGTACAAGGTCATGTTTTTTCCTTTTTCATTAATTTTCCTCTTTGTCCTGCCTTGCTTAAGCCTGTATCTCCAACCTTTCAGGGGCTTTAAGAAGCAGCATTGGTTTTACTTAGGGGAAGCTCCGCTGACTGAAGATGGGACCTTGTACAGCCATGATCAATTAGAAAAGAAAAGCTTAAAAATAATCAGTACACTGTGGTAACATTCTCAAGCTTTGCACAGACTCTGCAGTCCACAAGGTGTGTGGTCATCTCCTACTCATTGTATGCTTTCCATTCCATATCCCCACACTTTTAACTCAACCACCATACTACACGTCTGCTGAATGGACTTGGTGAGATGCCTGCCCTGGAGTGCGTTTCTTCCCTAAATGCGAATATTTTCAGACAGTGTTTTTGTCTTTCCCCCCTTCACTAAGCAATAACCTTTACAAAAATACCCCTAATTTTATTTGCCTTGCGCATACAATAAAGCAGCCAAAGATTTATTTATTTCTGTTTAAAGCAGTGGATACTGGAGGCAATAGAGCTTTGCTAGTTTTCACTAGCTGATGATCTGGCTTGCTGCAATCACATTGCATATGCCAATAAAAATGAAAGGTAACTAGCTGTTTTATTCCAACCACTACATATTTTTTTTTCCTGGAGGAATTTTGCAATACGTGATTTGTAAAAATTACTTTTATATGTAATTAGTATAGCAATGAATATTTTCTGAACTGTAACTCTTCCTCTAGTTTTGATTTTCTAGGCAAGTCTAGCCAAGTCACAGCAAAGAACTCAGCATCAGAAGAAAGTTATTGCAACAAAGCTGGAATCAATGTCAATAAAATAATGCCAATATAATTTGTTAGGAGCAGAAATGCATAGAAATTTCCTCCTAAATCTTGAAAACAATGTATTTGTAAGAAACTGGAGGACTCAAAATTAATTTTAAACATTTTTATAGAGGACTTCCAGGGTAATACTGAAAACTATCTGTTTAAGAAATCTGAGTCAGTTCCTTACGTGAATAAAATTAATTCAGCATACACAGCATGCCTTACTACAAAGGAAAATGATCCTCAGTACATTACATGTTAGTTTTCTTTTGGAAAGAGACAAAAGAAGTTGATGGCAAAGCATATATATTGTAGTAATGCACACACACAGCTCCACTGTACATACTCTAAAGGGCAACAGTTTCTCTGATTTATGCAGCAAGTTCACTGGTGTGGTCTTTGTAGGGACAAGAAAGCAAACAAAATGTGCTGTGTTTCAGAAATAACATAGATCTCATAGACCATGATAGAAAAGCAGCTGCTAACTCCACATAGCAAGAAGTGTGTGAGATGCATGAGAAGTGCCTGGTGGGACAGCCCCATCCGTGGAGCCAAGTCCAGCCTTGGATAACCATGACACATATAGTAAAAGACGACCTGCAGTGGGTCAGACCAAAAGTGCCAACTTGCCCACCGTTGTGTCCTGCAGTGACAGAGCAGGGCATCATCCTTCCTCAGTTCCCCTTCAGGTTATGGCTGGGCTGCAGCTTTGGGACCACTGAACTCCAGGCAGCATGCGAAACTTTGTGTTTAATAGCTACCGGTGGACAGATCCTCTGTTAGCTTACTGAATTATTTTCAGGGTCTACAGCCTTCACTGCTTTGTGTGGCACTAGAGACTTGTTTCTGTATTTGATCATTAGTGCAGAAAAGCTCTGTATATACCAAACTTTTTCACTGATCCAAGGGAAATAACTCCTGATCTGTCATTTGTCTCTTCATGATTTAAACAGGACACAAGTGTCTCCAATATAAAACACTGCGAAGACTTCCCTGGACAGCATTTTCAAGGCACCGCCTGCTGTGAACATCCAATGACTTCTGTTTGAAGAGATTAAAAACTGTGTGCCCATAAGAGATAAGTCCTGATGTTGCTTTGGATAACAGGCTCTTGGGTAGGGTGGTCAAATTGCTGTGCTTTGTGTTCAAAAGCCAGGAGGCGCATCTGAAGCTGGAGGTGAAAGGCATCAGCTAGGACTCACGTGTAGCTTGAAAGATCACAACCCTGATGGGATCTATGCCAGTTTCTGATAACCAAGCTCAATTTGATCTCAGCTTTCACTGACATTAGTCTGGCAAACAGAAAGGTTCCTTTTCTGTTAGCTAAATTTGAAAAAAAAAAGAAAAAAAATGACCAATTTTGAATGACAGGCAAAGATAAAGATAGATACAGAGAAAATATATAAAGATAAAGTTTATTTTCCAGAAAGTTATGAAGTCTTTGGGCAAGCTTCCTTTTCCCTTCTGAGTCATTACAATCCATTAAGTCAAGACCTCAGGATCTAAAAGCTGTAAGTAATTAGGCATTGACTGAAACAAATCTTTTTGCTGCTGTGTCTATTGTGTCAGCAACATTCACATTAATGCAGAAGAACCCACCAGAAACACTGATATGGTCAATAAGTCATGAACTAAAATACTTTCTTCTTCCGTAATTGCTTCTTTATGTTAGGAATTTGCATTTTAATAACTCCCTAATTATTTATTTACTCAATATGGTCCATGGTATGCAATTTAAGGTGTTTTAACTGCACATTTAATTGACTGTACATAATAGCTATTGGTGAAATATGTGTAATTAGGAAGACTATAAAATGTCTATTATATGTAAGTAATAGTTACTGTTCTCTTTCAGGGTTCTTTTTAAAGAAGATTGCAAAAGTAATTAAACCCTAATCTAATCTAATCACAAAAACTTCTACATTTTTAAGTGTCTTCATTTGCAAAACAGAAGAAAAACAAGACCTTCAAGAGCTAAATCATTTTCATCTCTCTTTATGTCATTGTACCTCTTTTCCACCAGCCATTCTGATGGGCAGAGCTTGGGTTGTCAGTCTGGACTTTTATCCTTAACTGACTGTCCTCGCTATTGTAGTCTTAATCCAACCTTTTAATACTACCTGAAATACACTTACTTGTGGTTGAATCAATGATAATTGTGAGCTCTTTGGCATCAGACATATTCTGCCTTTGTGCTACTTCACTGTCTGGAAATTCCAGTTCCTGGCGTCAAGGGGCTCCAGTCACTTCCACAGTTTCTAGAAATAGCTGTGACCTGCTTTTTTGCACCATTTCTTTCCTTTCAGGCTAACCTGAGCTCCTAGAAACAGAACGCTATTGAAGCATGAGCATTTTTAGTGCTTACTACTTGGTAACTTTGTTTTTCCTATTTAATTACAGGTTTCATGTTTAGAGTACGAAGAAGAACATCTTGTAAAGGCACCGTTTCATGTGTGGACAGACCATAAAAATGTACGTAGGGGCTACCTTTCCACAGTGCGTGCCCCTGTGGCATTCAGAAATGCCTCACTGCTCTGTTATCAAGTGGACCTGGTTAGAAAAGAAAGAAAAAGAACCCCTAAAGTACAACCAACTCCTACTTGGTTACCTCAGACCAGGCACTATTTGGTCGTGTGGGACCAAATGTCAAGCTAGACAAAGAAGGCAAGTATACATTGAGTTAAGCTATTGTGGAGAAAGAGAAGGAATACAAACAATGTGGAGAACAGTGACATTTCTGTCAGTCCAGTGGGTGCAACACACCCACTTGCTTATTCTGAAAAACTTATGGGGTGCAAGTTCTCATAGTTAGCATGGCTGTTATTAAAATCCACTACAGCATACATGAGCTGTTAGCTTTCTTATTGTTAATAACTGCAATTTTGTGAGTCAATCTAGACTAAAATAGTTTAATTAAAAGTTGCCCTAATTAGTGTGTTATTGCACCAATAACACATTAATGTTCCTCTGAAGCATACTTCTTTTTTACCTCTCCCCTTCTATTGAAAGATTTAGCATTTGACTGACTGAGTAAATTACTGATTCATTGATTTATGCTTGGGGGATGAGAAAGTTATTTTCAATAGAATAAAATCTACAACATACTGATGTAAGAGACTCCTTGTGAGATTCCTCATACTGTAAATCAATACATTTCTCCCAGTTCAGGGCTTTGGAGCACCAGCTAAACTTGCTTTTGTACCAAGAGGGCTCAAGAATTGTTTATTTTTCTTCTGGATAGGGTAGATGGTGCTTGTCATAAGTCAGCTGAGGTGAGAAGCTGGGGAGAAGGTAGAATGAATACGTACAGGATACGAAAGCTAATGTAACCCCTTCTTTAACACAGTACCATGAACCACCTGGCATTATATAATGAAATGTGCAGATAGACAGGTAGATTCCTATTCCAGTTGCATTGACTCTTTAAAAAATTAATTTATTTTCTTTCTTTCTTTCTTTCTTTCTTTCTTTTTCTTTCTTCCATTTTCCTTTCTTTCTGTCTTCCTTTCTTTCTCTCTTTCTCTCTTTCTCCCTTTCTCTCTGTCTCTCTGTCTTTCTTTCTCTCTTTCTCTTTTTCTATTTCTTTCATGGTATCAGCATCTTCTTATTTAGCTTTACACTATAAAGGTATTCATCATACTAATCCCATTAGGTAGATAATATCCCTGCCAGCATTCCTGGGGAGAGCTAATCACCACTCCTATTGTTCCACTCCTTTTGATTGCTTAGGAGACAAGATGTAGATGACTCTTCCAGCCAGTAGACTCAGTCTCTGAAATTTAAGACCTAATTAGATCCTCACACCTTTGGTCCAAAGCAACTTGGAAGAATTAAACCACTAAGGTACTTAAGCTGATGACTCACCTGAGTCATGCTCTTCCTTTGCAATGAGGGTTCACCTACAACACAAATACCACACAAGCAAGGGACCTACTTATAACAGAGTTGTTACTTGACCAGGTAAGAAAACAGTTAAAGCATGTAGGGTGGATGGGATCTGTCTAGTTTGGATTTCCTCTCATCTGAAAAAAAAAACATCGTTTCCATTTGCTCTTTCTGAAAACTTTTCAGAAGAGGACCCCAGAATTTAAAGAGAAACATGAATGCTCTTGGAAAAAGCTAGAAAAAATTGGGAATCTTTCTGCTCCAATAGACATCTCTTTACTGAACAGCATCCAGCCCCGATGAGCTTGGAGTACCCGTGAAAGTGTGCCAGTTCATTTGCCAGGTACCTATTAACATCTCAGTCAAGTCAGTGAAGATAATACATCTTTCCCTGCTTTCATGTATTTGACCACAGGGTGATGTGCCCAAAGGTCAGTTGTTTTGAAGTGCATACATATTTTGTGTCATTTTTCTTTAGTGCATGTACCAATCTATTTCATATAAAAAACAACTGTGTTTTCTTAGGCCCTCTTTAAAATGTTGTGCTGACATGGGATTAGATGAGTCTTCATTTTTTGTTTAACACAATTTCTATTTGATTAGTAGCTTTCATAATTTGGTGGTAAAACCATGCAAGAATAAGACTGACCCTACATCTAGATCATGTTTTAATTCAGAAAGCCAAAGTGGTCTGCAAGTTACAAAATAAAAAACTTAATACACATGAAATCTCGTGCAGCTCAAACAATAACTGAAGGGGAATTTATTTCAGCACAGTCCTGAGGAAGGACCTGGGTGAGGGTAAAAAGATCTCTCTAGCTGAGAGCCGAGGACAGAGCTATTGTTGCTGCTGGACTTGATGGAATATTCGAGGTCGACTCCTGTGGATAAATCCCAATCACACCCCAGGAAGGGCAGGGGTTGGGAGGTGAGTGGTGGTGAGTCTGGATTTATGCCTTGAATTCAGCACGTCTCCTGTAGACGTGGCTGTGAAGACGTTAAAGACTGGTCAAAGAATACCTTTAGTGTTTCGGGGGGTTGGTGTAGTTATAGCCTGAGGTGAAAAGGGATTAAGTGGTTTGTGCAGGCTTGTGCATGAAATCCCTGCAGGTTTTGAACTTTTTGGTCTCTATCCAGTGAATTTAGCTATGCAGCCATCCTCTTCTCTCAGCCATCACCTTCTCTTAGGTGCATATGTGGGATGCTGCTCTGTTTGCAAAATATTTGCAAGCACTAAAAGGACTGGTGGAAGTGTCTCATAAAGAGTGCTGGAAAATTAACATCATATTACTGAAGAAAAGCCAATTTAATCACAAAGTGGACTTCAGAAGGATGAGAAGTCTGCTTGTTTCATTTCCCCCGACCATTTCTGTGAGTCACTTAAGCTCACTCAAGAAAACACATAATGAATGAAAGTTTAATGCCCCATGGTTCATGAAGGAATACAAAAACTTTACAAAAGACGTTATAAAAATTGCAAACCAATTCCAACTTTCCCCAAAGTTCAGTTCCCAGTAAGGTCATAGCAGATGTTTAGTCCTGCATTAAGATTTATAAAGGTTCCTAAAAATGCTGGGCTAAGGACAAAAATGACCAGGTGCCAATGGAGAACTTGGGGCAGCTGCTTCACAAACCATTTTGATCCAGAGACTTTCAGACGGAGGATTGCAGGACATGGAGTGGGTGGCTTCAGCTCATCTTTCTCCAAAATGGCCTGACAGAGCTGTATTAGCAGTGCAGCTATTACAGCTTTGCTGTCTTAATGACAAGACATAAAATTAAAATTTTGACCACTACCTCAACAAAGCCCCAGTACACATTCTTCTTCTTGGAGTCTTATGTCTGATATACCTCGAAGGAGGAACCTCTTTGAAGATCCATCAGTGAAGAAAGCTGTGGCACTTCTTATTGTGGCTGGGCTCCCTTTGCCAGGCAAGGGAAATTCCAGTGAAACTTTAAGATCTGTCAAGGTGGTTTAGCTCTTATTCATCACCCTCCTGGCAGCCAGGCTTGAAATTCTTAATGTGATTAGTGCTGGGGAAACAATTTTTGTCCTCCTCAGCTTCACTCACAGCCCCTGGTAGAGTGCAAGACTTGATGATCGAGAAGGGAGGGTTCACTAAAAGCTCCCCTATTTATAGCTGTGGTGAAATGGCAGGGCTCTGTGCTCAGGCTGTGATTTCATGGAACATGAATGTCTGTTTGTTGCATGGCAAACAGAGCCAGAACAATTACATAGACCCACAATAAAAACACTGAAAAGAGAGAACACAAAACTTGAACTATGGTGGCAGAAGTAACGTCTCATACACTAATGACATATGGTCAGTCAGGAGGAATGCCTGCTAACATTTTAACATTGAAATCCTAAGAAATGCTGTTTTTCTGTAAAGTTGCTGGCATCTGGTATGTTATTAAGTAACTCAGTAGAGATCTGTTAAATGCATAACCTCCCTGCACAAAGGATACATTCTTTTACCAGATTTCTCCCTTTAACCCATGCTTCCCTTTGATATTTGCATCCTCCACAGTTGCCAACCATGATTTTGCAAACTTGGTTGAAACATTTCAGTGGGACAGATCACCCCATTTACTCCCTGCCATCCTCACAAGTTTACAGTCAGAGCCTCCATCGCTTTCAGTCTGAAATTTCCCTTTGCTTTCCTGCAAATCCTAATGAACTTGGACTTATTTCATAAGATACACCTAAAGATTTCACACCAGAAGAACAAACTTCTGACAAAAGGTAAGGATTAAGGTTGATCAGCCATGGCAGGTGACCGTAATGATAGAAAAAGACAAAGATTAAGCAGATGACAGGACTGGGCTGCTTTTCATTCCCACTGGAGTATAATGGGGGGGTAGCATTCAAAAAAAATGCAAGATAACTGTCATGAGGAAAACTGTAGGGAATAACTGATATAAACTCAGTTTATTGAGTTTTACTTATAAAATACTGTAGCACATGCTAAAGATGTCGCTTTGACTTGGATTTAGGCAGGTCACAAGGGTTTACAGAGAGTTGGGTTCAGAAATATTGCTGTAGCCTATCTGAACACTACAATATAGTGTACAGAAGAGCACAACCTTACCTAAATCTGAGGTTTCGTTTTAGGCTGTGGTGAAAGTAAATGCCAGACTCATTATATTGATTTAGGATTAACTTTGCCACAAAGATAAAAAGGTCTTGGATCCAGGATGGGTCAATTAGCATCAACTCAAGTATCTTCCAGCTAAAACCATGGTCAGTCTTAGACACTGTGACTAAAGCCACGTGACAGCTTTGGACCTGAAGTTTGAGCCAGGGCTAACGTGGGGGTATAACATCCTTGTCACTGTGCTAAACAGTGAGCGAATCCTTCTGCCTGGCTCCCTACAGTCCCTTCTCTCCACATTCACACTTGTTTTACCCAAACAGTCTGAGAGCATCAGGCTGCCCTGCAGGCTGGAGCCTTGCGTGCTGCTGATGAACAGCTCTGCCCCTTCCTCTCCCTGATGCTGCCAGACCTGATTCAAGCCCCACTTTGTACCAGTTGCATTATCTAAATTAGGGACCCTTACAATTAAACTGGCAACAAACAAAACCTAACTGCATTGTAAATAAACACTATCTGACAAACAAATAGGCAGCACACTCCTGACACAGGTAAATCTCCCTTGTTTTCCCCTCTCCCTGCCATCTCCTTCTTTGCTTCAGGGTGTGGAAAGATTGGTAGGAAGCTCAGAAAGGACGTACTAATTCGTTACATTGCCATTGTCACAAGGAAGGGTCTTTCATAGCATGAGAAAAGACAAATACAAAAGCCTGGCTGACATGAATAACTGAATCATCACAGTTAATAGTGGAGAGTTTGTGGCCTCCTCAACTCTTCTTGCTTCCACAAGTCTTTCAACAGAGGAGGAATTTGGATTTTTACAATATCCATAACTCCCAAAGACTGTTTCGCATGGCATCTACCATCATGGCAAGTGAAAAAGAAAAGCTGTAGATCTCAGTATTACCTGAAACGGTGCCAATGGTAACTGGTGCCAAAGCACAGGTTGCGTGAGTAGACACTGCAGCTCAAAACTTGGTTTTGCCTGAGACAGAGAAGGAAGGATGTTAACATTCAGCCCTTGTCTCATCCTCTTCCTCACAGGAAGTAAAGCTGATCTAATTATCGTGTGTTCATTACGAAAAGGGGGAATGTTATAACTATACAGTTAGTCGGCTGTAACAGTGACCCAAGGAGTGGAACTGTCCCTGAATAATGCAGTCATATAGTATCTATCTTAATACAAATGCTGCTGATTTGGCTGTGGAAGAAAGGAAATTAAGATCATTAACATAAAATATAAGGAAAAGAAAAGAAAGAAACTGCCTTTTACAGCCCCATATGACCAATACTCGTGGTTTCTATAAGAGTTATCTGCACAAGTATTAAATGAATCAGAAAAAATCACAAAGTTAACATATACCTGCTAACAGCGAACATCTGAATGTATTCGTAATTGATGTAAGGAGTGAACTGTGTGATTTACTCTAACCATGGAGTGACTGGAAACAGCTTGCTCAGTGCTTCTGAGTGCTTTTCCAACAGCATGGCATGTTTCCTTAATAAGAAATCTTTTATCATCCCATAATATGTCTTCAGGATCTTCTTTGTTCTACCACACTGCAGAGTTTTAATACTTCCATTTACATACTTCGGAAGACCTTGATATAAGGCTGTAGAAGTTAAAGTGATTCTTTTTACTCACTTACCTAGAGTTTAAATCAGGCCCTAGATATCTTCATCTCCCTGACATTCGCTTTCATGGAATATTTGATTTTTCGTTACTTCCTTGTATGTTCCAGACCCAGCTAATGTGGAAATCTCTGCTTCCCCAGTCAGGAGAGACCCACCTTCTGGGACTTTATCTTAACTAGAAATGATTGGGTTATTCAGAAACCTCTCTGTAAATACACCTCTGACAGATATCTAAATAATTAGAGTCCCTCATGAATACGATATCTTGTGGCTTAGGATAAAGTATTAATTGATCTATGAAATATTCTGAAATCCAACTGGATTGGAGTTTATGTCCAAGGAGTTTCTCTTTGTTTTTTACTCCTTGCATTATATTCAGACAAATTCATCACAACCCTGTTAATCAATGTTTCCTTCTAATGAGATTGTACTCTTCAAAATTCATAGCACTAGTACTAAGAAATATCCAGATAGCTTTGACTTGTACCTTCTACTGCAGGGCATACATAATTTGCTCATTTAATAATGATTTTAAAATGTTTAAAATCTAAACAAAACAACAAGTTCCTACTCTTGTATTCAGGTGTGATTTATCCCTCTTTCATGATGAGACAGGCGTAATAATTATATAAGCCCTTAGGTAGTATGTATGAGCATTAAAGTGAGTTATGAGATGATCAGACTGCTAAGGAAAGCCACAGTTATTTTGCAGAAATGGGGCCAAATTCTGCTCCCCTGTAAATGACTGCAGTGCTACAGAAGTCAGCAGGGTTACCTTCCTGCAAAATTTTCTCTGTGCAACCTAAAGTAAACTTGAGATTTTAGCGTTGTCATACTTGTGCACTCTGCTGCCAAGACAATAGCACTGAAACAAGATGATAATTGTTCAGTTTTACATTGTCAGTGCACCCCTAACACTTTGTGAAACAATGGGAACAAAACAAGAGATGACTCAAATACACAGATTTAAAATATATGTGGTTTCCAGATGCAAAGCTTAAAGGGGGAAAGTGAAAGAATTCTACAGCTACGATAGTTTGACCAAAGATCAGAGAAGTCAATGGGAGTCTTTCCATTTTTCTTTCAATGAGATTTAGATCAGATCCCTTTGGGGAGTCATAAAGAAGTTTATTTCCACTATAAATATACAGTTGATATGTCAAATTATACTACCATCATGAGAAAAAGATTACACGGAGTCACAGCCCAGCTGAATTTCACATGAAAGAAAATTACATTAAGTTACTATTGCCAAATTCTAAAGGGAATGACATTTGACAAGGAAAACATTCATACTTCTTAGATACAATCACTAAATTTTATTCTTTCTGTGGTGATGTCTATTGCATTCACTAATGAGCAATCTGTCCCTTTTAAAGATTGATCCTCACTGACCTTTCTCCCTATCTTCCTCCTGATCTTAGTGTATGTCTTAATAGGAGGAAAAAAATTACATGTGTTTACTCCAAAATAGTCAACTGCTATTGGAGATTGGGTAGGTGTACTAGTTGCAACTAACTCATTTTGAGGTGAAAATTGTTTGTTGTCTCCATGGATTTCTTAATTCAATGACTACCTTGAGTTATAAATTAGCTTCATTTTTTCCTCTAGTGAAGACAAAGCATTAGTGCAAAGGTAATCTCTTTCTTACAGTCATAAACTAGGCTGTCTGATTTATAGCTTTCATTCTGAGTATTATATGTATATAAACCATATCCTACTTCAGGAGGAACCACAACTTTTGTGAAGCCCTCTGTACTTAAAAAATGAACAAAACCAACATGTTGTTAATTACACAGAAAATTGATATGGAAAAGAGTCTTTGACAATATTTACATCAGAATCTGTTCTTTCCCTTTTGAAAAATGAAGTGATCAACACACTTTCATCAAGAACTCAAAATTCAGAATTTTCAACTATTTCTATTCATTATAAACATAATTTGGTTTTGGTGGGTGGAATTCTCATTAGGCTCTGAGGTGGTTGACATGTTTTGATAACTGAAAACCAAAGTCAAAATCTCAGCAATGTGAAAACAAGCACATTTGTGTATTTTCCCAAATCACCCTACTGAAATTCTCTCCCCAAATTAAAAACATTCTAATATATACTGATAAGTTTCACATGTCCCTGTTTTTGAGGGGTATCATTCATTTAGATTCTAAATTACTAAGCTTTCCAAATATTCTCCCATTACTGTATGTACTGACAGGTTGGAAAGAGGACATAAAAGAATGAAGTCTAAGAGGAAAATTCCAGCAAAGGGATAGAGGAGTGTTTTTTATCTGTCTGTTTCCTGAAGTCTTCAGCTAGTGACTAGATGCCTACAGATAAGACATTTTTAATCAAGGAGTTAGAGAACTCTGTAGTTGAAATGACATTGAGTGAGTCATACGGTAGGTCAGACCAGATCATCTAATGAAATCTTCAGTCGTTAGAATATACATGCCTCTGAATACAGTTAATAGTATTTTCCAAGAACCAAAGCCCAAATCTTCCTAAATCAGTTATTTCAGTGGGAAGAGGAGCTTCAGGGGACTTAGATGTCATTTTTAAAAGACCTAAATGTTAGTGCTGACCAAGGACAATGTGACGAAGATGCTGGTTGAAATTCTGTCTCCACTGAGCCCAGGAGGGAGTTTGAATTCAGTGGGGTCATGTTACCACCCAGTGTGTCAATGGGAAAACTGCCAGTTTAAAACAAGAGAAAATTATATAAGATATTTAACTCCAGGAAGCAAAGTAGGAAAGATATTCCAGTCCCCAGTCCTCCACCTCCCCTCAGCACCCCCTCCCCAAACCAACAATATGAGCCAAATGGAGAGTGACATCAGATTTACTGGTCTGTCTCAGCACAAGATATGTGTGAGGCAAGTCTCAGCAGAAGACATGTGTGAGGCTGGAAGATCTTTGTTCTTCTAATACATAAAACAGGTAACTAAGAGAGTGAGAAATTGCATAGAATGGACAAAACAAAGTTCATTAGTGGGTTCACGGCATCACAGAATGGGTGAGATTGGAAGGGACCTCTGGAGATCATCATGTCCAACCCACCTGCTCGAGCAGGGTCACCTAAAGCAGGTTGCCCAGGACTATGTCCATATGGTTCCGTTTCATGGAAACATCCAAGGACATATTCCAGTCTTCACCATCAAAATTCAATGGCGATGCCATCAGACCTTTCTTCTAGGTGCAAATTCTTCTCCAGCTCTCTCAGTACTGCTATTTCTCATTCACCCATGGATCTTCCAGCAGAAATTGCTCGACATGTGGGTAGATAATAAACCTACAGTCATTATGAGAGTCAGGGAAGAGCTTAATTCTAATTACAGGAAATGGGAGGAAGAGGGGGGGACTTTCAGAGTGTTTTATTGTAATTTAAGTAGGCTTCTAAGATATGAGAAGCTGGCAGTCATGTCAGAGGTTACAAGGAGTTTTCATGCAATCACGAATCCATATTTCTCCTTCCTAACACACAATCTGGGAGAAGGGTAGCCAGAGGTAAGTGGTAGAACCAGGAGGAGGAAGAGAGCTGTTAGCCTGCTCTGGTTTGTTTCTACCTCTTATCAGATCACAACTTCGCTGTAGCAGCTTCCACAGCAAACTCCTTGCAGCCCTTCCAGATTAACTTTCAAGCCTGACTCCCTAGAGATGGGAAATTTCAGACACACAAGAGCAGCTAGCAAGGTAGAGGAGCAGTTCTTTTCAGCTGCAATGAACGGCATGGGATCCCTCCACGCCACAGCTTGGTTTCCTTTGTGTACAAATGCTGCAGGTTCCCCGATGGACTAAGTTAATTTGTCATTTGTTATTAGGAAAATCCTGACAAAGATCAAGACCATGCTGTGAATGTTTGATGGGCACCTGTCTGTGTTTTTTCTAATTGGCTGAGATTTTCTCTGCTGGATACGTATTTCAAACTGCTATAAAATCAATCCCCACTCAACTATTTCATGCTGGTAGACATCCCAAAGAATGTCATTGAACAAACTGAAGTAATTTGGGATACTACTTGGCATAACAGAATGCAATTGCTCTGCTGAGATTATTCCAGTTTTACATCCACTTATGAAACTACAACAGAAATCTGTCCACTGGTAAGACTGGAATTATTATTTTACTTTATTTTTTTGCTTGTCAACCAGCTTTTCCAACATTCTAGATGATATTTCCTGTTTTAATCCATCCAGGGTACAACTGATTTTTTTTTCCTTGCAGTTCCCAGGGCAGAAGGAATGGGCATCAGTTGAGATTGTCTCTGCCAGGAAATATATAATAATGCTGTCATTCTTAAGAAAAGTCTGCAACAGCAGGCTCAGACAGCTACAATGTAGAGCACATGTATGGATTTGTCATCCTGCCTTGCTCTTAAACAACATTGGCTTCATTGTCAATTGTGAGGAAACAAGGGGGAAAACCCCTTGGAGGTGAGCCACACTTTTATTTGTTCCTGAGCCCTGATAGTAACGTTGGCTGCAACACAATCCTTTTTTTTTAGAAAGGAGAGGTGAGCATCTGTGCGACTTGTTCAGAAAAGTCAACAGATATGTTTGACAAATGCATTTTCTTGACACATGTTGACTTGTGACATCCAAGGACAGGATGTATGTGACCACATAAATCCGATGTTTATGACAGATCATGAGTGCTGCTACCTGTCCCCTCCAGCTCCACTTCTGCTATGAAGAAGCCACCAAGTGTGGGAGTGCTGTATGGGCCAGAGGTTCCCTACCACACTGCTGACATGGCGTGAAGCAAACCTTGATGACTAGGTGGGCAGAAACATCCTTTTTGCTCTTCTTCATAGATGTCCACCATAGTGTTTCTATTTAAATTAGTGATTTAGTAAGACTGGGTCTTTCATCAATTTTAGCTGTGTGTTCAGCTGTTCAGCTCTATCCATAGAGCTGTTCAGCTCTATCTTTATCTTTATCTTGTGGCCAAGCAGATACTAGATCTACAGATCTAAAGACCTACCAGTTCCTACAATGCCTGTTTCCAGTGTGCCACTGGGAAGAAGATGCCTTCAAAAGTCCCATTATTCAATGTTGTAGATTATCGAGTATTTTTGCCTTCACCAAATACGTGGAAGATATCATAAAAATGTTTGTTTCCAACTGCAAAGAGAAATGCCTTTTCCTGGTACATTCTGTGCTTTTCTCAGGCTATGTGTGAGAAACAAAGCCTAATGCTTGAAGATACCATTTAGGTGGTTGCATTCCCCATCCTTACCAGTACTGGAGACCGGGCCATCCCAGGGGTTAAGCAGTGCTCTGACAAACTTGTGACGCAGGTTGATGGTGACTTAGAAACATGCTCTGAAGGTCTTCATAAGAGGGTCTAAATCCTGATGCAGGAGCACACGAACAGCACCTCAGGAACTGTACTTACACTAAGACATACACACAACTTCATGTAAGTGCTTCACGTGGGGATGATAGTATATTTAATGCCTCCTGGCAAGCACGTGTTAAGAGGTTTGGTAACCCAATATGAATTCTAAAATGTACAAACACATCTGGGTCAACCCCTAATGAGAAAGTGCCTCTGAACCACTCCAATAGAACACTGGCAACCTGTACGACTGTTTTATATTGCCTTCAGATAATCACATGCTGCCTTGTAATAGCTACCTTGCTGTTTAAGCTGATGTAGTTGCACCTCATGGAGTACAAAAATGAGTACTGGTAATACGGCTGCCATAAGTCCTGATGGCAAAACACATTTCCCTTAAGAAATGAATGTCACAAGTGGTGCATGAAATCTAGTTGAGTGATGCATTTCCATACACATTAGCACATATGTTGCCCAAAATAGATCTACTCCATTTTAAAGAAAGTCTCTACAAGGGAAGGGAAGGAAATACTCCTCTCTACTTCCTTTTTGGTGCATTAAGAAAGCTTGAGAGCTCCCCACTCTCCCACTTTTTTTCCAGAAATTCAGCTCCTATTAAAGTCACAAGCAGCACTGAAAGTTTACTTCCAGAACTCCTGTATAAAGGGAGATTTCTGTGCAGTGCCCTGCTGGATCCCAACAACAAAACATGATTAACAAAATAAATGCACACATAGCTCAGAGAACATTTGATGAAGCAGACAGGCTCTTTTGCTCTTGCTTATTCACCACAGATGTCCCCAGCAAGAGTGCCCAGAGCTACCAGAGAACCCTGTAAAGCAGCTGAGGCCAATTGCCAACATTTAGGCATAATTCAGGTCATCTCATACTAAAAAAGAGTCCAGGACAAACTGCATCAAGTGTTACCTCTTCCCCCTGCCCAGCCTCTCCTGGACCCCCACAACATCATGCCACTGGAACATGCTAAGTATCACCTTTCCAGGAGATGCTGTGGTGCTCCAGAGCTCCTTCCCATCAGCTTCACAGCTAGTCTTAGCCTCCATTTAATAGATAAAAATAAACAATATAGAGAATTAATAACTAATTGAGTTTTAGAAAGACCAGCAAAATCATTCCAGAGCTAAGGAGCTTTCCATAGCTTAGGTTTGAAAAAAAAGTTGACACATGAAAAATATTTAGCTTCTAATCCTCCTCTGTTCCTTGCTCAGTCTCAGTGACAGAAACACACCTTTTCATCTCTCTTCTCTTTTAGATTTTGTAGTTTTCCTCATTAATCTTGTATTTTTCCTCGAGCGAGTCCAGCTCTGTTCCCATTCAGCCTCAAGGCTGGGACCCTGGAAAATATCTTCTGAATCTTCAACAAGTATTTGTCTCCCTCATCACAGTTCTTATTCCTCTCTTCCCTTAGGAAATGTAACTCATTAAAGATCAAGAAGAGTTTAATTCAAATATAGCTTTTATTTATAGCATTTCCCCCTCCTTTCCCTCCCCATCTCCACTGCGTTTTTCTCAGTATATTTTATTTTCACCAGCTGGACTATCCTCTCAAAAACAACTTCCCAACTCTAGCTCCATCAAAGTTAACTGAGTTATCCTGCATTCATAGGGAGAGTAAAAATCCCAGTTTTATACCTCTTTATCATTTAATCAGTAAAAGCTGCAGTTTACAAGTTCTGCAGTCTTTCAAGCTTTCCTTAATAAGGAGTACTTATGCTTGTCACAAAAATGTAACCTTAGGATTATACAAGAATAAAACTTTCTTTTGTCTTTTCTTGCAGGTGTCCATATGTCTGCAATGGGGAATCTGGCCAGCTCACAGAAACTGCCTCTCCTCCAAGAACTGCATATCGAGGCAAATTCCCAGCTTATTAAAAAATAGTTCTGTTATTTTGCCATCTTGTTTGTTCTGCAATTCCACTGTATTTTTCCCCTCTCTTTTTTTTTTATTTTGCCTCTGGCTTTGGGGGGGAAAAAAAAGGGAAATGGAAAAGAAAAAAAAAAAACAACCCCAAGAAATTCTTAAATATGTCTTTATTTTGGGGTTCTGTCACAGAAAAGTCAGTGTCACTTCCAAACTTCTGTAGGAATTGATAGGAACACCCCAATATTCAGATGCTATTTGTCCAGTGAGGAGATGTTTGCATGAAGAAGCTCATAGTAACGTCCAAAAAACCCTAAAAACCTTAAAGTACATTACAAAGCTTCTCTTCAGCTTCTGACAGAAGTGACTTAACTTCACTGTTGCTTAACTCTTTTCCAAAGTAAATTAAATCAAAACTGGAATGGCTAAAACTCGAATAACGCTGCCACAGAGTTTACTGTGGTCCAAACACTCAATTTCAAAATTTACATTTGTTGTTTTAGATTAGTTTTCCTGAGTGATTCCTGAGACAACTTTTTTTTTCATATGTTTGCCTCATGAGGTGGTTTTTTTTTTCATATGTTTGCCTCAGCTTATAGGTTCCAGGATGTTTTTCTAGGTTTTGAAGGTAAAACCCAGTTACATTGAGATCTGGGAAACTGGTCCTTCAAAATAAAGGAAAGTGTAACGGTCTGTGGCTTAGTTCATGAAGACACTGAGCTGACCATGGCAACTTATTACATATTTTTAATTATACTCCATCCTTCATTGTTATTTTGAAGGAAAAGATTAACATATAGAGAGCAGAATGCCTTATATCCTTTCTTCTTTGAATGCTACAAAAAATTCTACAATTTATTTTTTTTTCCTAATATACACTTGTAAAACAATTGAAAAGACAGTGTAATATTGCACTTCAAGAAAGATGTTGAGGTGTTGGAGCGAGTTCAGAGGAGGGCGACCAAGCTGGTGAAGGGTCTGGAGGGTCTGACCTATGAGGAACGGCTGAGGGAGCTGGGGTTGTTTAGCCTGGAGAAGAGGAGGCTCCGAGGTGACCTTATTGCAGTCTACAACTACCTGAAGGGAGGTTGTAGTGAAGTGGGAGTTGGCCTCTTCTCCTGGGCAGCTAGCAATAGGACAAGAGGACACAGCCTCAAGCTTCGCCAGGGGAGGTTCAGGTTGGACATTAGGAAGAATTTCTTTTCAGAAAGGGTTATTAGACATTGGAATGGGTTGCCCAGGGAGGTGGTGGAGTCACCATCTCTGGATGTGTTTAAGAAAAGACTGGACATGGCACTTAGTGCCATGGTCTAGTTGACAGGGTGGTGCAAGGGCAACGGTTGGACTCGATGATCCCTGAGGTCTCTTCCAACCTGGTTGATTCTGTGATTCTGTGATTCTGTGATTATGAATCATCAAACTGGCACCCAGACTCCCTGCTCCAACACAACAGACAGTTGCGTAGCTATTTGCAACTTCACTTAATTGAATTTTGCAATGCAGTTTCACAATGCCACTTTCTACCGCTTCGTTTTTAAGAATTTGGTTGCTTACTATTTAAAAATCCCAGTCAGGCTTCTGAGAGGAGACTTTCAGTTCTGCCCGTTCCTGACTTTTCGTAATCTTTCACCATACTGCATGTCTTCCCTGCCTCCGGCCAAGCTATCTGCAGAGCTCATCCAGGGATGTTGTTTGAGTAAGGGAGTTACACCTCCCAATCATAACACATTCTTACCCTTTTACATCATGCAGCGAACCGACAGCCTGATTCAGTCATTGACAGACTTTGGTGTCTCTTCATTGCACAATGGTTATGGTTTTAATACAGCCTCCGTGTTTTTCCTACTCCACCATAGCAGAGCCACAAAGAGTCCTGTCCTCCAGCTGCAAACTACACTGTTTTGGTAAACTTTTCAACCCTCCTGACATGCCGTAGAGCTGAATGGTGGGAAGAGCTCATTATGTCTTAATGGCCTGAGTGGGTTCAGCATAGGGCTGGGAGTACAAGTGTTTATGGAAGGAAGAAAAGCAAAAAAAGGGTTTTACGGAGAGGTATGATGTCACCCAGATCACAGCCTATTTCTGGAACTAAGCTGTGAAACCCATGATACATTTTGACACATAAACGTTGCCAAGTAAAACTGATAATATATAATTGTTAATACGGTCACAGCCAACTGTTTTTCAGATAAGGAGTTAAACTCTTCTATGCAATATAGTATTTGTGGAACGTAGCACCCAGTCGGTTCCATGCTTTCCTTGGCTCTGGGATTACTTCCTATCATATTTAAATAAAAAGACTAGATTATTGGGTACCATAAGAACAATGGATTGCTTAATGGTCTCGCAGCATTTATCTTAAGTAAATATAAAAGTTTTGAGTTCCTAAGCCTATGTCAAGGGCAGTGAAACAAGGGCTGCATTCAGTGAATTAGTAATTTGTTTATTTTTTAATGCACTTTTAAGTATCCTATTTTGGGGACTTGGATATACTTAGATGATTCAGTTAAATACAGATTAATTTTCAAAAAAATTGTGTCTGTCTGAGGAACAAAATTGGATAGAAAATACTAAAGGTTATTATGTGCAATTTGTTCTAGATAAGAGTAATGATCAAACAACTTCCTCGTCTCTTTGCCATAGCGCAAATTCCCCTGTGATGAAGGTCTATTTTGTATAGCATCCTTCATAGGAATTTTGTTCCTAAAAGCTTGACAGGGCTCCATAATATAATTATAGTGTTATTAGGAGTAAGTAATACCAGAAAAGAAGAGATACCCTAGAAGTGTAGATATGGAAAGGAAGGGATAGGTTCAGATATGAAACAGAGAGACTGTAGCCCAGAGACATGTGAAAACTGCTGAAAGGGACTCAAGATGAGGAGGCAAAGAATGAATGCCAGGACTCAAGGAGTGCAGGGAACAAGTGGGGGACTGAAAGGTGAAGCCCGGGCTTGAAAAGCGAGTGGAGCATCTCTGCCACCTGCAAAAACGCAGACAGGCCAGAGTTTAATAGATATTTAGGTGACCGCGCAAGAGTTTCAGAGAACCAGAAGTCTCCCTGGATCTTAGACTCCTATGTGCTTCTCAAAGGCTCATAATTTCCTTTTTTCCATCTTTACAGACAGACGCTTTTAAGTATAAGGTTATAAAATCTTATAGTGTTCCATTTTTTAAATCAATGTTTTCTAGTCCTTAACTTCTGAAATTTCTGATTAAAATGAAATAAAATTATTTTTTTCTCCTAGTCTGAAGTGGATAGCTGCAGCTCATTTGCAGCTATGGCCAATTCACTCCACTACAGAAAGAAAAATAGGTCTCTGGTC
Organism: Nyctibius grandis; assembly: GCF_013368605.1. Taxonomy (NCBI): domain Eukaryota; kingdom Metazoa; phylum Chordata; class Aves; order Nyctibiiformes; family Nyctibiidae; genus Nyctibius; species Nyctibius grandis. Next base: position 93,207,903 of record NC_090695.1, on the reverse strand, counting down.
GAGTGTTTCCTTCAAACACAGAATAATATCTCTTTACTGCTGACCCTTCCTTCTCCCAGTGTGAGAGTGGAGTGAGTGATTTTGGCCACGAACACACTGTGCTTCTGACTTTGGTGGTGTCTGAAGGTCCATGAACAGTTCAGACGGGAGCGATTTGTGTTGGTGTTATTCCCATTTCCTCGAAAACAGCTTTTCTGCACTGATATGAAAGCAGCAGCGCGGAGGCGATGCTGTATTATCACTGGAGTGGGGTGCAGGGGTTGTTGGAGGCTGGGGCTCTGCGGCCAGACCCACGTGGGAGGATGGTGGTGCCTGTGCAGAGCTCCCTCAGCTCCAGTGCATTTTGCCAGCTGCTTGCGTGGCTTACAGCACCAGCTCGCCGTGTTCATCTATCTTTAACACACAACCTCCCTACAGTGGAAAGTGGTCTGATGACGTGATCAATGAGCTCCATCAGACCATGTTGCATATACTAAGCAAAGCACATTTAAGAAAGTACCACTTATACCCCCTTGAGCCCAGTTCTTCCTCCCAGCCTGTCTCTTCACCTTGCCTATCAATGCCTGCAGGATAGCTTGTCTTTCTCCTTTCCCCTGCTTAATATACAATATCACACCATTTTACTAAACTAGCAGATAAGCTTGGACTCTGTTGTCCTTTGATACTCTGCCTAGAGCCAGAGCTTTGAGTTATTTTTCTACTGTACACTGATTTATCTTTTGCTTTCTCGAGTAGCAGTTTCCCAAATAATGGGTCAGGAGCTGAATGGAAGTGGGCTGCCAGAAGACATTTATATATTTTGTTTTTCCTTACTGAAGGCAGAACATGGATTCCAGAGGATTCAGTATTGCTGCCAACTCAACATCAGCTCAGTCCTAACCTTTACTGCACATTGAGCAGCCATTGACTAGCTAACACCAGAGTGCAATCTTACCTGCAGAAGCTTGGATTTCTGTGTAATTGGTTCCCATGTTACTGAACTTACAAGGTCGAATTACATCCCCTTGCCTTAGCAGGCACCTTTCCACTGGCACGGTGCTGAGTCTGACAGCCACGCATCTCCCTTTCAATAAGACCTGGAGGACCAAGCTCATCCACCTGTGTTCTTGGGCCTCCTATCTCCTACTAGTTGGAGACCTTCAAGTCTAGGAGATTGGTTGCAGGTCTTCAAGTGCTGAGCGCATAGGAAATGCTCATCACAAAAGCTTAGGTAGAAGTTAGGCCAGATGAAGGCAGACCTTATTAGAGGGAGAAGGGTATGGTCACTTGGAAAGCTTTATTTATTTATTGGTTGAGGAGGTTTGGTTGGGGACAACACAGCTAATGCTGCAAAGCAGAGATGGAAAACTTGCATTTATACCCTGAATATCAACTGTTCATGCCAGTTGTGGGAATCATAACATTTGTGGAAACAGGTGCTTGTTCGCTCCAGTGTTCACAGAAGGACTCTTTTCCCTACAAGAACTTCAGTTTGCAGTGAAAAGGCTATTTGTACATAAATAACTGCTACGCATGTTTCAGATTCCTAATGTCTATGAAGTTTCAATTACCCAGTAAAGGAGAAAAAAGAGTATCATGTGACCGATTCATTTGAGAAATTATATGGCCCCTCAACACTTGGAGATCTGTGTGTAGCTGGCCCCGCTACACTTGTTTTCCTCTCATTATTAACCTCTTTGTACAGATGGAGACCTGAGAAGTGAAAAGATGAAATACCGTATGACAGCCAAGGAGGGAAACCGTGGCCGAGTCATGGAGACAACTCACATTTCCTGAGGAATAAATGCTCAAAGCCATTTCTAGGTGACAGAGGAACTGGGCAGGGAAAACCCTAGCAGGCCACGGAAAGTCGGAGATAAGGGAAACATCTTAAGGACCAGTGTAAAGGTAGCGTGAACCGGTCTTGCTGTGTGATTAAACGATTCTCATCAGCGGCGGTGTCACAAATAGAAAACGTGGGCATTTCTGCCATTCCTCAGCCCTCAGCAGCCCGCTCTCTTCGGTACTTCTCAAGAGTCCCACTTATCTCTGAGGCACTTGCAAAGTTCACAAAAATTGGCAAGAATTAAGGTTGGTCACATTTGCCTTGTGAGCACAACAGGTAATTGATGTTGGGGGAAAAAAATAATCAGGAAGGAAATAATAAGAAAAAAGCAATCCCATATATCAGTCTTGCCTCTACCTTTGCTCCCCCATCTATCTCCTGAGGTGCCTGGTGGCCAGTGTGGCAGCCGGCACCATGGATTCACCACCATCAGAAGGGTGGGAACCACTATCAGTAGCAGCAGCTCTCCAGGGTGGGATTTATCTTGGATGGAGAAAGCGTCTGCTTTGGCAGTGGCTGATCTGTCCAACATGGCTCTCCCTCATCCCCGTGTCTCCATCCTGCTCCTCTGCCAAAAGCCAATTCCATCCCTTGTGTGTCCATAGCCTAGAAAAGTGGTTGAAGGCCACAAGCAGGGAGAAGATAGGAGAATAGATGGGATTGGTGGAAGATAAGACAGCACTGGTGGCCAGAGTAGTGGGGCTAAACTTCTTAACAATAATAAACTAAACACCTCTGCCCAAACACCATTAGTAAACCAGTTACCACTAGACAGCCCCAAAAGGAGTGATTCCTTTGGGACAGCATGGCCATGCCACGTGTTGGCAGGGGTCATTGCTGAGCTGAGGCCACTTCCCCAGTCTCACCCACAACCTGGCTGGAAATCTCTTCCTGCACGTGTCGGCGCAAGCTCCAGTGCTTCAGTTCAAAGGCAACGTCAGCCGAACACAGGTTTATATTCTGTAGGAGTGTGGTGATCACGCCGCTTTCTTGTGGCTACGGATGGTGAAGGAGAAAATAATTCGATAAGTCTGCAGAATGTTTTTATTGTCATGTCAACAAAATATTTTCTGCCTCCACAGACTGTGGAAGTACTTAGCATGCAGCATCCATCCAGTTTTGGAAAACACTTGAAAACCACCGACAGAATCTCACTATTCCTTTTTTTAGCTACATAATGAAAAAGCAAACAAGAAATATGCTGATTCCCAAAACGAACTAATTTTTTTTTTCTGAAGCAATTTGATTTTTTAGCTTTGATCTGATACCAGAACCCAAAGGACTCACTTGCTATTTCTAAATAATGAGTCTAATGTTTATGCTCTGAGCCTGAACTTTTCTGGTTTTGGAAAAAATGTGACTTTACATAAAAGTCCTTTGATTAAGAGATCTGCAGTCAGAGGAGTTTTCAATACAATAATGAAAAGGCCTTTCAGATCGCTAACTTGAACACTGCTCAGCACGATATTACTCAAGAAGGGGAGAAGCCGACAGAACAATCACACTATTAGTCTTTGCTTTGCCAAGTGTTGTGTTAGTCATATTCCTGGTCAAATCTCCCAGAAGTGGCTAAGAGAAGCCTTACATCGCATGGAGTGATGCATGCCTGACAAACGCACCCTGACCTGGGTGGTCTGTTGCACTGGCTCTCTCCTTTTATTGTTTTTTAACCCTGTTTCATTGAGGCTTTAGGAGGTGATTGCTGTACAGAGGGAAAGTGCTTGGAGGAGAAACAGAGGCTATTTCCTCTCGCTGTGGTCCAAATTCCCCTGCAGCAGGGATGGTACCTACAGCAGGCTACAGCAGGCTTTTCTTCCACGCAAGATCACAGCACAAAACACAGCACTTTTGTGCTTGCACAGTGAGGGTCCCATTCCCTGCCCCATCGGAGAACGCAGACGTTGGGCAAAAGGGCTGCTGTGCACCCGCCTCTCCCTGGGCGCTGGGAGCACCCAACACCTGGGCTCATCCCAGCTCCCATGGCACGGCTGTGAAGGTCACCCTGCTGCCCCGGTCCCTGCTTCCCTAGACATGAGATGGAAAGAGTGACTTTCACCCCGGCTAAGTAGGTTGAAGTTTTGAAGCTGAAGTTTTGAATCTGAATGCCTGTGTTATTTATGCAGAACTGACACGTCTCTTTGTCCTGAGCCATGTGGCCCAGATTCCAGCCCTTGTATCTACAAAACATTACTCATGTGCGCGCTCCTCTTTCAAGTCCTTGATTCCGATGGGATTACTCACATGTGCACACACACTGCGACTGTGCGCCTGATCGCAGCTCACATCTCTGCAAAGCAGGGGTAAATCCTGCTGCTTTCAGCTGATTTACATCAGTATGCCAGAGATAAAAGTCTGAAACAGGAGTGGCTCACTGGGAAAAGAAACATCAATCTGATACCTGTTTCTCCTCCTTATTCTCCTTCCACGTTTCCCATCTCCGCTGTCATCAGGGCAGCCTGTGGGAAGGTCTGCTCCTCTGTGCCACCAGGGCACTGCTGCATACTAGGGGTTAAAATGAGAAGGCACTTTGGTTTTGGAGATTTATTGCTTTCCTCCTGCTATATTTGTAAAGCTCATCGTTACAGTCAGCCATCCCCACCCCTGCAGCTGTCTGTACATTTTTTCTCTGGTTCTAGAGTTGTACTTTACTGAGGAAATTATAATTATTAAAACACACAAGGTCACGCTCTAGATGAACTTGGAAACAGTTCAAATATGTTTCAGGTTTGAAACTATTTAGCAGCTATGGCCAAGTGGTGAGTTCATAACAAAAGAATGGTTAATTTCACACTTCAGATAACATTTCCCCCGGAAAGCAGTAAAGCATGTTGGTACAGAATTATTAAAGGTTGAAAACACTGGAGACACATAATCAGTCATTAGTCCTGATAATTAGATATTAAAGGCAGGCTCACGGAGGGGGCAGAGTGGTTCTCCCTGAATAAGCCAGTGTCTGCCCCTTACCTTTAAATCACTCTTTTAAACTTTTTCGTGTTCAGAAAGGCACTGTGATTTTGTGGACTTCTAACGTGGGACATCTCAGGAGCCACCCCACAAGTGGCTCTTCTCCCGTCGCTGCAGATGACACAGTTCTGGTTGCATGTCGCTGGACACTGGACAACATCATCAGCCCATCACTAGAATTAAAATTTGCAAAACATACACTGAAATAGCAGCAAATAAAACACCAATATCCCTCTTCCCGAGTTACCTTCCCCTGTGCATTGGGATGGTGGGAGGAAAGCAGCAGCAGGTGTTTGTAGCCTCCCCAGCAGTCTGCATCAAAAATAATCGCTTCTTTTCCCTTGCAAACTGGGAAAGGGATTTTGACAAAGCAAGTTTTGAAAGATCAAACCTCCTTTGTGCAGACAGCAGCCTGAAATGATTCTCTGTAAGCCTATGTGAGATTTGTGGCTAAAGCAGGTTGATCTTTATTGTTTTTCTTCCAAAACTCAGGATCTCCCATGCAAACCTCTCCTCCATTAACCTGGATTTCAGTGTTGAGGTTTATCAGCAGCCCTTCAAAAAAATTACTTAAAAGAAAGTTTCTCTTAAAGAAAACAAAACAAATCCCCCAAACTAGCTCTGTCTTCCTGGACACTGACATCCAAACATGAATGCTAGATGTTACAAATCCTTCCTTGGCAGCTTTCCCCTAGAAACAGCAACAGCCCAGCCAGGGTCACCCAGACAGCCTCAGCCATGCCCCACGTCCCCAGTCTCATCCTGCACCAGGGGAAAACACGCAGTATGTTTGACTTTTGCAGCTGCGGTTGCGCAAATCTACTCAACAGAAAACCAAGAGGTGACTGACTTTATGAGCGCATCTCAGAGGTATGTGCTATTGCCACCTGCATGTCCCACTGCCATGACTGGGGGCTGACATTGGAGTCCAGACTATGGCTTTGGGGAAATCAGTGACACCCCTGGCTGCTGGGTGGGGGGGGAAAGCTGATGCTTTGTCTGGGTTATTGCCCTAGCTGAGGGTCCTTTATTTTCTCAGCTGTGCACAGCTATGGACATGCTCACAGACTGTCTCTGAATCATGTCCTGGTGCTGGCTATTCAGCTGCACAGCAAGGAAGTCACAAGGCTGAGCCTTACCTCAGAATTTCTTGTGCAGGTATCATATTTTATTTTTAATTTAGAAAGATTTTACTCGTGTCTTTGTGGGGAAAAAAAAAAGGAATGTCAGTGAGCATTCAACGCTAGTTTCATTTTTCATCACCATTATCAAGGTTTGGATTTTAACTTTGGAATGTCCTTATCTAAAATGAAATCAAATAAGCACTTTGTGGCAGGGGGTCCTGCACTCCCTCCTCACCTAAGGGAGGTTGTGCAATGTGTAGCGTTTGCCCCACTGCTGCATGCTTGAACCAGTTCACCAAAATTGACACATATACACGCCTATCTACATGTAGTGCCACATGCACATTTGGCTGGTAACAGATATTACCCATGCTCAAAGGTTTACACCACAGCAGGCTTCCCAACCTCTGGATACAGATCAGGATGGCTGTGGGTGCAGTTACACTCATAGACAGATATCCAAGCAAAGTGAAATACATGTAAAACCCAAAGCATATTTTTAATGACCCTAGTGTGGCACACAGCAGGACACAAGTGGGACTCCATCCCTGTGATTCACACAAAAGCAAACTCTACAGAAGAGCAAGCCCAGCTCTCATGACTCTGACCATGCTGTGAGGACCTGGGAAAGGCTGTCACTTCTTCCAGCCTCATGACCCATGTGCTTCGGAAGCACATTGCCAGCTCTAGCTTCTGTCAAAAGCTGGACACAGGAAGAAAAGGGCTCAAAGACCTGAAGATGGACTAAACCCACCACATGACCAGACCATCCAGATGGGCTGTGTGTTTGTGTGCCCACGATGTGGAAAACTGGCAAGTTGGAACTGGAGAGCAGCCTTAGGCCTGGGCTTACTTGCAAATATGGATGCAGACATCTAGTTTTCTCCCAACCCCTTTCATATTGTGAAAGCTCACAAACAAGAGCAAGCTGATTCCTGCCTCTGTTTCTACCACACAAGGGATGGACAGAATGAGCCCAAGCATTACGTCACCTGCTTTCCGTGGGGTGGGGAGAGCTCAGCTGAGTCCCACGCTTGGATTTGGGAGGGCTGGCAGCCCTCTGGTTTCTCAGCAGCTTCCAGGCTTTCTTTTCTTCCTGAACCTAATAGGTGAATGGCAGCAGAGTTCACGAGGATTTTCAAATGAGCTCAGAGGAGCTGGTTCATGAGAATTTAAATCCTTGGCAAATAGCCCACAATAGCTGATATTTTTCCAGTTTATGGGGGAGAGTGTTTTCCAGCTATGCGTACTTTGTAACTCCCATAACCAACACGTTATTTTAATGCTAATTCCTCTGCATCCCCTTTGGAACCATTTGGAAGGACACATGTCTCTGTCTGAAAGGTTTATGGGATTTTCACATGGGTGTCCACTCACTCACTCCCATGTATGAAGTTTGGCTCCCGGATAACCTAACTGGGTTGTGTGGGAAGTGGAGCTGCCACAGGTTGGCAAAGTGAAAGGGTGAAACCTCTAGAAGGTAGGTTAATGGCACATTAAAGTTAATAGCTGAAGGACATGACATACCAAATAAACAGAAATAAAAAAGGGAGAGGAGCAAGAGGAAGCAAAAGACAGGTCCCTATCAGGCCTGTGTTGGTGTTGCTCTCCTGACCAGTTGGCTGTAGACTGCAGTGAACCTACTGCCTATCTGCACCCACACCTCAGTATTGCCCAGGCTGCATGCTGTTGTCTGAGCAAATCTTGCTGCTTTTGTCTTTTATAAACATCGGGGCTACTATCTGCAATATTCCACACTAATGTCATTGAAGAAGAATGTTCTGAAAATGAACCACTGAAGACTATAGGCTTTATAAATACCAAGAGCCAAGAGTCAGCTCTCGTGTAAATCCATTGCCTTGGATAGAGTTACTGCAAGGGTGATGCCCCTCCACCCCATCTTAATCAGTACCATTTCACTCTAATTTCTGTAATAGTTTGGAAGTAGTGCTGGGAAAAGCTCTAGCTGCTTTTTTGGTTGTGTGTTTTTTTTTTTTTCGAAAACGTGGATTCAGCAACATGGAAACGTTTTGTGATTTGCCTCATTTCTGCTGAATTGTTCCTGCTGAGGCAAACAAACAAACATTCAGAAAAAGCACCCTTCAAAACAGAATGTTTTGATTTTCCAGTCAGAACAAATATCTTAACACTTGCCACTATCCTTAATGCCAATTCATAAAATAAAATTTTAATGAAATTTCTCAAACTTGAAGGGAAACATAACATTTTGTCCCAGACAAGCTATTATGTTGGTCTCAGAGCTAACTGTAAAATTTATTTGCTTTTTCAGCTAGCTAAAATACATAAATCTTTGTTTTGTGAGTTGATCCATCAATCTCAATATTTGTTTATGAAACTGTCAGAGGCACAAACCAAGAAATAATAACAAGCAAACAAACAGTGATCTCGTCTGGCTCTACATGGAAGTCTGGAAAGAGCACAAATGAATGAACTGAGTTCAGGTGTTGACTTATACCACTACAAATTCAGTGTGCAAGTGAGATGGGAAGGTGGTCCAAAGGCGACCTTCAGCAATATGCTGCCTTTACTATGCTGCTTCAGCTTTCAGAATTCTCCAGTTGTGACAGGGATCAGAATTCGCCTGTACCATTCAATACATTGATTTTATACCTTCTCAGTTTGTAAAGGTTGCACCTAATCTGCTGTGTAATTTCTTTCCATCATGAGCAATAAGCAGAATTGTGTTGGTACAGTGTTTCAGCAAGCCTTGGTCTCATCTCACTTTCACCAGCCTGAATTGTAACGATTGCTATAATCAGGGTAGCTATATAAAATAATCCCACAGCAGCCATCTCTTTCTCTTCCAAAATCAGGGCTGGAAATTCACCAGCAATCCCCTGATTTGGAAAAGGTTTCTTTTTCTTGGATTTCCTTGCATGCCAGGAACCAACTTGAAAGCCAAGACCTCACCCTGACTCACACACACAGGTTGCTTTGTTAAATAATATCAAAGTTTCACTCCATTGCTTCTTCTTCCGGAAGCAATGAACCGACTACTTAAAGATGAAAAGTTGTACAAACTTGTACAAACAACACAATTTACAGCACAATTTGCAATGCTTCAGTTCAAAACCAAAGATTTCCCCTCTGATTCGCACTAAGACTCCTTCAGTATCTCTTCTGCACCATATCCTTGGCAATCCCCACCAGTATACCTCGATGGCAAGGAATTTTCAAGATTTTCAACTGGTGGATCACAAAACTTTTTTTTCCATATCTGTGTATCTTTTGGCGTCTCACGTTCACCAACTACTCTCTTGAAAATGTGACTTTCTGTTTCATGGTCACCTTCAGGGGATTCTTTCAGGAGACTGTAAGCACCAAGAAAAGGGGAAAAAATGATGAATTTGGAGAGAACCACAGTGCAGATCTGGAGGGGAATGCTGACTTGCTGCCAAGCATCGAAACTGCTATCACTGCATGCCCTTTATACAGCACTGCCCTCTTCAAAGAATATCCCAGCCCCTTTGCAGCATAAATTAACAAGTTTACCTTGAACTGCAAAAATATGTGATGTGGACAAAAGTCTGATCTTGTTTACACTGCTGAGAGGCAAGACCCTCTGTTCATTGACATTAAACCAATATAAAAATAGTGTAAATTAAAGGGCACTCTAGACCTGTCTGTTTTGGTAAGGGCTAAAAATACCATTAGTCTGTAAAATGATGAGCTACTATCTGCTTTTAGAAGAACAACTGGCTTTCCAGTTGGACAGGTAAAATATTGGTCAAGTTGCAAGGACAATACACTCCCATAGCAGCTTCTTTCATGGTTTCCTAGTTTCACATTCACTAGAAGAACACGCTGGAGACAAACATGGCAAAGAGACAGTGTCTTTGGAGTCCACAGTCCAACGTAAGTTAGCGTGTCACTACCATTTCTCTATGGTCGCTTTTGCATCAGAACAAAATGAGTCAATTTAACTCATTGAAGAGGTGCTGCTTTGCATGTGGGACTAATTCAGAAACCAGGGGAGGGAACTACTTGCTTGCTGTGAGAAAATAAAGCTCCATTCAAGTTAATGGAGTTACACTAATTCACTTCCATGAGGATTTGCTCCTGTTCTCAGAAGTATCATCTCACAGTGGTTAATGGGCGCTTTGGCACGGACTTGGGGAAAGCCTGAGTATCGTCCCAGTTAGTAGGTGGTGATATTAAAAATAAAACCAGGATAACATTGAACAGGTAAGCCATGGTTTTAGTATTATTCAAGACATGTAATCTGCAAGATAATTAGTTTATTAAAAATACACTAGAACTGGATATTCCAGGTACAGTCTGTGTTGTGTCAGCCTGATGATATCTAAGTGGGTTATGCATTTCATGACTTGTCAATCCATAGTCATTCTGCTGTTACAAAGCTCTAAAATTGATCCAGTTAACTTTATCATTATCTAAAGAAAGAACCTGAGTGGCTGAACAAAGTGCTCTGAACTCCATGACTCCATCCATCATCTTGTCCTAAGGATCTTGCTGTCTTGCTTTCTTGCAACTGGCTCCTGTTCAGAAAGAGATTAAGCAGCAAGTCTTCAAAAGCAAGATGAAAAGCAGAACTATGGGCTGTGCTTGGCTTTTTTCAGCAACTTCCACCTCCTTTCTTTGGAGTAAGGAGGAATGGCTGGAGAAGCCGGGCTCTGCAGCCGAACAAGGTGTGGGGTAGAAGAAATCACAGCGTCGGAGAGAATAGTATGCTCTGGCATGTGCTCAGTTACAACTGTGTTAACAAGTGAATGTTGTTCAGGGGAAACATGGTAATCAGGTTTATCTGCACACTGTCCCTGTTTAGGTTTCACAGCCATGTCCCTTGTCCCTGCAGGAACTGGCTGAGACACCAGCTACTAACAATGGGAATAACCGGGCACCGTGCGCTCCTGGTGTCAGCCTGACCCTCCTTTACTCTTTTATCACTACGTTAAATAAACATATTTACTGTAAGGAAGTTCTAATACATCTAAACATATCCTGCTGCCTGAAATACTTGCTGTCAAATACAGCTGAGACAAGAGCAAAACTAAGAGAAATGCCCAAAGAAATTAGGAATTTCTAATGCCCTATGTGATGGCCAATCGGATAAGGTGTTCATTAAGGTCTTGCATACTGGGAAGGGATATAACAGAGAAGACTGGATGTTGCTTAACAAGTTTGATGTATGAAAAGGGAGATCTTTTGGAAAGGGTCACTTCTGTCTACTGAAAGACCAGCAGTAACATTTGTAAAGCAGACTAACAGCACAGGTAATGGCACATATACACCAATAAATCAGATGATGGGACTGATTTAAATGACACTCAACTAAACGGTGCTGCTTAGAACAGCCCCAGATGTGGGTAGTGTGAGGCTATGTGACCCTCATCTCCTTCTGTCAGGATGCAGAAATTGGGTGCACACTGCTGACTGACAGCACTGGTGGGTGCTGGAAGGAGTGTAAGGCAAATATTCCAGGCATATAAAGGCACTGTTGTTCCTACAAGCATCCGTTCAAGGCATAATATATTTCAATGCATTAAAAAAAAAAAAAGTAGGCACAGCAGCTGAACCCTCACTGCCTCGTCGCTACCCAGTTTTGGGGGCTGAATTTTATTTAGGCTTCCCTGGGAAAGGGTGAGGCAGCTCCTACTGTATCTGCCTGGTAAGCTACTCTGTGTATGATTTGGGTTGCAACTGTTGACTAGTTTTCTCCTTGATGGACTTATATGGGCTCCTACTGTAATGATTAAGGTGTCTAAGGAGGAAGGTCTACATCTTCCTTGAATGTGTTGTTCAGTTAGCTAAATGATGAATAGACCATCAGACACCTGTTAAAATGTGATATAAGGCAACAGCCCACTAAATTGCCTTACTGGTTTCTTCTGCTATTTGAACACCTTCCATGTAGTCTCTCCAGGATATTCACAGCCCTTGGAGAAAAAAAGATTCATGTAAAAGCAGGAATACTAGACCAAGGGCACACAGAAAAGATGTGCCTGAGGGATTTGTTCTGTCCTGAGCAAGGATGAAAGACTCCAAAGCTCTGAGGCAAAGGATGTCTCCAGGGATGTCCAAACCCAGTAGGATCTTGCCTTTCCTTATTCAAAAAGCAACCATAAAATCCCGAAGGCATACCCCAGAGTTTCAGCTCTTACGTATTATTTTAATGTGTGATAATTGTTCACCTGGTTAAATGAGGCAGTTTCAGCAAGAGATTCCAGCACTGTTTCTTTCTAGTCCTTCCTGAGTGATTTATATTAATTGTTCAGGAAAACCAATATAAAAATACTGGTCCCTTGAGACTGCAGGCTTTGTGGCAGTCTCAAGGAGAGTACAAATAACTAGTTGTATATGGCTTAGCAGCGGGCATGCACTTTCATGCAATTCAAGTGACTAGGAGCGGAGTATTTTACTCTTTCAGTTTAGGGTATCTGTCCAGGAATGACATCTTAAAGGGCTGAGAAATGAAATCCACTGGAGTAACTGATGTGCTGTTGTTGTTGGACTCGCAGGGAAAGATTTCAGCCAAGATTCCTCCTCAGACATAGAGATCAATTTAACTGATGGCTCCTTTCTTGGAATCATGTTGCATCAAACATTTGAACTGCAAACAGCTTTGTTTCTGAAACAGAGCTGCCGGATGGCCCGAGCAGCACACACAGGCACAGCTACTGCAAGGAAGGCTTTGCATCATGCGTGACGCAGTTGCGGATGCCTGGACTAAGTGCTCAGCTGAGGTAAACTGGCACAGTTCTACTCGCTTCTGTGACATTATTGCAGTTTACAGTGGCTGGCTGTTTGACTTCTTCAGGGCTGCCTGGGGAAGGAAGGACAGTGCATGCGGTTTGGGAGAGAAGTGATGGATGGCCGTGGTGGAGTGATGTGCTGGGAGTTGCCCGAGATGCTGCAGTCTGGGCTGGTGGTTCATGTGTTTGCCTCCAAGCAAAGGCAGCAGTAGGTGTTAGCACTGATAGACAGTCTTGCATCATCTGATCATTGGTCCTGTTTTTTATTCAATGGTCATTTTTAAAAGCCTGCCTCAAGTGACACCTCATTTCACCCAAGCACCTTGGTTACCCCCATAAGGTAGTGGCAGCAAGAGGTGTGACAACCATATCCTGCTAGTCAGGATGTACATGGCCGCCACCAAAACAGTGGCAAAAGAGACTGGGCAGGTGCCCGGTGGTCCCGAGTGATGCAGCAGAGCATGCTGCCCTCCCTGTTGAAGCGAATGGTTGACAGCAGGGTTAAAGCACTTTACTGGGGGCTTTCCTGCTAAAACTGCACCTGTCTACTTGCACATATCTATACAGTAGATTGAGTGCCTGGGACATATAAATAAACTGCTTCCTGGCAGGTCATTCAAGATGCTGTAGGGTGGTATGTTTTCATATCATTCCTTCCAGTCCTGGAGATATGAGCTGATCTAATCACCAAAGATAAGCAACATCAGGTCTGGTCAGCATGGAGACGGGAGACCTCCAAGAAAAACACAGGTGCTCCAGGAAATGCCGCTTCTGATCCAGCGCTGCAGACGGTGCTGCATGGGGCTTCTGGAGCATGGCTGCACTGGCAGCAAATCCCCAGGAAGAGCCATAAATCCCTGCACTTCTCATGGGAATGGTTGTTAACTCTTGCGTGTGTGCTGTGTTCCTGTATGAGAGAGAGAGCTCCTGCTCTGTGCTGCTTCTCATGCAACAACTGATATACCGGTGAGACTACTTTGAGCACTCCTGGAGCCCTTCATCATGGCTGTAGGGTGGTTTTAAGGGGCACAAGTCTCTCAGATGAACCACAATATACATAATTATTTGACTACCTAAAATACGACCTGCACCCTGTTGTTCCTTATGACATGTTTTCCCCCCCATGCATAAGATGCACACTGTGCCTGGTGCAAACCAGCTACCCTACTCCACCCTAGACGTGGGTGAATGTCAGCACTGAATTTGTATTTCTGCAGAATGAAAGATGATAGGAGTTTATTATTACCTCTAGAAATGATGTTGCAATATTGGTCAGTCACCACTAGCAACTGACTCTGGATTTATTCTCCTTTCTTGTTTTGGGAGGAATGGATGGTAAAGCAGTACTTTGGAGATGAAGTTATACTCCATCTCCAAAGTACTGTTTTTTCATACTGTGTGGTGGCTGGGGTTTTTTTGGGTGTTTTTGCTTTTATTTTTTTTTGTTTGTTTGTTTTGTTTTGTTTTGTTTTTTTTTTCTTCTGCTTGCAATTAAACTGGTAGACGAATATCTGACCTTACTGGAAGATTTAGGCAACCCTTGTGTTTTGAAGTCTCCCTCGTTTGCTAAAGAAAACTTGAATGTTGCAATTTTCCCAATTCTGAGAATACAACCTTCTGTGAATTAACATTTCACAGAAGCTGCAATTATGTATTTTGGAGAAGGAAAAGGTGGGAGGGCAAAAAAAGAAATGAAGAAGATATTCAAAGAAATCTCAGAATTGTTTGTAATCCTCACCAGATGTGTGAGGATGAGAAGTGGACACAATTTCCAATAAGGGAGCTGTGACAGCTGATTCTCGACACAGAAAAACAGAGCTATATTATACCACAAGGTAGACTGAACAGCAGCCCAGTTTACAGTTTAAATGGCTTGGGAGCTTCCAGAAAAATCTTTTGTGTCAAACCTTTACTACTATTGCCACCATGTGGTGAAATCCAACAAAAGGCTCCTCTAGCTGCCACAAAATGCATTTGTTCATTATGATTTATATCATATCAGCTGTATTTGGAGAGATTTAGAGACCACAATATTTTTAATAATGACAGGAATTATAATTTTATTTTGCCTTCTTGGAGAAAGCATTGCATCGGATGCAGCAAGCTCCTCCATGTTTTAAGTCACAGAATCTGTAGTAAAGTTATGCAAAAGGAGCTGGCATTTTCAGCTGGACCCAAGCTCTGGGGACAAGGGACCCTCCAGCTCTCCCGCGAGGTTCCCAACCACTTACTAAGTGTCTCAGGCTGTGGGTAATCCCCCTCTAACCAGCAATGTCTTGGGTACTGCAACAAAAAAATGCATTTCCATCTGGGAGAACTCCCCTAACCTACTTTTCCCGAAGACGCAGGTGGACACAGCAAGCAGCCGTTCCTCTGCTAACCCCCTGGCACCTGTCGTGGGGACTCGTAACCAGGCTGGAGAGTTTAAGCTGATGCAATAACCCCCATCACACGCAACGCTGCGTTGTGCTGCTTGGATGAAAAGATGTTGGATGAAAAGTAATCTGATGGGACTGAAACCACAGGGCAATTCTGGTAGCTGTCTGTAGAGCCCTACTTTCCTTCCTCTTAAAACATGTTTAACAGAGATTTTTTCAGAGAGGAGAAGAGCGGCCAGGTGCCTTACTACTAAAGCAAACCTACAGGACACTTATTTTTTAAGGTCACGAGGCTGTATTTTGGTTATTTCAGCAGTTTGCCTAATATTTTAACCAAGTGGGTTCGGGAATCCTCCTACAATGTATGTCCCAATTGGACTATCACGTCCATTTCCCATCAGGTCTGGTTCCTCCACTGCTGTTAAGCGCATTTTAGCAGATAAAACAGTTACCAAGCATTTGATCCATACCTATCCCCATGCCATTTTCTTTCCAGTTAATCCTGGCCTCTGTCCTGCCTGTTTTTCCTTAGTTGTTTAAACCAGCCTAGTTTCAAACATTTAAACTGGGGTACAAATTTTGCCTTTCTCCCTTTGTGTGGCCAAGGGTCTGTCCCAAGAGCAAGGGTAAGAGAAGAGATTGTGGCCAGTGCCCGTATTTTCCTGTGCTGTGGGTTACATTTTAGAACAAAACTACCATCTAAAAAGTCTGACGCCTCTATCCCTACAGGTGGTCTAATGCAGCTACTGTTTGCCCCATTCTCAAGGCAGATTTATTGAAGCCTGTTTCCAATTCAGGCTCTGTTTAATGGTTCCTTAGATTTTTTTTGGGTGGGAACTGAGTTCATCCCAGTTTAGTGTCTACAGTTAGTGACCCTACATCTCCTGTCACAGCCCACTTACAGAAATGAGCACATATGGCATCATTCAGCTGACCCAGTTGAGAAAGCTTCATCAACAGAGACAAGTCATGCTTAGACAGCAATGAGTATCTTGACTACATATTGCTTGGTAGTAAAGGAAACCCGAAGGGCAATTTTGAATGTAGACACCATACAGATGCATATATCACCATCTCTCTGTCTCTCTGCATGCAGTCCACTGCAATGAGACTCATCTTCTGTCATCCTTCTCCTCCGCTCCTTTATGAGGGATGTCACTGGAAATCTTGGCTGCTTCAACCTTGGCTTAACTCAGACCAGACCATGCTGAAGCTGCCTGTCCCTCTCCTGAACAAAGAGCTCCTCCAGGCATCAGCCAAGGATGGCTCCTGGGCTGCCATGTTCCTGCCCGCCACAGGAACAGCCTGTCCTCCTCGCTGCCAGACAGCTCCAGCAACTGCCATCCTTGCCTCTTCAAAAGTTCAACACATGGGAGAGGAACCCCTGATTGATAGACATGGGACATGAAGGACCTGTGGTGGTTCTGAGGCCAAACTGGGAAAAAAACAAGCAAAGCTGGGGGAGAAGCTGGTTGAAGGGAAAGAGGCTTGTGGAAATTTTTGAATGAAATGAAGTAAAATATCCCCCCCCTCCCCAAAATTTTTTGTTTTTGTTAACCAGGCATGTTTTTGTTTGACTGTAAATGCAGTGTTGTCTTTAATTTTCAGGCTATTTATCCTTCTCAAGGCTTGTGAAGTGAATTTTATGAGAAGAAAACCACTGTTTGCAAAACAAGAAGTCAAAGAGTTTAACTTTGGGAAGCATCAAAACAAACATGAACTGCAAAGGTTTTCAGAACAAAATATTTCATATAAGAAACGTTGGAAGAATCTATTTCATCAAAATTATTCCCTTGCCTTTATTCCCTTTTTTTTTTTTGACTGAAAAGATTTCAGAACAGTTCTTGTCCTGTATTTTATTTTCACTCGTTGAAAAAATCATAATTGACTTGTTTGAAAAACAACCAGATTGGGAGGGTCTAAAACCTCCCATCCTTTAAACAGGCAGACATCTGTGTTATAGATGGTTATAGGTGCAAAAGAGCAAAAGAATAGGCTATGGGGAAAAGAAAATCTCTCCATTGTCCTCTATTTATCTGTCTGTTGATGTGTGCTATCACCCATGCACCATTGCTATTGTAACAACCTTTTTCTGTGCTGGCTCATTCATCTATTTTAGAGCTGCTGATCATTTCTCAGCCATAGCAGGTGGCTCACCCACATCCTAACGCACAGCCATTTGGCCAAAAAGTTGCTTTGCTGCCCTCACCATCCCCTTGTCCGATGACTCCAGCGGTGCCTTTTTTATGACTCACGTTATGTTACTACTTCTGCCAACCAGCAATTGTGCTTCTGCCCGAATCAGCTCCCCACCCCCAAAGCTTGGGGTGGGGGTTGAATGTTTTTCCTTTTATTTTATCAAATGTATCCATGGAACCCTCTGAGTACTTATAACAACCAGAAAACCCCATCAGTTTACCGAGAAAGCATGCCACAAGTCTCGTCAAAAGATAATAGGGCTTTAATCACAGCAAGACTCACCCTTTTGAACTGCACTCTTGAGCAAAAAAATACATGAGGCAAACACAGTCTTTGGCACATCTACATGGAAAAACTTCAGAGTGCTCCACGGTTTGGCCTCCCGAGTGAGAGTATGAGCTCTCGCTCTGTCAGTCTGATGGGATTTTTACTATAAGTTTTTTTTCGGTTGCTCCGTTGTTGGGAGAGAGGGAATCTCTAGTTGCCAGATATCAAACTGTGTATGATCTCAGGGAGCAGTCAAGGAAAAAACATATTTCCCTTTCTATACATGGTAAAGAGAGAGCTGTTGCTTTCTCCAGGCTTTGGATAGTCTTCTTTAGGCTGGATTTTAGGTAGGTTGTAGTGGCAGTCAAGGTTCATGGCGGAAACTCAGGTTCAGATTCTTGGTTAGAAAAAAGTTCCTTGTAATTAACAGCAATTTTATGCCAGGATCTCAGTAGCATTGACCAGGCTAAAGATACTGTTCTCAGCAAGGAAAACTGCTAGTAGTGATTTTAGCAGCTATTCCAGCTGAAATAACATTAGGACTTTCTTTTGCCTCTTTATGAGCTGAACTTCAGCAGTGTGGCTCCAGCATCTTCCCTTCCAGTGTAATTCACCCTCTTTTTTCTGTAGATATCTGTACATATTAACATTAGAGACAAAAAGTATGTCAAACTAACATTAAAAGTTCAATGCCAGTAAAAACAAAAACAAAACAAATCAGCATTGAAACAATTACTTGACTTTAAACTCAGTTTGTTTCTGGCAGGGTGCCAAAGCATATGATTACCAAGGTCACGCACTTTGATGAAGTTCCCTGGCACAGTGGGAGAGTTAAAATAATGCATTGTAGTTCCTTTTGCTGTCGGGTAATATTACAAACATTGTTTATTTGGTATCTCTCCTGCCTCCAGCCATCCCCACTTCAGACTAGGAAGGAATCAGTTCTCACGAGATAAATAACGTCAAAGCTGGTGAGGTGTTGGGATGTGAACCGGGTGAATGTTTGCGGCCAAATATTTTATTAGCAAAAAAGAAAAAAATGTGAATGTGAGTCCCTCTGACAGGCTTGTAAATTAAATCAAATTTCTCAGGTGCTTCAGCCAAGAGAAGATGATAGCTAACAGTAATACAAAATAATAATTCATAATGCTCTAATCTTTGCTTTGCAAGGTTCTCAAGATGAAGCTTTGCTTTGATTCCAACATTTTTGTTGGAACTTTTGTTTAGAGATGGTTCTAAACATGCTTGTGCTTCAAGGAGAGAGGAATAATGGAAATTAAATATTTCATGGTTGATTTTTGCTTGGAAAGTTTTGTTTGAGTGAAATTTAAGATATTTTTTTTCTTCAGTTCCAGATTGCATATGTTAAAAAAGCAGGTGGAACATCATCTTGCAGGGCTGGTCAAAAGTCTCTTCTTACAACTTTGTATGGCAGTCTTACTGCCCAGAGGGAATAGTCCTGGAGGTCTGGTGGGTGGGCACTTTCCCTTAGATAACCTTGGTTCACTGCTTTGGGAAATTACTCCCTGATATCTGCTGTTCAAAGCTAAAAATGAGGTGCTTTCTGCTTGTAGATATTCATCCCCTGCTAATTCTAGAGAAAGCCCATTTGCTAACCAAGGATCAGTGCATGGGGGCTTCATGACATTTCTCCAGTATCCTGCTTGGTTGTGGCATCCTCAGACCTTCCAGCTCTTTGGATCTCAATGCCAACCTCATTGTATTTCATTTATAAAAATGCCCCAGCTCCTGGACCTGAGTCATCATGTGACAATCTCAGGTTTTCATTATGAGAACATAATTTTCAACCCTCTGGATTTACAGAATCACAGAATCACAGAATCAACCAGGTTGGAAGAGACCTCAGGGATCATCGAGTCCAACCGTTGTCCTTGCACCACCCTGTCAACTAGACCATGGCACTAAGTGCCATGTCCAGTCTTTTCTTAAACACATCCAGAGATGGTGACTCCACCACCTCCCTGGGCAACCCATTCCAATGTCTAATAACCCTTTCTGAAAAGAAATTCTTCCTAATGTCCAACCTGAACCTCCCCTGGCGAAGCTTGAGGCTGTGCCCTCTTGTCCTATCGCTAGCTGCCCGGGAGAAGAGGCCAACTCCCACTTCACTACAACCTCCCTTCAGGTAGTTGTAGACTGCAATAAGGTCACCTCTGAGCCTCCTCTTCTCCAGGCTAAACAACCCCAGCTCCCTCAGCCGTTCCTCATAGGTCAGACCCTCCAGACCCTTCACCAGCTTGGTCGTCCTCCTCTGGACTCGCTCCAACACCTCAACATCTTTCTTGAAGTGCGGGGCCCAGAATTTATGAGGAACAAAACTGTTCAGTACGTCCCAAGTAACCTCTCATGCTCAGAAGTCAGATGGCAAAAGGAGAAAACCCAAAATGTAGAGAAGGTGTTGACCTGGGGGGAAGGCTTTGAGCAAAATTGCAGGTTTTTTAACCAGTTCTTGGTTTTGATTCTTGAAGTGTTGAATGCTGTAGGGCAGGTAACACTCCATCCTTCCCCTGGCCGTTCGCTACATGTTGCTCACTACGCCTAATGAGATACTGGTTGCTTGCCTGGAAGTGGCTGCCTTTCAGCAGCCTTTCCTGGTTTTCTAGTTTGTCAAAAGGTGCTAGAACATACCTTAGCACAGTTAATTTATATTTGTTATTGTCTGTCATGGTAAACTTTATTTATAGTTGATTAAAGCTCTTGGTTAGGGAGGCTGAACTCATACAATCAGCTCTTGGCTGCTCTACATTAAAGTGAGGCCAATATTTATGGAAAACAGAATATGGCAGAAAACTTGGGGTTTTGTGGTTACTACAGAATGTCCCCATTGTTTTCTTTTCTGGTGTGCCTCCTTCACCGCTTGCCTTCAATGGCCAGGTTTGCTTTTGTTTCTTGACAGAATGGCTTGCCAAAACCATTGTTTTCTGATTAGTATCGCAGTCTGAGAGTACTTTGGATGAATAGATGGAGCAGATCTTCCCTCTGCTTCTTAAAAAGAAAACAGCCCTGAAATCCCCATGCTGATCCCTTCCAGGTGAACGGTGCTGCAAAACAGCCAGTTTTGCACACAGTCAAAATCAAAACCAAGAGCCTGGGAGGAGTAAGGAGCTTTCAGCCTCTCCCAGGCAAAAAGATAGCATCCTCAAACCTAGATTTTTCCTGTCTAGAGTGTTTGCCTTCCAGAGCTGGGGAGGAGCAGGAGATGGTGTCCCAGCTCTGGGAGTATCATGGAGGAGATGGGTGCCTGCGAGATGTCACACTGTGGGGGCTTGACATGGGGGCTGTGGCTTCTGCCACCACTCCACGTGTGGGTGAAGGACATGGTGGATGTCCTAAGTAGCCCTCTCTGGAGATACTTTCCTTTGAGGACCATGGTGGGCTTTGCCCAGCTTCTGGTCATACATGGTTGGGATTTACTGCAGGTTCATGAGAGTGGTTGGGTGTATGCACATCCATCACACACAGCATGCTAACGGCAGTGTCCCCTTCCTCCAGCCTGCTCCCACTGTTTGCCCCCTGCTCTGGCACAAAACCCAAATCCCTTTCTGCTGCACAGACCGACCAGACTGACTCAAAACCCAAACTCAGCAAATGCAAACCAGCAATGCAGAGTGACCCTGAGAGCCCAAACTGGGGGCCCTGCTTTTAATCAGAGGATTAGTCTGAAGGAGGAGGAGAGATCCTTGCAGCTTTCCTAATTTTAACCATAGTTAGCGCCTAATTAATGAAACATTTGACTTGTCTGGGATGTGGGCTTGGTGGGGGGAGAGATACCCCAGGCCAGTCAGCACTGATGTATTCTGTTTCCCTTGCACTGAGGCAGAGCGTTTCTAAGTGACGTGTGTGTGATTGCTTCCAGATTTATGATTACTTCCATTCTTTTAATGCTGGATTTAAAAAAAAAAATACTCCAAAGAAGTTGGTTTGGCATAATCTAATTTTCTCATGTGAAACAGTTTGTAGACCAGATGACCCCAAACAATAGGAGAGTTTGTCTCAGCCTGGCTGTTCTTGCTGCAGGCAGCCTTCCTCTCTGCTGCCCTCCTGTTACCAAGAGTGACAACTGTCCCTTATTTATACTTGCCAGCTTAGGGACTTCAGTGCTGCTGCCTTAACCAGGTTGCAGTGCTGGGAAGGGACGAGCACATTACAGCAGATGAGACTGGACGTGTCTCCTGCCAAGGAGAGGACCAAAACCAGACTGAGTCAGAATTTTTTCTCCACTAAATAGCAAATTTTGGACATTTTCTATGAGGCTAGCCAGGCCTTAAGGGACATGACCTTGGACCAGTTAAGATACAGATGAACTCAAGAGCTTTTAAAACGCATGTGACTGAATTGTATAACAAATACCTCAGTTCAGATAGCTTCCCTTAGCTGGAAAACAGCGTTTCACCCAAGGAGTTGCTGAGAGGGTTCTATGAGGACTTCTTGGCTGGCAAGGAAAGGTCGGTCTTCAGTGTCTTGGGCTTGTGTCTGGGAAAAGAAAGAGCCTGAGGTGTGGGAAGGCTCCTGCAAGCTCTCCTCACAGCAAAGACAATCTCCTCTGCCAGGATGCGACCCTATTAGTATATGGGAATTAGTTTAAAACAGAAACTAAAACATTTATAAGGCTAAAGGATGGCATGCCTGTCCAGCCCCTCCCTTTAATTAATTCCACATATTTATTTTGTGTTCCTTGGTTTTCATGCAATAGCTCTGACGACTAAATCTAGGTAAATCTGCTAAATTCAGCCATCAGAAAGGGACTGAACCTCAGTGTTGTGGTGCCCTCACACATCTGGTCTGACTTTGACCTTTGGTGCTGTAGATGTCATCAACAGTGGAGGGGTAATGATAGGTCAGAGAAAAGAACTAGGAAATAGAAAGAAAAAAAAAGATCCAAGTTGTTTTTAATTCCTAATGAATAATTTAGATCCAGTTCAACTCTTCTGTGATCAGGGTATAAAAAAGAAATGGGGAATTAGCAGTCCTCCCACTCCTAGCTTCTGTGTCTGTATGTTCTGTTCTCTTTCCTTTATGGGGTTTTTGTGTTTTTTTTCTTTGCTCGTTGATTTATTTAATATAGAAAATAATTCAGCTAGACAGAGGAATGCATGGTTTGTTCTAAAGGGAAAATATTCTGGATATTTGTTCAAGCATCCCAAGATGATGGCAATAGGGCAAAACCCAGCGTTACTCTTATCTTCACATGCCACTGATGCTGGTATTGCCACACCATATGAAACTTGATATGGGGAGTTCTGCACATAATTGAATGGGGTCACACCAGAGCACATTAAGCAAAGCAGGCGATATCACTCCAGGTGTCTAGTGTAAGATTGATAGGAGAACTAGTTCATGGGCAACTGCTTGGTTTATTGTACAGTTCCGTTTTCTTTACAAGTGGTCAGATGTAAGCAATATGTAGAGTACAGACCCTTTCAGGAGGAATCCATGCTTTCTAGTCCTGAGGTGGCAAATCCAAGGGTTTGAATCAGTGCCAGAGAAATCAAGGAAACACTTTTCCAAAAATTTAAAAAAGAAAAAAAAAGAAAGTAAAGCAAAAGTCCAGTGACATTTAACTTAGAAAATCTCACTGAAGCATTGCAGTGATCCAAGTTTCATCTGAGATGAACCAGGGGTGAAGATGGAGCAGGAACGAATTTTTCATCATCTTGAGTTGCCTCCTATCAAAGTCTGATAACACATGCCTGTGCCGATCAAATTCATTACCAAAGGGTAGAGATGCAGCTTAGTTCCCAGTGGGGCAGTCCTCTACCCACCTATAAGGGGACCTCAGCATCTGCAGACTTTCTTGCCCTGTTTGTGTTATCCTTGCCATTTGCACTGGCCCACGGGACAAGAACATGGCCATGATAACTGGTAAGAGAACTGGCCTCTGTATTTCATCTGTGTGACAGTCAGATTGTAGGAAGAATTCCCAAAAGTTGGTGGTTTCAGAGGTCCCTCTCCATCCAACACTCTTTATTATTCATGTCCTTGAGATTTACCCTAGCCACATGCCTTTTTGTGTTTGTCTTTGTAGTTTATTTTGCAATCCTTCCAATTAGCATACGAGTGAATGCCATTGTGAATATTAATATGATTTTCATTTACTTCCAGAGACAATAGCCATGTGAATCAGCAGGGCTCCACTAATCTGCACTGAAGATTTCAGAGTTGTTGAAGCTACTTTAAAAGGCATGGGAACTAGTGGCTGTGGAGTATCTCATTATACATACATTACAATTCCATCCTTGAAGGTGAGGAGTATTGAACATTTGTTTAGAGGGCTGTATGTAAATAGGGCAAATGTAGCTGAAAAATCTGTGTGTTGTAATCTTACATTAAAAGAAAAAGCCAATAACAAAAGAAAGCCCCAAACAGAGTGTGGACAGAGAGATGGACTTATGTTAGGATAGAGATTTGCTCTTTCCAGCAAAAGAAATGTCGTAATGTTTATCAGAACGCCTTTCCTGCGTGTAGATCTGTGGTTCATGTTTGACTGCATTGCTTCAGATTACAAAGACATTTTTCTGCTTCCTTCTGAGGGCAAAATGCAGAGCTGTGGGAGCTGGTTGGAGGTCAGGGTGGTCTTAATCTCCTTCTGCATCTTTCCTTCTCTGCCCTCTTCTGAGGACCTAATTTAGATAGCCACGGCAGACTGTCCCCAGGGCTTAGTAAATGCCAGCACTGTGCAGATCTCCCACCCTGCCTGCAGAGCCACAGCACGATGTTGGAGTACCTCACCCTTTGTCCCCATGCTCTCTGCCTTTTCCCCAGCCCTTTCAGCCTCCACAAGCACCTTTTTGCTGCCATGGGAGGGCAGAAGCAGAAGATGCAGCCTGCTGAGCTTGAGGATATTGCCTTTATTTGCTGCCTTCTTGTCTAGTTGTCTAAACTGTGCCCATCATGGCCTATGCACCGGACTGCAAAGGACAGCAGGAGTTGCAGAGAGGGATTCATATGTGTCCTGGAATTTCCCTCCTAAAGTCTAATATATAGGCCAGGATCTGTTGGAGGTAAGTGAAACATTACTGAAATATCTCATTACATTCATGAGGCATTTGGAGGCAAATATGAAAACTAGGTAAGTAAGGAATGTGTAATCTGTGTGCACAGACAGAGGGATACAGACAATAAAATCTCCTTTTTAATGTTGATCAGGCTGTGGCTCAGAGCTTAAAGCCATAAAGAGTTAACTGGCATATGCACGTGGGAAGGTGCTGCCCAGCCCTTCTCCATTGCTGAAACACTTGGGGCCCATTGCTGAGCTTTGAAGAGTCCCGTTACTGCAGAATGAAGACCTTTTGGGGCATTTTTAAATTGTCTGAGTCTTGTGTCCTTATACATCTTAATCTCACTATCATTCTGGATACCTGTTTGGATCGATGCCCTTCAGGAATTTGTGGAAAAACATTCCCACTGCCGGCTCTGCTAAATTAAGCAGAAGAAAATGATTGTGATCTTCTGCTGACTGCCTTTATAATACTACTCCCACGGACCTTTTGCAGTGATTACCCTGTTAAACCGTATCATTTGTGATTCTCTCTAAGAAAGGAGTATAAGGTAAAGATCGAGCCAGGGACACTGCAGTGTTTGGAAGCGCAGAGTACTCCCAGCTTTGGCAGCCTTCAGCACTGCCCACCCAAGCTAGTGAGGAAGCTCGGTAGCTTCCATTTTTGGCTAATAGCGACCTGGGAGTGATGCTCCTGTTCTTGAGGACTTTGTTTTGCAATTTCCTTGGGTAGATAAAGCTAGAAAGGTTGGTTTTATTATTTGTTCATATTCTGAGGTCTGGTGACCTGATTCTCATTTGCACCGAGTGAAGAATTCCCTGGCCTCACATTTCTTTCATGAAGAGTAGTGGAAGAAACATTTCCATGAGTGACCATAATAATCTTTTCCTTGCTGCTTTGGCGTCAGTTACTTTATTCCATTCTGATCTAATTTGTGGCATTTCCTCCTCATATTTGTTGTTTTATATTATATATTTAAATATGAAGTATCCATAATATAGAAAATATGTTCTATACTTCTGAGCACATATATACAAAGGCTAATTCTTATTCTGTAATTTGAAAAACATGAATCAAAAACAAAAATTAAAAGGAACAACTGCCTTAAACATATTTAAGGTAATGGCATAATTTCAGGAAAAACAACAGCGTATTCATTTTCATACCAAATCAAATGTACCCTGGAAGAAGATCTGGATATTAATATTCACTTATTTTAAAAAGAGTGATATAGCAGAACTTAAACAGAAAGAGGTAATCAATCTTTATATGGTTACATAAATAAAACAAACTACTTAATTTGTTTTAAGTTACAAAGAACTAGAGTCCTAACAGGAATTGAGTGCATTTGTGAATTTATGTAACAAACATATCACTACCAGCACCAAATTACATCTCAATCAATGTTAAAAGGCATCTGACATTTCCCTTTGATTTATGGATTAACCTTTACAGTTAATACAGTCTAGCATTTATTGTTTTCATCAGTTCATGGTTTGGTAGCAACCTCAGAGCTCATTGCAGGGAACTGACTAAATTAATAGCTTTTCCCACCATGATCAAACAACTAATGAAAAGGTCTATTTTGCACAGCTGGTAGATGCTAATATTTAAACAAACAAAACAAATCTTTATGAAGGACTAATGAGTCTTGGGTCCTGATTCTGCTCAGTGAAGTTATTTATCTGGGGAAACCGAGGTGCACCTATTGACTGGGGTTAAACCTGGCTAAAATGTAATCTATTAAAACCAAAGTGACATGAAAGCAGTCTTGAAGCAGCAGCCAGAGAAATACATTTTATTTCAGGATAAATTTGCAGGCAAAAAATAGAAAGTTTGCATACCTAATTGTCTGAGACATTCTCTCTTTGGCATGGAAAATATCAGGAAAAAAATTACAGGTAGTTTTGCCAAGTTCTGCTCCTATTAATACTGTTCAGATGCTGAGGAATTACGTATTAGAATGACAAAACATTAAGCAATTTTCTGCATCACTTTGTGGAAATAACTCCAATATAAAAATCTTTCTTGAATAAAGCATAACACTACCTTAAAATAACCCAGCGAGTCCTCCAAATTACCCTGATTGAGGACTAATTATTTTAACAAGAAAAATATTATGCAACTTAAACTGATTTTAGTGATGAAAAGTCAGTTAACTGGGGACATTTCATTCCAAGCATCATTTTACACACCTTTAATCAACATGAAATTCCCATTAACTTTTGTATTGCAGGCAAAAGGGGATTAGCACCTGGCTGTGTATAACACAGTCTGTCTCCACATAAGCCATGGAGACAATATGATAGGCTTGCCCAATTGCCAGATAGACTCATGTTCCACTTCGTCATGATCAAAGATAGACTGAGACTAAGAGCTTTGAGAAAATTGACAGATTTGGCTACATTTGTACAACTCTTCTGAATTTCTCTTATTTCTGTCCTAGACATCTCATGGTAGCAGTGAAATTTCCACTCTGTCCCATTTGGGGGAAGGAAAAGTTCACTAAGAAAAGTCACTCTCATTGCATTTTGGCGTGTCTGCTTCCTCACTCTCTGAAATATTCATTTTTCTTAAGATTCACAGGTTTCCAAGCCTTAAAAGTCAGGGTTCATTATAGCTAAGCTTTTGTTTGAATTGCAAACATCTGGCATTGCAAAGAGACAGAAAGTCCTATACTGCATCCTTATTATAGCTTATAGTGGCCCCAACAGATGCTACCTTACACCTTCAGCAGTGGTGGCAGGTGGAGGATCTCTGTAATTACGATGCAGTTTTATCTGTTTTGTTCACACTCACAGCTAGTTTTTGCTGAGACTTAGTCATACATGCAAAGCCCCAGGGACTTCTCAAGGACAGAGGAGGGCCGAGCTCATTAGTAAAAGCTCTTTTTCTCACAAGTCACACAGGGAAGTAAAAAAAAAAAAACAACCAAAACCAAACAACTTTCCTACTTCTGCTGAACTTTTCTTCTGAAAAGGTTGCTCTGTCGAGAAGCCATGATCCATGACAATCCACTTTTTCTCAGCCTCTGCATAACGGATGGCCATGGATCATTACTTCAGGATGGCACCAAGACTAGGTTTGTAGCAAATACTAAGTAACGAGCTTGTTTTGGCCTGGGAAATTTCGCCAAAGGCAAAATCAAAGCTCTCTTCTTGTCAAGCCTGTATAACTGGGATATTGAATACTACCACCCTCTGAATACGGTTGGGAATATCACTAGAAAAGCCAAGCTGGATTCTCCAGGAGATTTTACATCCAGGGAGCACATGCTATGGCAAAATTATTTTAAGCTCCTGCATGGATTCCTTGGATTTGAACAAGTATCCTGGCAGTATAGAGATCCTTTGAAGAGAGTGGTTCAATAACTCATTGCAATACCATTGTTGCTGGTGCTAGAGACTCCTCTTGAAATTACAGGGGTTCTCTGTTCGTTTTTACTGCCAATAGAAGGGGGGTTTTTTGTGGGCTTTTTTGGAAAGAACTGGCTGTAAAATGCTTCTCTTTGCTATAACAGGACAATGTTTGCTAATGCAGGTGACAGTGTCAGCTAATATGTGATGTAAATTGGAAAGTATACTTCATTTAGCTGGAGACATGGGTATACTTTACCTCATCTTGAAAATGAGGAACAAGAAGATTATTTAAAAAAAGTAACAGCATTTCCAAGCCTTGTAACCTGATCCCAGTTCTCTTCAGGTTTTTTTTGTGTTTCTTAAAATTCCTGCTCCTGGAATCATGTGAAAGTGGGAGAGCTGGTAGTTTTTACACATTTATGCACGACTCGGTCCTCTGCAAAACTGATCTGTGGCAACTGGTCAGTGGCAGGATGGATGAAATGTTCCAGCACTAGAGAAGATTAAAGCAGAGACAGGAAAGGTGACAGCAAATGAAGAGAATATAGAAGGTCAATAACATAAGCTTGCTGATATAGCATGTTTCTAACAAAATGCTTTCCAAAGGTGAACTCTCTGTACTGCCTTGCAAATGGGGATGTGGAGACACACAGACATAAAAATGACTTGCCCCTAGGCATTGCGCATGTTCGAGACAAAATAGACCTGAATCTCTGGAGCCAGAAGGTTTTCTTCTTAGGCTGTTCCAGAGAAAAGGCTGAAATACAGAAGCAAACAAAAATGTTTTCTTGGCTGTAGTATAAAAAAGAAATATAGAATTTCCTGCTATCTCAAATGAGTGCATTATAATCAGAGTATGGGTAAATCTAATACAGAAGTCCATGTGCCACCGCCAGCAATACTCCTTTTGTAATTGCCTCCAGCTATTGCTACTATTAGTTCAGATTGTAATTTCCTTGTACTGTATGTCAATATTACTGGATCACAAGCGAGGAAACAGGAAGCCTGATAATCAATTTTGGTAGCTATACAGTCATTTAGCTTGTGAGTTCAGCAGTTGGAAAAATTTAAAACTTCAGCTCCAGTAATTGCAACCCAGAATTAAGACAGAGATATCAATTTCATATGTGCTGTACACATGCCCACGTGCCTGTAGAGCCCAGTGCACAGAAAACTCACTTGCTAATAGGAATATTCCTTACAGGAATAAATTGCAGTTGGGTTTATAGCTCAAGTATGGCCTTTGCTCGCCAAATTCAGCTTATGCTGTTGTCGTGGTGTAAATGATTCAGACTCAGCCAGGCTTAGGAGTAAAGAAATAAGTTCCTGTACATCCAGGTATATTCATTTCTTCTCTCTGAAATGAATGTCTGGTGTTAAGTAGCAAGCTACAGCTTTATCATAGAATCATAGAATCATAGAATGGTTTGGGTTGGAAGCGACCTTAAAGATCATCTAGTTCCAAACCCCCTGCCACAGGCAGGGACACCTTTCCTCTAGACCAGCTTGCTGGTAGCAACAGACCTGTCATGGTTATTTATTTTGTCTTACAAAACATCCGCTAAAAGAACTGAGCCTCCTCCCAAATAAACATCTGTCAAACAAGGAGTGTTTCAGGTGGGAGTGCTTCATTACAGAACCTCCACTGCCAGTGAGTGTCAGTGGACATGCTGGTGGTACCCACACCTAGCTCTGCCGCCTGTCCCCATCACAGGCAGAGAAGGTGTGTGGACTGCACAGCACATGGGCAGCAAATGCCTTGTGAGGAGAAGATCCTACGCTGTTTTCAACCACGCAAAATGTGCTACTATTTTTCCCCAAGGAATGCAGACCCAGGCATGAATTAGGTGGTGGTCTCCAGAGATGACTGGTCTGCTCCTCACATGTCTTCCCCAGAGGCCCTGTGTCCCTTCTGCTGTCACCTGATGGGAAGGGACATGGGAGAGAGCAGGCTGATGGGTGTGGGGATTGCCTAGGAGCAGATCATGTGGCTTGTCCCGTCCATCCACTCCTGGGGGAAAAGTCAGGTGAGACCAGTCTAAGGGATGGTCCTTGAGTTGTACATGTCCTGGGTGGCAAATATCATCCCAGGTGTCTTTATAAAACAACACAGGAGACCATGCCTGTGGAAAATATGTGTTTCCCATCCCAGATATGAGGTTCCCTTAAAGGTAAGGGGGATCTTTTCTAGAAAATAGCTTCGCCTCTGCCATGTCAAGGTAAGTGTGCATCGGCAGAGGATAGCGATACTTTGACATCCGTCCTTCCTTTGTTTAGCTGAGGTTGGAAATCAGGCAGGTTCCCCAAGCAATCTGCTGCCCTGGGGGGGCTTCTTGCCTTCCTGCTGTGGTCAGCCCTGATTTCAGCTCTTCCCCAGCTGCTCCCCCAAGCATGGGTGAGGACCAGCAGGGAGGAAGCACTGGAAGAAGGGCTGAATCAGGTCCCGCTTCTCTCTTTCCCTGACCCTGCCTTCCTGGTCTGGTGCAGGAGCAGGCTGCTACTGCTTTTGGGTCATTTATTCTCTGGTTGACAAGAAATCTGACTTCTCCCACCTCAGCAAACCTGTTTGGAAGTGCACGCCTAGCTGTGTTCTTTCCACCCTGTCTAGGCTTGTCTTGGTTTCATTCACTGGGAAGCAGAAAGAGCCAAGCTTCCTCTTGACTTCAGGATCAGAACCTAAAATGGATTAAAATGTTGCTGTTTGAATTTTAAAATGTTGTTTTCCATGACATGATTATATGACCTACCTTTGTTTATTATAAATCTAATACCACAAGTTACAGTTCAATGAATTCACATTTTATTTGAAATTTTTATCTGAAGTAGCCTAAAGCTCTTCAAGAAACAATTGCACAAAACCATATGAAAGCTGCTAATTTATAATCTGAAGCATCACAGCACAACTAGCTTTTCATTTGGTTAAAAGGAAATGGTTACTTAGAACAACAAAGCAAACCATGTGTCCATAGTTTATATTAAATGCCCTTGGTATTTATTAGGGATACACAATGTATCATCTTGAAAATATTTATTTTCCTGTAATTTCAACAACAGCAAAACAAAATAGAAAGTAATGTAGTGTCATCCCTTTGCCAAACTGTAGCAGATCTTGGGACAGTTTCTTGTTGAAAGAAAATTTGACATCCCAAGTCTGGGTATTAGCTTAGTGTAACTTGTTTATTTGAGTGTGTACACCAGCCTCAGAACAGAGGTGCTCTCAAAGAACATACAAACATCTTTGTACCAGGAATCTCACCCCAGATGCCAGCATCTGGTTCTGCTGTGTTCAGCCCTTGGGCTTTCGGGAACTTCTTCCCTATTTGGACACGTTTCCCACTGAATTCA
Source organism: Nyctibius grandis (assembly GCF_013368605.1). Lineage (NCBI taxonomy): Eukaryota > Metazoa > Chordata > Aves > Nyctibiiformes > Nyctibiidae > Nyctibius > Nyctibius grandis. The sequence continues at coordinate 93,176,689 of NC_090695.1, read as the reverse complement.
GGAAGTATTTTGTCTGGCTGAAAGACAGAGCCAAAGAAACCTGTGGAAACAAGCTGCTATTTTGTCTTGAGAAGACACCAAGTAAGTGCTAGAAGGTATTTAATTTTATCTGCAGTCCATATGGCCTTTAATCTGATTAATCTCTGGTCCTGGCAACAGAAGTTGAAGTTTTGGTCCCTTGAACCCAATGGCAAAACTCCCATTCGTTTTATGAGAGTCAGGATTCAAACCATGGAGCCAGTCCCAGATGCTCCAGTGCAGAACAATGTTATGGGCTGATTAGTACTGAAATGTCTCCCAGGGCTTGATAATTGCTCATGTAGCCCTCAGCCTCAGAAAAGCTTGAGACAGATTAATCACAAAACACAGCTCATTGCACCTGTTATTTTCCACATTCACTTTTATTGAAAGTGCTGCTTCTTTTTCCCAGTCTCAGAGAGGCCATGCTGGAAGGAGAGCATCACAGCAGAGGATGCTGGTTGCAGTCTATACTAGCACAGTGTAATGCCTCAAGGCAAAGAGGGGAAGACAGGGAGCAATTTTGTTGTAGGAATAAACATCCATGGCATGAAACCTCAAAAAGGATTTTTGGCTAGAGCAGATCTTGCTTGGGACAGATGGCTAATGGTCAGTGGAGCCTTTGGGCTCAAGAGAAAAGTTGATTCTATCCTAATTTTTTTCCTGGACAAAGGAAATCATGACTGTTTCACTATCAGCAGCTATGGAAACTGCAGCTTCAGGGGGGCAGTTAGATCCACATACATGGGGCTGTAAGGCCAAGTGCTAGTACTAACAAAAGGTTTTAGTGACTGAGGGAAAGAGTAGCATTCTTGCAGTTGTGCAAATTTCAGGAAGCCTAATTTTTTAAATTAAAACCATTGATATCGCTATGAAAATTGAACAAACTTCCAAGCCTATTAAGTCCTCATCACGTCTTCAACAAAGACCTAAGAGGGAGCAGCTTTTGTGCAGAACAGTTAGTTTTTTGAAGCATAGCAACAAGAAAGCTGCACTGAGCTGCACCACACAGGCTGACAAGTCAAAGAGCATTTCAGTATCTTATTTCCAAACTGCTCATGCAAGATAGTATGTGCCTGATGTAAATGCTGGTGATGGAGACCAGCAGCTCAATTTTGAAGTGCAAAACTTTTTTTCTAAAATACTCCAGCAGAACATCACCCCCAAAAGATGAAAGGTTGTTCCTGTTGCTGCACACTGCCAACCCCTGCTATGAAATGACAAAGAACACACACAGAAACACGCATGACAAAAAGAAAGTTGCTCGGGCTTGCTGCAACTTCTAGTTTTCTTCTCTAACAGTACTCTGCGAGTGCTATTTTCAGTTTCATAGTTATGGTGAGAAACATGGTGTGTTTTGATTCCTAATTTAGCCTGTTTATCCTGAGAGATTCCAGGATCTTCATTTGAAGATAAATTCAAACCTTGTTTTTCCTTTGCAGCGCACATTCCATAAAAAAAAACATTGCATGCCATACTTCATTACAGGGTTTGGAAGACCTTCATGACCATAAATTTAGGAACTTGTGGAACACAATGGACTCCAGGATGGAAACATGCCAGTTGGCCTATCTGGTCAGGTCCATCCCTTCTGTTTGAATTAACAGCTGGATTTCACAGTGGGAGAAATCCGGCAGTTCTTTCTCAGGCAAAATTCTCACAGTTGGATTTGCCTCCAACCGTTGCAGCTAGGGTGGGAGGGAGCACAACTTACTTTGTTATTTTATGTTAGCTCTCTGGGTAAAAAAATTCCAGTGCAAGTTCCGTAGGACTTGGACCTACCCTATTCTCTAATTTAATGACCCTAAGTGCCATAAGAAAGACATTCTCAGTGAAACAGAGACAGAGGGTATGTACTAGGTTCTTTGTGCATTGCAGTGCATATGGTACCCATGTTCTGGAGAAAGCAATTAGAAGCTGGATGTCAAGGCAAAATAAAGAGGCAGAACCATTTGTTGCCCTGAGAATTCTATCTAGGAGATGAGTTGCTGGCACAGTTTGGCAGACTGTGTGAGAAGAGACGTTGGGTATAATATGCAAAATTCAGTTTCACACGTGCTGTTTCAATTCCAAAAGTAATTGTACCAAAGTTAATGGATTTGCAAGGATTTACACCCACACAGCAGGGAGGAGAATGCGCCCCAGAGGAGACAGAGGGGAGAGGCCAGCTGGAATGAGCAGTGCAGGATTTCCATGTCTTGGGTTTGGGATCTGAAGTGCTGATCACGGACAGGGATTTGTGCTACACTGCCAGAGGTGAAGATTAAAGCCCTGTTTGCTTAGGGGCATGTGGGCTAGGTTCCCTCTTTTGCCTGAGCTTGAGTATGCTGGGACACTAGGGAGATGTTGCCCTCGATTTACAGTACAGAGACTTAATACACAACCTCAAGAGCCTTTGCACTGAACCATTTGCAGAGTCCCAACCAGCTCTGTACTACTGGAAGACATGTAGCAGAGCTTTTTCCCCAAGGCTTGTGCCTCTAAACCTCTTTCCCTCCCAGTGTGTTCCCTCTATCAGTAGAGACTGGAGAGGACACACAAGATTTGGACTTCATCAGGCAATCACTACCCAAAAGAAAAACCCTCTGTGAGCAGAAAATGGTGCAAAAATCTTGATTCAGCAAGATGGAGCACAACAAAGCAAAGGCGCGGGGAGAGTCAACTCTCCAGCATGGTTTGACCTTCAAATGCTCCTTAAACACATCTTCTGTTTATACAGAGAGTTAATGGGTCTCAACTAATAAGATCTATCTGATTGGCAGAAAAATAGGGGAACTTGGCTTTACTGACAAAGAAAATGTTTGTTTTCAGCTATCCTAATTTGCATTAACACTCCCATAATGAGGAGGAGGTTCCGCTGAGGGAGAGGTTCCCATAGGTGAGGTCAGCCACTGGCCTGCATTGGGTGTTATCTGGCCTCTCTTCACTGGTGGTGGGGAAAAAAAAGTGCTGCAACCTTGCCCAAGTACTTTGAATTTCATTCTGAGGCAGAGCATCATCTTGCTGTGTAAAAAGCACTTCTGTGACACCAGTGACAAAAAGGCTAAGAAATTGGATCATTGGAAGTCAAATCGCTGCAGAATAACCTGGCGTAGCTCCATCAAAATCTTTGCTTTATCATGGGAAGCCTTCCTTTAAAAGCATAAATAAACAAACCACCCCAGAGTCCCTCAGTGAGGCTGAGCCCAGCTTCTCCCCAGAAAGAAACCTTTCATCTTTCCTTTGCAAAGGTATTTATGATACTAAAAGGAGAGGACAAAAGGCTTGGTCTCCCCCTGCCTTGCCCACCGCCCAGCAGGGAGGAGCTGCTCTCCTGCACCCGCCTCCTGCCTCATCCCAGGCTTGGGACATGCAGTGTCAGCCCCACAAGGGAAGCACCTCTTTTGCGGTTAGGAAATCCATGGCTCATTCTGGGTTTCTCTTTGCAGTCAGGAAGACCCCTCGAGATGATGAACCGAGACAAAAAACAATACCTTTTCTCACTTTGTCTGCTGTGCACAGCCTAACCAGCCCAGTGATGGCCTTGGTGGGGTGCAGACCCCTGCCCTGCACTGCTCAGCCCTGGCTTCAGCTCAGCTTTTAGCTCATGTACCAAACCAGCTATGTCTGGAGAACATTAATCTGCTTCAACCCAGGGCAAAGAGGGATGTTCCTGTGAGATTTTCTTTTTTCTTTGGTTATGGCTTTATGTAAGTGGCTCACAGGCTGTGATGGAGCTGAAGAAATAGCTCTAGACTCAGAATGCAGGGATAAAAAGAAAAAAAACCCTAGACTTTTTCCCCTCTTCCCTGAGAAAAGGTAATTTACGTAAATTTATCCACGACCAGCATACGGCAATAGCTCACAACTTTGTTAATGGAAACCTGGTGATCCATAACACTTGTGTGGGAGACATTTGCTCGGGGGTAATACAATATTAATGTTAATATCAATGATCGATCAGAGGATTTGCAAGAAAGGCATAAAGTATTTAATTATAATTACATTGGGAATGGCTTTGTAATGGCTACGACATTTGAATAAGGTCACGTCTAGCCCTCACCCCTGTTATGTTGTTCTATATTAAATGCCATTCACTTTAAGTGCTGGAAACCTTTCTGGAGTCGTCAGAACATAATATACTGGGTAAATTGAAATATGTCCCTTTATTTTTTGAAATATGATTGATATCCTTTGCAAAACAAATGTTAACACCTATTTGTACACAAATTTCGTTGATTATATGTTAGGGAAACTCAAGTATGACAGTCTCTCCTAGCAGGTACTTTACTGTGAGCAAAGGACATGGCTATTTGTGAATATTAAATCATTTTACTGAAAATGGTTTTGGATCTCTGCTGTAAATCCACCTGGGTGTATTTCTGCCTTTCCTAATACATTTATCCTGTATTGCTTAGTAGCCATAACTGTATCTCCATTGGTCTCAGCAGCCTACTGTGTTCACCTGGATAAGGTGTATGCTTAGTAGGATCTTTTGCTGTCATTGAGTCACCTTTTGCTAACAGCATTAACGAAGAACACATAGGAAGAATCATGTTCGTGCATTTCACAGCAAAAAATATATATTTCAAATATACTGCAGATGTGTACTGTAACTATCAGCCTAACAGCAGCATTGCCATGTTTAAAACAATCAAGAAAAAGATCTGCATAAAAAGCATGAATATATAAATGTAGGCAGGATCCTAGAGGTGTACACAAACCAACCCACATGTGAGTGCATGCATACATTGAAGTACCAAATGAGGACATGCTCTTCCCACACCTGTTTACTGCTGAGCACAAATACTAAAGGAGCAAATTCTCACTCCTCTTTGAATAAGAATCCGTCTGTCCAGTGACCTCAGAGGTTTCTTCTTTTTCTAATGTCAATGTAAAAAGCAGATCATTGAGGTCTAATGAGTCAAATTTTGCTTTCAGATAATTGCCCAGAATAACCATTGATTCACAGAGAATTGAAAGCTCGCATTTGAAGGCAGAATTTGGTCACAACAAGTCACCCCATCAAAGTTTGGAAGACATGCAGTGTGTAATTGACATGATTTTCCATTTTGTCTTTTCTGAAAAAGAAGCAAAAACTTTTGCATGCTATGGAAACGCCTGAAAATAGCAAGTTTTATAGTTTTGCAAAAAATGAGCATTTATTACTGATCAGTGTGAAATACCACTGATGTATATTTTAAGTATATGGCAGGAGTTTCAGCATCATGACAACATATATCATGCATTTTTACAACATATAAGTGCAGTGATATTGCTGCCTTTCTCAATAACAATATATAAGAATATATAGTATAAATGTACAGTATATATTAGACACAATGTAAAATAACTTAGTGAAATGTCAAAGCTTCTGCATAAAAATTCAAGTCATGCCTGAGCGTACCTCTAGAACAATTTTGCTTATTCTTATCTCATATACCTTCATTTACCTTTAGTTCATGTTGCAAAGATAATTTTATCTCTCTGTATATAATTGCTTAAAACCACCAGAACCCTTGTCTTTCTTTTTTCTTTTATCTGCAGTAGGTGAAGATTGTAGTAGCCCAGCCAAAACCAAGATTTTGTGGAGTCTTTACTAATGCTGCCATTAGGTACTGGGAAGCAATTTATCGTGAACAAGTTGTATAAAAGCAACTTCTTAAATGCTCGTTACAGTTTATCATTGTCCATCAGGTTCTGTTCTGAAATACCCCCCTGCATGTAAATGGTAATGAAACGGAGCTCATGATCTAACATTGCTATCTGTAAATTATAAATCTCACCAGCTTTGCTGAAATCGTATCAAGTACCACTTTGGTAATTGCTTGCAAGAAGGATCAATAAAAATCTATTTATAGGAATATACAACTTGTCACAAAGCAAGTAGGTGGAATTCTGGCTTTGGTCAACGCTGGACGCAGCTTCAGGCAAAGCCATGTGTCCCTTCACACTTGCTAAATGAAATATGTTCAAGGACTTCCCTGCAGCATCTCAGGAAGCTTTCTGATAGTACAAGGGATTTTTTTTTTTAAAACCAAGGCATTAAGAGGCCCTATGGCTCTGTCACATTACCCCTCACAGTCTACCAGAGTTCAACAGCCTTGTAATTAGCTTTCGTAGAATTATTTTGAATACAACTTCATTTCAACAGTTTAAACAACTCTTCCCTGAATATCAAAAAAATACTTTAAACACTTATTAATAACTACATTTTCTAATTAATGATGAATTAAAGCTGCACAACAATTTGAGACATGATGTTAAAATTAAAAATAAGGGAAGACAGAGTGATTTTCTGTGATTTCTTTCAAGAAAACAAACCCCCCCTTACATTCTCAGCCAGTGTAAGTCGACAGAATTACACTGTTTTAGATCAGCTTAAGTTCTGACCTATATACTTCAGTGGAATTAATTTTAATTTCCACCAGTGAAAGTGGACTCAAATTCACTTCATCTTTAATAAAGCAACGTGTGATAAGCAAGTCTCTTATCTGTCAGATTCTGCTTGAGAAAGGAAATTCTTTGTGGTGTTAAATGATGTCCATGACAGTTTAGAAAACAAAGCTAGAATTTAATGAATTTCAGCAGAGAGAAAACCGATATTGGTAATTGTTATTTATGCTTTAACCTTAGCAAAGTTCTTTGGGTACAGACAGAGTACCAGCTGATGAATCGGTAACCCTTTCTGAGTACTGCTCGGGAAGAAAAAAAGGAGGCAGGAGGCTGATTTTCAGTGACATGAGGCTGCTGAATACACGGCAACTCAGACTTTGTTACCACGAATAAATAACATCACATTGTCCAGAACTGGAGATTAATTTGCTGGGTCTCCAGTAGATTATATTTATTTTCTTGCATGTTATACTGAGATCTCAGGACAGGCAAAGGGTCGGGGGCTGAAAGAATGTAATCGATGCTGAATTTAATTTCAGAATCCGATTTTGCTAAGGAGGAATTGCTTAGGCTTTGCCTGTTGGTCATGCTGTTTGAAGCAAACCCACGAGGCTCCAGTAGTCTTGGTCCTGATTCAATTCTTCCGTGTTTACTTTCAGAAGAGGAAACGTTGTTTAAAGCAGAGTCCATAGAAGACATATCAGGGGATGAAGGACTTTTCCCTCTGTTTGGTCTCTGCTCCTTATGTTCCCTTTTCACGTTCCTCCTCCTCCGTCTTCGCCTGTAATTTCCATTTTCAAAGAGATCCAGCATAGATTCACATCCCGTTGCAAAGCTCCAATAGTTTCCTTTACCCTTCTCATTCCCTTCTGTTCTGGGAACCTGTATTTATTTAAAGGCAGTTCAGTATTTGTATGTGTTACAGATGCTGCCGCTAAACATCTGCATTCATTTACATTCAAGAATGGTGTAAACACACATGACAAGACTTGTAAGCCTATTCTCTTTCATTATATGAGTAGGATGTAAACTGCATCCTCTTCAATTTGTTATCTATTAGCACGCATCAGACAAGGACATACTCTTTATCATCTCTATAACTGACAACTCAGAGAGATTTTAAGTGATTCACATCTCAGCTGTTCGTTTCCCTTCTTTCCTAGCAATGAGATTATTCCTGAATATATTTTTTTAGCCATGCACAGTGTGTATGTAAATATACAGTTACTGATCTTACCTTTACAAAACAACTGTTAAGTGATAAGTTATGTCGGATGGAGTTCTGCCAGGCTCTTTGATTTGATCTGTAGTATGGAAATTTCTTCATGATAAAGTCATAAATGCCAGAGAGGGTGACTTTATTGGAAGGACTTTGCTGGATGGCCATCGCAATTAGGGCAATGTAGCTAAAAAAAGGAAAACTTGCTGTTACACCATCACCTCACTCACATACTCAGTTTTTAGGACCACACGGGTACATGTGTGCCTATATCCCGCTGCCAAAAGTTCTCCTGGTGGATCTGTGCCCTGACCCGAGATGTCCCAGGGATAAGCCCCAAGCGTGGTCCTGCCTCTCTGCCCTGAGCCCCCGGGGTGATACACAGACATTACTTCCAGGCAATTGAGTCCCAACCGGGCTGTTTGCCTTGGCACTCAGTGGAGAGTGCTTAGATACAGGAGGATTACAGAAAGATCACCCTCCTCTCAAACCCTGTCAGAAAAGTTTCCCTGAGCTGGAAGGCTGCAGTGAGACAGACCAGGCTCAGAGACACTGTCACTGGAGACCTTGCCTGCTTGTGGAAAGGACCTTATCTGCCCCTGCAAACATCTACACTGCGAATCTTCCCACCTCACCGGATCTGTACCCGATTCCCCCGTTGGCACATTGCACATTTAATTCCTCCTCTCCCGGGGCTCCTGGGGGTCGGAGGAGACCATCTGAGGTCTGGTGGCTCATTGGCATGCCAGAGATGCTGTGACCTCGCACAGGAGGAAACAAATTGTGAACACTTCAAACACGGAATGGGGGAACCTCTGCCCGCTGTGGTGCCTGCGCCGGGGCCAGACCCACTGCACACGCCGGGGGAGATGTCCCGCGCTCCACCGAGAGCTGTGATCCCACCATCCCAGAGCTCAGAAACCTCCCCAGAGATGGGGGGACTTGGAAAAACTTCATCTTACCTGTATGCTGGTCTGGTGAATTTTTTCTCTTCATCAGAACTACAGGTAGGATAATCATCTGCATCATAATTAAAGCAGTTATAGGGGTACTGCGTGTTGTCAAACATCGTCCTGCTCCTTGCTCAGCTCCTGTGGAGTGAGAGAGATGGAGTGATGTTTCTCAGAGCTTGGACTCCCTCCTCCCTTCTTCCCTCCCCTCTGTCGGTCTCGTTCCCTCTCTCCCCCCTCCTCACGCTCTCTCTCCTCCATGCACACATACTCTCTGTGATGGGGTGGGGATTGTTTTTGCACTTCTCGCGTCCCAGACAGCCCGTCTGTTAGGATAGTATTTTTTTGGGGGTTGTTATTTTTGTTATTGCTGTTGCCTCCAATGGGGTGGCGGAACGAGGCGACTGATGGAGCTGGTGAATTGGGGGTGAACCTTTGAACCGGGGTGTTCACCGCTGGTAGCTCCGCTCAGCTCGCTGGGTGGTCTGGGCTGGAGAGGGGCCAGCACTCCCCCCGCCACATCCACAACGTGACAAAAGCAAACAGCATGATGTTAATAAATCATGCTTCAAGGTTTCTACTTGGAAATTAAACTTTGAGAACAGAGTGCGGCTCCCCCCCAGCCCCCCGAGTCCTCCCCCTTCATGTTTTTCTCTCCCCAGCGAAGCAGGGTGGCTTTCTTATTTATTTATTTTTAGAAACCCGACGTATAATAAACAGACGTTCCAGGCAGTAATGCATGCTTGTCCTGATCTGCAATCTATAATACAGTATAATAGACATAAATTATATTTCCATGACTAAAGGAAAATGTGTATGTTCAAAGAAAGTAGAACAGAGGGATATGAGGGACTACTGTCAAGCAGGAAAGTAAAAGGAAAATAGCTGTAGGCAGGAGAGCTGCCTGTGTGGGCTTTGATCTGAAGGATGAATTAGACTAATAGCCCTGTGTGTTGGCATCCAATACTGTAACAATTTAATAGTTTTTCAATGCTTTGGAGTGTTTTCCAACAAGTGATGTAAACCAAAGGCATCACGCACCATTTCAGGGGGGGACGAAAAAGGTGTATGCCACATGATAATTAAATTATTTGAAGACAGCTCTGTCCCAGGAACTAGCCCCAGGAGGAAAAGGAAAAGAGAAAGCAAATTGGTGTGCAGAGAGTTACCTGGATGGAAATATAAAAGCAGAACCACTAGCAATGCAACTTTTGTTTTCTATAGCATCTTTCATACAAAGTATGTTCCCAAACCTCTTTTGGAGTTACAGGATACAATTAGGGGAAAACTCATCTGAGTGATAAAGAGCCCTTTAAAGTGATGCTTAAGTGGCTCCTAGAGTTTTGACAAAGATGGACATAAGAAAGCTTTTTCTGTGGAATATAACAATACACTATAGCCAGGAGTAGGGGGAAATACACGGCATGAAAAAATAGGTACAAGAGGTGTTTTCTTAGGAATATGAAGCCAGAGCAGATATTCAAAATAAAAAATTATCTCCATGCTAAAATACATCCAGAGGCATATGCTTGAGGCATCCACTGCAGAGGAGGTCTTAATACAAAGGGTCAGCTACTGCTGCCTAAGGCCTTAGCAGGGCTTTAATATTGAGTAAGATAGAGCAGATTCAGTGCTGGAGAATGAAATATATAATGTCTGATCTTCATTCATACTCCATCTGGCTGGACTGAGAAGGTTTAGAAAAAAGTAGCTGAGCCAAAGACTTGGGAAAATTTTCCCTCACTAAAAACCGTGATCTTTGAGACACAAGTAAATGTCCACTTTGATTTTTAGCAGTGGTTCTTCTCTTTGGAGGTGTTTTACCTCACTGAAATTCCAGTAATTCAAACAGTCTTGCTTCTGACTTACAACGATTTTTAAAAAGCAGAACTGGGTTAGTTGACTCTGATTTTACACAACCAGTTAGCACCTTTTTTTTCTGTTCTTCATACTCTATTTATGAAAATTGCCATGCTAAGAAAGTAAGTCAGACAATACACTTTGACCTAAATCCTCCCATATTTACTGACAGTGTATAATAGGTAAAGTTTTCTGTAACGGGAATTAGAGCAAATGATTGTAGTGTCATACATTTAGTAATGTTATTTACCTCAGTTCCTGCATTTTCTTGCTGAGGTGAGTGTAATCAGTTTGCCCAAGTCCAGCACATCTATAACGTGCATTACAGCTCTACTCCCCGTGCAAGAGCTCATGGTCACTGTGTTCCTCACCTATTTCAATAGAAAACAACCCTTAGATTAAATTTCCATCTCAGCAGCTGGTTTGCGAGACTAAATTCAGCGAACGGAGGTGGGTTGTACAACCAGTGCTAGTGTCCTTGAGCAGCACCTCAGGAGTGAGTGGGACCATGGGTGGGTGCAGGGGCAGCTTGCCAAGATGCATAGGAAACTCCTGCCATTTCCATTTGTGTAACACATAATCTGTGTCTAAATATTATTATTTCCTGATAGCCAGCAGTGGGCTGGAGGATTTCTGGGTCTGTAAATATCACTAAATTTATCTGCTGCAAATTCGTATAGACCATAAGAAGAACACAGGCCATTTTTGAGTCCTACAAGATCAGAAACAAATTATATATTATCTCTCATAAACTTGCTTCTGAAATCCAGATATACAAAACTGGTTGAGAATTTCTCAAGGCATTTTTTAAAGCCTGCATACTTATATTTTATCCCCAAGTGAATGTTTATGGTCCAATTATAATCCTTGAAAATAATTAATACTCATAAAGAAATGCTAACATGCTCTTATATGTACCATGGTGGAGCTAGCAGGTGACATGCTTATGGTAGCAAAACATGTTGTACAATAGCTTTTTCCTAGCATCTGTGGAGCCATTACTGTTTAACTAGAGTAACTGTAACTCATCCCTGTCATTGTCATAAAAGCATAATTTTGCCAGGCTAGTGTTTTCTTACACTGTATAGTTTCAGAACGCAAAGTTGTAAACCATTTGATTTGAGATTGTAAATAGGCAATAAAAATGCTGTGAAAGATTTGCCTTTTTTTTTTTAACATTGGTATCAAAAAGTTATTTGCAATTTTTGTAATTACGACACATTATGAAAATTGTACATGAAATTCAGACTGGTCATAAATCCAAACAGGGCTGAATTACTGATCATTATAGCTGCTTGGAATAACAGTGGGTACCTCAGTGTGTAGGATGGCATGGCTTCTCCTGCTCTCTCACCGACTTGGGAACCAGAGTTGGTTGCAGTTTAGGACTTTATCCCAAACCTTTTACATATATCATAGAATCATAGAATTATTTGAGTTGGAGGGGATCTTTTAAAGATCATCTAGTCCAACCTCCCCGATCATGGGCAGGGACATCTTTGACTAGATCAGGTTGCTCAAAGCCCAATTCAACCTGAGCTGGAACATCTTCAGTGATGAGGCAGCCACAACTTCTGGGCAACCTGTTCCAGCGGCTCACCACCCTCACAGTAAAGAATTTATTCCTTATATTCAATCTGAATCTACCCTCTTCCAGTTTAAATCAGTGGAGAATAGTGGTGGCCTTCAGCAGGCTTTGGGTGACTCAGCGGTAGTCTATACCACCAGTAAACTGCTATCTTTTTAGTACAAGATCTGCAGCTCTGAAAAAGAAGAGGATGGGGAAATGAAGGTGGTGGTACTTACTCTCACAGTTGCTCTGCTAAGGGAGAAGGAGAAGGAGAAAGAAGGAGAAGGAGAAGGAGAAGGAGAAGGAGAAGGAGAAGGAGAAGGAGAAGGAGAAGGAGAAGGAGAAGGAGAAGGAGAAGGAGAAGGAGGAGTTCCCCACACTTGGCTGGGTGTTTGGCTGTGATGGCACCTGATACGCCATACAAGGGATCTTCTGACATTCAACTCAGTGACCCTCATTTCTAGGAAAGCAATGAGTCTTGCCACACTGTCCATCTGCATTTCATTCTAAATTGCTCTCTGCTTCACCCATGTCAATCAGTTGAATTGCTTTCCCTTCTGCTTGTCTTTTGTGTTCATACATAGAACTTCATGGAAATACAATTTGCTCCACAGTGTGTGGTTTTCTGCTGTAGCTCAGTGAGAACTGTTTATATTTCCTAGCTAGGGGATTATTTGGAGAGGCATTCCTCATCTACATGCCTTCTAGTTGCAGCAGTGTAAAACTCATGTATAAAACACAGCACGGGTTTCTATTGAAACAGGAATGTGGATAAGAAATCTTCAATAACAATTCATCACGTTAGAGGTGGTAAACAAGAGAACAACTATTCCTGGCACTTTTCTGCAGGACAGATGTTGACAGTTTAAAGGACACATCCCCATTTCTTTATTTTATATGGATACATGAGGCAGAGGTTCAGAATTTGCCTGCTTCTCCTTCTCAGTTGCACAAAATTAAATCTTCCTCTTTAACTTCACAGATTGACGGGATAAAACACAGTAGGGATGTGCAAGGTTGCACAGGAGACCCGTCCTTTATGTTGGTGGGATTGTTCCTCCCCAGTTGTGAAAGTCTCCAGAATCACTGATCCATGAGGCTTTTGGAGACAAGTAGGGAGAGCTGGAGGGTTTGAAGAGGGGATAGATTGAGAGGTGATGCCTATTCTTTGTTGTTACAGTGCACCTCTTGGACTGGCACAACCACCATTGCCTTGACTTAGTCTACACTTGCTAACCAAAAATGGGCATTATCTTGGCGCAGCTGCCATACCTCATCCATCTTCGATCATTTCTCATTTCAGCTATGTACAAAATCATTTGGCTATAGGCCTCACTTCATACATTGTTTGAATTCTGCACCAGACACAGCTAATAGCTTGGTCCAGGAAACTTATTCCAGATGTTAATTAACTCCCTCTGCATTAACTGGAATCACACAATTAAGGCCTGATTATTTATAAAACCATTTTGTCAAGAGAATTAGGAGAATGAACACAAACATCCTGGCTCACACTTTCACACAAATGTCCATGTGCTGTTAAATTGTGGAAACTGGCACAAGTTGTCGCACACATTTATTTTCAGCCATCATAATTATTCCAGAGGAGAAAGGACAGCAGTCAGCCAGGCGTGGTGGAGCAACGCTGAAGCAAAGCAGCTAATTCCCAGCCAAGCTAAGGTCTACTGTTGTGGCACCCACAGGCCTCAGAGATGCCTATCAAACAACCCATATGCAATGTGGCTCTCCTGCTGCCATAAATCTAAATGACAGAGCGGCCTCATTTTACCCAGTCACAAATTGCAATATTTAGGAGTTTGGTAGCTACTCGAGGGCTAGAGGGCTTTGGTGCTTTGTCTGCTCTCTACCACATGCTCCTTGGTTTAAGGGATTTTTGGGGGGGTGACACGAGCACCTGACAGATCCACAACACAGCAAATTCGAACTAGTTCCAGCCTGTCTCTCCCATCTGCCTTGCACACAGCTCCAAGTCAGTGAATCGGGGACTTTTTATTATCTGATATTGCAAAAGGGACAAATACCAGGCAAGCAGATACAAGGTGCAGCAAGCTTTGCCCAAGCTGACTGAACATGCGTGGTCCTGTAAGCACGAAGATAATGAGGAGGTGGGTTCTAAGCTGATGGGGCACGTACACAGCTTGTCCAGGTCGCCTGTGTCTCTGACCATCAGAGATGGCCACTGTGAGAAGCCGTGACCCTCCAAGGACTCTTTGAACCAGGTCTGAATCAAGGGGCCATTTGAACCAAGAGTCCCCTGACTCCTAATTCCTCCCTTGGATAAGCCTGTGAGGTTTAGTGGTGTGTATTGATCCAGGACCCACAGCTGCAGGGTACAGGCAGGCTGAGCAACTGTGGTCATTTACTGCCTCTTCCTGCACCCTGTTGGCATCTTTAGTATTACGAATCCTGCACCTTGGGGAACAGAGGGGTTAGGGAGAGGCAGCACTGTTATATTTTCCTGATTTTTTTTTCATTTAAAAGTAGTAATTCATTCCAGTTCACTTACTCATAACTCTCACCCATGCAGAAGTTTTCTGGGATCTGCACGAACAATCCCAAAACAACGCAGATCAAACTGGCGGGACAAAAGTAACTGGAAACTGATCCTTAAGCAAGTGCTGTTACTGAAGAAGGGGATGGTAGGCAGGGACCCCATCTTCATTCATAACCAAGCTGCAGCATTACCTCTCTCCAGTTTCTCCATCTATCAGTTTCCCTTCTGGCACAATCCCTTCTAATTTCTGAATAAGGTGCAACTTGTGGCTGCATAACCCTTCTAGGATATTCCAGTTTTCCACAATACCCATCTTTAAAACAGGACCACACTTTGTAAGATGTTTCCCACCTCTTAGTTACCAAGTGGTAATAATATTTCCCCATTACCAGTACAATTTCTTTTTCACATAAGGTCTCCTAACTCATAGATCTGATTTGATGTGTTTCTCCCTGTAAGTAAGTTCAATTGTCAAGGCTTTTCTTCATTCTGAAAAAAATTCATGTTTTGATAATACCAGTTAAACTACTCAACTTCATTCCAGGATAAACACTTGATGGTTAATGTGTCAGGGACACCTTATTACATTTTCCTCAATGCCAGATATAAGCCTTCTTCTCTTCCTCTGAATTAGGATAATCATTCACAGTTCATCATTTATCATCCTTCAAGTATTTAGCTATCTATCACATGAAAGCAACTCTCACCAGAGAACCGTCAGCTAACATTGTATTTTGAGGTTTCTGCTGATAGCTTCTTAAAGAGGGTGTAAGATCCCTTCTTGCTTTCCCATCCTTTTCATCTTATGAGAGGCTTTCCAATGCACACAGCGGAGTCTAAAGAGAAATAAGCTTTGATCTCTGCCACCTGAAGTGCATTCTCACCATTAGTAGTTTCAGGTGAAAATATTTGTAGTGTAATGCTAGTCCTTGGTTCTGCTATCTTTAGAAAAGTTGGGAGCTTTGCTGTGTGTCTATTTGTGAAGTCATATTTTATGTTTGAACTGGGTAAGTGTGATAAAAAGAATATATTTATAAATATAAACCAGCTTTTTTTCTGCTTCTTCTCATTAAGTTTTGACCTTAGAATACTTTTCTTCATTAGCGTTTCAGTTTGATCAGTTTGAAATGTCTTTGAGATTTAAAAGTGTTTGAAGCCAACTTGTAGTGCTAAAAATTTCTTGTTTTCCTTATGCTCAGCGTGTAGCTGCCTTCCTTTAGACAGCTGAATTTAACAAAATGAGACCTTTAAGAAGCTGAGTATTTCAATAGCAGCTCAGCTTTTTCCCATTCTTCTGGTGTGTGGTGCTTTCAGGTATATAGGTAAGTTCTTAGTAAACTGCATATCTTGATTAAGAGTTACAGATTTCCCTATTTGGGAGTCAAATCCTGTGTATTTTCTGAATAACCTATTTTTGTAGTAGCATGTTGGACTAGGTGTGTAAGCAATGGGTTGGTTATTTACAAGCATACCTCTCAGTTAATGAGTATTTGTGAGAGTAGTTTATTTTTCTTTGGATCTTCCTTATTTTCCAAGTTGTTCATCAATTCCTAAGAATAATTCTCAGGACTTCAGAATTTAGAAATATTGGTCCTAATTCTTGAGCTCTGTATAGAACACTTTTGGGGAAATAATAGAGGATGACTTACACATATTTAACTGCAGGTGTGAATTTTTAAGCAAACAGCAATTTATGAAACTTCAAGGATTCAGGGACTCTGTGTTTGGTTGTATGCTCAAAAGCTAACAACTAGGATCTCAGAAATCACAGGGGAGCAAAGTCAGCACTTTTACCATGCAAAAGATATTCCTCAATCCAACTGCTTATGTGCTCATCTGCTCTAATACTGGTGAATGACTATTCACTTTGTGAACAAAGCACAACATCTCTCCTTAGAGCTGCAACCCAGCCGTATGGTGAAAATGGTATTATATGAGGTATTTTGCAGTGTGAAGCTTCACAAGCAACAGAGCTAGGTTTGTGCCCCGCTTGCTGCCCACGCAATACTCTGCAGGCACAACTACAAGGGAACCCAAATAGCCCAACGTTGTACTCGTGAAATAGAGCCACAAGCAAAGGACTTGTATCAACTGACACCGCAGCAGCTGCTTGGGATAAACGGGAGCAGAGAAGGAGGAGTTACGTGGGTGGTGACAAAGGTAGTGACATGACCCAGGAAACAACAAGGAATGTATCTATATTTAATTGCAGATCCTGTTGTTAATGATAGCCTCAAGTAGGAACTTCAGTGTTACAATTTCTAGACTGGTCCATAAAGGGGTGATCAGTGGGTGGAGGTGAGACACAGGGATGATATCAACAATTCTTTCTTTACAGCTTTCTATAAATTGTCCTGTCTCCCCCGCTGCCCCCCCGCCAATATCTGTCAATTTGAAAAAAAGATAGGCACACTCACAAAAAGGAGTTTTAAATGCTCGGAGACTACTGAGGAGCGTCCAAAACATGTACTGCCACTGCCCAACACACAGCATTGATCTGAAAGGAAGCAAACATACGAGACAGTCCTGGATATGTTGCTTCATGTCTCTGAGAAGCAGCAATCTGCAGTAGAAGTAACGCTGCTGTGCAAGCTGCCCTTTCTAGTGCAGTGTCCGACAGCGGGAGAACAAACGCGGCTCTTTGCTGACTTAGCCGGGCTCGGTGGCACTTGGTGTTACTTATTCAGGACACTTGGGAAAGACCTGAAGCAGCCTCCTACCTGACAATCAGGCTCTGGGCTGCTAAAGGCAATTCATACTGCAGAAGCAGCCTATAAACAGAAACAATCTCTAAAATCGCTCAGATGTGGAGAGGTGCATTTGTACTGACAAAGGACATCGGGGTAGAATTAGGATTTCTAGGAAGCAGGATGCAAAGCAGCCAAATTATCAATTAAAATAAGCAGAGAATCCTATTCTGGCATGTACTGCAGAAATATCTGCTGGCAGTGCGTCACTGCGTG
Source organism: Nyctibius grandis (assembly GCF_013368605.1). Taxonomy (NCBI): domain Eukaryota; kingdom Metazoa; phylum Chordata; class Aves; order Nyctibiiformes; family Nyctibiidae; genus Nyctibius; species Nyctibius grandis. Next base: position 93,159,219 of record NC_090695.1, on the reverse strand, counting down.
CTGGTAGTTGAGAAAACTGGAGCATTGGAGTTTTATAGGTCATGCAATGTACTTTTAAACTATCTGCGATAACTAAGCTTGGGCAGAGAACACTTCTTTTTGTTCATTTGATTTAATAAGCAAAAGTTGGACACCAGGATGAGAAGATCATGGAATGTCTGTCTGAATCATGAACTCTTATTTGTATTTTGAAACAGAACTCAATAGAAACCTTGGATCACACGAACTCTAAATTTGGAGCACGCAGAATTCATCTCAGTATTTTTGTGGTTAAGGGCCTATATATCTCTTTCTAGCTTTTGTGGGGAAAACGTCTTCTAAAAAAAACCATCACAGTTATTTATGTTTGTTTGGTACGGGGTTGAACAGCATCAAGCAGAGAGCAGGGATGTATTTAGATTCATTCCCCTGGAATACGGGTGGGGATGGACATGTTCTTGATTAAAACTTGGAGTTTAGAAGATTGTTTCCCAAGGTTATTTTTGGTTGCTGGAGTCTGGATCTGAAGCTCGTCGCCTGGCTCCAGCCCCAATGCATTCATATCTGATTTGGGCAATTTAGAACTTAATCTTTATTTGGAAGCAAAGGAGAGCAACCGTTCACAGATTTCAAGGGATGTCCCCGATTTTCCTTAGGACAGTGTGAAGCTGTTTGAGCAGTCTGAGTCTTACAGTCATCTCACAGCTTGTCAATGTATTTTGTTACCAGATGAGGGGTAGATTGGGAAACTTCTGAATTTCCTTGGGGTGTCTAGGAAAAGGACAACACCTTTGTGTAAGTGTACTCATCTGAAAAGTTTTCTCATCCCATTGCCCTGCTCTGGCATCGGCTCCCCCATACAATGGTGCTCAACGGCGTAAGCTGTGCGATGATGGGAGAAGTGATGGGAGGGGAAATGGTGATGTGTTGGAATGGGAACCAGGGATCACGGGCGTGGATCCAGCAGCTTCACATCAAGAAGCTCCTGCTGACCTCCATCTGCAATGGGAAAGGCAATCCATAGATCCTGCAGAAGGCAAAACATGACAGGTATGAGCAATTATCCGTGCAGGGATTATTTAACATGATTCAAAGGGGCTGAACTGCTGCAAATGCTCAATATTCAGAAGAAATAACTAACTTGTCCATTCTGAGGAAACTAATCCAGTGGAGCTAATGAAATAATTGTTAAGACCTGCATTACATGAGGTCATTAACAGCGATTTGGCTTCAAGTTGTAATGTCAACAAGTGCATTCAGAAACTGGCAATATTGTGATGCTGGAGCAGGTTGTCACCACAAAAATGTCCCAGAAGGGGTTTGGCTGTGTCCTGGGCCACAGCATCAGGATGCTCCCAGTGGAGCACCAGGATCTGCCAGGATGCAGAGACCCAGCGAGGGAGCGCAGAGCCCGCTGCTCCCCTCTGCCTGCGCAGGGCAGGGCTCCCTGCCAGCTTTGCCCCCTCTGTGCTTATCTGGATGACTTGAACAGGCTTGCGTGGGCTTGACTAAGGGGAAAGGCTGAGGAATGCCAGGCTGGGGAAGAGCAGAGACTCCCACACTGTATATACCTTCAGGATCAGCTGCGGTTCATTGCTTGGGATCAAATCTCCCTTAATCCCTTGGAGGGAAAGACCCCAGATGCTGCCTACTTGGTTTCATTACGCAAGAGCAGAGCTGAAACCATTAGAGAGACCATTTCCAAGCACAGCTGCCTAAAAAAACCTTCATGGTGCATGTTCATGCCTTTCCCCCTGCAGATGGCCAAGCAGCAAGGACTTTTTGTGCAAAACACATTTAAGGATTTAACTCGGCTTCTGTGCCGTGCTCCCTGAGGAGAGGAGGAAGGTCAAGGTCCTGCAAAGATGAGGACGATGCTAAAAATCATTAAACTGCAAAATGAGGGTGACCATCACTGTTCCGGCCATTTAGTTTGTACATTTTCTTTCTACTCCCCCAACCTCTCGCTGTTAGGCTGGTTGCATTAGAAATGAGACTTAGATGAAGACATTGTCTATGTGCATGTATTTGTGCATCAGCCAGTTTCTTGCCTCAATCTCTAGGCCTATTTCGAACTATTTTTGTCATAGTTCAGAATTGTATTTAATTATTTTTATTAATGATTTATTTATTATCTGATGAGAAAGCTGAGCCTGGACTCATCTCTTGCTGGATGTCTGAGACATCACATGGACCTGCACTTTGGAGGCAGAAATTGGTGGCTCTGCCAAGCTTCACTGCTCCCTCAGTCGTCCCCTGCCATTTGTAGCAGCATCCCAGTCCTCCCCCACCTGTGTAGCACCTAACAGCCATCGACCGATAATGCAACAAGTCAATAAGAAAATTATTTTCCCACTGCAGCACTAGACGCCTGACTTTCTAGCTGAGTGCTCCAGGGACGGGAGACAGGTTTTTCCTCTTTGAAAGACAGATATTCTCCAGCTGTCATCAGAGTGGTTTTTTGCTTCACAGATGGCCTCAGTTATAGCTAAGATTTCATGGATCACTACATAACCTGGCAAAAACTTTCACCCTCCTCTGAACAGTTCATTGATTAATACGGTAGTATGTGCTAATAACCTAATAATAAACTGATTAATGGTTTGATAAATCAGTTCTCACACCGCAAACCGGGAAATACTTCCCTTGCCAAATAAGGGGTCACTATCCAGCTTAATGGGAACTTAACCAGAGCACACCTGCAACTGCTGGCTCCAGATGTTGGTCTGCTCGGCTACAGGACACGCTTGATCACAGTGAGCTTTCATGCAGAGATGGTGAGGATGTGTATTTAAAAAAGAAAAGATATAAGCAGAAATGAAAGAGGTCTGTATAGATCATTGTATAAAAGCTTATTACTGGTTAGGGGTTGACCATAATAACAGAGTGTCAAAGGAAGAGCCTGATGCTAAGGAGAGCAGGCAGAGTTACCCCTGGCAGCGTTTCACCCCGCTGTGGTACCCGCAGCCCCTCGCCTTTGCGCACCTCGACAGCGATTCGCACAGAGCCAGCAAAGGCTTTTCAGTGGCTTACGGTCCTGCAGAGCTGCCCCGGCTGTAGCCAGGAGGCAGCGGGGACACAGAGATGTTTTCAGTACAATGGGACAGGGAAATATTCCCGGGACCCCTCGAGGAGCAGTTCAGGGCTGGAGCTGGGGATCCCGCTGCTGCCTCTAGATGGTGCAGTCTGATAAAAAATCTGAGAAAAGACTAATTTGCTTTGGTTGGGGTCTCTCCCTCTTCTTCTGGGCAGAGGTTTTTTAAATTTCATTTGCAGGAGGGCATATTGCCAATGACTGGGAACTGGAACACCGCACTGCTGGTAATTCCCTTAAGTGTTGGGATGAGAGCCAGATCCATATGCTATATGCATATTTCCTAAAACCTTGTGCACTGTACTATATTGTACCTTGAGCCATTTATTTTGCACATTTTCTACCTAAACCATTCGATTTGATTTTTTTTTTGTTTTTTGTTTGTTTTTTTTAAATCCAGGAGTTTGTGTCAGGAAATGCACAGCATTTTGGAGGTCAGACTGGGAAATATCACAAAGCCCAGTAAGAGACCTGGTTTAATTATTTTGAGTACTTATTGCTCGGAACCACAGGTTCCTGACTGCAAATTTTTAGTGAACAAAACCAGTAGTGTATATGCCGTGCTGCAAAGTAGATATTTCACAAAGCTGATCACTGTCAAGTGGAATTGACTGAAAAAAAAAAAAGAAGGAAAGAAAATGGAAATAAAAACATGCCAATTCTTAAAATGCAAAAACAGAGGCAAAAACTCTACTTGAGACAGAGGACAGCAATTTGAGGTGAAAGCCCACTTTTGATTCATTGATGAAATAAATGCACCAGCTAGAGTGTAAAAAGCAACATAAATGAGAAAGAGTGTGTGTATGAATGGGCAGCAGCCAACACAAACTGGTCCAGAAAATGAATGTGAGGGGGAGATACATAGACAAAAATCAAGGAAGGGTTAAAGAAAATAAAAAGGAGATTTGCTTTTAAGCAAAAACATATCCTAGCAACATCACAAGCCTAATATTAGGTGCAGATACTGAAGCTGACAGAGCCGTGGGAAAGGGAGAGGTATCCAATAGATACCTGCTGTATTTGGAAGGTAGCTCTCTTCTCATGTGAGCTTGGCTGGTACTTCCCAGTCCATCCAGCTAGGAAAATGTTAGACATCATCTGCTAGTGAAAAAATCAGACTTAATTATTCTCGCCACTAAGCATCCCAGGAGAACAGGCCAAGAAAGTTCCTGGCCCATGAGAATTCATTTTTGGGTAGCTTGAACATGGTGAAGTCCAGGACTGGAAGGATGCTACTGCTATGTCAGTACTTGAGTGGGGCCAGATGATCCTGCTGGTGGGACACCTTGTTATCCAAGAGGTGGGTAACGAATCCTATGAAGATAAAATGCATGGATAGGACTATAATTAATGCTAAACAAATAGAAACCAGATTTTCTAGATAGGGCCTAAGTTTACAAAGTCGGTAATTGTTTAGACGTGGTCTGATTGCTGGACTGGAGAGCAGGTAGATAGGAGAAGGTCGTTTTGCTTCTGCTCAGGCACTTGTGCCGCCAATGACAGGACTGTTCACATGTTGAAGGGTTTGGGAGTGCTGATGGGAGCTCAGAAGAGACCCACACTGCCAAACTGAAAGAGCTTAGCTGAAGGGAAGGTTGCAAGGGAGTGTGACTGCAGGATATATATAATGTGATGAAAAAGGACATAACAAAAAAAGTGACACATTCAGACTAGAGAGAAGGTACTCGTGTTAAACGGAGGGTGTCAGAAGAAGCTGCCAAGGCAAGCATGTTGCTCTGCCATTTCCTCGTGGCTTCAAATCAACTGTAGTTGCCTTTCAGGTAACAGCTTTAGTCAGATAATCACTGGGCTCAGTCTGGGGACACCTGGTGAAACGCTGACATAAGGAAGATCAGGTTTAGATCACGTCTAAGGTCCCCTCGTAGACTTTAACTCTGAAGTAATGAAAATTGTCTCTGAAGAAACATTGATAGAGACAGTGTATGAGAGGAAAGGATCAGCTGGGGATTTTCTTCTCCCCCTTGTTCATGTAACTTGAATTTATTTGCTTCTTATCTCAAGCTTGGTAGGTCTCTCACTCTGCAGAAGAAAATAAGTTTTGCAAAGGAGAGCCCTGAGGCATTTTAAAGGGCATTCAGCACCTGTGAGTACTTGAGGACATTCAGCACCCGCTCTGACCCAGCTGCCATCTGGGTGCCATACAGCTGCATTGGCACAACGTTACACCTGAGCTCAGAAGCCACACTGAAAGGCTTGTCCTACACACTTCAGCAATTCACTGTGTCCTCCAAAGTAACACAACCCCTCCAACACCTAGCAGGTCAACGTGCCACTGCTGGGGATGGAGATGTCAAATCCGAGTCTGTGCCCAGGTCTGGGGAGCTGGACAAACCACTTGCCCGTGGATGTCCCTCAGTGGGGTTGGGCACGTCCACACCAGCAACCATCCTGCCCAGCAAAGCATCAAAATAAGAGCTCTGTGCTGGAAATTTGTCTGTATGATTTTTTTGTGGAGTTTTTTCATATTTTTTAATCTTTTTTTTTTTATATTTTAATCTTTAGATTTTCTTCTCAGTGTATAATTGCTATTTACAATGAATTCTTCCTCTCCTGCCCTTTGAAGTGACCTTTGCTCAGACCTGCTGGCCTCGTCTCCGGGCTGCAAGGGAGACAGAATGACTGGAGCAGCTGGGACTTCTTCAGGTCAGGGAATGTGGTGGCAAATATGGCTGTTTTTTGCAATAGACTGTAAGCTTCAGTCCAGTGGGTTTTTAAAAGTATTATCAGATGTGAAAGGCTACATTTAAAAATGTATAAGCAGGGACTTTCAGCACTGCATGCCCTCATTCATAATTCACCAGTGCTCATATCTAAAGAAAATTTGATATTTTTACAAGGTAAATGTACTTAAAAACCTTTCTCTACTTTGCAGTGAATGCGCAATTAAGTGAACTTACAGAAAAGAAGGAGGGGGAAGCAAGGTTTAGAATAGGGTTGCTCAGATAGCCATGAATCAGCTGTAATTTTCATGTAATTCAGCTGTGATTGGGAAATGTTGTTGCATTCCTGTTCATAGTAGTACAGTCATGGGTTTGGTGCTGGTAGAGTGACTTTTCTGAAAAGATCTCCAAATTCTTGGCTGGTGACTATTATTATCTGTGTCTTTATGCCTGAAGCAAAGGAGCTTGGTGGAGAGGAAGGAGCAGTGTCATTCTCATCTCGACCTGATGTGCCAGAGCCACACACTGCTGAAACCAGTTCAGCAGACTGGTCTGGCCTGAAAGTTGCACCAGAGTATCCTAATACCTAAACCAATCCCAAAGACCTGTTGATATGTAGGTATGAGAGAGAGGTCTGTAGATGCTAAACTAGACTTGGCATGGAGCAAATTGTCCACTGAGTATAAGACCATTTTCTCAGCAGACCAAACAAAAAGGTGATGCCATGTCACTGCCTCCTGCCCACAACCACGAGGTCTCACTTTGCTCAGCTGTGGTGGTGAGCTCAGCCTGGGCTTGCTGATTCCTGCAAGCTAAGAGAGATTCACTTGTGCTGCTCACTTTCTTCCCATGGAGCAAGGATGAAGGCTGAAGTTGTCCAAGTTTTAAATGATCTTCCAACACATTTCCTTGGAAGTAGAGACAAGGTTTTCCGATAACTCACTGGGAAAGGGTTATGGGAACTGTAGGCCAGAAGCTGAGTGGACAAGCTCTTAAGTTGGAGGAGACGTCAAGTCACAGCAGTTCAGGTCAGTTGTGCAATATAGTGGTTCACACTTCAGCTAAGCTACCCCAAGGCACAAGGATGTGCACACATGATTTAGCTCTGTTGCAAAGACACACTAAATTGATTTGTCCAAAGTCACTGTCTGCGGCAGAATAGGGAATGAGACTACAGTTCAGCCACAAGCTGAGTCTGACGTGAGATGCTGTAAGTGCTAATGCATTACACCAACACGCAGCGGCTCTCTGGCTCTGGGAAGGCTTGTGCTTGGCACGACAGATCTGTGCTGTTGTACCTTGAGGATCAGCTCCAAAAAAACTGGACCCTGGTCCATGAAGGCAGAAAGACTCTGGTACAGGACAGGAAGTCCCCTGGGGTGAGGACACTTAGTGCTGATGGCAGCACATAACTTTACCCAAGTACATCATGCTCAAGCTCCTGCTGACACCAGCCAGCTGGTACCCGCTAAGCTCCCACCTATACACGGTCTGCTCGCCCAGGCCCAGCATTGGCACTTGCATAGATCTGAGCTGGGGAAAGAACGGAGAAGATGTTTACTCTAACAAGAGATACCCACTGTTTCAGTCTCCACAGTAATTAGGAGCAAAGCACTTTTAAAGCACCTTCCCTGCACCTATTATCTAGGCACAGTGTGAGGTGCAGCCATTAATCAGACAAGCTGCTGGAGATAACTGCTAATTGAGAGCAGTCTGACTCCCTGAAGTGTCCCTCCCTCTTTCTACCCATGCTGAAATATGTAATTTGTTCTGTACATTGGTGTTCAAGAGCAGGTTGTGGCAGGTTGTGGTTTTTCACTTCTACTGGGCGGGAGGTTGGAGGAGGGGATAAGCAGTATTTATAAGGTAACAAAGCATGTGCGCGCTGCATGGTCCTGTCCACATCTATGCAATGGTGTGGATGCTGCATGTACATATTCCAGTTCTGCAGGAAGAGGTAAGAGAGGGTGGCTGATAGGAAGCGATTGGGGAATTTCCATGGACATCTGACTCTGAGTGTCCAAATCGGTGGCCACCAGCTCACCGAAGCAGTACCAGTATAAAGAGTGTTTCCAGCTGGTGTCAGAAAACTCAGCACGCTCAACTCATTCGCTTAATGCAGGATTGTGTTGCAATATCCAGTACTTCAACAAAAGGAAAACTTTCTTTGCACTCTCTCTTAAAGTCAGAGAGCCACTTGTGGGTGAAAGTGCTGCTCACTAGCAGAGCTCTGAAGCAGGACTAGCTGAGACTGCATGGAGAAATGATGAAAAAATGTAATCTCATGTATGGCTGGATAAATCAGGTGGAAAATTCATGGAAAGCACTGAAGTTGCAGCACAGTGAAACCAGAGTAAGAGGAATCAGTCAGGTCCCATGTCCCAGATGTGCTACACCACACTCAGCAACCTCCGGACAAGGTCGCTGCTACCTTGAACACTGCAAATCAGCACCTGCTGCTTGATTTTCTAGCCAAAATCATCATTTTCATCCTCATTTTCATTTTCTGCAGATGGATGAATATTTTCCCCAACATGATCATGTGCAAAGGGTGCTATTAAAAACTGCACTAAGTCAGTTAATTCTGACTACGAGAGACTTTTGACGTGGCAAACCCCTCTTAGGCACTCTTATCCTTCTTCTTTGTTGCTGGCTCAGGTGGGTGAAGAGAGGCATTAGCAGTTGGGACTCCTTTGTACCAAGGTGGATGGGACAGTGACAGTCCCCTGCGTTGCATCTGGAAGGGGGTGGGGAACCATCACTGGTTGGACCCAAGACAACACTTTGTGTGGGGTGTTCCTGGTTGGTTTCCTGCCCCAGCACAGTTTTATTATCCAAAGAGAAGTCTTTCAGAGGAAAATGTAAGGAAAAAAGCCTCTCTCCCTAACAAGGCATTTGGGGACGGTCTCTGTCTAAGCTTGTTCCCATGTATTCCTCAACTGGATCTGGCTTTTTGTTCCCTCGCTGCTCAGTTCTTTGTCCTTTAGGAGTTGCCTAGGACTTAGCAATAAAAGCCTGCCTTGTTCCCTCAAAGGATCAAATTCATTTGGCCCGTTTTCCAGCCTGATTGATGTTTATATCTATTAATTGTTTTCCCTCTCATTTCCCGACTTCCTACTGATATCACAGAAAGCCCTGAAGAAAACAATCTTTGATGGAGAATAACATATTTCAGAAGACAACTTCCCACCTGCAATGTTTGTGGATAATTAGAAGATTGAATATAAACAGCTTGCAAAGCTGCTTTTTAATGTATTTTTCCTTCCATTACTTAAAATAGTTCATTTATCTGCGCATTTTAGACATCCTAGGCTCTTTTCCATGCAAAAGACAGAGGTGACCCCCTCTGCGCCTGTTGTCTATGTCCTGCCAACTGTGATTTTAAGCAATATCAAATTTTTAGCATCATGATGATGACTCTTGGTGTTTATGTACTGCTTTATCTTCCACATGCATTAGCAAGTGAGAACAGATTAACCCACGCACTTCCCAAGGCAGACAGGTCCTGTGAGTTTCCATAGATGGACAAATTGAGGAGAAAAATATGCAGTGACATCACAGATCATAGGAGGAATCAAGATGAATTCTGGAACTGGAGATTCTCCTACCCAGTAACTTTTGGCTCCAGATGAAGGTACACATTAATCACAGAGGGGGACCTTAGCTGAGTCAGGTTAAGGTTTTCAACTTTTAACAAAGCCAGAGCTGGGAATTCAGTGGAAAAAGCCCTTCAAGTCACTATATATGGCAAACTCATATTCAGGACAGATGGTATTTTCTAAAAGTAGCTGTTTACTCCTAGAATTACTCTTCTTCCTTCCTGTGGCATTTCTTCCTCATTCTGTGGTGCTTCTGCCCACAAACTTATCTTTTTCAGCATATTTCTGGTGGCAATTTTAACGATCTTTAAAAAAAAAAAGCAACTATAAAAAAACCTCTCTCCCTGTCTTTGTCTTCTTACCTTCATGGTCCTCTCCGGCAATATCCTGTCCTAATTATGGATAAATTTACAATATTTAGTTATTTTGGAAAATGTCTTTTGACTTCATATAGGAGGTATAATTAGCAGCTTAGTTCATCTTGCTTTTTGTTCAGCTAAATGTCACACTCTCTATTTGTGTTGTTGCTTTTGTTTCCATCTAAGTAAGGAAACCAAGAATAGACTGCAAAATGAAATATATCTTGTTTTGTTTTCTTTTAGAAAACTGCTTTCAGCTGCGCTCTCTTCCTTTCACCTTTCGCAAAGGACGGCAGCCTGTTTCGGATCTCTGCCACCGTGACCTCTCCGTTCTGACAAATCCTGTCTGTTTTTACACCAGTGTGCAAATCAAGAGAGATCAGGATTTGGCCCAGCAGACCCAACAGGAACTGTACACAGGGCTTGACCCAAATTGTTAGACATCTTTTGAGACAGAATGAGACTCAATTAAATACCTTGAAGGTGTTGTTCTGTGTCAGCCTTATAGTCCTGTGACAAGACTTGGCTTTTGTATTCCTCAGTCACAATCTTGAACATTAGATTTTCTGTTATTTAAGCCATATTTTCTTTCAGTTTGGACGACGGTGACTCTCCACTGGCACCATATTCATTAAACGGCCTCTAATTCCATAGCAGTATTCAAAAGTGTTGCTCATTAAATCTTGGAAAGCAGACAACCTTTCCTCTTGTATGTTGGAGAGGATGAAAGCGTTTGCAAAAGTCTTCCTTATAGACATAGAAATAGTCCCAGAAGCACAGCGTTTTTTTCTTCCCATTCGACATCATAGGTTGCTCTGCTAACGATTGCAACTAATATTGTCTTATGTTATTTCTGGATATATTTACAATAACCCCAGAATAATTTAACAGAGATTCTTCTCTTCATATAATTAACAAGCATTCTTGCTCTAGCATCTTATTGGTACCCATCACCCTGGTTTCATCACTCATTTCAGAAATAAAATTAGAGACACAAATGCTGAATTTTGCACCATTCACAATGCCGAATTTTGTTTTGTCTGCTTTTATCTTTTAACTCTACGCTTGCTATAAAATTAAAGACATCCCAACTCTCAAATGATGTAGTTGCACTTATTTTAGGGATAATGGAACTGCAAATACAGTTGTTAACACGTTTGCTTGAGAAAGAGGAAAAAAAAAATACGAGAATTATTGTTAGTACTGCAAAAGAAATATGGAAAAAGCGCTGGCTTCAGCTTACGTGTAATATGTGACTGAAAAAATGGAGCCAAGTGGGAACCTGAGGTGCCAACCTGTCTGCAATTAATCCTGGCTCACCAAAGCTTGAGAAGCAGATTTTCAGCTGGTATATATTACATAGCACCCTGCAATAGACAGGCAGTGGCTCCATTCCCCTGGCAAAACAGTTGTCTGTAAGAGAAGAGTTCATCTGTGCAGGAGACAGTTTCCTCTGAGGTTATGGACTGTGCTCCTGCAGAGGAACGGGGCTGTGGGAAACCCCCCTGCTTGCTGCTTTGATCCTGACATGGAAGTGCTACTTCTTGGGCTTTGCCTTCTCCAGTGGAATCAGAGTAATGGGATCAGTTAAAGGGGAAAAAAAGCCCAACGAAATACATACTTTGCTATGTGCATGCTGCATTGGCTGAGCAAAAGCACCCGTGACAGGTGCCAGTCAGGCAGGGCAGAACTGGAAAGTGCCCAGATACTCCAACAGCAGCAGCAGTATCGTTACTGCAGCCTCACAGGCTGGGCAGGAATAAGCAGGAACAGAATAACAGTTTTCAGTTAAAATGTTGTAAGGCCGCTTCTTAGGAAATAGCTGTGTTTATGGACATTTTCAGCATTTTCTTCTCGTTCTTGTTAATTTTTCCCCTGTGAAAGAAAATCTCTTTTCCTTACTGTTCATTTAACTTTGAGTCTTTGGAGTGCTATTTTCATAACCACATTGTTTAATTTTTCAAAAAATGATTACGCTTTCCCAGATGGTGCAGGGAGTGGGATTTCAGCAGAACACAAATCCCACTTCTACTGTTAATTTAAAAGAATGCTGCTGAATTTCCAGTGGAAGATTTTGTCCATCTTCCTTGCCTGGGTGGGACCATTCTCCAGGTCTCTTCCCAGTGTCCCTGTCCCTGTTTTTGTTTGGGTTTAGTCTTGTATTTCCCCCTCTATTTTATGTGAAAGCATATAAATTCTCTATTGAAGTAGTTGCCTTACACCCAGTCAGGTTTTCACCATCACAGCCTTTTAATAAACCTGGACATGTAGAACTTCAACAGTCTTTAAGGGTGGGAAAAAGCAGCTTCTTTCATTCACAAGCACCAAGCATATTATGGCAGTCAGGCTCAGACCGACGGTCTCATGAACAATGCTTATTTCCACTATTGTTCATGCTCATGCCAAAGATTAATGTCTTTCCCCACAGCAGCCTACTTGTCTGATTTATTTCCGTGTATGAAAGGGACCCTACCCGGGGCTCTAGCTCTGTGCAGTCGTTGCAAGGACATCCAATTATCAGTTCATCATTTCAGTTTGATTAAATGATAGTTATGATGAACAGCCCCACTTGTATTGTGTCCTCTGATCTTTTGTCTTGCTATTAACACACACTTAGCACTGGCTGTGCAAGGAGAGGTCCTTGCCTGAATGCAAAGCCAGCTGAACTCAAGAGCCTTTTTAGTGACTTCAGGGGACCTTGGATCCAGCCTCTGATATAAGTATCATAGGCTGGTAGACATAATAATTTGCTTTTTCAATCACAGGAAACTCCATGCTTCTACATACAGCCAGCTCAAACAAATACATATTCAAATGAGAGCACACCATAGGTGGGAAGATAAATATAATTGCACCCAATTTTGTGCTTTCACTTGTCCTCTAGGAGCTAAAATGAGATTTTTAATATACTTATTATGAATATGTGCATCTGCTCTGCCATTTTTGCATAATGAGCACATTCCTGATACTTAAAGAATTAGCTTCCTCTCTCTCTAAGAGATAGGCAAAATGAGGCATGCTGTTACTCATGTATTTATTTATTCATTCATTATTTTTTGCCTGAAGCATACTGGGCAATCCATCTTGTTCTCAGGAAAACCCCAGGGGATATGGAGAAGACTCAGCATTCAGCTCTGAACTCAATTATCACAAACTTCATCCTATAAATTAGAACATGTTGCAGAGACTACAGCTCCCCATAGTACATTTCCTTAAAGAGAGAGAAAAAAATGCTTTCGGACAGTTGCCTTGGGAAATGCAGGGGAGGGAAATTATCCAGCCTCCCCCAGATCCATGCTGCAGGAAGACAAGGGGCTGCTGGCTGCAATTCCAAATATGTTTTGCCACATCATGGTTTCATACACTGAGCAAAGTCCAAAGCAGCAGCTATAAACATGGACAACATACATCAGCCTTGACTCGAGTATCTGGAACTCAGACATGATCCTTCCCTGAAAGGAAAACAACTTTTCTTGCTCAAGCAAACCAAATCGTGAGCTTTTATTTCCTCCTTCAATGACTCAGAGGATAGTTCTAAAAATATATTATTTTCCAAAGTAATTCAGATGCTAGAAAGCCATCAGGAGACCACCTATAGCATGTATCCCTGCAGAATGAATTACGTTCATTATAAGTGACACATATCGCTTCCACAGTCTGCCAAAACCTGCTCCACAACTGCACGATGTGCACCAACACCTCTGGACACTACAACAAGGCCAGTTTTCCAGGAAAATATCACCAGCTCTCAGGTTTTTAAATGTTTGGTAGCACCAAACTCCCCACTTGCTAACAGATCGATACAGCCGGTATTTTCCTTCAAGTGATGTTCGTAAGCAGATGTGATTCGTAACCAGGGTGATTGTTGTAGCCCTCTTAATGACTTCATTTACAGCAAAAGCTAGACACCCACTTGTGCCTGGTAATAGGGGAACAGGGTGTGCAGATTGTGCTGATACACATGAAAGCTGTGGTGGTAGGACCTGCTCTTTGAAACCAGCTGATGTTGGTGCATTGCTGACCTTTTCATTCCTTTGCTTTACTTAAATAGTGGTCCTATTTAAACATGTTTCCTTGCTTTATATCACTTTTTAAACTTATTTGCGTTCTGACTTAATCTGGACAACTGCAGTGGTCCTTGTTGCAGTTAAGAGACACTATTCCTGGTATCTCTGCAGCTTTGCACTGAAGGCTGAAAACCGAACGATGGGCCCAAATAGCACAGATAACCCACCCCACTGTGTTGTGCTGGTTTAGGTGAGTTGCTGCAAAGGGGTTTGAAGGCTGATGAATGAACAAGCAGCTTGTTGCCTGGCTGAAGTGGTGCCTAATGAGTCAGTTCACCAAGATTTCTAGCAACACAGGGGAATGTGGGAGGAATGTGTGAGGAATGGACTCTCAGGCTGCTGTGACAGGCAACATACCTGCGAGTCGCCAGCACTCAACGTCTGAATCATCCAGTCTGGGGTGCAAAGTGTGGAGACCTGGCGAATAAGTGTCTGAACCTGTTAAAATGCTAATCAAGCATAACAGGCTTGAGGTGGGATGCTCTAATAACAGTGAGGATGTGAGAGATGCTCCCATAAATATGCAGCAGTCTGCCAGCTGGTTTGTATCCTCTTTGCAGACTACACAGGACTGTATAGTCCATCTATTTTTCTTATGAATTCTTAGCCTCCCTCCTTGGTAGGTAACATTTATTTTCACCTGTTGCAAAACTGAGCCCCATGTAAATAGCTAAGGGGTTGCTCTTTAACCAGTAACCACACATACCACCACCAGGTCAAATAAAACCCTGATACAACCATTAAGGTCTTTTAATTTTTAACATACTTATTTCCAGGGTGTTTCCCAGAAGCTTGGGTGAGCAGCTCTGTACCTCTGGCCCTCTGCAGCTGTTCTGGGCTTGATCCAAAGAAACTTGAAACCACTGGGAAGGTTTCCATTAACTTCACTAGATTAGGTCCTCTAACAGGAAAAAACTCATCATTTCTGGGAAATGTGGAGTCTTTGTGGGATGGCTCTGCCGCTGCCTATTTAAGAGGTGAAAAAATTCACTGTGGGGACAATGTATCCTGAATGCTAAAAACCTGTTTTTCCACTGGAGCTGTCATTCAAACCCCTCAGGCATGACAGAGGTTTTCTAACCTTATTTTGGCTTCTTCAGAAAGAAGAGCTTCCTTCCACTTCTTGCCTCAAACCTGAAGACAGCCAACAGGTTCCTCTTGCTTACCCTGCTCTTAGCAGCTCCTAAGAGCATTTAGGACAGCAAGGAATCAGGGGGACTCACACAGCTGACTTTCTAGTTACTTTTTTTACTTCATCTGTTGCCAACACATGGAGGAAAAAAGGCACAACAGCTACCATGGCAGAACCAGCCCCTCCAAACACTTTGGTGTTATAGCAATGCTGAAGGACCAAAACACCAGTTTCAGTGCAACTTTCAGGATAACTGAAGCCAGGAGGATCTGTTGGTACTGAATCAACAAGACTTGTTCTTTTCTTACACCAGACAAGTGGGTTCCTTGTGCCAACAACACTTGCAGTCCCTCCTGATGAAGAAAAGAAGGGGTTTGCTATACTGAATTTAAGGAACAAAGTTCAGCAAGGCTTTTCTACACATACAGAGGCAGGGTCTTCATCTGTGCAGGTACAGATAGCACAGAAGATGTCCTCAAATATAGCCCTCAGATGGGCAATGAGGGTAAGGCAAGGCACTTGGTCAGACTGTTATGAATGGGCTCTGGAGGAATAAGTGATTTCACAGGAATTATCACACAAGCTCCTATAGAAGTCTACTAAATGTGCCACAAAGTGAGGGCTCTGTAGGCATGACCAATGTAAGGAAACTTGCTGCAAACAGTTGAGTCTAAAGGCGACTGCCAGCATTTAAACGAAGCTCCAATTACAATGCAGACTTGCCTATAGATGCCCAATTTATAAATAATTAATTTTGGAGTTTATTCAGGCTAAAAAAGCATCCATTAAAAATGGAAATCCAGTGCAAATCACTGAAGCAAACAGCTAGAAATATAGAGAAGAGATAAACAATAACAATAAATTATTTAAGCCTATAGCTAAGGAAGCCATGAGAAAGTCAGAGACTATTCATCTGTAAATGGGGCAGGGAAAGAAGATAATGGGCCTAAATCCTGCTTCTGTAAAACTCTCACTGACTTCACTGATTAGGAAGGAGTTGCTTAAAAATCAGCAGAAAGGGTTCTGATTTGGTCTGGAAAACGATGCAAACTTCACTCAATGGACTAACCAGAAAAGCCTTTTCTTGTCACTGTTTCTAAAGGGCTGCCTGTGGCAAAGACTCCTGGTACTACTCTAAGAGATTACACAAATTGTTATGGTGAAGGACTAAGGACGATATGCTGGAAGGGAAGCCGCTTGCAATTTCGGATAGCCTGATTTGCTTAGTTTACTAATCAGAAGAGGATTTGTCCTCCATTTCCAAAGCTCAGCCTGAGATCAGAGCAGTAAGTGCTGCTCCTGGCTTATGTATCAGTGTCTGCAAGAAAGGAGTTGGCCATCAACTTGCCTTTGTCATTTGGGGTTTGTTTTTTCCCCCCACCTTGGGCTTCCTCAGCTGCATTGCTTGCATTTTGCTGACAGCTTTAACTTTGATTTGTCATTAAGCTGTGCGTGAGGATTAAGAAGATGCATGCAGGTTGTAGTCCTCGCTTGATTTATGGCACCTTCTGCAGGCATCCAGGTGCTCCAGCGAGCAACGCCGACGTACAGAGATCACTGTATTTCAGCAGACTCCAGCAACCACCTCTGGAGTGACACATGGCTGGTGTTAGTACAGCACCAGCAGTTGGAGGGATGAGATTTTAAATTGTCTGTCTTTTGGGTAGGATCTATCTTAAGACACCCTGGAATGTATTTTGAAATTATGTCAGGGTCAACTAAAGCATGTAGGTGGTTTTGTACATATGTCTATCAATCAGTGGGCACCTTTCTAGAAGAACTGGCAGAGGAATTTATGTAGGGATCCTAATGCCATACATTACTGTGGCCAAGGCACAACATGACCCAGATTCCCACATTCGTAGAAGTGGAGAGTGCTCTGACCTGACACCTCCAACTTCGAGATATTCTGCTTTAGCTCAAGCTGCCAATTCCATCTGCAAGCTGCTGGGTTTGAGCCCATATCTGAGCAATATTCAAGGCATAAGACATGCTACTTCTGACAGGGGACAGGGGCTGATCGTGTATGAAGGTCATCTGCAAGAGAAGAGCTGATCTCCCAGCACGTAAGTCTTCATATAGTGGATTGGATACAAATGTAGGCATTCCTCTCATCCTTCTTCATGTTAACTACATCAAAGTTGCATAAATGGAAAACCTTGGAAAGTATTTAATATCTCTAAAAAGATGGACCAGCAGATCGTATGTATTCCAGCAGCTCTTGAAGACAATCTCTAGACACAAACTTTTGCCCTGACCTTGCACTAGAGGAAGAGGTACTGGTACTCTCAAACCCATAGCCTCCTTTTTGCTTATGTTTCATTTTCACCCATTACCAGAGCTGGTCTGACCTCAGTTCTCAGGTTTTTTGACTCACCAAATTGAATTGCTTTGAATTTTTTTCTGGACAGCCCCCAGAAGCATTGGATTGGTACTTTACTGATGCAAATGTAGAAGCAAGCAGATAATTCAGTTTGATCTGGTCACAGACTGAGTTATGGCTGGAGGCTACCTATGAACCACATTTAGCACTAAAAAAAATTCTCAAGAAATCCAGCAGCTTCTAACTTGTAATAACTTGAAATTCCATGTGAAAACTTGTCCCAGGCAACTGAACATTTCCTTCAAACACTCAATTTACATTTTAAAAAGAATCTTCCTTGTGCATGTTCATTTCTGCATATTGAGCCCCAAACATTTTAGTAAACAACCACTGGCAAGAAAATCACTAGAAACAACCAATAGCTGGAATAATTTCTGGAAAATTAATTTGTGGTCATACATTCAGTACTAGAAGAAAGCTTGCTCCATCAGGATGCAAATTATCAAGGCTCTAGTATATGTCCAGCTCCAAGCTGGGAACTCAATATGCTTAGGCTGGGGCCACAAAAGCCCTGATGCAGGGACAGTCTTCAGGTGGAGTCTGGATGTGTTAAGGGGACAGTGTAGCTGCTGTGATGGAAGCGAGCACGACATCCCCCTTGGACCTACAGGTACCATTTACAGACCCACTAGCAGGAACCACAATACCCTTTGGACACTCCTCCCTTTAATGCCCACATAAGACAAGTTCATTTTCAGTGCAGTGCCTGAAGGCAACAGTCAGGCTGAAATCCCAGTTTCCTGCCTCCTACACAACGCTTCTTGCTGTTGCTTACATTGCAATCTCCTTCAGGCTTGCAGCTTGTATATCCATCATGGGCTCTACCCGGTACTGCTGATCACAACAGCGATATCTAATTCAAACAATGAGAGCTTTTTTTAAAAAAATTGTGTGAATTTCCTTTGATGCTTAAATAACAGAAAAACAGCAAAACAAAATGAGGCTGTCATCGGAATTACTCAGGAGAATACAGTAAGCTATTCTAGGCTGTCAGATACAGTTGTAATTAAGTGCTTTTAGAAGTATAATATCTATTTTTATCTGTTATTTATTGTGCATACTATATTTATTGTGCTGAACTTGTTATGCCCCTGATAGACTACTGCAGATTTCTTGGTATGTTATTGCCTAGGTGCTGTTTCTACAGCCATTTTGAGATTCAGAGACAAACCAAGTGGATTCTGACATTTATTTATCTTCTTAGAGTGAATCTTTTTGTCTGGTAGATATGTAGGACTCCTAAAGAGACGTTACACTGTGTCGTGCTAATCCTCCTTAGTTCATGGATTACTGACCTAACGCACAATGACAGCCCTTTCAGAGCCATTGCCTCGCGCTGTGGTAATCTGCTGTCACACGTGCGTACTGAAGTGCATGACCTCTGCACATCAAACCCCCAGCGTCCTCCCTACAAGAACCCCAAGAATAAACCGTCCCTGTGCAAAGGCACCCCCAGATTGTACCTAGTGCTGAGGTAGCTCAGAAAGCGCGCGTTGCCTGTAGAAGGATACATTTCACTCTGGCAGAGCAACGCCCTTTTCCCAAAGGCTCTCAAAAACCCATGATCTTTTCAGGAGAAATTCAGGCCAGCCACTAGCTCTGCCTTGGGGCAATGCAGATGCACCCTGAAAGCAGAGGTTTGCCCCTTCCTGGGCTGTACAGAGCTATTCGCAAGGCTGCGTTAGCCCCAAGCGCTGAAAGGCAGAGGCACAAGTTCACTTCCCCACTCCAGTGTCCCATCTGTCATGCCCACTCTCCCCTGCCCACATAGAAAAGAAAAACTAGAACAAGGCAATAAGTTTTTTCCCTTCTCAAACACCTAGAAAATTAATAGAAGTCAAAGCTCTAGCTACCTGGCAGCATGAATGCAAACATACCAGAGCTTCCTGGTAGACATCGAGAAGCAACTCCACAGCTTGCTTAGCTAATCAGCCCTTCTGCTTCTTGAAATAACTCCCAGATCAATCCCGTGTCCTCGGCTCCCCCCGGCCACACAAAGAGCCATGAACTCTGCATTCACTGCCTGAGCACCCTGCGGTGTATTTAGGCTTGCACTGCTCAGGTGTGGTTAATTCACCCCAATTTCTCATCAGAGAGCACGGAGGAAAAGAAACCTCTCCTAGCTTCTTAGCTAGTATCTCCTTTCTTCCAAGATGCTTGCACATCTCATCCCAAAGAAAAGCCTTGCCTTCAGCTTTTTAGTCTGTCTAATTTAGGACTGGAAAGAAGAAGAATTTTTATAAGTCTAGAAAGCTGTAGCACAGAGCTTGTAAGGGGAAGCATCAAAGTTCAGGAAAGGAAAGAAACTGGAGATCCTACAGAGCTGGTTACAATATGGCAAGGATGAGCGACCTTTAGTTAATTATTCTATAGCAACACTACCAATTCTGCTTATAGAAATTCAGGATCAGGTTCATAACGGTGAGTTTATATCCCTGACAGCACCAGGCAGCCTTTCGCAGAGTCCTTCAGCTTGAACCACCCTGCCAGGAGCTCCTGACCTACAACCTAGCTTCTAAAGGACAAAGACCTTTGCTATATCTGCTCATCTCCGAGCTAAGAGGTTGCCAAGTGCTGCTTTCCAAAAGAAAACCAGCTTTGCAGACCCAGAGTCTCTGACTGACTTGACCCAGAAGCAGAAAGCAGAGCTGTGGCAGGGAGGTGATTTTACAGCCCCTGTCTGCTGTCCTGGCACAATCTCATAGTGAGAAAAAGCTGCACCTGCAAAAAAAACCATAGCCAGGCATTAAAGGATAAAGCAGGGATAATATCACCCATTTCATCTTTTAAAAATCCTAAGTTTTGGGCTTTTTGGCTAACAGAGAGAGCGAGCTGCAGCGGAAGTGCTGCATTAGAGAGAACATCCTCGCTACCACAGGTGGGTCTTGGAGTGGAAAAAAGCCAGGGGGTAACACAGAAATTTTCCAAGTTCATGGACACTTGTGTAATCTGAGATGTTCTGTTGTCTTTGGATGCCATGTATGTAAGAATCATGGGAATTTGAAACGGGCAGTGAAATGGTGAAAGATGTGTTTTATAGTGATAATATATCAACCTAAGAGAATGAGACTATGTAGCAGTTCTTTCTCTCATTCATAATTTTAATATGCTGAAATGCCTAAATTTTAGTCTATCTGGCTACAAGCTTTTAAAGTATATGTTTATAAATCCTGGAGAAGACAGACATAAAATGAAACGAATGACAGCTTTGAACTATAGCTGTGATGAATATTGTCATAATAAATTCTCTCCTCCACCCAAAAGAGCGATAAGGGATTCCTTCTGTTTTCGCAAGTCTAATACAGCCACTTCTTCAATTTATAGCTTGCTTTTGGGCTGAAAGTCTCCACACATATTACATGAACTCAGCTGTAAATTATTCGAAACAATTTGACTGAGAATACCACATTTCTAGATAATTTAGGCTGAGATTTTCTGGGTTGTGCAAGGGCTTTTGCTACCCAAGTCAGAGGCACTGATGTATCTAAATCCTCTGGGCAGTGTGTCAAGCCATAATCTTTTAGAGGTGTTGCTCTACAACTTGTTTCTACAGCTATAATTGCAAGAGGAAAGGATGCTGGAATGATAGTCAAAACAATGCTTTCATATGAAAGAATAGCCATTTTCAACACCATGGTGCTTATCGCAGTTGTAATGGATATTAATCACCAATTCTCTACTTCAGCTCGACTGGCTGTTGCTACAAAAGGGGACGACAATTTAAACAACTGCTTCTGGAACACTTGGCTGGTGTGCCCAGCTTTGCTCTGAACAAGATTTCCAGTGAAAAATGAGTCCATCCAGACACAATGGCTACACATTTTGCCATATCTTTATTGCACTTTTACCACGTTGCAAACAATTCCACAAAAATGCTGCAAAAGTAAGCCTAGAGCTGCTGAAAGCAGCCTTTTACCCATATATGTATATATTTACACAAAACTATCAAAAGCAAAGTTGAAAAGCAGCAGCTCAGCTATGATACTCTAGAAAGATAAGAGCTGCCACCTCCTTATGGACAAATAGTACAACTTGTCATTTTACGTCACTTTGTAAAACCAACATTCAAGTATTCCTGTCAATGCACAATTAGTGAAATTCCCTTCCGGTAACCACTGTATTTATTATTATTATTATAATTATTATTTTTTGCCTTTAAAAGTTCATAATGCCTTAACCCTTTAAATGCTGAGTAGCTGGGGGAAAAAAAGCATTCAATTTAAATAAGATACAGTGGATTAGAGCACTTAAAGGGTTAACACAAAAGAATAAGTGGACTGTCACCACAAATAAAGTGTGAGTCACAAAACTATGCCGTCCCTCTTAGTTAAATTTGGTAGGTAGGTCTGGGGTTTCATAGATATACCATATATAAATACAAAATATTAAGTAAAGGCCTCCTTTCTATACAAAAAGGACAGGAGGTGTTTTGCTATCAGACTGCTGTCTGTCAATGATCTGAGTATTTTCTGAATCTTTTCATAATCTCTCTTATTAGAACTAATGAAAAGCATCACATTAGACTTATTTTTCTTAATGAACTAATCCTTTGCAGAGTCTACACTTCACCTACTTTGGGAACAATTATATCTCATTTCTGAATTCACTGAATTCACAAAGTGGCATATACAGTCTTTTGCAAGACTTTTTTTTTTCCTCTTTGAATCTTCTTTACTTGGCTGGTAAAAACGTAGTCTTGCGATTTCACTACCTCTCAGGCATAACAGTGTTAGCATCAGCGTTAAAGTCATTTTCAACCACATTGTCATAACCATCCTTTTCTATACAGTCACTAACAGCCTTGAGGACAATCCGCAGCCGCCTGTCCATTGCCTCCAAGTGAGGCTGGTAGAGAATGGGAGCTATTTTATCTTTTAGTAAAGATTCCTTCATCAAGAGACTGAGTTTGTATTCCTCCTTGGCTAACAACTGTAATCGCAGATAGGTAGACTTCCTTATTCTAAGAGAAAAAGGAGAAAAAAATTGCAAATCAGTATTTTCATCACTATTGATCTCGACAGGGCTAAAAGGCTTATAGTCAGCATAGCCATAACAGTGTAAAAAACTTATTATGTGATCTGAAATTAGGAGAAGCAGGCACTGTCACAGTCCTGATGAGCAGCTGGCATTGTCACCTGGCCAGTGATCTTTGGGAGCCCTTAGAGGTGGAGAAGTTTTGGAGCACATCTCTACAGTCAAGTGCAGACAGCCTTCACGTTCCTCAGCTGGGTAAGGCATCAACTGGATCTGATGCAGCATTCATGGGGTCACGTCCATCTTGGCAGTGACACGCATGATGCACGTGGCATTGAGCTGGGTTGTGGCTGGTGGCAGCAAAGGCTCCTGCTGGCTGACCCTGCAGGGATGCCCTGAGCCTCCGCAGACACAGAGCTCACCCTGTGTCCCAGTCGTGTGAAGCTGAAACTCTAAATGTCACCTGTCCTCTCTGAAAATCCTGGCCATGGGCACTGTGGAAAGCCATTGTGAAGTACTTGAACAAGCTGGGGGAAGTTTTGCCACTTGACTTCCATGGGATGTGTATTTTGTCTTAATAAAGCCTCTCACACCAGCTCACAGCCACGCTCCTGCAGAGTCCTGATCTCAACAAAGCACTGAACATGTTAGTGCCAACGCTCAGGGCTAGCTCGGGTCAGGCTCCCTGGACAGGATCACATCTCCTCCTCTCCATGCAATACAAGATTCACTTGAACATTTCAGTCCTATTAGCGGAAACAACTGTATAACATGGGAAACAACTCCAGAGGTGAAACGTACCTGCAGCACTGGTTTAAAGGCACCAATATGGAAAGTTCGTCATGGGAATATTTTCCAAACCTATTTAAAGATAAGAGCAAAAACATGACAAAGGCTGTTTTAAAGACTTTTTTTCTTCTTTTTTTTTCCCCAGAAACACTATTAAAGATATTTACCCTCTTCCGTTATCTAAGTGGATAATAAATGTTTCATTTCCAAACTTCTCAAAGGTTTCATAGTGATGTCGATCCATGTTACCTATGGAATAAAGAGAAAAAAAGACCATTCTCACCCTGGCTTGCTACTGAGCCTGCCGGTCAGGGCAATACAAAAGCTACAGTTCAGCCAGAAGCCTAGTGCTCCCCAAACACAACAGCTGTGTACAGCAGAGAAAGCAACACATCTCCTGAGCTCATTTCCTTCTACTGTGGCAAGCCCGAAGTGTGCAATACTGGAAGATGGGCTGTTACACCTCTGGGAGCTTTTCAAGCTGTCTGTGGCTTTTCTGCTCAAGCTCTAGAGGACCCATCAGAACACAAAACCAACCTTCTCACCCTCCAGCAACCCCTCCTGGGGTGCGCCAAGGAAATCACTCTCAAGTACAGTGGCGTCTCAACTGCTCGGGGAGCCTGGTCATCTGTGAGGTAGCTATGTCCTAAGCCATTGGTGAAAACGAGCCCTGCTGCTCCAGCCCTGGGTCAGTACGGCATGCAAAGCAGCCATGGTACGCGTGCCGGGTGCAAGGCTTAGCTTAGCAAGGGGAAAATGCATCCTTCAAGCAGGGTTGTTAATCCATATGACTTTGTTAATATTGTGCTAAACTTTTTGAATCATGAACAAACATCCTGGTTTTCCTCTAATAAGAACTTTGTCCCAGTTTCTGGCTGCCTGGAAAGCTAAAATGATATTATGGCTCTAACATATGGATCAGGATGCCACTGCAGTGGTATAGCTGAACAGGTCTCTTTGGGCACCTATGGCAGGTAGACACGTGATGTGCTTTTTAAGGTCAATGTCTATGAATTCTGTCTTCGTGGTGGGGGTCTTGAGCCACTTTTAGATGGCACATATGGCTCCTGAGCTGTGATTTGGCCTCTCCTGCTGCAGCCTATTGCAGAAATCTCAGTAGTGGCAATGGCAGAGAATATGTCCATGCTGGCATGTGTCCAAGGATCAAGTATGTATGTTGGCACCTTACAGGTGTATTAGCTGTGGCAGAACAGGTTTCATATGAGAATGTCTTAGTGTTAACCAGTGAGTAGGCTTGGAATAGGTCACTATTACCTGCTTGTTAATAATTATTTTATTCTGATCAGGTTACATAAACAGAAAAAAACTTCATGATACATACCACGGTTCCCTTTGTGACAAAGCAACATCTCTTTTTTTTTCCCCTCTGACAATTTATAGAGCAAGCAGCAGTGAATACTACTGCAGGTTGAAAACAATGTGCCAGTAATGAACAGTCCTTGCATGTGCACCCAGGAGCCATACGCTACAATGGTAAAGCACTCACTAAAGCAAACTGTGAAGCCCTTAACTGTGGTGAAGGAGACTAGCCTGACCTGCGTTGATTATCACTCTGCATTTCTGAACATCTTTGTTCCTTTAATCTGCACTGATGGGAATACAAAACCATGCAGAATGGCACATACAGTAAATGCAGCTTCAACCAAGCTTTAGCAAACTGCTGAGCTATGCAGAGCGGTGTAGAAAGAAATGGTTCTTATTCTAATTAAATGTTGCATTTCATTTTTGAAAGAGATGAAACATACCCATTAGGAAATCAAAAACTGTCATATCCATTATATCCAGAATTCTGGTCCCACTGTCATATGGGGGTGTTTGTTTAACCTCTTCACAATAATCTGGATCAACTTCCCATCTGGAAAAGACAATATTTTTATATTTCATATGACACACAAAGCTTACTGAGTATTAAAAAAAAAATGTTATTTTGCAAAGATCTAGTTGTATCACTTTTCGACGGAGGGCACGGTCAGGCAGAGGCAGAAAATTCTTCAGGCTGCTTCCAGTAATGCAGGTGACCGATAAAGATTGTGACTGATGAAAAAGGAAGAAAAATCACAAGATTGAAAACTATCTGGCTAATAGCTTCAAGATTTAGGAGACCAGCTGCACCATCAGTCATATGATGAAAACATCTAGGACTTGTTTAGGGCTGCTGATAGCAGTGAATCTTTCTCCCTCTGACAGGACTTGGACAGGTCCCATTGCATCCTGTCAAAGCCACTGGAGGTATCTGTCCCACGGGGGAATTATGCCATTGAAGGTCCTTTCAGGTTCAGGACCATAAGCTGGAGCATCTCGCAAGTGTAAGTACTCTGTCCCTTCCCAGGAGCTGGACCCGCTGAAGAAATGCAGATGCTGTCCTAACCCTCAATGGTTTAGGTCAGGCAAGGGCAGTAACTGCAGCACTGGTTTATCTTCCTACCACCCTTTGCAGCTGGCGAACCCTTTGCTCACCACTACTCACTCTGCTTTCTTGCGCTTGTGGTAGGAACGTCTCCAAGGGTTTCTCCAGGTTTTCCTTTTAGCTAAAGATAGATCAGGTAGGAAAGCAGCCAGAGACCCTTCGATCTGGTCTGGTTTTCCACACAGGGCGTGCTCTGTTGAGCAGTAGTAGGAGCATTCCCCATAGAAGCAGATGTTGTTGGCTGGCAAATAAAGGAAAAGAGTTTTAAAACCTACCCTTAAATTAGTGTTCAAGAATTCATAAAAGCACTGATGTATGTATGAGCAGAAATAAATCTCAGACTCAAAACCCTGTTACCACACATAGTTTTCTTCCACTGAAACTACTAGTAAGACATTCATTTCAGTGGCTGGGATCACACCCTATGCTGAGCTCTCTGTGACTATTTCCAGTCTATTTATATTCCAAACACCCAAATTTTATTATTTTTTTAAATCCTTTCCCTTCTCCTTTCATTTTCCCAGACTGATACATCCTTTGGGGTATATTTGTTACCCCAGGCTGGAACCCCAAATCCCACAGCTGAACAAGTGGCACACGCTCAAAATTAAGTCACCTTTCAAAGTCTTGGCTCGTTTCTTTAAGAACAGACAACAACATTTCATTCATTTACTTGCTGGTATGAGAAGAACTGGCAGTTTTACTACGGAGAAGTATTTACCATGAAGACTCACGTGGGTGTGTGTGTGGAAGGTGGAAACAGCACAGATGTAACTCTGTCAGCACACATCCCAAACACAGATTTCTTTCTCCACACATCACATTACTCCAACAACCACAGAAAAAGAACCTGCAGCAGGTTTTGAAGCATGTGTTACCTTAAAACCACCCCAAAGCTGCCACCACATATTTCTGTACCAACAGGAACACCCACCTCTTTACAAGAACCCCCTTCCCATGTGAATTCACTGGAGGTGGGAGAGAGCAGCTCATCCTCAACCCCCACCAATGCTGGACTACGAACAAGAACAGGAGCACAATGCTGATCTTCTTGTTGGTGTGCTACAACTCTTTTGACATTGCTTTATGCACATAAAATGACATTAGAGGAAGACTGTGCCCTTTCCTTATGGTAATGCACAAAGCTGAGAAGTCACATTGCTTCCTAATTCCCCACAAGGCCTCTAAATCAAAATATTGCTTCTGAGCTACCTCCTTTTGGCAGGATCTGTATAAATGAGGCAGGAAGGGCTGGTGAATAGAGGGAGGTGATTTTCTGCCTGCCACAGAAGACCACGCGGCTCAGAAAGGTAAGCTGGTGGGTTTTCATCGCAGCAGTGCCCTGCAGCACGCCGCCCTGCACATCACCATGACATCCCCTCAGTCCAGACCCAACCTACAGCCAGCAAAGTGCCCGGCAGAGATGGCAGACTGCTGGTGGGCGATGTGAGGGAGGCGATGAGTCAAGAGGACAGGGAGCAATACCTGTGCTGGTATTACAGAGATAACAGGAGGGAGGGAGAAACAGGGCAAGGAGCTGTGACTGGGGAAGGAGGAGAAGGAGAACGTGGAAGAGCAATAAGCTCTCATGATGGTTTTGATTATATTAATTAATCATATTACCCGAGACAAGCTGCTAACCTTGGAATTACATCATATAATTGGACTAAAAGGCTGGTGTGTCGCTACTTGACAGTTTGTCCCAGCTTTTAATTTCCAAGGCCCTGTTGATGGCCATCAGATTTGCCCATTAAGTTGCGATTACGTTACTCTGGACATAGCCTTTTCAAAACCCTCTGTTGTGCCTGACTCATAAGGGCCACCCATCTATCTGTGCTCAGGAACAACTCCAACTCAAACTGTGTATTTACATTCACAGGGTTGGCTCATACCAGTTAAATACATCCTGACTCAGTCCAGAAATATCTACCCTGTGGTCAAAAACATTGTTGACAATTACTGAAAGAAAAGTACTTCAGGGAAGAGAAAATGAAGAACAGAAATTACAAAAGGAAGGAAGGGAGCACTCAGCATGTCTATACTTTTAATTTTGTAATTTAAAGTGTTTTACCATGCAGAATATCCTTTCTTAAAATTATTTTAAAAGCTTTTTCTTACATATAAGGCATACTTTGTCCCTTAACATTTTAATTAAAGGAACAGTAATTTGAGACTTCCCATGAGCTAAGAAGTGACCATGTCCTTGGCCAATAAGCCACTCAGCTTGGCTATTTCCTGTGAACCTTGGTGCTGCTCCTTACACGATACATCTATTAACTTCTAAACAGAAACCCCACTCATTTTTCCTTTTAAGCAACTCAGTAATAGAACCCGTATCTCTGAGAGTGAAGTTTTGAAAACCTTTTTACAAATTGCATGGGAAAAGAGCAATCACAGTTAGGGAAACTTGCATTGGAAGGGACTCTGGAGGTCTCTGGTCCAAGCTACATCTTCAGGCCAGCACTAACATCAGTCAGACCAGCGTTGCCTTCTCTTGTCCAGGTTAAACAAATTTGAAACCCTCAGCTTCTCCTTGTACACCAGATGCATGAGCTCCAGGACCATCTCAGTGGCCCTCCTTCAGACTCACTCATTTCATTAGACTAAAATCAAGTGTAAACTCAACATCTAGACAAACCCAGCCTAATGCAAGCCCTGGGCGCTCTGCCCTGCAGTCTATAACCTCTCACGAGTTTCCTTTTCAAAAATGGTATTGCAGCATGGACCTGGCATAGCTTTTGCAGGGCAAACACAGGTGCCTCAACTTTGCCTTTGATCATCTTGGCAAAACCAGGAGGGTTTCATGCCTCCCTGTGAACCTCTTCCATAATTCAGGATGCAAGTGAAGAGTTGTCCAAGCACCTCTGGGCAGCACTGCCAGCTGCAGATGGTCTGCAAACAGGAGGATCATACTGGGCCATTAGGAAGGTTGCGATATTCTCAGCCAATAAAAACTGGGGAAAAACATCAGTGATTTATACCCTTAAAAAAAATTATAGCAAAGTATTTCAATGGGTTCCAGGCTGCCACAAGGGATGATTTACAAGAAATTACATACAGATGCCGTTTGCTGCAGGCTAGCACAGAAGAGTTAGGAGATATAAACAGAGATATATAGAGAGATATATATATATTATTTCCCAGGTGCCTGCTGCCTTGGTGGGAAGGCAGGGCTCTACCCTGCGCTGCAGCGAGGGTTTATGTTTCCAGCGATTGGAAGCTGCAGTGGGGCTCGTGCTTGAATTCAGCTGTGTCAGCATCACCTGCTCGTCTGTGGAGGTAGGGAACCTATGCAGATTTATCTTGATCGCCTGAGACAATTTATCTTCCGGGGTTTCTATGACCTGACTTCCACCTGGCAGCGGGAAGCTGACGCTCAGTTATCTGCCGCTGTAACTGTTTTGTAAAGAGCAAAAGGCCCAGCAACGCCCTTCCCACACTATCGCAGCCTCTGCTGCTCACTATGTAAATCTGACCTTTCAAAAAAGGAATTATATTAAACACAGCATTTTGCACAGTGGGAAGATAAATACTGTGTTTAATAGTTTGCTTCTGAATTTAACTTTGGGAACAATGAAACCCTGTTCTGTATTGTCAACGAAAGCAACTGGGACTAATCATTTGACAGTAATCACACATTTGTATCCAGATAAATCTTCAGGAAAGCTCGGGGGCTATGGCAGTGATGGCATTTGCTGCTGCAGTGACACAGCTAGCACGCATGCTGCCTGCACCACGCCGGGCCGTTCATCCCCGCTCCTGCTGGGCTCCTTCCTCCAGCTATTGATTTTCCCACAGAGCTCCCATCGCCTGCAATGGGAGTCCAGTCCTCCGAGCGATGCCAGGATGCGTCCTGTCATTAAGATGGCAAACTTGCCGTAAAACCACAAGTGTGTTTCTCGGTGAGAAGTTACTTTCAATGGCAAAGCTTTTTCTGCCAGCTGCTATTGTCGCTGTGGGCTTAGACCTGTGGTACTTACTCTCCATGGCTCCTGTTCAATTTCTGAGGGTAGTGGAGGTGAAAGGATGCTGTATCTCAAGTTACTATTTAAGAAATTAACTGCTTTGATTGATACAGAATAGACACTCTGGTGTGTCTACCCTAGTTCTTATATACAGGCAGTGAGATGAAGCACCCTGAATTATCTGGGGAAACATTAATTTTTAAGGTTTCTTTAAAACGTAGAACAAAAAGAGGTACCAAATATAGAAAACCACAGTTCTCATTTAAGATTTCAAGGAGCAGTAGCAAGGCTCTTTGAAACCTAAGTAGGTGACCCACATTCTGCACAGCAGGCTGAGGGTGAAATTCCAGCTAGAGACACGAGCCCAGCGCTTCACCAGCAATCCCACGCTGAGCCGAGTTTGGTCTTTCGAGGGCAAAAATCAGAGGGAAAGGGGAGATGAGGTTTAACTTGAGTGTGGTCCTTCTCCTCCCATTAAAATTGCCCAGCCCATATGTTCTTCTCTCATAGGATACAGGTGTTTCTTTACAGACCCCTGTCCCTACATACACCTGCAAAAGAAGCAACCGCCAGGAATTTGTGCTCCTGCAGAGTGGGTAGAAATGGCAACAGCAGCAGTGCTGGCAAACCAGAAAGGGAGGGATGTTTATACATGCTGAAATGTTCAGATGCTGAGAATTTGCAACATGCAAACTCCTTCTTCATTAAAAACCAGAATTGTTTCCCCAAAGCACTAGAGGCAAGAGAATCCCAAGCAGTGTTACAAATGTCTGATTTTCATTATCTGAGGATGAATGGATACAATTCATAATGAAATCCATGCAAAAATCATGGTCTGGTGATCGAAACTCCAATTACAACAATTAAGAACCAGAGTGTCTGTGTACTCATCTGCACATTTTCTGTGCGTCACCCTGATAGCTGAACAATAATTCTTCTCAGGAAGAAAAGGAACAAGTGGAGATACCTTAAAGCAAATTGCTTGGCAGAGCAATTCTTTTATTGAGATTTGCATGACTGTTAATAGAGGACATTTAGCAAGCCTGTGTAACTGGAATACTGGAAAGAATCCTGAATATTTACTAAAGCAATGAATGAGAAGATCTTTCTTTTACCTGCTCAAAATAATAGCTAATTCAGAACTGCTATTGTTTGCTGAGAGGGGAAAAAAATATCCATAATCCCTTGGAACTGGTGAATATGAACAAAAACATAGTGCTTACTAGCTGCGTAACATTGATTTCTTTAAGCTGCTGCCTCAATTACTTCCAAAACGAAGGCTGACATCATTAATATGTCTCTTTTTCCTAGCAAATTACCATTCTTTTGTAAGAGTAGCAGGGCTACTGCAGTCTGCCCTACCGCAAAGGATGTAAAATTAATTTAAATAATTACTGACCTAATTCCATTTCTCATGTTTAGTCCAAACTGCCTGGAAGTGCACTTTTCTGCAATCTGCTTTCTCTCTGAACGCAGCCTAATGCATCGGCTGACCAGTTCGCTCGCAGACATTTCCACTTTCCAATGGAAGAAGCGATGCCGCTCTGCAGCGTGCTCTGAAGCTACATCTGCCTGCGGCTTCCTGGCAGTAAGAGACCCTGATTTCCATGCCTCATGGGACAAGTGGAAACGCAGTGAGGTTTCTTCTGACACATCTCCACACTGGTCCAGGAAATAACACGGTGTATTGATGAGCATCATCAATATTTACCCTCTGAGCGTTTCCACTGCGAACAGCAGTCTCCCAGCCTGAGGGGAACAGCTTTCTATAAAATCAATATTACATTTAGTGCTTGTTTAATTTTAAGACATGTATATGGGTGCACGGAGAGGGATACATTGCCAGCAGACACCATGTGTCCCCATGACCATCGTCACTGAGCACTGCTGGGGATGGAGATGCAGAGACACAGCTACCCCAAAGGGAGCCCTAGAGGGGCCTCGACTGCTTAATGCGGGTGCACAGACTGGTTCGTGCAAGTATCCATATGGCACACCTCAATTTCTCATCTTTGTAATCAGTTTGCCCTCAAAAACAAGTGACTTTGGAGCCTCTCATCTGCAGAGGGGACAAGTCAACCTCTTCCAGTCTTCCCCAGGCTCCCTGGTCCCTCTCCATCCCCACCTCACCAGGCCATGGGGCTCATCCCAGCACACTCCTCTTTTCCCTTTTCTGCCCTTAATCTGCTGCTTGAGCTGCCTGCTAGGTTTGTGAATTTGTTTCCAAATGCTCGATCTAGGACCTCTACTACTTTTTCATTAAGCATTAATTAATGCCTGCCTCTTAAGGTCAGCATAAAATACAAGATGGAGGTTGGGCATATGTTAATGAGAATCCAGCTAATTAAACTGGGGATTTGTAGGGAAGAACTCTGACAAGTAACCAACATGATTTAAGCAAAGTATATTGATTTAGGAAATGTAAAATTGAAAAAAAATTAATTGCTTAAGCATTTTATTCTTCAGAAAAGCCTGATTCATAGTTAATAAAATATTTTAATTGAATTTATCTGAGGCCTCTAAATAAATTTGAATACAGGATTATGCTTGGATCATCCCTTGGATGTCTGGAATTTCATAACGACAAGATAAAGATCTTCATCCAAACTGGCAGCCTTAACTCTGCACTGCCGTGCTCTGGCTGCTGTAAGCTGCTCAGCACTTGAGTACAGTTTTGTAAGTCGCAGAAATCACTCAAATGCACCCCTTGATATATAAACTGGGAAGACTAAAAAGCAAGCAAACCTACTAATCCATGTCTTACTCACTAAAATGGGAATAAAACAGCTTATATTTCAAATGAGCCAAAATACCTTGTGCACATAAAGAGTCACAAGATTTTTTTGCCATCTTTTGTGTGTGACTGTTTGCCTACCAAAAAATCAAGCAAAAACAAATGTCGACAGAGAGAGACAGAGAGGGACAGAAAGCGACTGTCACCATGACTGTACATGTAAAACTGGAGCGCTCGTAACACGGGGTAAGATGAAACCTCTTGTAATTATGTAATGTATTTTACAAGTGAAGTTACTGGAATAAATAACTGTCTGCCCAACCGTGTCCTGCAGAGCTGCACATAAATATGAAGCTAAAAATAACAGCCAAAATAATGACTTTATTGATGATCACAAAAGTGTGATAAACGTTTTAAGAAAGAAAGCTCTGCAATGGCAGGGCTCTGATTTCTAGCTAATAGCAATAAATTACAGTTAAGTCGGGAGAAACTGTAATTAAGTCTTTGGATCTTGACTTTAGGGATCTGGGATAAACAGCTTCTGGCCAATCACACACAGAGCAAGGGAGAGATCTCTGGAGGTTTCTGCTCCAGATTGCCTGTTACACAAGTCACAGCCCGAGTGCAGCAAAGCACATTTGCACGCAGCTGAAATAACATGAGTTAAGCTCACTGGAACATAGCTACATGCTTTAAATTGAATGTTTCCCTATATATTCTTTCTCTAAGAACACACTTAAGCATGTGTTTTTGTGCCTCAACTCAGAGCCTTAATTTCTCCATCTCAGCATCCCAGATGCTAAACAGAGATGATACCACTTTCTCCCACCCTTTGCCCATCTTCACCTATTCCAGTTGCACATTCTGGTGAGCAGAGCTTGGTTTTACGCTGTGTTTGTAAAAATCCCACCCTGTGGAGCTCCATCCTTGGCTAGGGCCACCAGACGTCGTGAAGGAGTGAAGAGTAATAGAGAGTTGTATTGGTTCCTGGGGTCAGCCCTCAAAGGAAGAATGAGGACTGGGAACAATTCAGGTCACTTCTACTCTGGCCTCTGCCCAGCAGAGAATTTGAGCTGGAAGCAGGATATGTTACACATCTATTTGCTTGATTTTTTTCAGACTCCTGTTGTAATAAATACTGAAGTACATGACTCTGAGAAAATTAGGTTTTGGTCCTCCAGTCAAAACGGAGAAATAAATGCATATGACCCACAGAAGCGACGGATCACATTGCAGTAGAGAAAAAAGTCTAAATAACTAATGGGCTAAGTAATAAGGTTTTGGGTAAACTGAGAGCAACAGAAGAAATTGGTTTAGAAATTGCTCTACATAAAGCATTTGTTGAATACATTGCTTTTGTGAACATAAAAGCCTGTCTCTGTGGATAATTTGTCAAGGGGAAAAAGCACTCAAAACAATAAAGTCTTCTTTGTAGGCTATGTCTCCACATTTATTTTTATTCAAAGGTCTAGAAGACAGTTCTATTAGAAATATCTGAGCAATTAAGCAATCTACACATCGTTCCCTTAAGTACGTGTTCGGTGGGATAGAAAGAAAATAGTGCTATTTCCAAGACTACCTGGTGAGATGAAAAATGTTCTCCACAGTTTCTTGTCACGAGTAACATCTCGTATTTCTCTCGTCATGTTAACCAGTCTACCTGCAACGGGTGGCACGCGACGGAAATCCAGGATCCTGGAAGAGAAAGAAAAGAGATAGTTTATATAAAGGATTAAAATATAAAGATAGTGATAGGTTTTAGGAAGGTTCATTACACTCTGAAGGCACATTTATCTGTGGTCTTTAAGGAGTGAAAAGCCCATCGACTTCAAACTGGATAATCCTTCATGTAATATATTACAAAATATGTCCTGAATATGAACAGCTCTGACTTGCCTACATAGTACAGAACAGATGCAAAATACAGAAGAGTACAGGGACATATTGTTCCATGAAAAAAAATGAAAATACATAGAACTCCAGAAATAAGAGACAGTAGAAACTTATTTTTGACTTTGTGCTACTTCAGGATTGTTACAACGTGCGTTTTGCTCACCAATTTTTTAAGTGATTTGAGGAATGGGTTTTCAGCTCTTTCTTCCATAAACACCATCTAATAGTAATTTTATTTCTGACAGTCTTAGTATTTGTTTGATTTATTTGCTTCTGCTCCTCTCTGTTTTAATACCCTTATACCTACTTAACCTCCCTGAGACTAAAAATTTTCCCACAGGCAAAGGGTGGGTGAAGAGCCTTTCTCTACCCCAAACTCCCCTGCCTAAAAACTCCCTACAAAGCATTGCTATCAGATACAGTAAAAGAGTAAAGTCCCTGTAGGTGGGATTTTTACATCCACTGTCTGCTGATAAGATTTTCTACATTGGGTAGCAAGTGCTTTTTCTGCTTAATGTGCGGACATTTAACATACCTCCCTGTAGGAACTCCATTAATGTTTTTTCCTATAGCACCATCTGCTTAAAAAGGCAATATAAAATATAAAGCAGAAGGGATCAACACCAAGGTCAACAACAACAAAATATAGAAGATCCTTGAAGGATCTGGCTAGGATGGCTCTTAATGGCAAATCTGCCCTACATGTACCCTCAAATAATTTGTGGCCCCAAAACTTCAAGCTTTTGAAAGGATGTTTCTTGGCACTTCAGGGTGTGAAAGATGCTTCAGTTCTAACTCAGCCTGTGCAATGCCATGGTTTCTAGCCATAGTGTTAATAATTCATCACTAATTATTAATTCCCGCTCCTAATCTGGGCAGGCTGAGAGGGCTGCAGTCCCTTCCCAGTCTTGGGGTATCCACCATACCCTGCACTAGCTCTGCCTGGGGGGACATTTTCAGCTAACAGGAACATGGGATGACCACCATTTCTCTCTCCTTCCCACTAACTTGTGGCCTAAATATGCTCCTGATATGGGACGGCCCCAGATTTTTGCTGTGAAACCAGAACTCCCTCCCCATCTCAATGATTCCTCTCTGAATACTCGCACCATTCCCCAAGTCTTGCTCGGATTTGCGTGCCCTGGAGCTAATTGGGGTGAGCCAGATTCCCGTCACACTTATGCGACATATTCCCCAGGAGATGGGTCCTCTCCACATGCACTTCCAGATCACAGGGGAAATTCATTTCTCAGCTTCTCTTCAATATAATTTCTCTTTCTTTCTGAGAATTACTTATTGCCAGGTTTCTCATTCCCAGAGCAAGTTGCATTTCCTAATTATTAATCTACCCTTTCATCATCTGTCATTTCATTTATTCATGGCGCTTGCCCATCTTTGTTCCATTTTCCCCTTTTTTAAAAGTAATTCAGTTACAGGGCTGGCCAAGTGCAGAAACTTATCACAATATTTCCTCTTTTCTTTTAATGCAAATTCGTTTTACTTGCCTGTCCAAATGAAATGCTGCGATTTCTGCATTATGTCTTTCATAGTCTGAGAAATAAAAAAAGTCAGGCGGGGTTTCTTGTTCTCTGGTTTGTCTGCAAAGAAAAACAAGGAAAGTGTTTTAATGAAGGGTTAGCATTTCTAAGGAGCAGTACTCAGTCATCAGCATGTTATTCAGGAGTTCAGCATTGTTTGCTTAATGGACGGCCTTTAAATACTTCATGTGTGCATTATTTGCCATGTAGCTTTCATTTTCTCTTCATTTTTAAACTACTGTAACAAAAAATGGGAATTCAAGACTTGTACATGCAGGCTGCTGTCACAAAGCTACTCCACTCAAGACTCTCGCTCTATTTAACAAGATCTGTTTTATCACTCTCAAACATTTCATTAGTGATAGCGGTGAAGACAATGTCACTTCATTAAATTATCATTAACTGTAATTATGAAATTTCCAAAAGTAATAACATTTGTCTTTCATCTTTGGCAGCTATGCAGCTCCTATCTAAAATATGACTCTCCCTTTGCATTACTTAGAGCCAAAAGTGACATGTTTTTTTCATTTCAGAAGAAATGGGATCGTTGCAGTTTGACGGCCACGACACATGTCATGTTTCAAAGAACATTAACAAGACCGTGCAAAAGAGGATGCAGAATTTGTTGTTTCTTCAGTTTAAGAACCAATAAAAAAATGTCACTCCGATGGAAATAGAAAGGCTAAAGCTTCAACACCAAACTCCATGGAAAACAGAAAGCTCTATATAACAGAGGAGCAAATCTCTGTCTCACTTCAGGCAATTTCCAGTCCTGATGGCTTCTGAATGGAGCACAAGTCAGGCAGTTGACCAGTACAATGCCTGGGCCCCACCTCAACCTGCATCATGCCCTATTTTAAAGTCTTAAATGGGAGATAAGCACTGCAAAGCTGTTCTCCAGAGCATCTGCAAGAGAGGACAGCTACCCAGGAGAGGAAAACAAAGCTCTTTGTCATTCCTCACTGTCACGGGTGGCCAGCTGACAGCTCTTGCGTCACCCATACTACACACTGGCAAATAAAATACAGCTTCTGCACCGGGACTTTGTTGCAAGAAAGGCTTTGTGGTGGTGCTGGTGCAGAGCTCAAACCTCCAGAGAATTTGCAGTAAGTCCTAATTATGGGAACCCGAAGCTGTGTCCACCCAGCATCATGATTACTGGGACTAGTATCTGCCTGCGAGCCCTCCTGTATCCACATTGCTGGAGAAACCAAATAAGTCTTAAGTTTTTTGGCTATATGAAGACTTTGCTATGCAACCAGCAGGGTTTGAAAGGCTGATACCCTTTCTCAGACATTCTTCTTTATATTAATATCTTGGCGAGGTACCCTATCTCACCCTAAATGATGAACAATTGCCATCACAGAGACAACAACAAGATATTTGACTTGTGTCCAATATAACTCAGGTCAGAGGGGTCACCAACACCCCAGCGATGCTCTGGCCAAAACAGCACTGACCACTGTCACAGCAGTAGTCACAGAGGTGGCCAACACTTGGCAGAAGTCCTGCTAGGGTGCTGCTGTGGGGCTGCAAAGGGTTCACAAGGAGACAAGGTAAAAGTAAACCTGGCATAAAATAAAACATAATGTTTTGCTTTGTCTCCATAATAAATGCAAAAGGGGAAGGAGCACGCCCCCAAAGAGGAACACAGGAGAGCCAGAAACCTATGGCACGTCAAATAATAGGTTTGACGTGCAATCAACAACCATGCAATCAAGACAAAAGCTAGGAGAGCTGCAACCTCATTGTGCATATTCCCCTCAGAAATAAAGAAATGAGCCCTGAATATAAATTCAAAGGAAAAAAATAACATATTTCTGTTGGACAGAAAATTACACATATCTATGTAACATTCCCTCCCCTCCAGATTTTAAAACAGTCAATTTCTTCAACAAATCAAAGAGAGAAAGATTCATCCCAAGCTTTTACAAACTTTACACGTATCAGCAGAGCTGATAAGTTGCAGAAAATATTACTAATTAACTAATTAATGCCATCTGCTTTTTATCTCCCAAAGACTTTAAACAAATCACGGCTGTTCCTTTACAAGAAAATCTTGCTCCAGAAAATCAGACTTAAATAAGGGCTAGATCTCAATCTTGCAAGCACAGCTATACCCCCAGCCCAGCTCCTTTGTGCTGCCTGCTCGACACGCTGGCAGTCGGTACATCACCGCCGGGATAGTCCGGTCTCTCTAATTTCACTTTTCTCTTTGCTCCCTGCCACCCCTGGCAATGGCTGGCGATATTATTCATTTGGGAGTAAGTATAGCTGTCCTGCAGGCTTAGACTTGTTTCTCTCCTGTCATAATGTATTATTAAGTGGTAGTGCACCCTCCTAGAAAATCATGAACCTGATTGTCCTAAAAACTTCAAAAGTGGACACCAAATCCACAGTGCAATCCAGACAATGGAAATACTGGTATTTTTTGAACCTGACTATACATAATGAAACAAACTCTCAAATTTCTTTGATGCTTCAGGTGCTTCCCTCTACTCATCTACAGAAAAACACTCTCCAACCATGGTCCATGCCCATGTCAAACAAGTATGGTACCCACTTTTCTGTCTCTTGGAAATATTGGGTTATTCTGAACGTAGACTGGAAGGATTTATCAAACCCCCAAGGTGCTTTACATTCCTTATGTTCCTTACTGCAAAGCTCTGCAGAACTAAGATGTAGCAGATCCAAACGTGAAACCCTCTCCTGAAATAACCTTGAAAAATCCTTTCTGCTGACTTATTCCAATATCCCATAGATAGAACAGTGACAGGCTGGGAAAGGAGCATGCCCTCTGAGTCCCTTCCAGGTCAAGTAAAGTATCTTATAAAACAACACTGGAACCAATCCATCCCACAGCATGTTTTGAATCAGATTTGCATTTTAAAGGGGAAAAAAACCCCAACCCTCAAGTTATTTTGGTTTTATTACCTGATGGCTATTGAAGGTTATTTTCTAACAAAATGACACACATAATGAGATATTTGAGCAAACAGTCCAGTATGCTGAACCCTCTGCAGAAGGGTCCACTTCTGAGGGACAATAAATTAAAGCAATGGCCAGAGCTCCTCAGTGCCAGCAGTAACATCTCACAACATGCAGGACCCAGGTTCTGCACAGGTTGCAGATGGTGGGAGAGGACTTCTGGCGGTGGCTCTTATTTTGAAAACACTTGGAATCTCTTTCGAGAAGAATTTGGCAGATAGATATAACAGCAGGCTGGGAAGCTCTGGAGGAGAGACAGATGGAGGTCTGTTGGTACTGCACACAGTTAAAAATTACACAGTGGCACCAGATCAATTGCAGCGTAAGGAAACGACAAATCAGGACGGTAACACTAGTAGAGGAGAAATAAGAACTAAGGGCAAATCAAAGCCCGTGAAAATTTCCCTGCCACGGCACAACTTGGAGAAAACGCAGGACGTAAAGAATGATTTTAAACAGGACAGGGACACATTTGCATTGACACAAGACGAGATGCAATTGTGATCTGATCTTGTGGCTCAAAAAGCAAGTCACGCTTACAAATATAAGAAATAAAGCTACTCTGATAAACAAACAGAGTCAGGAATAAATCTGGTGAGTCAGCTCCATCCTAGCTATGGTTGGAACCTGTTTTGGTGTTCAGTAGTATCTGGATAAACCAACATAGTGATTTGTGTGCAGAAATAATTGCAAAGCCTCAAACTTTTCTTACATGTTTCTGTAAACATTTTTTGGCCAATTCCTTGATCCCCAAAATCCAACATTAATAATTTATTGGTTTTTTTTTTTCTGCCGTTCATGAACCTCATCAGCACAGTGAGACTGCAGGCTCTGCAGACTCTCTGGCATTTCAGAAAACGCTGTTATAGAAACTAAACCTTTAACATGGAAATCTATATTTTGTTTTCAGGATCACTCACATACACCTGCCTAAATTACCAGGATTAATACCCACCAGGGCCATGTATTACTCGAAAGAATCCTGCCTCGATGCCAGGCTTCCTCCGCTCTGGAGGGGTCCTATTATCTGTACAGCAGCCAAAAAGCTAGAAAATAGGGCAAACGGCCCAACTTGAGTCAAGTGCTATCCTGACAGACACATGCTGTCTCCCTGTGCTGCAGTCCAGAGACATTTCAGAGACACCTTTTGTGTCAAACCTGCGTACCTGAACCAATTAAAGGACGTGCCGCTGATTCGAAAACAGCTCCTTTTAAATAGGTTGCACTCCTGTTCTGACACGTAATCAGGGGATCAACCACAGGGATTAGGGACGATAATGGATCGCAACAATGAGCTTTGCCACGGCAGGGAGCGGGTTTGCTTGGGTCAGACCATTTTGCAGATGGAGACGCCGACCCTCTCCGGCCAGGGAAATTCAGCAGCAGCAAAATCACTAAGAGACGTAATAGGGCAAGGAGGCACGGTAATTGCATTGGCAGGGACATGACTAACATTGGTAAGAGAGTAATTTGGCTATTGGAACAGATAAGTGGAGATTATCTGGGGTCTATCCACAGCTATAGGTCGCTATTCTTCTCCTTTGGAAAGCAGTTTTCCTCTCTTCCCATGGTGTATTTAAGGTGTTTAAATACCTGTCCTGGAGCCGAGCTGCAGGCTCAACAGTTAATATGCAGTGTCACCTAAATGATAAAATATAGTTAATACAAGACTAAAAGGCTGCCACTCAGCAGTTTGCTGCTGTTTCAATTACTTTGTGGCCTGGGAGGGATTTGGGGACTTCTTGCATTTGGACGCACCATGGTGGGGCTTTGCAGGCAGCCCCTTGCTCCGGCAAGCAACCGAAGCACAGATGCTCCATCAAGTCTGGAGAGCCTTTCTTCCAACACAGACAGGCATGAGCTCTCCCCAGCCCTTGCCTACGAACTTCTTTGTATTAGCGGAAAACTCAGACGGAATGTCTGGTGTCTGCTTGCAAGATTTTCTCCCCCCTCCCCGCAACCCTTGTGTCAAATTGGATTGTGCAGCTGTGGGATCTAGAGTGCCCTGAGATAATCTAAAGCTTATTATTCTAAGTGAAGGAGGCAGCCTGTGGAAAAAAACCCCGATGTCTCTGAGGCAGCTGCTGTCCTTAGGAAGGTACTTTTGCATGCAGAGTCATATCATCTGGGAGGGCTTTCTGTGCGTTTGGCACCAGTTAGAACAGGTGGAAAAAATGCCACTTAATTTTATAATACATTTTAGTGGCCTAGTAAGTCCTTAGGAAGATAAATGATATTGCTAATGCAGCTACATCTACAGTAGCAAAGATATCTGGTGCCTATTTCTGATTCCTTACGGAGTCTTGGCAGCTGATGGCTTTGGCTTTATCAAAGCGGTCTGCCACAAAGAGCACTCCCAGGAACGATACAAGCTGTTTACAAGAGCAGAATACAGTCCAGAAAATGAGCGGCCAATCCAGGAATGCAAAGACATGCAATTTAAGTGGTACAGAAAGGATGTTTGGCCCGTTTCATCACTATCATCCAAATGACAATATGGGCCTCTGCAGGATATTCAGGCTTCTCCCATTTAACTAGTAGTTCTGCAGCTAGAAAAAATGAGAGAATATTTACTGTGGCAGAAAGACAGAAATTCGCACAGGGATGTGATAGCAATAGGAATAATTAGCAAACTGCCAAAAGGATAAATACTGAGATCATGCTATTGCATGCCAGCCCCGGAGTGCTCTTCTCCCGAGCAGACGAAGAGAGCTTGACAACAGCACATGCTCAAGGACCAGTTAGCTTAATATAAATCATAAACTCCTGATGCAGAGAATGACAATAAGCTTCCAAAAGAGCATTTGTGTATATAAATATCTTGTTACCTGGCACAGGAGGATAGTGGGGGGAAAAGGGAGAGAAAGCCCACAGGGAAACAGTATATTAAGGTGGGTTTTCTTTCCATTTCCAGTGGCGGAGTCAAAGAAAAAAAGGTTCAGGAAGTCACCTAACCCATCTCCTGGCCCCAGGGCAACATCAGCTAGACCTAAACCATTCTTGACAGATGTCACTACAACGTGATCTTCAAAATGTCCTTTCACAATCCCATGGCTACAGCCCTCTCCTCCTCATCCCCATGTGCTGGCCCTACTCTTCTGCTAATTTTCAGTATCGCTTTTCCTCCTTGCTCCATGATCAAGGCAAAACCACCACAGTAGGATTTGCTGCAGCTGATCAGAGTGCCTTTCCGAGGAAGGAATACATGTGAGTGACATGCCAGAACAACTGGCTCCCATTCCTGAAAAGAGCATCCCCAAGCCAAGACCTGGGAATTAAGCCTTAATGCCTTTAGACTGCAGATTCCTCAGTTCAGAGGCCCCTTTTTTACTAAGCACAATTCATTTATTTTTAATTCATTAAAAACCCAACCAACCCAAAGCCTTGAAAGCCTACTTTAGGCTTTCGTCTTTAAACCAGCACTTTTTCTAGAAGACTATGAAGCAATACGATTCCTCTACATAGATCAGGGTGTTTGTGAAAAGGTTGTGCAAAACCAGTCCCTTGCTCAGAGCAGCACTAGTGAAAGGTTCCTGCCATTCCATGAATGAGATGTAGCAAGATATATATACATATATATACATAAAAAAGCAGATTTTCACCTGAGTAAAACATGAGTTATCACTCCTGACTACACAAGCAGATAGGATATGAAGGAATGAATAATCAGGGTAACTAATATGATCCAAGAATATGAAAGATTTATTTTATTCTTCACTAAAATATAAAAATAATAATAAAACCAGACATTTTCCTCCTCTTTGGGGCTTTTTTGTTCCTTCTAGTGCTCTGGATTTGGTAGTAATATCTCAAAATGTACCCTCTCTATACCGATGCCTTCACTGACATTGTGCTGACAGTAAAGTCAAGGCATAATCTCACCAATCATCATTTCATTGTCTACCAGCACAGAAGAATAGCTCTTTTTTTCATTCATTCTTTTGCGCTTTCAGATACATAAGACACGAAGAGAATCTTTGATTAGCACAAAACACATAAGAGTTTGATCAACTGGGAAAATTTCCTTTGGCAATTCAGAATATTACTTCTAGCCCTGCCTGGTAAGTAGCTGCCTGTCATCATGGGAAAAGCAAATGGAAAAAAAAAATTAGCGTAAGCACATTTGTCAGGATGTCTTCCCCACTCGTGCTTTTCGGTGTGACAGCCAGCGGTCCCCTTCCTGCTCCCGGGAATGCGGCTACAGAGAGCGGGTCCCTGTGCTGGGGGCTGCACTCTCAGCCTCGTCAGATCTCAGATTCACAGGTTGTTTATGTTGGGTTTTTTTATTATTATTTATTATTATTGTTATTGTTGTTGTTGTTGTCATTATTATTATTATCATTATTATTATAATTATTTAGAAGATGGCTGAAAAGAAGGCAAAATGAAATGCTGTTACAAAACAGGTAAGCCACACAAAACCAGAGAGATGAGCTCCAGTGCTACCAAACTCTAGACGGATGTACACGGGTGCACTTAACATATAATCCAACACATACATCAATATCTAACACCACCTGCTGTGGTACTGGACATGATGTGACCAGACAAGTAGGATCATTCTTTATAATATTTGCCTGTATTTCCCCTGAACCCCACAAACATCTCCAATTTAAGAGGCAGGCAAAGTGCTAGAAAGCATGCAAGTTTAAAATACTTGAGGTGAGATGGGTTTTTCCAATATTATGGGATAGAGTCTGATCTCGGTTATTACCAGAAAGCAGCACCACTGAATGCTGGGGTAAGTGAAATAAAGATGCTTTTCAGGGCTACCTTGGTAAGCTGTGCACAGGGCTGCTTCTGTTCTAAGTAATGACGTGCACAGCTGCTTTTTGGTCAGTAGTCAGGATTGAAGTGTGTATTTCCAAAATTAGAAGCTCAGGTCTTCATACCTTGTTTTAAAGAAGCCTACCCTCTGCACAGGGAGCTCAACAGGAGGTACACAATCCATACTGGTATGCTGATTGTGCAGGAGGCGGCACACGCATGCGGAAATGGCAGGTGCGCAAATGTGTGGGACTTGCTGCAAATTCATCTTCGTCTCCCTCTTTTGGGATGCTGGTGGGAAGCGGGGATGTGGGATGGAGAATAAATGAATGCTGATGCCATAGCAGCTAAGTGGCCATGCCTGTTGGCTAGAAATTTTTTCCTACCATCCAGAAAAAGCAGGGCTTGTACAGAAAAACAAATGAGTGATGGTATGAAGAGAAAGGCAAGCTCTGGGAAGCTCCTGTCACTAATTTACTTTGTAGATAAAAAACTTCTTAACCCAGAAACAGAGTTTGATTCATCTTTGAGATAGAAACCTGACTTGACATACAGGAATCGAAAGATTAAGAGGTACTTACAGCACAACAAAAGAGTTCCCAGTGCCAACGTTAATATGGTCAATGCTGTTGACACAGCACAGAGAAAAAAGCCTCATAGCAATTAAATAAGCAGGGGACATCATTAATGAAGTGCTACAATGATATTTTGTGCCTTTCTTTAAGGTATCTTCATTAAGAAACTATATCACTATCAAGATTTTCTGCCTCTGTACGGCTTGGATTCCTTTGTGCTGTTAAACAACTGGTGTGAGAATTTTTGCCATGCCAAGCCCATGATATCTGTCATCTTTCCCCTTGATTTATCCCTTTGAGGCTCTGTAGTACATTGTCTGCTAGCCATAAATTGCAAACATGAAAAATTATACAGCTGCAAAAACTATTTTCAAGAAACAGGCAGTGCAAACAGAGCTAGCTCAGTGTGAGCCCAG
The DNA here is from genome assembly GCF_013368605.1 of Nyctibius grandis. Classification (NCBI taxonomy): domain Eukaryota; kingdom Metazoa; phylum Chordata; class Aves; order Nyctibiiformes; family Nyctibiidae; genus Nyctibius; species Nyctibius grandis. The sequence goes on along the minus strand of NC_090695.1, from coordinate 93,114,858 downwards.
GTACGTTCAGCCTTTCTTCAGGAAAAAGACTGCAGAATATTTTCTACAGAGATTTTTCAATATATAACATTTGTAGAGCTCTGAGAGCGCAGGAGGGAAAATATGTGTAAAATTAGAAGTCTGAAGCCTTTCTTCAGCCCTGAGAATGTTATTTAATATGTCTGGGGTCATTAAGGGTAGGGATTTAACGGAACAATAACATTAAACATATTAGAAGCATAGCAGAGCTCAGATTTCTTTCAGCTTGTTGGATTTTTTCTTTTCGCTGTACGTGATGTATGTGCCACTGAAATTCTGGGGTTCACAACAGGTTCCAGTTCAAAACAGAAAAAGTAATTACTGTGAATCTGATGTATTGACACATATCTTCTTCCTTTTTATTCATGAGTTTCCTTCCCAACATTATGAGAACCATGAATGCTAGTAAGCTTGTCCTCAAAATCTCCCAGGAAGCAGGAAAATATTAGCCCCATTTTTCAGCAAAAGCTGCAAAACATGGAGCTATTAAGGATTCAGCTCTGCCCTAAGCGAAGCACTCTAGCCTCATTAAGCACATGCTTAACTTTGGGCACACATATAACCAGTGAACTATGTGTGTCCTTGACAGTCAGGCATAGGCTTAATACTTCCTTGGAGCTCTTTTGTGCTCAGTGCTTTGCAAGAACAAGCCAGTGATAAGCACCGGATCCCCGCAGCAGCTCTGCTGCTCACCCTGTCCGCTTCCAGACTCACAGTTGTTTTTTCTTTTTCTTCTTCCACCCACGACAACAACTACTTTGGGAAAAAATGTGTCATTTTGCCAAAAGTACAAGTCAGTTTGGCCATGGGCTGTGGTAGATCTCAGACGTCACCTTTCCGGTTGACACTGAGGTCTGTAGGTCCTAGGTGTGCTCAAGACTCCTTGTACCCACATAACTGCACCACACAAAGCACTGCAACTCCTCTAAACAAAAAAATAATTACTTTTCCTGCTTATAGTGCCAGACTAACCAGAAATAAGACTGAAATACTGGCTTTCAATGTGTCTCCTGCCCCACACAGGGAAATACAAATACATCTAGAAAAGCTTAGGCAACTTTTATGAGCTCTCACGTTCCAGAAACACCGTTTGAGCTGTGCCACAGGCAATATTGTATGAGCAATACAGACCCAACACCTTCCTCTCAGCCCAAGCAGAAGAAGTTGTTTGGACTGAATATTGACAACTAGAAGCACCAGTGTTTGCACTCTGTATTCAGCCCATTGGTACAGGCTCCCTCTTTCCGTTTGTAGTTCAGAGTTTGTATTTCTCCTCTCTCTCTCTCAAATGGAATGTTTGCAGTTCTTAAGATTGTATAATAGGGATAAAACCTAATACAATCACACCTCTCTATTAGCCATACAATGAGGCTGTCATTTTATCGTGGCTTGGAAGAAAAAATAAAAGGATGCCCAGGCTCCAGCTATGAAAGTGAAAAATCCTTTGAAATTTCACTGTTTTGTGTCATGGTGACCTATATATCTGCATTTATACAGGGGAGCTCCACTTTCCCAAGGACCCCACAGAAGTAACCATGCTAACTGATGGCATGTTCCCTCCTCCCTTCCCACCCACCCACAGAGAAGTCAAACACTGTTGGCTCTTTATTTACAATTTACCATTCAAGAGGTACTGGATACTGAATTGCACTGAGTTAAGTGCCCAAGATTTTGCAGATAAATAATTACCATCAAAATCATTAGTAGGACAGAGCCTACATGGTGTGTATGTGTAGATCGGTACATAAAAAAAGAGCATGAAATTCTCATTTGTACAGTGAGCTGCTTTTACCAGCTATGGATCTCAAAGTCTGGATACTGTTCTCACATCCAGTACAAAATGAGAAATGGGATCAGAACAGCGAAGCATCTTGTGCAATTTCCTTCTGCAAACTCCAGATCTTCTAAGTGCCAGTGGTCAGCTCAGCTCAAGCCACTACACATCAGTCCCCGCCAGGAGTGCCCCGCATCGGGGTCCAGAGGATGTGCTGGTGCCCAGTCCTTCTGCTGGTCAGAGGGGGATATTTCCTGCGAGAACTGCAAATTTTGCTTTTCAAGCTTGTTTCAATCCCAAATCCTGAGAATCTTCCCCACAATTATGCCACCGAGGACAGCAGGTGTCTGGTTACTGCAAGATAATCGCTCCCCAGGGCTGAGTGTTCCTAATTCCTCAGAGGTGTGATTTCCCAATAAGGCACATGCACCCCTGAACTCGCCTTACCGCTCCTATTAACATTCCTTAATGTGTGGCAAAGGGTGACATGCCTCTCTGAGCTGGAAAAAAGATGTAATTGCCTGTTTCAGATGACTTTGTGGTTACAAAAGAAATAGGAATTGCTTTGATACGGTGTGGGATTTCATTGCTCTAATAAAGCAAACTATGCAAGCTCTCTCTATTTATTTAATTTTTACTCCTGTCTTATTACTACTCCTCCTGTCAGCAAACACAATCTCTGTGAAGGGTGTCTAACTTACTTATTCTTTGCACTAAGCTGGTTTTGCAGGTCATGGGTAAACTTCCATTTTTTAATGTGTTTTCTTCCCAATCAGAATTTTGCCTCAACAAGCTCTACAGAACAGCACTTCATTGCTTGCCATTCCCCAGCTGTGCATGGGCACCAGCCCAGTCCTGCTGCAAAAACCAGCGGCTGATCAACACATCTCTGAGGCTGATTTTCCCTGACAGACTCGAGTCCCACCTGGGTTATTCCCGTCTGCGAAGCACGTTTGGGAATGTGCTGACATCACCGCTTTGCCATGTTGAGCATTTCTCAAGTCGCTACTTTCTGACCGGCTGCTGCCAAGGTGATTTACAAGTGCAAATACTCCAGGGTGCTCCTAAACCTCTGGAGTACTTGGGAACAGTGTATCTTAGCCTCATTCACAGGATGCCCTAACTTTTCAAGAAGAAAGAAAATCCATGGATTGTCTTAGTATTAACCCCAATGTTTTACTTCCCGGCTAAATTTGAATTAACTAACAGTACCTTTCTCAGCCTTGGGTGTTCACTTATTGCATGAGTAAGAGTGTAATGGGCTGGGGGACCTTTTTTGTAGCCATTTCACAGATCTATTGTGCTGCCTTAGAAAACTATAAAAAACTTTACTTTCTCTCTAAACTTCTCTTCCAGGCTGGAGATCCCCACCGCTAATCCATGCTTTATATCAAGGGCACCACATGAGTCACAAATTACATTGGAAATTACACATCAGGGTCCTTTTAGCTCACAACCATCTGGATAAAAGGTGGGTTAACGCTCCGCAGCCCACAGGGAGTCCCTGTGCTACTCCTAGGGGAAAATCAAGCCCTATGAGCATCTCTTCCCTCTTCTGCGTCTCCACTGAGAAGGAGGATTTTAAACTCTCGGTCTCCATGTGGGCTCTGCTGCAGGGGGCTGCAGCAGGGTGAGGGAAGCAAGCTCAGTCCCCGCTCTCCGCAGAGTGTTGTTTCTCTGCTCTTTTAATCCTAGTTACAGACACAGCATTTTAGGAAAAAAATGGAGGTGGAGGTTTTGCAGAGCATCACTTAAAATGACAGTAGATGCAGGATTTCATAAGGGCTCAGTATTGGCCTAACCTGCTTCTCTTAAGTAAAAAAAGACCTATTTAAATCTCTGAAAAATATCCCATATGAAAAAATAAAGAGCAGAAGGATGTTATGGGAACTGCTCCCCGCCACTTGGCTGCTCAGGGCAATTGCTGTTTTATATAAACACCTCCCATCAAGTGCAACGCATTCGGTGAACTCCCATGCTCGAGGGGCAGAGAAATATTCACGCGTGGTGGATTGCAAAAATGCATCCACCCAAACCCAGAGTGAGGATAAAGTAGGGTATATGTGCGTGTGTGCACGTGTGTGTGTGTGTACCGGCATACAGAGGGGAACACTTTTCACTGGGGAGACTCAGCTGGGTTAGTGCGTGATGTGGAACAGGTGTGCTCCCTTTCACAAGGCTTAGAAATTAGTTTCAGCTAATTTAAACTTAAAAGCCTACCTATGCTGAGGTTGCTTGGTAAGACAAGGGGAGATTACAATAAAGTATATGAGGGTTGATAATAAAAGCAGAGCTTAGAAAAAACAGCCCAAGAAAAAAAGAGACAAGTAGAGGACAAGAGAAGGGAGGAAAAATCTGCTAAGGATGTGCAGTGAAACCTTCACTGAAATGACATTGTTGCCAAAATTTTTTTTGTGGAGCTGATTTATGACATGCAGCTGCTTTTCTCTAACAGTGCATGTCTGGCTACTTGTCCTTGAATTTTTAACTGTGTTTAAACGTCTACAAAATATGAAGCTTATCTATTGTACTGCGCGATAGATATGTGTGTGCATAGCCCACGGCAGTTTTGTGGGAGTCTGGTTGCAAAGAGAGGACTATGTTTTTCCTAAAGCCAAGGACGCTTGTATTGCAGTTTTCCTACCTTTAATATGAACTGTGAGGATACATATACGGCGGAGCAAAGCGACTGCATGATTTAATCTTTGAACTTCATCGTCTCATTCCTTCAGCACTTACTGTTTTTCTCTGGGTCTGATCCAGCTTTCCCTCAACTCAGTGAAAGGTCTTCCACTGAGTTCAAGGTGAACTGGATCAGGAAGGACAGAGTCAGTTCATAAACTGGGACCCGACCTGCTCATACTCAAATTTAAAGGCCAATGAAGTCATGGGAAAAGCCTCCTGTTGACTTCAGTGGAGTGTGGAGCAGATGCAGATCAAAGTGAGTAACTAAATGAGCCGTCTGTGACAGCAAACACCCCATTCTTGTCCATGCCTGGATGTGGGGGGCAGAAGACATAACCTCTGTTTTTAGTGTTTAGTTTAAATACGTCCATGACATCTTCCACAGCTCTTGCTAATATCAAGGTGGATATTGCAGGATTAAGCAAGAGCAGGAGTAGAAGGGTCTTAAATTAATACTGGAATTTCAGCTCTGTCCAAAGCACACTGTGTGTCTGACACTTTCAGGACTGAGATCTTCCATAAAAAGGAATACACAAGTGATCTTCTTGTGTTTTATTACAGATCTCTCGAGTTCCCTCCTTAGCAATCTCCAGTAGGCTGCTATTACCAAATGCCTAAGTAAATTCCAATAAAGTTGAGTGAAGATCTCATTTTATCACAAATACTGGTAAGAATGAAATCTGGGTTTTTTTTTTTCCTGTGCACTGTTTTCCATGCAGCTCACAGGCAATGATTGTATTGACAGAAATGCTCGACAGCAATATGAATGTCAAGAAAGTATTACAGGATTAGTTACAGTCAGACTACTTTCTGACTGTATCGGCTTATTGATTCAAACAGGTAGAAGGGGAAAACAAAGGAAACGAAATAAAGTGGGTCCACTGCTCACCTATAGGAATACCTGCAAAATGACCCAAAGGTGCAAAGCAGGATGAAATTTGCTATTCCATTTTCTACACATATCTAGATCTTTTTAGTCACATCTTTAAAAACATTATCTTCACCCTTTGATTTCCAGCATCACATACACTGATGCCATACCATCACATTAATCACATTCTTTAAATTAGGGATTTCACCTACATAACTACTGTGCAGTCTAAGACTGTGAGATGAACTGCCCTAGGAATCTCAGGGCATCACCACCTCCTTCTTCCACCACACAGCTCTGGTCCATCTCTGCTAACAGGGAACTGAGGACAGAGCAGTTAGCAAACACTGAAAACAACAAAAAAAACTTCAGTGAAGTCCTATAAAAATTAAACACTCAATTGCTCTTAATCTTTTAGACCCTGAGGAGAGAATAAGAAAAGAACAAACCATACCTGGCAGATAATAGTCTCTTGGCTCAGTGCTATTGGAAGGCACTGGAGAAACCTGTAGAGACTAGACTAGACTAAAGCAGTCTCAGGCAGGGTTGGAAAACACACTTTCCAAAAGCTCTGCACTAGTACAGATTGCCTCATAGCTTGCTGAAAAGTCTGGGGGAGCAATGGAGCGGGTCAGTCTGTAAGAAAGTGCATTCAGTACAACATTCATCCCCAATAAAAACCCAGTTCATCCCCACTAAAGACTCTTTACGGGACACCGCCTGTGAAGTAAAGTCTTTTAGGACGTATTTCCAGATACACCTTTTCCTTCCCCAACATACAATAAGACTTTAAACTACATCCTAAATCCGATTGCCTTTGTAGCAGGCTAATAAGCACTGTGGCCAAATAGCAGATCTTTTTTTGATAAGCCGTTAATAGTTAAATCCTGCCATTAGGTACACGCACACAGCTGCCGGGGACATAGCAAGACTTCCCTTGCATCTTGCAGTGCTGGTTTTGCTAATGATTAATATTCAGTTTTGTAAGTTTAATGAAGACATTGTTTCCACTTATCTACAGGTCAGATGGCAATTGCAAAACAACTTACTTGTTAGATGGATGCGGATTCCCTGCTGATATGTCTGATTATTTATGCACAATGTGCATTTCCAAATAGATGACCATATTAAATTATATGCTTCTGCCTTATTATTTCATGAGTTTTAATGGTTTTCCATTCCTTTTTTATTAGAAAGAAAGTATAGTCACTCACACTAATGATGTGCTGCAGCTATGTTTTACATCTGCATCTCTAAAGTTATTGGAACTACTTTCTAAAGGCATATCAAAGAGTAAGTGCCTGAAATTGTTGCTTTTTATCATGAAAATAAAGACAAGAAAGCAGATTGAGGCTTTTTTTCCAAAAACAGTGAGATTTTTTGGCTTTTTGAACTATTCTGAGAGATCCAGCAAAAACTTTTCACACATGAGCCTTGTGCTCAGCTGAATTCACTCCTGTACAAAGTCCCTTTGTACCAGTTACACCTAACTCCAACTCTGAAAACTAATCTTTTTCAAAACCACCGGGCAAACACATGCACTCCACGTGGGCACCAGCTTTGAGGGATGGGAAAACTTAAGCTGGGTTCCCAGAGAGCAGACACAGTCCACTTCCAAACCAGAGTGGGTGGCTCCAAGTTGGCAAAACCCATTCAAGTGCTCTGCACACAGCTGGGAGGGAAGGAGGAAAGGCACAAAGACACACAAAGCTGCTTTGTGGGAGTTTAAAGGCTGTCTCAGAGCTGCGGCTCATTGATCCGCAATTAGACGGGCAGCCCCATGGCATTAGGGATTCAGCTTCTCCTCCAGGGACACTGAGCATGGGGACATTAAGGTTTGAAATGAGAGCCAGCAAGAAAAGCCTGTGAATTGCAGGAGAATTTTCTCGCTTCTTCATAAATGCAACTACTACTGTAACGTTATTTAACTAAAAATAACCAAGTTAGTTCTAGCTCAAAATGTGATCAGCCCATAAATAGTTAGATAAACTCCTTCCAGGCACATCACGTACTTGATTTCCATTTGCAACACGTACTAAAGCTCTGCTTATGCATAAGTAATGCCTGCGAATGCTAGATGGTAAATTTTCCTTCTTAAACACACAAAACACTCCTACCTTACTGAGCAAAGGGACACGACTGTGCTTTCATACACTGGATGATCTTTGCTGTCTGAAAACTGCAAAAGCGACGTCTGTTTTTTGCAGAGGAGATATTTTAACATCTGAATTGAAGATTTCAAATAGCAACATGTGCTCTCAAGCAAAAACAAGTCTGTGAGGAATTCTTATTTCCAGAACTGCTCAAATGAAGTATTATTTTCATGACGCTTATCGACCATGAGTGTTTGGGGTGGCAGGGGAGGCTCCGCAGCCCTTCATTTCACTTCATCTTACTTTGCACCTCCAAGTCCTAACCCTGGGTTACAAATTCAGAGCCCACTTTGATGGATCATGGTTTGACTGCCATGATGTTAAGTTAAACAACAGTTTTATTCCACACTATATTACTGCAAACAATTTCATCGTCTGAGGTGTGCTTTGCAGGGTTATGTATTAGCTGATTCCGCTTCTGTCACTGTTCATCACATGAATATTCTCTTTACCTGATGTGTCTGTGTGTGCCTGAAAGAACCATGGCATTTTTAATGGCATAATTTCCTGGGATGAACTGAAAAGCAGCACAGCATGGTCTGCATTATTTATATGCCGAGTCTTACAAATGGCAAGGAAAATAGCGTAGATTTCCTGGAAATAGATATATTCATTATACTGAAGCCTTGTGCATAATAGACTATGTCACTGAAAGAATTTAATTACTGCCTCAAAAGTATCTTCATTTTGCTAGATTTGTAACAAAAAAGAGTGTCTAGAAACATTTTAATTCAAAGACAAAAGACTCCTTACCCACCCAAAAATATCCCATGTTGATAAATCTAGAAACATGCCCTACCGTTGCTGCTAATCAGTAGAAAATTCTTAACATTTTTACAGCATGAAGTAAATTGTAGATTGAGCCAATTGGGAATACTAATGACAGAAGCCATAAAACATTTTGTAACATCAATTATGACTAAAGGAAAAGGACTTGCACCACAGATCAGCAGAATATTTTGCAACCGTGCTTCATTTAAGACTATGATTCCTGAACATGATTTGGGAGTTGATTTGCCAAGAAGGATGTTCAGGAATATGGAATTGGCAGCTATGCAATTGTGGTGCCCCTGCAATTCAGCTGTAGCAGGAGAATTAGCTTAGATGGGAGGATGCAGGTCTATTGAACCTACCTGACAAATCTCCAGACCTTAGCTGAGTTTTCCAAATTATATTGGAATCAATAATAAATAACCTGATTTTGGATAAAGCCTTAAAATGGTATGTTAGGCTCAGTCCAGTCCTAAAAAGTGATCTGAGAACTAACAAAATCCTCATTTTAAAGCTCAGATTTATTTTCATATGCTCCTTATTGTTACACACAGACTACCTCCCCGACCACGCTCAATCGTCACATTCCAGGGAAATTACTATTTCTGCCTTCTGACATGCAGGATTTATCAGAAGAGGCTGCTATTTTATGCTTTACACACCACCATACACAGTAAAATTAATTTCAAGTCATCATTGTAATTTCACCAGCTTGTTTTTAAAATCGTGCTTGTGAGGGTCCTTCCATCCTGATGGAATTGTTATTTTAAAAATAGAGACAATAACTAGAGGAATAAACTGAAATGGGCTCTGTGACAAGGAGAAAAGTTACAAGGGAAAAAAGCAAGAGCCAGGCTTAAATTTCCTTCCCTTCCCTCTTCCCCGTCATACAAAAATTATGGCCTTGCCCTAAAATAAACAAATCAGTGGATTCTGAAACAACGCATTTGAAGAAGCCTGTTTTCATCCTGATGCAGAATACATTTCCAATAGCTATACGCTATGGGAAAATAATTTCCCACCCAGATACAGCTCTTATTCCTCACACTAGACTTGCTGCAGCACCACACTCGAGACAGGCAATACTCAGTCACAAGGTGGTTAAATTAAATCTCTCCTCAACACAGAGGATGTTCAGCCTACAATGTTCCAGCCAAATAATGCTTTGCTAATGATGTCTGCAGTTAGATGACAAATCAGGCTATTTAAATTGCTCCAGCACATACATCCTTTACAGGCAGGGTATCCAGGTAACCATTCTAGCACGGCTTCGAGGTGGGAGGGAGAAAGCAATAGCTAATTTCTTCAGCTAGGTGGAAAATTAATCCCGAAGAGATTTGTCTGGTTTGTTATGGTCAATTTGAAGAAAAACAATTTAAAAATAATTATTTTAAAATGTGTAGTTATGCAAGAAAGGACAAAATAATTTTCCTTCAAAAACACAATAATGGCTAGGTTTATTTCTGAAAATAATTAAAACTATTTTAAAGCCCTCACTAAGGAAGGTTTTCTGTATTTTAATACATGTCAGTATCAAAGTGCTTCAAACGACACGAAAAATATCAGTTCAGAATTTTAGCCAATCACCTTTTTGTAAGTTTAATGCTAACTAAAATATCAAATACTTGATTGTCTTTTTTTTTCCTCCCTAAAACAAGCTCAATAATAATTTTAAAACCTGGTTAAGGAAATGTTCTTGCTGACCAGTATTAGATGCTACTATGGCTCCACTTGAGAGGTGCCTGCTAATGTCCTTGAGAGCCTTTGGAAAGGTTTAGCTACATCAGTGATGTTGGTTTGGGTGGAGATGGGGGATATGGTGCTTTTTCCTGCCCTGGCCTGGGTTGAGGCTTGTTCAGGGTTTTGGAAAGGGTTCCTCTGGTGAGGAGCCATGTGGAGAGGCAGGCGATGGGACCGGCTCCCCATCTTCCCTGTGGTCTCCAGTTTGGCAGCCCCTGAATTTCTCCTTTTTTGTGATTCCTCTCTCAGGCATCCTGAATATTTTAAGTGAGGGGAAGGGGATTCCTCCAGCTGATTCACAAACAAAAATGCTGAGATAAGACAAGAGGCCAGATCTGGTTCCCTCTGAAACCCAGGAGAATCCCTTCCACTGCACCACAGAGACCCAATAGCCCCAGACCCCCAAAGATCGATGTAACCCCTCCTACAGTCCACTCAGGGGTGGAAGGATATGGAAAAAGCCTTCTGCTCTGCCTGCAAACCTGCCCAGGGTAGGAGACATGCTGCTCTCCTCCACCCTTCACGCAAGGTGCCTGGCTCCATCCCCGCACCAGTCCAACAGCCACAGTATTTGATCCCACACAGGACAGAGGGGTGGGACAGGGAAGGGACTGTCACAGCCTGCACTGTCCCTGGGGCAGGCTCAGAGCTGCACACTCCCTTGCTACATGCCAGCTGTAAAGGCGTTTGCCATTTGCCAAGGCAATGGAAATATTCACACTCCGGTGTTGTTTCTCCTGCGATGCAGAGCATTTTCAAGTATTCTCCAGATCTATTAAACAGGAAAATACAAACAACTTCTGATATCCCTTTCCTTGAAAACTATTTTGGAAAATATGACTCATTTACTTCTCTTCTAAACAGAAGTAATATCTTCCAGCATTCCCTGAAGATGCATTTAACCAGAAGCTAAGCCAGATGTAGAGGCTTTTGTCCCTTTCATAAAAAAGAGGGAAAAAAGAAGAAAACAAAACTGTAAAAGCAAGAGTCAAGGTATTATTGGGTTTTAAAGCACTGTTGGCCTTTTGATTACCCTTAAAATCAGATCAGATCACAGAGAAAACACAGCATATGACCAGCTAGAGAAGGTCATATTGCAAAAGAATGCAGGCGGTCTCATTTTTTAACAGCTAACGTAATAGAAGCACAAATCTTCCAGCCACCAAAGAGCCTCTCCTGGTTTGGCAATTGCCATATATAATATCTGATGAACTCCGATGTCTCACTGCTCAAGGATAAAATCCCAGCAGGCAAGGGCTGAAGGAAGAGCTACACAGTCAGAGGGAAAAAATCTTGTATTAGCACAGCAGCCACTTATTTTATTCACCAGAATTAAAACCTCTTCACAGATAAAAGTGAGGATTTTTTTTTCATGCCACAAAGCAATTTTAGATTTCTATAGAATCATTCAAAAGCAATTAAAATCCTGCTCCTGTTGATGGATTGTTTTCCTTGCTCACAGTGATGTCAGGCTTTGAAATTCAGGGCTGTTGAGTGCAATTCTTTGGGGCTTTGGAGTCACTGCTGCGTGCCAGAAAATACCTTCCGTAAGTTCACAGATATTAAATGTCTTTGGTAACACCAAAATAGTTTCAAGGCCTGTAGCTATTAAAATCTAGAACATATTGCAATAAAGAATCGGTGCAATATCAGGCAATTCAATACACCGAGATTTCACCCTTTTAGTGAGTGAAGTTTTAGGAGAAGGGAGAGAAGAGAGAATCCAATAATCTAATAACAGATAAGAGGGACGAGGGAGTTTTTCCAAACTGTCCTACTGCATCGAGAGGGATAGACTTACATTGCCAGTGAAAAAATAAAGAACAAATTCCTTCACAAACAAGCAAGTAAACAACCCACAACCAGTATCTACACGAAAACGATTCATAGCACTCATCCATTTAAAGGTCTGTGTTATTTAAACCAGAAAGTGAGCCTCCAATACCAGTGTTTGTTTTGGCTTTCTTTTATATAACAAAGGAAATTGTTGTTAAAAATGTAATTCAGATGTCAGCAACATGAGGCCGTTCCCAATTGCAGAGATGCAAAATGGCAGGATTAATACTGCTGTGCCTGAAATTGCATGGGAGGGATGAACCCTGATACACGGACACGGAACAAAAGGAACAAGCCATGCCAAACATAATGGGTTTTAGGCATCTCCTGCAATTTGGGTACCATTCTGATCCCTGACAAGGTCTTTCTCCTGCCAAAAGATGCAGCACATAATAGGAAAAGTGTAGGGTCAACAATGGGACACAAAACCTTGCCAAATCATCAGTAAAACACTGATCAGTGATTATGATTATTGGCTTATCAGCACCACTGATGTCTCATCGAGACTGGCATCACTCCAGGAATCTGGTGTTTGTGGATAAACAGGACATTTTCTTTTCTTAGGCCACATTTAGTCTTCAGAATCACTGCATTGTTGCTCCTTGAAAGGCAAATGCAGACAAAGTAAGTTAAATAAAGCTATAATCATGCTGCTGCCTGACATATGAGATTGTTAGAGGCCACCAGGCAGAACTGGCAGAAGATACTGGCTGGCTCAAAATGATTAGAGAAGAGTAAAGTCTTCAAGGACACCAGCAAAGCCCAGCTGAAGTCAGCACAGGAGGAATTCGTCCCTTCAGCTGCCGTTCTGGGTGCAGCTCAGCACTGTAGCATGGCTTGGGCTATGGAGTGTAGCGGTGAGGTCATCACACTGGAGCTGAAACAGAGAGGCAAGAATGGTTTTCTGTCCTAACTTTGGGCTTTCGCAGCATGGGCAGCCTCAAAGGAGGTATGTGACCATCCGCATGCAGAGCCAGCCTTATATTACAGACGGATTCTGTATCCTTCACAGCATCACATCCTACACAGCAGGGAACAAGGGGAGGCTGAAAGGCAACAACTGATTTATTTTTTTTCACAGTTCTCTCCCTCTAAACACACAGTAATAGATACAAATAGTCTCGCTCCTGCAAATCATGTTTGAACTGCAGCTGTCAGGAAATGAAGGCGGTTAAAAGGGGGGCTACAAAAGCTTGTTCATTAGTCCTGCCTTCTTTATGAGCTTCTTCAGTCCCAAAGACAGATGGGTTTGGGAGTGCAGCAGAACAGGGGACTCGTGTGTTCAAAGAAATGCTGGGATCCAGGCCTGCAAGGAATTCCTTCACCCTTCCCTTCAGATTATGGGGTTAATTAATAACAGTTAATTAATGATGTGTCAATCATCACAAAATGCATGCCTATGTGAGAAAAGCTGCCCCTCAGGGTGATAAGCATTAAGGCCTTCCCTGGAGTTACATTTTAAAGAAAGCCCTTGTGACAATTTCTGTGAAGCCTCGAAGAGGATGTTTTAATCCTTTTATCTCAGGATTCACTTCTGGCAACAGCCAGGCTCTCATAGGAAACCACCTAGCAGAGGCAGTTAAAAAAAATTGCTGTGCTGCTGCCTTCAAGGTGAGTCTCTGAAGGACACAGGACAGTGCCAGGTGCTGGCTGTCCCCAACAAAATGGGTAGCTTGGGCTGAAAGCATCTCAGAAACTACCTTGTCCTTGGTGATGGAGCAGCAGGAACCGGGGGAGAATGAGGAGGGAGGTGTCATCTCTGTGGTGAAACACCCCGTGCCCAAACGAGACACCCCATCACCATGCCCACTCTTCCCGTGCTAACTTCAGGAGGGACAGGCATTTGGACATGAGCTCCGAGGAGCTCTGCTCTCTCTCCCCTCTGCCAGATGAACATCCCAGGCTCTTGGCTGCCGGCACGTTCATGCCCATCTGCTCGCATGGCATGGTGCCCACTCACAAGTTGTCAGACAATTCCACGGCTGCCAAAAGAGCCTGGGTTTGAATAGGTGGCCTGGATATGCTGCAAAACCCATCTCTTCTGCATGGCTTTGCTGACTGGTAACAGAGCAGGACCCGGCTGTGCTCACACCGCCTGGAGCTATGGACTCGCTCCGGATTGGCACTGCCCTGCGGTACCACAGCACAAAAGCAGAGGCTTTGCCACGGCTTCAGGTGAAGCATTAGTGCCTTGAGTGCTACAGAAGCACATAAAAAGCAGCTTCTGTACCAAAATATCCAGTGCACGCCAAGATAACGTCAAGGCACCGTGATACAATCAGCAACACAAAAGCCCGACTCTCTGAAGCAAAGGCACAGGAGGAGCAGAAACCTCCGCAGTGACAAGTAGGTCAGGCAGAGCAAAAAAGGGCACATTTCAGGCTAAATTCCCAGTTACCCAGCTCTTGTACCTGGGGTCAGGAGGCTGCAAAAAAAGATGCTTTCAACCTGGAGCTGGCTCCGGGAATAGGAAAATTAGGCAGGCAATGAGGAAAGCAGCCTCTGCCCTCCTTGGGCATCCTGTTTTGCTGGTGGCAAAGTGCTGAGATGTCAGCTTGGCTGCTGCTGTGGATGGGAGAAGACACAGAGGCTCACAGTGGCACTGGGTCTGTGCCAAAAGGGACAGCTGCTGCCCCCGCCTTGCCCAGGGCTGGCATGAGCCCTCCTCATTGCACCCCACCCTTCTCAATCTTATGGAGAAAAACAGGATTTTGCTTTAAGCTGCCTCTGGCATCGTCAGCCCCAGGAGGCAGAGCTGGCGCGTTTGAACCACAGCATGGCTCTCCCCTCCTGGCTAAGGCTCACTCAGGGCCCTGACACAAAACCTGGGCTTGCAACATGAAAGGCTGAAAAACCTCTGGGTTTTACGCCCTGGGAATAAGATTTTCTGCTTATTAAATCCCTAAAGAATCAGATGCAAAAGAGGTTTGTTTGAAAATTTTGTCCAGATTATTGTATCGTGGCGATTCAAACAAGCACAAGATACAGGGAAACACAAATATGCTGGGTTGAAAATCTTTTCTCATGTATCATGAGAGAGAATCAAACAACACACAAGTCAGTCATACTGAAAACTAAAGAAAATAATCATCATCATTGCTAGATTTCTCTGTAAATCTACAGATTAATTTAACATCTTCATTTCTTTTGCTGCTTCACGCCAGCTTATCAAAGCAGTTCAAAATCCATTCACAGACTGTGTGTATCTGCAGTCTGTGTGCAATATTCCCGCTAACTATTACAGGTCTCCATGCACAGCCATGGTGTTAGTTGTCCTCTGGCTGGGTGACCACCCCTGCATGAAGAATTTGGACCACGATTAGCAAGGTTTACAAAAGGGGCTTGAAGTCCTAACAGGATCAGTTGGATGCTGCTGCTGGGAACAGTATCTGGCTTATGTGCTGGCTTCGGGTATTTTATTATCCATAGTGCAAAATCCAGCACTTTAAACTGCTTCTATTTACAACAGTTTTGCTCCCCCCGCTACTCTCCAGCTCCCACACATTTGCAGATGCTATTTACTCTGGTTTCTGCTACTTCTTCACATGCAAATGAGTCTTTCAGGCTCCTTCACTTTTATTTACCCACTTGAAGAACCTTATAGCAGGGTGGAAAATCGTAAGTTAACAAGGAAAGTACTAACACTATTGAACCAGACACCGAAAATGAAAAAAAAAATGTCAGAAATGTCCAGCATGTCCTAAAGCTGTGTTATTAACAGCTATTATGGCTATTTTAAACACACTTTTTTTGTTTGTTTACAGCAGGGAGTCACCAATAGCACCGTGCCAAGGGCATAATTTGGACGTGCGCTGTGTGCTCTCTCCTAAGCTTCTCAGCTTTGCCGAAACCTTCCTGCATCAACCTGCAAGACACTGTTACTTCGGTTGTGGGTCCCTGTGGAATGCCATCCAGCTTTCGCATCCTCACTGACCACAGGACTGTGTTGCCTGAACCAGTGACCTCCGGCAAAGCCGGATGCGGGTCCTCAGCCACGGGACACACTGTTTCATCAGACCCATTTCACTGCTGCTTATCTCCTGCCCCTTCTGATAGCCAGCAGCCCTAACCCAAGAAACCCGCAGAAATGTTGAGGACTTTAACGAGCTGGATGTCAGAAGAGCAAACACACTTCAAACAAATCCGCGAGTGGCCAAATCCCCATCTGCATCCTTCAAAGCAGTGGGGATCCCCAGAGCTACCCCTGTGTGAGATATGGACCATGGGAAGAGGGGGGGAAATTTAGCTCCATAAAACATCCAAAAATAACTCCTCCCAAGACGGGAGATGAGCATGGCGCAACATATCTCCAGGATGAAGCCGTGCGTGCTGCTCCAGAGAGAAAACAGCTTCAGCCTCTGGTTTACGCCACAAGTCTTGCACAAATCATTTCCCCTCCCTGAATTTCAGTCTCTTGAGCATAGTTTAAGGATTATAAATTGTAGAGAAATGGAGACAAATTCCCATGAAATATTTCAGGGTACGATATCTGCATATCCCACTGAAAACATTTTGGACACATTTTTTTGCTTAGATTTACTAAGGACATCTTACCTCACTCCTACGCCAACAAGTCCCCTGTGTGCCAAGCCCTGTTACTTAGCAGTAAATTACAGGTTATGCATTTCATGCCAGCTCTTCCCTCGATAACGTTTGCTGCTTTCCTGCACTGCTGATACAAGGTGAAATGTGTGAAATAAGAAATTGAGGAACTCAAAGTGGGTCTCTGATTAAAAGACAAAGGACTGCATTTCTTGGTATGTAGAAAATTAAAATGAAGAAGTAGCTTGATTAAAATCAGACATTGAAGATGCTTCTTTCCTGATACACTGCAGTAACGTGAAAAAAAAATGTTAGCTGCAGCAATAACTAGCTTTTAAAGAAAAAATAAACACCAGTATGTCTTTGTTCCCAAAGACTAATTAGCAAGATTTTATAAGCACTTAGATAGAACGCGGCTAATCAAGCAAAGACACTTCACTTCTGTAAAATATGACTGCCCACTCAGCTCTCCCGTAAAAAGGCGATAAGGGGCAGGTATAGTCAGTACCTGTGGCCAGTTGTGCCTGTGTAAGACAAGAACAAAAATAGATATTGTACATGGTGTTACCATCTGCTGGAGAAACTCCAACAAATGAGCTGAATTATAAAATGCAAGGCTTGAATTATTTGTGCAAAAAGCCCCAGGCACAGAGACTGTGGTGCTGATGTTTCTGTGAGCTGTGGAGTGAAGTCTTCTCCTGCCAGGAGCTGGAGATGCCATGGGGAAGTCAGGGGAGAGGGATGTTAGGGAGAATTCACCAGCAGCAGTGGATGGCAGCTTCCCAGTGCCGGGAAGTGGGATGGGGCTGAACCCCACAGATCTGGTGATATCCAGCAAAACAGTCCTGGTTTGCTGGAGGAAGGTCTGCTCCCTCCCACTGCAGGGACTCATGTTGTCCCATCCTGGCTCAGAGCAGCTCCTGCCCGGCTCCAGGAGGGGATAATCCCGGGAAGCTGGGCTTGGGACAGCATAACAGAGCTCTTGCAGAAAGAGAGAGAAAGAGGTTTGTTTTCCCCTTCCTGGCTGCCAGTGTGGTGAAACGCTGCTGTCACGTATCCCTACGTATCCTAATCTAAATGGACAACCTTTGAGCTACCTGGACTTTTTAGACTCTGGGGTCATTTCATAAACATGCTTGCTGAATTTGAGAACAAATTTCTCCTGGGCTGGATGGGATTGATCAATATTTCAGCCAGAAGTTGCTGAGCTGTGGCAAGGGGAAATGCAGTGCACAGTGACAGACAGAAGGCTGGATTTCATTGCTGTCCAGGGCGATCAATCAGCTTCAATCCTGATCCAACTCCCCTTGAAGTCACTGCAAATTTTCCAATCTGCGTAAATGAGATTTGGACCAGAGGCACCGCTGAGTGCTAAAACACAATTTGCATTGAAATGCTGAAGAAGTATGATCTGATGAACAGGATTAGTTATAAAAGAGAAAACCAGCTCATGCATAAAATACCAGAAGTTAAAGAACTAAAATACTACATGGCAACCTTCACTGTCCTTATTTAGGACCACATTCAGATCTCATGTATTTTAAATATCAAGTGACATAATTCATCCGGTTTACTCCAGATTTATTCCTGATATAAGTACAATCAAATCTGCCTGCCAGTGTCACAAAGGTAAATGTTTCAGCAGGGATTTGTTAGGTAAGCATTTGAATGCCCTTAAAAAGCCCAAAATCTTGTGGATGAGGTCCACAGAATATCTGATTACTGATTGTTATGTCCAGTAGCAAAGAAAGCATTTCTTCTTCACAATGTAATGAGACAGCACTCCTTGCAATTTTAAAATGTACCTATATAAACTGAATACTGGGATTACTAGCTTCAACCTTTCTGATCGGTTTATTCAACCTTAGTTCTCCAGTAACACACCTCACGCAGAACCAGTGTTCCCCAGTGACCGGTGCCGTAACACGGCTTAAGCCGAGTGACAAAACACAGCGGCTGGGTTTGTACTTTGACCAGCGACCGCTCAGTTGGGTTTCGCGCAGCACAATCCAGTGTGCCGAAGTGTTAATCCTGGAAGGCTTCTAGCACAGCAGCTACTGTATGCATATCTCACTTCCCTAGCTGCTCAGAGAAAACACTGCAATTTGATTTAATTGCTATGTTGACTTATAACAGTATGTTTATACTGGATGCCTGCCAGCTGAAATGCAACAGGTTTGCAAAATGTATTTCCTCAAAACAGCATGATATGCAATGTAACAAGAAAAGCAATCTTCCAGTGGCCCCGATTCTGAAGTTCATTTCAGCTCCTCTGACTTGGAAGCAATGCTGCCAATTCGGAAGAATTACACCAGCCTAATTGACATGATAATCAGGCCTGGAGGCTGCATTTTGCAGGTACAACAGTCACGCTGCAGCTTCGGAAAGGGAATATTACTGTAGGAAATGAAAGCGATTAACAGTTTTTTGTATGATGAGGATTGTTTGGCCTATTTAATATCCCTATCAAAAGATGCATTATTTGTTGAGCAATCCTAAACGGAAATCAAAGAGAAACTTAAAGAACGTTGCTAATCCTTTGTCACTATGACATTTAAAAGCCAGTAAAAAGCTGTGCTTTGCCAATCGAAACAAAAATATTCTCTTTCCCATGACCTTGGCTGCTAGATTTCAGCCCAGCTAACAATGCCCACGTCTTTGAGCCAAAAGATATGCTATAGGAATGTTACAGAAGCTGAAAGGTGAGTGTGCTAGTTTTATTTCTGTAGAGCACTAGCTTTGTACTAGACCGTGACTACCAGCTTATTTTGTGGCTGGCACTGGGCTGGGTCGTGTCTCTGAGGGCTGCAGGAACCAGGAGATGCTCCCAGTGGGCAGCATCATTTCTACAGCAGTGAGTTTCAGGAGGGATAGCAGGGCCAAAAGGTACAAACAACACGGTCACCAGTGTTAGAGCAGTTAATGAACGGGATTTCGTGAGACAATTGCCTGCGATTCAAGGAGACTGGATTCTGCAACCCCAAAAGTCTCTCCTGGCCTGCTATCACCCTGATGCTAATTGGTTCAACTGTTTTAAAGACTTTTAACTGTGAACTTCAGCTACTGAAAGGAACAGCCATGTGGCTCTTACCAATCCTGTTCTGTGACTTGTAAAAACAGAAGAAAAGAAAAAAGATGTTAATAATATCAGGCAAAATCTAAAGTTGGAACAGAACTGGCTTTTATCTCAGTTTCAGTCAAAAGTGAGTTCACTAGATGATACAGTAGTATTTCTTTGAATGGAATAAATAAACCTCAAAGATTTTATAATGAATACCCTTTCTACACATTTCTAAAAAGCAGTCTACAAAACTGGGAATGAGAGATGTCATTCTTAAACACATACCACAGGACACTTTTCTTACAACTCCAATAACAAGGTATCATTTTCTATTTGATCCTATTTGGCTTTTCCGTAAGGAATTGTAAAAACCTCTCTCAAAATCCTGGCACCAGCATGCAATAGGAATTCTAACACTCTGCTGGAGCACAATCTCCCCCTTCAAGAATAAAGTCTTGGGAGGAAAAAAAATAGTGTGTTGGTTTTGTTGCTGAGCCAGCTATTTAACTCTACCAGCTAGCAGAAACAAAGGGAAACCAAATAAAACTATGAAGTGCATGTTCCTTTTGGACAAATAAGCCAAAACCCTTTGAAATTTATGGCTCCACACCATCCCTACCTGATAAGTCATATAGAAAGCTGCGGCTGCAGATACAGCAATCATGTAAATAAATTTTATTATGCTGTACAATACTAGTACAGTTAGACACATTAATCATGGGAGAAGGGGAGGTTGCTATTTTTTTCCTGTCCCATATGGTAATAATTTTGTATGATTGAACTGTTATGAGCTAAATAAAACTACACATTAGCTGTAAGATACATTGCAAACACATTAAATCTTCCCTGGAGTTTTAGCAAATACTCGCTTTTTCTATGATGCATTTGGAATTAGCAAAGGAATCTACACTGGGCCATAGGATTTATAAATAGATTTGGCTGCCTCTGCAATACTTTATGGGCAATTATTTCAGAAATGAAGATGCAGAGCCACAAATAAATAAAATAATTGCAGCTGATCAAGCTTTATTTACCGCTATCACATTTCCCTGACTGTTAAGCTTCCCTCCTCTCATTTGCTTCACTAGCCTGAATCAATAACCAGATGAAGAGTTGTCAGTTAATGTCAAATACTGAGCACAAAAGGTGCCAAAGGCAGATTCTGTTTTCCCCATTTCCAAATCTTGCCTTGGCCTTTGTGGAGCTGGCTTGCTCTCTGGATAAATTCACCGTGGAACTGGGAGGCTGGGAAAGGGCACAGCAAGTCAGATGAGTTCTGCAGGGTTTCAAGCAACTTGCCAGGGAGTACGTTTCACTGTGATTGTCCTGCAGAAGTCACTGCCAAAGGTCTGAAGACCTCCCCTTCCACTAGCAGATGCCCGGCTGTGTCAGGGAAGGGTTTGTGTGGTCTCCTCTATCTGCTGCAATCCTGTTCAAACAGGTATTAATTCAGTTTGGAAGATACTGAATACAGCTATATATAGCAAAAACAGCTTTCCAGGTAGTTCAAATGAATCAAAACCTGGCAGAGACTGGCCTCATGCCTGCATATTACCCTCTATGTACCTCACACCATTCAGCTTTCAGTACCTCGGATCCCAGACAGGGTGGGAAACTCAGGATTATCAACTTTCCCTGGGATCAGGCCTGAAATCCTATTCATACCAACTATATTCTCTAAAAAACAGAGGCTCAGTCCAGTTTAACATAGGGATGCACCTCATATTGCCTCATCCAGCACTGAAGAGATGAACTGAGGCCCCAGTTTTCATTTGCAGCTGGGCACTCAGTACTATTTAATGGTTGTGTTACCTGGGGTTCATGAAGAAGGTTGATTGTATGAAGAGGCTTATCAGCTCAGGAGAAAGAAAAGAATAATTTCTGCTGCTTTGAAAAACCATGGAGTTGCTAACACAGTAACAACTGAAACACATAGGATGCACCACATGGAGGTGTCCTGACTATCCACCAATGGCTTCCTTCAATGAGCTGATCTCAGAAGTAGCTACCAGCATGATATTTTATGGTCCTCAAATTAAACTATTTAGAAAAAAATTTCCTTTACACCACCAGTCCTGATGACCAGAGATGTCTGCCCCTGATCTGCAAGTTCCCTACAGCCTCCTGACATGGGAAGGTGCAGCCAGCTTTGTGAAGCCTGGATCAGAAGGGTACCCTGCAGAAAAAAGGGAGCACCAGAAACAGCCTGGAAGGTGTCTAGGGCCTGAAGAAAGTCCTACAAGAAGAAGTCTCATAGCTTGAAAAGCCTTTTTTTTTTTTTTTTTTTGTATAAAGAAATGATGCTGCAAACCTCTCCAAGAACTTCATCAACAACAGTCTGGAAGCTGGTGAAAGAGGCCAATGGGACAAGATGCCAAAGGAGCTCGGAAGATTTACACTAGCTGAGCATCTGGCTCCCTGTTCACTGTTATCAGAACGAAGACAAATGCTTGCAAACATCCTTATTCAAAATCACTAATGTGTTCAGCGATGCTCAGCACAAACACAGCATCGTTGCTACTGTAAGGTGTGGTGCCTGGGAACACAGCTGCTGAATGCTCTAATGCTGCTTTTTCCAGCGGTGTATGTAATGCAAAGAGTAGTGAGAAAATAGGGTGTTGCTGCCCTTCAAATCAAGCAAAGGGAATGATTAAGACATCATCATTTTCTGTTATTGTTCTAGTGGATGGTAGTAATTGCTTCTACACAGGAATGTGGCTATACCTCTATTGTCATCCATCATCTTGCCAAGGCTGAGTATTGTACAGTAGAAACGGTAAACTTTTGATTTGACCTCATTAGCATTCCGAGAATTACAATGTCATACCAATGATAAAGATTGAGATTATCTGCATCTCAGCAAATGGAGAAGAACAAATCACACACTATGTAAAAAGCCAACAGCACAACCACGATTCTGCCAACACTTACAGGCTGCTTGAACCCGCCTCATTCTTGATTTCGCACGTGGGACAGGACACAATTAAGAATTGTGCCTATATATGTCAAACTTGCAGATATAGGGAATGGACCCATGCACTGATCATCTGAGCATTCAGGGAGAGGGCAGAGAGGGGAAGCGAAGATGTTGGAGTAGATGCTCTCTGATACCGCCTTCCCTCTGACTTGTCAGTATTATCTGTGCTTCCTCTGACCTCTTCTAGGCAATCAGCGATCCACTAGAAACATGGAGAAATTTGTGTGCAATTTGGGAAGTAACACAGAGGCATTTGGCCTTCGCACAAATGCCTAGTGCTGCCTGGAAGTTCATAGGATTTCCTTGTGATTCCCAGGACAAATGCACATACGGAGGGCTCCTGCTCAAACTTGGGTTGAAGGGAAGTGGGACCAATTATTTGGCCCTTCTGGCAGTCAAGCAAGATCAAGTTAAATCTGTACTTGTCTGAGGTCAGTCTATAGCAAAATCTATAGTGAAACAGGGAATTTCTCAGTCTCCGGGCAGCAGCTTATCCCCTGAGCTGTGCTCCCCACTATAGCTGTAACACAATGCCAACACATATTCCAAACCACTCGTTCTTGGTTACTTTAGTCTTTTATGGACCATCTTAGAGGGAATTAACTGAACTTCCCTACAGTGGGAACAAAAGAAGGAAATTAATTTATTATTCCAGTGGTACCCTTGACACAGATATTGAGTAGCTTCATTAAACATTTTGCAGCCCCTAGTGTCTTTGCTAAACCCTCTACAATAAGCACAGAGTCATTTTCCTTCTTACAACACAAACACACAGGTCAGGATTCAGAACTCATTTACATCTGCTTTGTATCTGAATAACTTCCCTCATCTCAATGGGATCTGGGCAGGCGCAAATCAAGACTGCATCATCCTCGTCCTTCCCACTCTCTCTAGATTCATTACTTTGCAGTACCACTCTCAGATAAACTCATTTTCACAGAGTCAGCATAGCTACAGCCAAATGACTAGTACAACCCTTTAATACAAACAACTATAAATCAACAGATTAAATTATAATTTATCAGACAAATACTATTTAGCTCTCCCCAAAGCCGTTCTGAACCATGTCTCTTGTCTGGTCATACTCCAGAGGAACATTGACAGTAGATAAAGCTCAGACCTGCAGAGTAAGTTTACATAAGAAAGAAATGCTGAAAACATCCTGTATTTATGAAGGGAGGTTTCACCAAGATCAGAGTGAATAACGTTCCTGAGAAGACTGTAATGTATCTGAATCCTCCCCAGTATCTCTTCCAAAGCCCAGTATAGCAGGGCAAGCTTTCCGCAGCCTCTGAAGCTCTACCTTCAGCAGCAAGCCTAAGGAACCAGACACACTAACCATGAGACATTATACTACAGCAAACTTTTAACAGCTTATAAAATAGCAACAGGCTATTCCACCACAATTTCACTTTACAACACAGACTTTTTTTACTTACTTCATTGGTTTGAACAATGCTTGTCCATAGTTCTGGAACGTCATGATCAGCTTCAGCTGGGTGCCTCCTGATTTCATCGCTGTGGGGGAAAAAACAAAACCGCTTTAAAATGCTACATGTGGATCTACTTACATTCAGCTTCCTTGAAACAAAATCATACATCTTTTGCTCTGTTTTAGATTCAGCACTGCGGTATCTAAGCATCAAGCAGGGTAATCCTAACAGGACAATAGATTATTCTGTGGGTGCAGAGCACAGGGGAAGGCTTTGAGCTGCTGATCAGGACTAAAAATGGACTGTACTCCCTGACATGTCTTTGTCTTCTTCAGCTGGCCAGAGGCAGCCCAGAATGGGCTCCATAAGCACCCTAATTGAACAGTGTGTATAGGAACAGACCATTGCAGTCCTCTTTTCTCCATCTTCAATCTCTTTTGGACTTCTGTTAACAGGGACGCACACTGGGAAAGGAGATGGGGCACTTTCAAAGACAACTGCAGCTGGGATGTACAGTCCAAAGCACAGCAGACATTTTCTTAATTAAAAGTATGAGCAGATACTATAGCAATCTCTGATCTCTGCTGCAATTTTAATAATTGTTGCTGAGCAGTAGAGATATGTAAATTCATCTCCTCTATGCACAACGGATACGTATTCAAGCCCATCCATCAACTTCAAGGGATCCCAAGGTGGCTCGTACATGAGAGCAGAGCTGTGCCGAGCAGGTCGCTGGCTCTGCTGGGAGGGCAGGAGAGGGCTCGTGGAGGCGGCAGGGACTGCGGTCCACACTGCACACCGAGGGCCATCTCTGCTCAAACATTAAATGCACTCACTTCCCAGTTGAGAGCCCATGGGAATTTCAGACTGATGTTTATTCATACCAGTCCGAACAATTCGGACCATATCACGTTAACAGCCAGATATAGTGTTTATAAAGTTAAAGCAAACTTTTTAAAATATAAGAATTCATAAAAATGCATTTTATTTGATGATAAGGTTACTTAGAAAAGATAAATATATACTTTGGCAAACCAGCTGCTTTTCTACCATCTCAATCAAAACTGCTCTGAATAAATGAGATGACCTACACCCTGACTCCTTAATTCACTTCTGTGTTCGGAGAGGCAGGCCATGGCAGTCATGTCTGTGCAGATGAGTCAGTCCTTTAAAAATGCTTTCTATGAACGATCACATAATCAATCCTTTTCTTTACAGTTCTGACAAAACCTGTGTCAACTGGAGAACTACATAAATGTCAAGTTACCTTGCTCTGTAAATTTTGGCTTAGAGCTGCCCCTGTTCCACCTATATAGCTTGTACATTTTTTTTCTCTAACCAATGCCACTAGCTGCACATCCTTTTAATTGCTCATCTCTATGCCTTATTACTGATAGGTTATCAGCTCTCTTTCAGCACTTGTAATTTATATTTTTTCAACAAAATGCTATGCAAATCTGGTCAGTGTAATTATACTTCCCCTAGAATAAAATCCTTCCTGCCTTGCTGTTTTGCTGACCTCAGCCTTCTCTTACATTTCCAGTTTATCCCAAAGGAACAAATAAATAATTAGAAATCAAAGGGTGTTAGATAACTTGAACTGAACAGGTAAAGCAGAAGCACGTGGTTATCACATATTAAACTCCCTCTCTTGTGCAGAGCAGGTCAGTTGATCTGCACCTGAGGGGAGAAGGAGCAGTAGACCTTTTATACCCAGCCCGGAGCCTGAAGGCAATGAGAAGCAGCAATCCTCCAGGCAAAAACCTACATGTGCTGCCCTAGGACCATCACAGACAAGCTACGCATTCTGGAAACACTCCTGGTTAGTCTAGACAGCAAAGAGACAGCTGGACCTGCCCTTGCCTCACGCCACAGGGACCCATGGCCATGCCCAGGACCAGCCCCCACCACCTTCCCTGCCCACATGCAGCCTAAAGCGCAGGGTTTGCCCAGCTCTTTAAGGCACAACCTGTATTTGTACCCCTGTTCATGTGGGCTGTCTCCACTTAGGTCAGTAACATCAGCCTCAGTACCAAATGGCAGAATTGCCCCTTTCTGTTAGATACAACTCTCCCCACCTCCACCGATCTCGACATGGCTGCTTGCAGGCTGCTTGCATCAACTGAAGACAGGTTTTTTCTCTAAAATGTATGTAATTATGCTTCTTCACTCAATTCTGAGGAGCTCAGGGATTAGGGATTGGCTCCCTCTCCTCCATGCGACATATACGTCCAAAATACAGCAAAGATCCTGTAAGCCCATCAGAGAAAAGGGAAGGATAGGGCCTATTTTGAGGTATGGCTGGGAAGTTCCAGATACACTCAGAGGACTGGTTTCTCAGCAAATTGAAGCCACTCAACAGATAATGATTTTGTTAGCAGCCAAACTCAACAATGAGTGTGTCATCACCAAGCAGGGAAATGCATGAAGAAGATTAACAATTCAGAATAATTCTTCTATGAGACACAAAGGCCTGGCTTCCTGTCAGAAGGAACTGAGCTGAAGTAAGACAAAAGCATCTCCCTGGTCCTTTTAGATCCATCTTATTGTATTGCCTTAATTGGTTGCATTAGTAGCCTCAACCAAACACAAGTTTTGCTGGCATGTTGGCCCTGACTGCTGCTAGGAGTAAACTTTGGACCTCCCCAAAACAGAGGATGACATTGGTGGGAACAGTGTCCCATCATGCATTATGGCAGGGCATGCTGGAAGCCACATGCATCGTGGACAACAACACGTGCCAGAGCTCCATGTCAGCTTCCCCTCACATCATCCACACTTGCGTGCAGATATTCTCACTTTGGCTGCTCATTCAGTGCCGCAGATGTGCTGGCCAGGCTGGAGATGATTCAAAGCCACCCTCCAAATCCAGACTAGTTAGAGTCTAACATTGTAATCCCTGCAGAAACACCTGAGCTTAGACTGTCCTTTCGAACTCGACAAAACCCTTCATGCACCTCTAAACTAAGCAGACCTGGGAGCAGTCCAGGGTGCCCAAATCTTGGGGGGTGGCAATGCCAGAAAAGAGCTGATCTCACTGGAGATGATTCCCTCAGACCTCTAGGTCAGATTGCTTCCCTTGTCCTAATTCAGCATTACATCTGCCCAGTGGTTCCCCTCTCATTTTCTGAGCTGTATTCCTTCAGGAACTCCCTTTCCTGCTCAGACCTCAGTTAAACATGGTACTCTGGCCATTATGGCCAAACAGCGGGAGCCCCGTCATCTTCCAGGAGCTTATCCCAAACAAACATTGCTTGCTTACCTGGAGATGCCCTTGTCCCTTCACCTACTGCCCATTGGAACATTTCTGAAGAACTGATAATACCCAGAAGCAGCATATACAATTTTTCAAGAAAATGGAGGATGCTACAGCACTGCAGTCTGTCACGGCTACAATCAGCAGGCTTAGCTATTTTTAAGAAGCCCTTGCAATGTAAGGCTGTACTGACTCCAAGGGAAACTCTAGTCACACTCTGAATTCACCTCTTTTTTTAAGGTTTCTGAATACACTGTAACATCACAGGTCATGAACAGCTCTGTAAGAGACTTTATAAACCTGCTAGCTCCCAGCAGGTACCTCAAATCAAGTCTCATGTAGCTCCTGGATGTACTGGCACAGTGTTAAAAACAAATCCCAACACAATCATTACTTTTTATCTTCAGGCAACTCACCATCTCTCTTTTCCCCCACAGCAGAAGGAAATTGAAAGCAGTATTAACCCTTCCGGTTAACCCAGTGCAAGAGCTTTCGGGTGTGAACAGAAATCTTCCCAATTTTAGGAGGCTTTGCAAAAAATTCCCCGAGACATCTTTTTGCTTGAGTGTCTGTGGGATTAGAGTCTTGTCCAAAGACCAGTGAAACTGGTGGGATTCCTTCTGTTTTCTCTGATAGACTTTGGATCAAGCCTCCAAAAATCCCCACTCCTTTTACATCTATGAGCCTGTTGTCACAGTCGCGTGCCATGTCTACTACTTCTCCACCTTGTCCTCTCACCAATACAAGACCTGAATTCCCCTCCTGTTCCACGGACAACATCCAATATAAAAGATGCACTACCCATCATCTCTCAATTATCTTTTTATAACTGTATGCTACAGGATTTCTGACTCTCTCTTCTAAAGCATCTGGTACTAACCCCTAGCAGAGACTCAATATTGCCCAAGGGTATTTGACCCAAAAGGATTTGAAATCTGGATTGATCTGGCTTTCCAGCTCCTCTGTTTTCCTGCAGGATAGCCCTCATCCTACTGGCTTGTCTAGACCGTGTGGTCTTCTGATGGAGAGTGAGAGGCCCAACAGGACCTCTGAACCTGGCTTTTGGCCAGAATCCAGGAAACATTTTAAAATGTATTTAATTCTGCAATGCTAATGCCTGAGAAGTGAGATCCAGTCAAAGCCTGGGATGCAGTAACATGTGAAACAAACAGAGGACATTCAGATACATTTTGGATTCCTATTTATAGATCAAGCTTAAATCTAACATAAACATGTTGATTGGCTTTAGCAAGTAATACTCTGCCCCAGGCAAGAGACATGGCCCTGTTCAAGCTGTAAAGAACATATTTCAAAACAAATTCAAGCCCTCATCATCTCTTAATTTGTTCTTGTTCAGCCAATTCTGCTAACTTGTTTTTAAAGGCCCTTCTTGGTTTAGTCAAGAGAGCAAAAGACTTCTGGAGGGGAAGAGATCTGTGAAATCATTCAGAGGCTTTGTTGTACATTTTAAGTCCCCTCCTTTCATCTGGAATTGTACATTAAATCAATCTCTTGACTCTTGGCAGATTCACTGTTTTCTTATACAGTAAATCAATGGTGCTACATTTCATTATGTTTTTCACACGTTCTCAACAGCACTTTTTCCCTTCTTTTCGATGAGATTTTTTATCATTTCCTTTAGCATCAGAATTTAGGTTCAATATTTAGTATCTTGTCTTTTCCTTTTTTTTTCCCCTGACTTGAAGCAGAGTCCACCTTAGTTAATTGCATCATTTAGTCACTGCGTGAGTAATCTTGCGTGCTTGCTTTCTAATTACTGCCTGTACAAACTGAAGGCTTGTAGGTTCAGAAATGAACTCAGTCAGGTAATGTTTCCAAACCTTTCCAACCAGAGAATTTAAAGAATCAAAGAATAAAACCTAGCTAAGCACAGGAATCACAGAAGCCTGTTCTGCTCACAGGCAACCCCACAGCACTGCTCCACTGGACAGCAGTACAAGCAAGATCGAGGCCACACTGCTGCTACAATGCACCATGCCATATTTGTTGTTAAGCTGCTGACAGTGCTACCACAGTTATGAACAGACATCTTGTAAACATGCAAGAAAATAGCTAACTATGGTTATTTATGCATGCAATAAACAATTATGAAAGGCAAAGGAAATGTGCAATTGCCTGTGCACGTGCTGCCTCCGAAAACTGGGTTTCAGTGCTCAGTGGAAAAACAATTCTCTCTAGGCTCCTATTTATGGCAGGAGGAAATTTTCAGTGAATTAAATCAAATTAAGAGCTATCCCTTTATGCTGAACAAAATGAATAGGAAATATGTACATTAATGCAGGGCACAGAATACATCCTCAGCTTGAAAGCTCTGGGTAACCCTGTCCTTTTCCAGGCCAGCTCTAGGTGTCACTGTGGGAGCTGAATGCGATGCTCTTTCCCATCCATGGATTTGTTCCATTTAAACTTTAACATCAAGAAAATGTCACCTTGGTGCTCCCTGCTCTTGGGAATTGCTTCTGTCACCGTTTTCATTTTAAAATAACACTGCACATTACAGAGCCGTGTGAGCGGTTCTGATAGATGGCGGGGGATCAATCTGGTCACCACTCTCCTCCATAAATAATGCAAGCGGAGCAGAGAAATTACAATGTGGCTAAGAAAGCTGTGTAGCTGCAGTTTGGATCTAATTACTTTAGGTATCAAGAACCCGCACAGCAAATCACCTAATTCTATTAGAGAGAAAGCAAATCTGAACGCTGGGAAGAAACTGGATAAAGCAATATCCCATTTCATCTAATGCATGCAAGACTGTATATTTAACTGTCTTTCCTGCAAAAAGCAGCCTGAGGATTGGGCATTATGAAGGCTTCCATTTATTTTATACTTCTAACCTAGCATCTTTGCAGCTGCCTTAAAAAAAGAAAGCAAAAAGCAAAACAAAAATTTACCATAAGGAAAAAACCAGACAAATTAGAAGATATGCAGGACTATGCAAAAGAGTGTAACAGCCCTATAAATGTCCTTTGGTCAAATATGTTACTCTCTGTTAATCAGCTTACATGCTTTTGAATCCCTGCTGCAGCTCTGCAGTGAAGCTGAAAACCAGCAGGTATTATTTTAAAACATGTATTTTTAAACACCCAAAGAATCTGCAACATAAAGAAAGAGATGCTGTACTGTGTAATTAAAAAAAAAAAAAAAAAAAAAGCATATTAACAATACGCTCTTTCTTGCTTTGTAACCTGACTGAAAGCTCCTGAATCCCCACAAAGACAAGCAGTGGATGCTACCAGCAAAATTCAGATCCTGGCATCTCTCCATGTCCCCTTCCATTTCCATACGCTTGATTTTAGACTGAGATTTATGTGTAGGAATCATTCTCTGTCAGTTCCCGCAGTGACTGATACCAATATCAAATGTACCTCATATTTTACTTTATGGGAATTATACTGAATCATTGACAGAAACCATGGCGCTCTGTTTTTGTTAGGGGCATAAGAGGCCCTACCATGCTCTGAAGAGCCTTGTTCAAACATTAACAGAGACACAGTCCCATAGGAAAGAGCTAATAACAATCATAAATCTTCCTCTGTGGTCCCGTGGCCCTTTCCTCTCGTTGATCTGAAAGCTCTATCAAAATCGTAATTAATGGAAACCTCACGACACATCTATATGACGCATTAGGTGAAATCATGGCCCCAGGGAAGTAAATGACAAAACTTCCACTTACATCACCAGGGTTAGGATTTCACTCCTCTTTTTTACGATAACCATTTTGCTGCAAGGTTAACTGAAGCATAGAGAGGTTAAGCAACATTCCCGGAAGCACAAGTGAAGATCAAGCCCAGAAGATCAAGTGAAGAGTGAGTACTAAACTATTATTTCTCATTCCTAGCTCCCTTTTTCTCCCACCAGCTTCTACATCCCTACATCAACCTTAACCACCCCACTGCTCTGCAGAAGTGACAGACTTCATGGCTCAAATGTTGCCGAGTTTGCCTCAAACACTGCTCTCCTCCTGCATAGACAACACTGCTGAGCTCTGAAATGCTGAAGAGGTAAATAGAGATCGATACGCTTAGCAGCCATGCAGTACCAAACACCGCTACGGCCGATGCATTTTGTGTAAACCTCAATAGATGAGTCAGGAGATGGGTTTGGTTGAGCATCACCTCTGCACAGAGCTGGGGACAGCCTGGTCACTGCCGGGGGCACTGCTGCTCTCTGCGGGGGGCAGGGAAGGGCACAGCCTCCATCTTTTCCTCCTTAACGGATGTGCTCAAAGAGCAGTGTTAACATGTGTTATAAAGTGCTGGCTCAATCCTCGTTCACACATGTCACTAATATTCCAGAAATTGATTGGTATTGAGGGGAGAGGTCAGGAAAGGTGAGGGGTATGTCAAGGAGAAAACCACCCAGGACATGTCCGTACAAAAAAGCCCTTGTTACCCTCCCGTGCAGACCAGAGGAGCATGGGCAGAGCCTGCTGCTACCTGCGGTGTCACATCTGAGCTAGAAAAGGGACAATACATGGAGTTCAAATACATCCGAGCTCCTTCATTAGTCGTTCCGAACCAGAGTTTTGGGGACAGAAAATCCATCACAGGTTAATAAACGAGCCTGTGTTTGTCCTCTTTCATGAGCTGGGTGTACATTGGACCCCTGAATCCAACATGAGGGATGGCACCTGGGTGCCGCACACTGCTTTATCCCAAATCCTGCCCCAGCAGAGCTCAGAGCAAAGGGCAGCTCAACTCATGGAGGCGAAGCTCTCCTCTGTGGCATCCTGCGTTTTACACCTACTCCATCTGGATCAGCTAAATCAGCCCACTCCTGGTGACCGAGGATCTCCCTTATTCCTGCTCAGCAGCCACTGTGATTCACACGATGGAAAATGTAAATCTTAGGGCTGCTCGGGCTATTCTCGCCCAGGCCATTTCCTGCTGAAGCCAGGGGAATTTTTGCCTTGCAGGGTTAAAGACCTGCTGACCTCATCCCACAGTGCCGACACACCATCAGCACTTTTACAGAGCTCCTGCTATTTCATCCCTCTGAAACGGACTTAGCAGCTTTGTGGTCACGGTAAGTAACTTCATTTTCTGTGCGGCGGACGGAAACCGCTGGCTGTGCTGCAGCTCTCTACCTCTGGAAACCACGGGGTGTGCATTTGTTTAGTATCCCAGGACATTCGTTTGGGGTTGTGTGTTTTTTTTTTCCCTGCGCCGCTACACAGCTAAATTCAAGGAGACACAAGTTGTCATTAAACAGCCCTGGAGAAAAGCCCCGAACTGTGTCACCTTGTTTAACCAGAGCCAAAGGTTGACATGGGCATATCCCCGTGGTGGATTTACAAGCAGAACAAACAGAGCTGAACTCTGCTCAGCGGAAGGCTGGCTCGCCTGGAGCTCCCTGCGCGATGCCTGGGGAAGCTGCAGCTCCGCAGAGCCCTGCGGCGCCGGATGCTCCCGCAGCCATCGCTGCAGGGCTGCAGGTCAGCTGCCTCTCTCCTTCCTCCGGAAGATGAGCGCTGCCAGACACAGCCTTTTAAATAATAATCAGCTAATAATACAAATCTAGCTCGTGCAAGATGCTATCTGCTTTTGCCATCCTTTTTTTAATCATCATAGTTATTTTAAAGAACCGAATAGGTCACTTTCAGCCTGATCATGACTAAAAGATCTCTGAAATGAATGGGGTTTGCCTTGCTGGCAGACTTTTCAGTTATTCAGGTAGTACAGAGCTGGCAATATCTCTTTATGTTTAGCAGGGAAAACAGTGCAGAAGTCGGGAAGCAAGAAGTCATGTTGTAGGCACGCCGGAGAGAAGCCATGCAAAATATTAATATTCAAACAGCAATGAGATCCAGAACAATGAGCAAATAATCATAAAAAAAGTATATATATACGAACATACCAACACTGGTTATCTTTTGGGAGACCAGGTCTTGTAGTAAAGCCTCAATTGCAGGATTATGTCTGGAATACAACTCGTACCGATTAATGCCAATGTGGAATTTCAACCAGTTTGGGTAGGAGTCTATGGAGGTTTCTCCAGTTGGCAAAAATGCTTCATTATCTTCATTTTGCCTACCACCAAAAAAAAAAAGAACACAACAAAAACCCAAAAATGAGGAGAAAGAAATAATGTTACAGTTTGTAACAGGCATCAAGAAACAGGGCTTCAAAATGTGACAACTTGGAAAGGAAAAGCACTACAGACGCGGGAGAAGTCCCCAGTTTGTCCCTGCGCCTGCTGCACACCGGGAGCCTGCTCCCACCTGGGGCCAAGGGGGAGACAGATTTTCACCTCCACTCTTCATGCCTGATTTAAAGCCCATTGCAGTCAGGAGCAAAATTTAGAGTGACATCACTGAGCGCTATCAGAGGCCCTTAAATTACAGAAACACAGAGCTGCAAGTTTTACACTGTGTTTAGGCTGTATTACTTTGCACACATCTTTTAGAAGTTTGACCCAAACGACAGTATCATCCCGAATCTTTATTTGGGACCTGGGTGTGGAAACCGAGTGCGCAGCAGTAACTTGACCTGTTGTACCAAATGCTCCCACTCTCTCATCTTCTCTTTTTTAAATACAGAGAATGAGCAGAAACTGGATCACTCTGACCTAGTTGCTAAAGAATAACTCTGGACAGTTTTGCCCCTTCTCTAGCAGTAGGATACTATAACAGAAAAAAATTGTTAAAATGACTTTTAACTCCTAAATTTCATGTTAATTCTGTGAACTTTGGCTGCAGCCACTAACAAAAACACATACAACAGGCAGCTGCACTGTGGATATCAATGATAATTTCACTCTTCACCTACTGGGTACACTATCATGTATCTCCGATCCAGAAGTCCTCTCTGCTTTTAGTCATCTCCAGATGTTCATACGTTTGTGACTCTTTTTTTTTTTTCTTTTTTCCTCTCAGAGAAACCAGAACTTTTTCAGGTTATTTCACTTCACAGTTTTGATTACTAGATGGAAGGGGCCTGGACAACTCACATGCTCATGAGGCAGAAATATTTATCCTCTCTTTTTAAAGGGTTAGATCATGCTGGCTGCTCTGCGGCTTGACAGAGCTTTTGCACGGTACAATGCAGCTGTTTAAGCATTACAACATCAGTGGGTTTGGAAGAGGGTGCTATTGTATTAGACAAGCCTTTTGATTTTTCAGTCATTGAAATTTCTCAGCATTTCTTACAAGCCAAGAGGGCATACGATTCACGGAGGCAACTAACTGCTTTGAAGGATGCAGAGCAGCAGAGGTGCTGGGACACTGGGAATTAATTGAGGATGAAAAATGTAGCGCAGATCAGATCTGGAGGGCAGAAATACCTGCTAGGACGAATGCTTTTGTTATATTAGACCTTCCTTTTGAGAAAAGTTAATGTATTACTGCCTGGTCTCACTACTTAGCCCCTACACCTCTTGAGTGCGAGACCAGGAAGGTGTCGAAGAGGGAGGCTCACTGTGTGTTCGCCCTCTTTCTTGGACTCTTTGTCTGGTAGCATCTGCCTCTGGCTACAGCTGGGGATGGGATATGGGGCATACAGACCCTTTGGCCTCAGTACTCCAGCCTTCTCGTGCTCTTGAGTTTGTTCTACATTTCATGGCACTTTTTTTTGAAGGAACACAACCAGCCAAGCCTGTGTCCGATTTATTTTCCTGGTGACACTGAATCGCTCTGTTTAACCCTCTACCTACTCAAACCAGCCATGACATCAATTCTTGTGAACGCCCGGGTAAAAATCTACATTATAAAGCGGAAGGCAGCGACCCAGGGAAGCGCCGTGCCACGTTTCCACACCGATTGCCCAGCACCCCACCGGGCCTCCCCCCCACTCCGGGGTCACCCCTGCCCGGGGCAAACCGCACGCTTGGTACCGAGCCCCCCCGCCCCGAGCCGAGCCGAGCCGGGCCAAACCGGGCAGGGTCCCCGTGTCGTGGCCCCCCCGCCCCGCGCCCGCCCCCGGCCCGGTACCGGCCCAGTACTCACCACTCGGGCTGCTCGGCCGCTCGGGGGTTGAACCTGATGTCGCTGTTGACATTGAAGAGGAGGTCGCCGTCGGCGAGCGGGGGCAGGGCGGCGCGGTAGAGCGGGTGCTGGAAGAGGGCGGCCAGCGGGGCGGTGGCGGCGGCGGGGGGCGGCGGGCGCGGCGCCCCGGGGGCGATCAGCCGCCGCGTCCGCGCCGCCGCCGCCCCCCCGCCGCCCGCTCCGCCGCCGCCGCCGCCGCCGCCCGCCGCCCGCTCCGCCGCTTCCCGCGACTGCGAGGAGAGGTTGGAGGCCGGCTCGGCGCTGAAGTCCTGCAGGATCCGCAGCGTGTGCTTGCTGGGCCAGCGCGGGGCGGCGCGGGGCGGCGCGGCGGCGGGCGGCGGGCAGGAGCAGCCGGGGCGGCCCTCGGTCCCCCGCCGCTCCAGCCGCGGCAGCAGGTCGATCATGATGTGCATGGTGCAGGCGACGAGGAACACCATGAGGATCAGCACCCGGAACTTGCGGACCAGGAGCATTTTCATGGCCGGGGCGGCTAATAAATTACCGGGGGAGAGGGAGGGAGGGGAGGCGGCGGGGTCGGTCGGGAGAGCTTTCGCGGAAAAAGCCCGGGCGAGCGTGGGTCTTCCAGCCCCCGCCCCGGGGCTCTGGCTTTCTCCTTTCGGATCGGGAAGCGAGCGATCAAGTCAATAAAGTTATCTCCATAGGCGCCGAGAAATAAGCAGGCTAAAAACAATAGGTCCTCATTTCTCAGTATCATCAAGAACTTAGGAGGGGGAGGGAAAATAAAATAAAAAGGAAAAAACAAATTTAAAAAAGGAGCACCGGACCAAGCCCTTAAAATCAATAGGAAAACAATGCCAGCGGCATTGCACTATATAAAGCCATCTGTTCACGATTTCTCGCTCTTTTTATTACAGGGATCACAACAAATAGGGAAAGCCGGTTCTTGAAGAGAAACCGGCATCTGACACTAGGTCTGATTAAATAAAATATAAAAAAAAAAAAATAGACGGGGAGGAGGGCAAGGAAGAATAATATTAAGAAAACCTGTACAGAAAGGCGACAGAAGAAAAAAAATCATCCATAATATTTGGCTGTGCTGGAAACGCTGACTCCCTTCCTTTGGATTTGACCAGTGATGCAGCAGAAGCACTCTCCCGCTCGCTCTCGCTCCCTCTCTTCTCTGAGACTGTTTAAGAACATTGGCTGGTAAATAATTTTCTTAGAGCGGTTCCAGTTTCTTCATCCATTGCGTCCAGTGCTTGGGAGAGATTAATATGTTCAACTGAGATCAAGTCTGGGTGGCTGCTGTATCCGAGCTGGGGTTTTGCTTTGGCTTAGGTTGGTTTTTTTTGGCTGCAAAACTGTCTGATGGCACAACTGCAACATAAAGGTTAAATATGGCACAGGAAAAAAAAAAGGGTGGGGGAGGATTAGAGGAAAGAAACTAATATAAATCAGTAGAGGTTCTTTTTAGCGAAGAGGTCCCGTCTTTGATCTCTGCTGGGTCTTACAGATCTGCCTTTTAGAGAGAAAAGGAAGAGAGAAGGGGGAGAGAAGGGAAGAGGGGGGAGAGATCTTTGGCAGGTGCAGAGTGAAAACCTCTTTCAGCTACACTGAATTCTGGAGACTGGTTGGACTAGTAGCTCTGCAGCTCCAGCTTTCAGTGGGTGTGTTAAATATTATGAGCGAGCCATGATTCCTGCCTTCCTCACGTCATAGTTAGGAGATTGGCTAAATAAACGCTACAGTGATAGTAACAGGAAAACCTCAACCAAAAGCGTGGTTTTTTTTTCCTCTCCTCTCCTCCCTCCTTCCCACCCCCGTTTTCATTCTACTGCAGCTCCAACTGGGGCAAGAAGAGGGCGTCTGTTCCACAAAGGTTTGCAAAATAAAAAAAAATAAAAAAAAAAAACCAACACAATAATAAAGTGGTAGCAGAGAGGGGAATCTGCGCTAATAGCCTTGCAAAGTGTGAGCGCACGGTCTGTGTGCCCAGGCTGGGAGCGGCGATTCTGCTCTGTCATTGTCTGGGCTGGAGAGCAGCTGGCCCTGGCCGCCCGCTCCCCCTCACAGCCAGCCCCTTGCCGGGGCAAGGTCAACACGGAAAACTCTGTGCTCCGCTTCCTCCAGAGGAACAGTCTTTATTTTTAATCCGAGATCCTGTGGGCTGTGATAATCCGTGAGCGTGCTACGGGGTAATCTGCCCTCCCTCCTGCTGCCGTTGGCTGCGCAGGCAGCTCTGTGGCCTAATGGCTAATGGCACCGGTGGTCCCGGGCCTAGGCTGGCCTCCGGAGCCCAGCGAGGGCTGATGGTGCCTAAGGCCAGGGGCTGTCAGGAGGGACAAGCCACTCCAACGGTTTTCAGGTGATCGGGCAGCGGTGCTCTGGGCTGCTGATTTTATCTTTGGGAGGGGGCTCCCTTGGATTTTATAGTCCCTTGCAGGGCTCAAACAGTCATCAAGTGGGGCTGCAGTAGGAATGAGAAAGGTACTGTGCTTCGGCCTACCACCTTTCCACAGAATCATCTCAACACTGATTGTGCTGGCCCATTTTTCCCTGGATTAAGCAACATTAAAGTATTTCTTTCCCTCAAGAAGTACTTTTTCCCCCTAGGCTCCATCCAGTACTGTTCCCTCACTGGGAGCTTCTGCAGAGCCTTGGGCTCTGCACTCCCCTGAAACACATCCATGCACTGTAGCAGTGTCACCATGTTTTGGACAAGGGAATTCACTGCTGTTCCAATGGGAAAAAAAAAGATTGAGGAAAAAAAGAGCAGACAGGTCCGTGATCCTATGGACTGCCCTGTACCTTTATGGAGGAACAAGACTTCCTGTCCTAGGGGGACCTCTTGGTACCAGGGTTCAGGTATACAGCACACTGTAGATGCAGCACTTTGATTCCCATGGAAGCCATTATGTCACCCTGGAGCTTTCAAGTACAGGTGTACTTAATCATAGCAAAACATTTTGCTATGGAGTTAGAAGCAAGGCTTTCCATCTTTTCACCAAGGTCAGCTCAAAGGACGTCTGATTAGTTGGCTGAGGACAGTAACACTGGTTCAGCGTGTGCCATTGCCTCCCATCACTGCTCAATAGCAGGTCTGTATGGTTCTGCTTGGGGAATTGAGTTTGGTTCATAAGTTAACTATCTCTCTATGCAGTGAGCTAAAGTTCAGCTTATTTTAACCTAATTTAGCAAGTTGGCATTTTAGGTCCATCAGGAAGAGCCTTGCAGTTTTGGTTCAACTGGGGAACCCACTTCTGCTGGAAGGGGATATGATATGTGATGGGGGTTCAGCATGAATGGCATGTGGAAGGCCGTCTCTTTGGTTTGTTTGTTTTTTGGGGTTTTTTTTTGCCTGCTTGTGGCTGGAGCCTTTCTCATGCTGAGCTTCTGGTGCTGTCTCTTAGGGAACTCAGCTGATCTGGATTATCAATCAAGCCCACAGAGACAAAAGGAAGCAGGTGGAAGCTGGAGTCTCTGTCCCAGGGAGTGGGGTGATGGAGGAGAGCAGCTAAAGCCGGTACTCTAGGAGGGGTGAGTGCAAGGTATACAGTTCTCTGTGTATCACTTATATTCCATTTGCTGTGGCTTTTTTGAGGGGTTCTGGGTGAGCTGCTTGTAGCACTTCATGTAAGGATAGATAATATGACACATTTTCTATTTTAGCATGGCACAATAGGGTTTGTAGGTTACAGGTTGTAGCTATGGGGTTTTTTTTCTTAGTGTCTGATGTGTTAAAGCTGAAGGCTATGGTATTAGATGGGGGGTGAGCCTTAACAGGTATGATGAAGAGACTTGAAAATTACTTAAATGTGTTTTTTAACTTAAAGTTGTTTGAATACATCTATTACTTTGCAGTAACAGAACATTGTGTCAAATGTGTTGTAACTACATGCAAGAGTTATATAATGAAAGTGAGATAAGCTTTGAAATATAAGCAACTAAATGTAATTAATTACATGGCTTTTAAAAGGTGAAATAGCAGTACCATGAAGAAATAACTCCTTCCTTGAAACTGCATTTTATTTTGTTCTCATCAGTATGACCTTTGGTGTATATTGACTATCTGGTTAAGTATAGTTTCATCTAAATTGTGGCTGCCTATGAACTGAATCTCTCTAACTCTATTCCATGAGCTTTTTTTCCTTTAGTCTTTCAAACATTTGAGTTTTGTCTGAAGATGGGAGTCTGGTGGATGTACCCTGTTCTTCTCTGTAACTGACCTTTGTGGACAAGTTTTGCCAGGACCAAAGTTCCCTAGAGATGTTAATAAAGGAGAACTGTATTAACTCTACATTTCTTCCCTCAGCTTGCTTCTTTTTTTTTTTTTTTTGTGGGATTTGAAGGAACCGAGTCTCACTTATGAAAGATTATGCTTACTACTTTAGGGGAGCTTTTCTATAGTGTAAATAGCACCCATAAGCTAGTGAAGTCACAATGTTGAAAGAGCAAGTGTCACCAGCTGAAGAATCTTCTGTGATGACCTGCAATGGAGTTATGGCTCTATTGGCCTGCAGCTTTGAGGTGCCCATCAAGGGTAAAGGACACCTCACCCCAGTTTGCTAAATAAGCAGTAACACCTGCTTTTAGCATGTCTGATTTAAAAAAAAAAAAAGGCCCATGGGGTCTTTTAATTCACTGTTCTCAAGCACTGCTTGTTCTTTGGTGATTGAGGATGAAGAGTGCTGGTAACCCAGGTGCGGGCAGCAAAGGAGGGCAGTTCCTGCTGTGATCCTCTCTTGTACCTCCTGTGGGTCCCTTGGGCTGGTGCCATCCTTACATGGACAAGAGGATGTCTCTCTGCCCTGGTCCCAGACTTCCCAGCCTCCTCAAAGTCTTTGGAAGCATCTTACAAACTGTTTAACTTGGTCTGCCTTCAGTGTGAAGTTCTCTGTTCATGTTAATAGTCTGCAAGTATATTTTTCCTTAAATTGCCTGATATCTTTCAGGCTTCAGTCTTTCCCAGCAGGGTTGAGCAGATGCTGTTACCTGAATCAGCTTTTTTGTTTGTCTTATTCAATGCAATAAAGCAAGCTTTAAAGGAAAATAAAAATCAGATAATTCTTAGTTTCTCAACTTCATTATCTACCTTTACCCATTGATATGGTCATCTGTGAAATAAGATGCACTGGCTAGTTGGCAAACAGCAGACAGCAAGCTTGTGGCTTTCCTTTTGGACTAAGGGGCAATGTGTAATTCTGTTTCCTGAACCTTTCTTACTCCATCCTGGAGACTGTTAACAATCAGCACCAGTAGTATATTACAACCCCTCTGTGCCTCTAAGCTATGCTGATTGGTAAAGCAAGGGAATGAAGCCAAGACACATCTAGCTTTTCCCTCTCCTATGTGGTTCCATTTCTAGCACATGTCCACAAGAGGAGGATACCAGCCTCCCTGCTTTCCCGTTGATCTTTCCCATGAATAGGTGCAAGAATACAACCCTGATCTTGTTATGGAGCCAATGCACCTTGGGGGTGAGTGAAGGGGCTCCTCCTGCCTCTCTAATCATCTGTTTGGGAACACAGAGTCAGTGACAATCTCACAGTTGCATTCCTGTTGGTGGCCCCATGGGGCTGGCAGGGAGCCTGGTGTTTGGGCCAGGCTGAAGGTGGGAACCTGAATATCTGCTGGGTTGGGAGGGCTGAGGTGGCTTGTGGTCAGGAAGCCACAGACTGTAGATGCATGAAGCCTGTAAGATAAGTAAGGAGCTGGGCTGCAGGTCAGGACAGCCTGGAAATTGGGCAGCAGGTACAAGATGAGGAGCTGGCAGGGCAGATGGGCTGAGGGACCAGGTCCAAGGGCTACCAAGGCTGGTGCAGCTTCCCAGGATGACCTCATTGCTGAACCTGGGCAAGTGTGAGCTTGGTGCAGGAGAGCTTTTGTGCTTGTGCCAGGGTCTGGAGTGTATGTGACCCACACCCAGTAAGGGAATGGTTCCCTTTTCCTGCTGCAAGGGAAGAAATGGGGATTTGTGTTCAGCCAGCTGGATTTCAGTTTTACCTCCCTGTCTATGTACCTTGATGCTCTGGCCCCTTCACTTTCAGTGCAGCATTTGAATGCAAGTTACCTCCTCCTGGTTTCAAACATTTGTCTACAAGACTTGGAGTTGATGGGAAAACAAAAATTTTGCTAACTGCTGACTGTTGTTCAACTCTTTCTTCACACAAGCTTTCAACCAGAGACCTGGTGTGCATAGAGCCATAGAGTCTTTGTAATAATGCCTATTTTGGGTAGTTTCAGTTGTTGTTTATTATTTTACTTTCCAAGGTCTTGGGCTCAGTAAGAAAAATGTAAATATTTCTCCTTATCTAAACTGTCTTTATATGGAATCCCAGTACATGGCCAACAGCTTTTTATTTCTGCTGTGCTGCATGTTGGACCAGCATTACCACTCTAATTGCTAGCATAATGTAAACAAGGAAATAATAAGTTCTTAATGGAATATTATGACATCAATAAGTTATTGCATACAGCTCATTTCAATAATTTCAATGAAATCAAGTTCCTTACATCAACTCTCTATTTTTTTTTTGGCCATTGAATTAAAATATCT
This sequence comes from Nyctibius grandis, assembly GCF_013368605.1. NCBI lineage: Eukaryota > Metazoa > Chordata > Aves > Nyctibiiformes > Nyctibiidae > Nyctibius > Nyctibius grandis. Next base: position 93,073,222 of record NC_090695.1, on the reverse strand, counting down.
TTCCTCTGTTTTTTTTTTTGGGAGTATTTGAATGTTGCTGGAAATTTCACATTGAATTACTACAGTCTCAAGCCAAGATTGCTTTGGATCTAACAGGCTTTTTAATTTGGTATTGCGAAATAACACTAAGCAATTTCTTGCATGTTCTACCTGTGTTTTTATTTAATAATACAATCAAGAATTCAGGAGTGGTTATTGTCGTAGGTACTGGCATTTCTTCATTGTTTTGTACATGAATTAATAGCTTATCTGCTGGTGAAATCTGTGTAGATGTTTATTTTCCCCATTTTTGTCTGCTTGCCTCACTGAGCAGTGACAATGGTCAGTGTACGTGATAATGTGTTCAGGTAAATAAATGAAGCACGGTTTTGGGTGAGTAAACATACCCAGCTATTATTTTCTGTTATAACGGTTTACAGCTTTCTGAGGTAAGGCCTGAATGCAGCAGGGCAAATTGTAAGTCAGGCCTGATTGCACATTTTCAATCAACGTAATATTTTTATTGTTACTCCTAATGGAAAAAATGGATTTTTCCTTTCTGAAAACCTCTGTCTATGATGCTGGAAGTCCTGAGGGCATCACATGCCTGGCACCTGTGGTGATGCTGCCTAGGGTGCTCTTTCTGCTCTCCCTCTTTCCCCCCCCTGTGAAGATTCATGTGCTGACCCAGTTTATTGGTGCTTTGCCTTATAAACACAGATCACACTGGTAATCTGATAGGTACTGCATATTAATGTTCTGCACTGTGAAAATCACCTTTATTGCCAAGGAATATGCTTGATACTGAACAGAAGGCAATTCCATAAGCTTGACTTCAAACAGGTATCACTGATCCTTCATACTTCAAACAGGTATCACTGATCCTTCATAAACCAGAAAGAAGTTGACTATGAAGTGGCCCATTAATACACTTTTTAAAAAAAGAAAGCAAACCAATGTTGTCTTGGTTGCCTTCCAGCCCAGGATTTTGTTAGCTATGTGATATTGTTTAAACAAATCTTGAGCAAATCTCCTCTCCCAAATCAAACAGGCAGTGTGGCCAGCCATTCCTTCCTGTAATGGTTTTGCTAAGGTTGACTGGAGGGGCATTGAGCTGCAAGTTTGAGCTAAATAGTGATGAAAGGAGGGGCATGTGATTGGCTTCCCCTGTTACCAGCAGAGCTGGCTGGTACTGTCAAATCATCAGTGCTGGGCAAAGGGTGGCTCATCCTGGAAGTGCATCACCAGCTTCAACTGATTTCAGAAAGCCAAAGCTTTCGGCTTCAGCCTTTTTCTTTGAGCGTTCCTGTTCTTTAATTTGGGATACAATATTCTGTATGATCCAAAAACCCAGGGATTGCTTGGGAAACCTGTTGAAAGCAGAGAACTCATTATTATATTAAGGCAATGAAACAGAAGGCTTTTCCCTGCCTGTTTGTTACTCCTCAGCTGTTGCTGCAGCAGATCAAGGGTTAGCTCCTCAGCTGGTTTCAGCTGGCCTTTATTTCAATGAAATGCCCTCTAATTATATCAGCTGAGGTTCTGGTCCACAATGCTTAATTATTCCATTGGCCGGAAAAAAGAGCTGCCTGGCAATGCAAGAACAAAACCTGTTATTGTTGTTGCTAGAGCAATGTGATTGGCTTGTGGAGAGATCACATTTGCTCTAGTCATTCAAGTAGAGTAGTAATCTTGCACATAGCTGCATTACGGAGGGGCTGAAAAATTACCTTAAGTGGTAGGATGTCATAAAGAAAATTAGCTGTTAGGAGGTTGTGTTCTTATCTAAAAATGATTATTTAAACTAAGTCAAAACAAATTATCTTGATGTGCATGACATAAGAGCATGCACTACTTGAGTTATCATAATTTCATCTTCCTATAATAACTGATTCCTTTAAAAAGATTTGTGATTAAATAACCTGTATTCCTTGTGGACTTTCTGAGTTCAGGTAATAGTGCATGAATCTTTTTAAAGTATATAAAACATGGCTTGCTAAATTACACATAAAATCATTTTGCAGACTCATTGAAATCGATGGAGCTACATGATTTATGCCTGGAGAAAATGTGTCCTGATGCTAAAACAAGATATAGTTACACATGCACACAGGAAGATTCTGTGTGCTGCAATGTGCAGTTGCACACAGACCCATTTGAGTGAATGCATGCACACATGAACAGTTTAATTGTATACCGAAGAAGCTCTTCTGGGAATTCTTTTTTTGTTGCTGTCTAATTTTGACTTGTATGGATGTTTTGACTCCTTACTTGAGCTTTTTTCTTCTTGGCTGGCTAAATTTTTAATCAGATAATTTTAAAAAAACCTGAGGAAGTAAGAGAGAAAACCGCAAAGACATTTTAAGCATGCCACAGCCTGAAATAGAAATTAACATACTAATAAAAAACCCTCATGGGAGAGTCTTACAACTAGGCAGTATAACCTAACAGGCTGTGAATTACTGTGGTCCCAGGAGGCACCAGGACTCTTCCCAACTTGGATGCTTCCTGGCTATGTGATGCTGGAAAGTTTCTTCAGTTTTGTTTCCTCATCTGATAAGAAGGATACCCTAGAGCACTTTGAGATCTATTAATAAAAGGTGCTACAGGAGAGAGACAATAATGATATTTTGTATCTTGCTTCTTTGTAGAATAATTCATACTTCTTAATTTAACCCCACAAGAAACTCAAACTTTTAAGAATATTCTGTATAGGAAGGTCTGAAACACTGGGACTTCAGGTGAGTCTTTGAGTCATGAAACCCCTTAAACTTAGTAGTGTCCTTAGGGATATATGATTGCTTATATACACAAGGACAGTGTGATGTGACTGGAAGTGCAAAGCACAGTGAGTCTCTCTAATGAGAGAGGGACTTGTGAGAACCCCAGTGCACCTCCTCTTTTCCCCAGTCCCCTCTTTTCCTGCTCTCCTGTGTGGTTTTTTCCTTGTATCCTGTCCTTAAAGTGTTTCTCTGGACGCTATTTGGACACAATCACAGATCTATTTCTATCATCTGATTTGATATTAAAGTCACTGAAAACTTTGACCACGGAGGATTCTTGTGCAGTAGTTGTCACTTCAGAGGGATTTGTTTGGATTTTATCCCAACAGTTGATGATATTTTTGTTGTCTAATCAAGCCTTGCCATAAATCCACAAGACTTGGCGAAAAGCATGCAAAAGGCAGGTGCTTGAGCTTCCAGCAGCACTTTTTCTTTCCTACCTTCTGAATTGTTGCTCAGTAGGTCATAGTGAAAACATAATTTTGTAAAAATTTAAACTTAAAAATGTGTACCCTCTGTGTTCCTATTCTGTAACAAATATGTATATTTTTTCTATTAGCTTGTTGTGAGATTTCTTTCTCCTGAATTGCCACTTGTCCTGTGGTTTGGGCTCCTCCTTGCCTGATTCTGCTGGGGTGTCCCGGTGCTGCTGTAACACTGCCAAGGCAGCATCTCTAATCTCAGACTGCACAGTTCCTGCTACACACCCTTGACATCTGAATTAAACCATTCTAGCCTGAGTTAAGGTGGGCCCAGGGCTGGCTTGGCCTTTCCCTTGATGAAGATGAGGGGAGTCTGCTGTTGACTTGCCAACGGAGGTGGTAGGGGTCTCTTCCCTCCCTTCCCATCAGCAGGATGGAGTTTCCAGGAACTGTTTTATTGTCAGTGTTTTCCACTCTCTTAGTCCTAAATTTGTCTGTTTCCCTAAGGTTTTTTTTTTCACACTGTCTGACTTTCTTGGGTTGTTCTATTGATATGTTGCAATAGTAAAGTCTAGTGATTAAATTGGGTTATTTTGCATTTGCTGTTGAAAGTGGGAGGATGTGTGTAGCCCTTGTGGTAAGCAGCCGTGCTGTTATGAGGGAGTGTTGATCTATGAGTATGGGAGTGTGTCAGGGAGCTGAGGGCAGGTTTGTTTTCTGTCTCTTATATCTTGTCAGGCCTTGGGCTTTTCCAAGGCATGGGCTCAAACATTTGAGACAGCTTAGGTGCCTGAGCTGGAAGCATAATTGCCATAGACTCCCCTATAAGTCAGACCTAATTGCCTTTGGTGTTCTCATTTAGTTGAGACCAACACAGATTTCCATATATAGGTTGGAGTAATAAGACTTGTTTTATCTGCTCTGCCTTTTCAGAGGGGGAATGCTTTAAGGCAGGGCCTATCCTTTATTCTGTGTTTGTACAGTGCCTCTAGCAAGAGAACAGTGTCCTCAGGTGGAATACAAGTTAGAAGAAGGATGGGGATAATATATATGCACAGTGCCTATAATCCAGCGGTGAAAGCAGTTGCTCACTTACCTTCTCTGCTGGAAGATAAAAACTTTGGGCAGTTGCCAAGAAATGTGTCAAGGTTATAGCTCTCTGGTGGGCTGCAAACATGAATGTCAGACATGCAAAGTGAAAGTGGTTTCAAGTGCAGGCTTTTTACTTCTCTGGTTCTTTGAAGATTGAGGTAACTTGAAAAGAAAAAAGAGAGGTTTCCATAGAAATTTTTGAAGCCAGAGGAGTGAATATTAGTGTATGCTTTGTTCTGTGTTCTTCACAGCTGATAGAAGTCACAGTGTAAATGGACCTAACTGCTGAGTGACCTTTGACAAAACCAGATAGGAAGTCTTTGTTGTTGTCAGTGATGACAATTTCTTTTTTTTCAAGGTAAGAAGTCTTTTTCAGTGAAGTGATTCACTGGTTTTAACTGAAACTTTGAGACAGGAACATGATGACAAGATAGAGATTGCAGTGAGTAACAAGGCTCAGTCAATTATTGACTAGCCCATCTCAGCACCTTTGTTTTCTTTGCTGACAAAATATCACGGCCTTTGTATGCAGAGCTGAGCCTGCAGAAACCAAGCATTGCCCATTCTGGGTGTCACTGTGAGAAATGAACATTTTTTTGTTGCAAAGTGAATTGAATTCTCTCCTTGCAAAGCTTTTCCTATTATCTTTTAGATTAGTGTTCTGTACAAGGCTGTCTGCTCTGATTTCTGTCCTTTCTTATAGGAAAACATGCAGAATAGGTACAAGCTCATACAGTAGCAGTTGTCTTGTAAAATATTTCAGAAGCTCAAATAAAGCTAGCTAGAGCAGGGCTAGTGTGGCCCAGATCTCAGCTGGGGCCCCTTAAACATGATTGCTGTATGTACAAGTGCTAATATGGTGACTTATATAAGTATGGATCCTTCTTCAAATGGTATATTTGCTATTTCTACTGGAGCTAATAGTTTCAAGAGCATAAGGGGCTTGTAGTAACAGTGGCTGCAAAGATCTGCTATGCTCATGTTTTGCTGCATGAAGGTATGCATCTCCCTCTCTCCTTTCCAACCGTCTTCAAATATAGATCGTGTCCTTCTGGCAGGTTAGTCGGGGTATAAGCACTGGACTTATCTGTGCCTTTTGCATAGGTGTTATTCCTTTCAGCACTGATGTAGCCAGAAAATTCTGAAAAAGGGCTAATACTTGAGATCCCCAAAGGGGCAGTGCCATGCCCCTAGAGCTCCTTGCTTTGATGTGATGGGGAAGAGGGTGTTGCAGTTGGATCAGTTCCCCTCAGCTTGAGGTGGTAGCAAAGCCTGGCTGTGCTCCCCAATTGCTTGCTGAAGTCAACACAGTCTCTGGTTACGGATCTTCAGCTTGACAGTTGGATATTCAGGGGCTCAACAAACTGATTGAATTAAAAGGCTGGTGAAGCCCTTGCGCATAATGCCATCACTGCAAGTAGAGGTCCTGCTCAGCTCACTGATGATCAATACTTTGCTGAACAAGGTTCTGCAAGGCTGACGTTCAAATCATTGGAGACCTTCATATAATGTAAGGCCACAAAGATTTTTTGCTTGTTATCCACTTTAGAATTCCAGTCTACAAATGGAAATGAGGTAGGTAAGTCAAGTGCTAGGGCTAATAAAGTGAATACTAAACTTGGTATTTGTAATTAGTTAAGATGTGGAGTGATGCCATAAGGTTCATCATAGAATGGTTTGGGTTGAAAGGGACCTTAAAGATCACCTAGTTCCAACCCCCCTGCCACAGGCAGGGACACATTTCTACTAGACCAGGGTCCTCAGAGCCCCGTCCAACCTGGCCTTAAACACTGCCTGTGATGAGGCATCCACAACTTCTCTGGGCAACCTGTTCCAATGTCTCACCACCCTCACAGTAAAGAAATTCTTCCTAATATCTAATCTAAATTACCCTCCTTCAGTTTAAAACTGTTACACTTCATCCTATCACTACGTGCCCTTGTAGAAAGTTCCTCTCCAGCCTTCCTGTAGGCCCCCTTCAGGTCCTGGAAAGCTGCGCTAAGGTCTCCCAGGTATAAGGAAGGCTGCTATAAGGTTCCTGGTATCTGATTGCTTCTGTGCCACAGATAACAATAAGCCAGCAAGAAAAGTAAAAATTATATGAAGAGCAAGGAAGTAGCAAATCCAAAAATGCTTCAAAGACAGCACATGGAAACTGGTAGCATTTAAAAAAAAAAAAAGCTTTTGGAAAGAAACATTAAAAGGATAAACATAAAAGGAAGAACAAAAGAAAATAGGGACAAATAAATTAAAGAACAAAATTAAAGCAAAGGACAAAATGTCTTATACAGAAGGACTGAAAATGAAGGACATGAAGAAATAATGAAACAAGGGAATAACAGAGTATGAGATGCAGATGCTCTGAGTATCATTTGTGTAGGTGCTCACAGTCCAATATGAACATTTGCTTTATACTTCCTATTTTATTTTCTTTCTTTTTTTTTTTATTGTTCCTTAACCCAGAGAAGATAATTATAGGTTCCTTCTGATAACAATTACAGATAGGCTATGCTTTCTACCTCTAGTCTCTAGGGATAACAGAAAAATGGATACTTCACTTTGTACCAGCAGCAGCACAAGTGGACAGGGGGGTTGCAGATGGCAAAGGGCAGAGCACTAACATGTGCTTGAGTTTGGGTAGGACTTGGGGTGCGCATAACAGTAGGGTGAAGGCTGAGTGAAGATGGGGAGGAGGTTGCTTTCACTAGGGAGTCTTTGATGGAGGTCTGTCAATGCATGACTCGTCTAATCTGCCGGCCATGGAGAGGTGCAGAAGAGCATATGAAATGCCACTGCCAATAAAGTCCATAGGGTTACTTTATGCACCAAGGAATGTGCTATTTCCCAGCCTCTTGGCATGTAACTGTTACTTGAAAACTTGATGTGGAGATCAGCATATAAATTAGGGCCAAGAGGTCCTGCTGTGAAGCTGCTCCAAATGTGCTCCCTCTGCACTGATGCTCAGGGCACAGCGATGGTAGCACTGGGGTAAGGGACAAGCCTTGCTGTGGGTGTATGGTGTGTAACAGATGCCCAAGCACACACCAGGGCTGACCCATTACAGAGGCAGCACAAAAGTCACAGAGCTTAATCACTGTATTTCCAACCTGTTTTTTTGTTATAAACCTGTGGTAAAATGGGAGTGAAATGGTAAATGGATCTCATGAGTCCAGCCAGACCCAAACTGTTTTCTTCATAAAGGGCTTCAGAGAAACCAGCTGAATGCCCCCCCATACCTGGTCTAGCATTTTGCTTTATTCTCAGAAGAGAGACATCGGCATTGCTGCAAAACAGTTCAGGAGGGGTAAGGATGCTGGAAGGCACTGAAATACAAATAGCTTTACCCCAGAGGGAAATATTGGCAGTTTGTATGCCCCTGTAGCCTCTTTTCCACCATTAAATTTATAGAGGCTGTGTTCTGATGCAGCAGCACTTTCTCATCTGCTCCTTCATTGCAGTGGCAGCGAGAAATGGGTGAAGACTGCAAACGTGCTCCTGTTTGTACCCCACAGTAAGTGCCATCTAAAGTAATTTAGTTCTTCACTTACTGGCACCTGACAGCCAGAAGGGCTGAGAAACAAACAGAAGAAAAGGAGAGCAAGGAGAAAAAAGGACTGAGGCTTAGAGAGGTGAGACACACAGCAGTGACAATCGCTTCTGAAGTCCTTTAATAGAAAGGTCTGTGGAAAATTTTCTCCTTTTCTTTGCTCTCTAGACTCCAGCGTTCAAAGGGCAGGCAGCGACTGGTTGCTGCCACCCAGATCCTCCAGAAGTGCTATTCTTTTGACTTGGGCAGGCTAGTGCCAGTAGTGGGAAAACTTGCCCTGGGTGCTGAATATGCACATTTGTATTCTTGAAACCCAAGATGAAGTTTTATTTAGTCTTTGAGCCATGATTCAAAAAAAAAAAAAAAAAAAAAAAAAAAATCAGTTGTGCAGAAATGGCTTTCTGGCACAAACATATGCAAGCCATATTTCTCCAACAATAATTTCTCATGGATGTTTAACCTCTGAAGGACACTAAATTTAAATCGAACTGTAGGTTTTGTAACATAAGATGGTATTGTCAGTCTGGCAAGTCTGACAGTCATAGGGTGGTAACAGAATATGAAAGAAATGGTACACCCATATTTAGAGCAAAAAAACCAAGGATCTCTTCCCAGAGTCTGCATTAGTGCTGCCATCCCTGTGTGACTATGGCCATGTCATTTAATTTCATTGCATCATCTGAAAATGGGTGTGAAATTAGTACCATATGCGGCTGGCATAAAAAGGCCAGGGAAATAAATCATAGTGAGAGAAGATCACATTGTCCTTAAAGAGGAAAAATTTGAGACTCTGCACATCTGAAACAACTGTACTTGAGTGGGCACATGGTGTGTGCTTGCCTTGCTTGGGGTGAGGGAATCCAATGGCAACTCTGTGTCATGGTCTGCCACAGAAGGTAGATGAGCCTTGTAACTTGCCCTGCTGAGGACCATCCCCTCATTGCAATGGGCTGGGACCTACATGTGCCAGGGGATGGCTGTGGCTGGGCTGGCCTGGCCAGCCAGATGTGCCTTTGCTAATAATAACAGGAATTGCCTTATGAGCAAAGCTCCATCTGTGTCGCTTGCGTAAGCTGCGGGGTATTGACTCGTCTTCTCCTGGACAGGTTATGTAATCACATCAGAAATCAAATACACAATTTGGATTTCACCTTTTCTGAACATCTGGCTGTTCACGGTTTAGGCCTGCTGATTTTTATAAGGATCTCGGTTAGAAATAGGTCTCTGTGCATGCAGGCATGGAAAACAAATGCTGAAAGGTTGCCAAGACTATGACCTTGGCATTAATTTTAAAATTCAAGTTAATTTCTTTATATTTTCTCCACTCAGCTCAAAGTTGCAGTAAGAGCAGTGTTGTGGTGTGTTGACCTCCCTAGCCCTAATTCAGTGCTTGTTTGAGAGAGTCCCTCTTTTCTCTAATGCTGTATTGCCACCTTTTGAAATCAGCAGAGAGGAGGGCACTGGAGCCCTGCAAGGAGCCAGGATGTGACCTGAAGCTGGTGGTGTCTATAAAAAGAGTCCAGTCAACTTCAGCAGGCTTTGGAGCAAGCTCATAAAATGCTGCTGGCAAGGCACTCTGTGGTGCCCTCACAGCATTTTAATTTCCTCTCTTTGCTAGTCTCAGATAGTCTGAACCTACTGACCTTTGGTGCATGCTGATCGTCTTCTGTTTTTCACCAGGGAAGCAAAACCTAGGACAAGTTTTGCTGGAGAATTGTCAGAGAAGTCATTGCAGCTTTTAATTTGCTTGACTTACTGGCTGGGGTCCATGTTGGCAGATATTTTGGTAGCTCATTATTGTTGGAGGCTTTTCTCGATGTGTGTTCTTTAAAGCTATGCTCAAAGTATCTGGTGCACCCTGGTCTGTGTCCCTTTTGCAGCCAGCTTCAGGATCCCCTTCTCAAGTAAGTGAAGTCAATGGGATTGTATGTCACAGCAGCAGCGTGTAAACATAAAGAAAGGTTTCACAGCCTTGTTCTTAATATTTTTAAGCCCACGGACTTTGAGGAAATGAGAAGATAAGTATGATAGTCTGTTACTTCAAAGCCCCCCCAGCATTTTTAACTCTGTTTCTGATTATCGTAGCAGATAATAGATACAACACATGCACCCATGCACATAAAACAGCATTATTTTGTGCTTAGTCCATGTGTTTCATGTAGAAATCTGGATGACAGCCAGATCAGTAAATGACTGATTTTAAGGGAAACCAAAAACACAACAGATGTACTGTATACTGAAAAGAGTTAAAAATAACTGTTTGCAATCTATGTGCTTGTCTTTAAACAAAATACATAATATACAGAGCAGTGGTTGTTTAGCATATGGCAACTTTAATAATTGCCTCCCCTATTTCTGAGAGTTTGCCAGGTTTATGCAGGGGGCCCTTGAAGTTAATGACAAGTTTCATAGACAGGATTTCTGCTAACATTTTAAGCACTCTCTCTGTGTTCAGACCCTCTGACTGCTGTGAGCTGTGAAAATCCTTATGACCGCTTGCATGTTACAGTAACTTTTGTGAAAAGATGTGCAAATGCTTAATAGATGTTAATTCCCATCCCTGCCCTGCTGGAGAGCTGGGTATTTTTATTTGGTTTGTATGTGGGTAAATGAAAAAGTTAATTCTGGGTCACACAGCAAACTTCTTTTAATGCTGGTGCTTCTTTCTTATGACTGGTACCAATTCTTTCTCATTACAAATCAGAATAACTAGTCCAGCATTACATGGACGATGGGCTGCATCTGGCAAAACTGGATTAATTCCAACATACTGCATAACTCCAGACTGACTGCAATCCTTGTGGGAAAAGGATTTGTCTTTAAGAGTTAATTTAACTGCTGTTCCAATGTGTACATCTTCCACTGTGCATGGCCTCATTGCAGCTGTCAAATGACTAGGAAGCCTTTATGTAAATCACTTTGACAATACACATTTGTAAGCTGGTGTAAAGAAAACATTTTCTTCCTTTATGTCATATAATGGAAGATCTTCATCTCCACGTCACACTTATGCTTTAATGCACAACAGTTTTAAATAGTCTTCATGTAAGATATCCTGTGTAGGCTCAGAAACAAGTTTTAGGGAACAGTTAACCAAACTACATCAAAGGCTGATTTTTTTTTTTTAAAGAATTTTACCTATTTCTGCCAACTTCCATACAGTACATTTTTTATTCAATTTGTTGCTCTTGTTTAAAAAAGAACTTGTTTTCTTAGAGTGCTAAAAAAAGACCTTTGAAAGACCATGAAAGTATAGTGATGAGTTATGCTGGAGAAACCAATATTATATCTTTCATCATTTGTCTGGTGTCCTTGCCAAATTTCTAATTTAGCAGCACACAGTAGTGCACCAAAGTGAGTCATGAATACTTCAGTATAATTACCATGCAGTGCAAAACCGAGGCTACAGAAGTCTGAACCTTTTCCTGTCTGTCGTTTTTCCCTTCTACTCGTTCTTCAAATACCATATGCTTAGCAGGAAAGCTGTGTGTTGCATCATAGCTTCAACCCTGTTCTGAGCAGATATGATTAAAAGCTAAATTTTTAGTTCATAACTAAAAGTCCTTTTTTGTGGGACAGGCACAAAAGAGAAAAACGTGTTTGGATTTTTTTTTTTTGCAGCTGGAATGTGTGTTTTAGGGAAAATACCCTGGTAGAGACAACCACTGTAGAGTTGTAGGACTTAGATATGAGATCTGAGTAAATGCTGAGACATAGTTTTGTTGACATTTTAAAATTAGGTTTTTTCTTGAATTGATTTTTATATCCTCATATTTGTCTTGCCTGTGCATTTTAGAAAGTGATCTTTACATGAGGTAGTTGCAAAGGACAATTGGAAAGTTCATGCGCTCATTCAGGGTCTGACCCCACGAATAACTCAATTGCAGAAGGATCCCAATGACTTGGTGTATTATCAGTGAGATGGGAAGATGCACCTACAATCTGGAGTTTCAAAATTGCTACGGTATCCAAATTTATTTGCATTTAAGGACATTCATTGAGGATCACTAATTTTTACATCTTTTATAAGTGCATACAAGTGCTCAAATTCTACAAGGCCGTTACAAAAGACAAAATTCTTTACAAATTTGCTAACAAGCGAAGTCTGTCTTCGGAAAGAGATTCAAGTTCAATGTCAGGGTTTGTAGGTAAGATTCTTCACTAAACCCACAGATACAGTTGAAATCCATTCTGTGCAGTGTCCACTTTCACAGGGCAAATATTTATATCTTTCAAGCTGTTTTTGAAATTTGACATCTTCCAGGTTGCTGAACATAAGAGTCTGGAATGGCTAAGAACCTAGGAACTCAACACAACTTCTTCAGTGTTGGGGAGATTTATGTTTCTTAGACTGTGCAAGAAGATGAGTCCTGTTTGCAAACATGCTAACTTAAATGTGTTGATATGTTAAATATTACATCTGTATTTGAATTATTCCTGCCTCCCTGTCTGTGTTATGGGGTGATTGCAGCACAGGTACTAGTGGAGCATAAAGAGTTGAGACTGTACAGATCTGGGGGATATCACTTCAGCAGCTGTGAGGATGGTCAATGTTCAGTGGCATATCATTTCTAGGTGTTGCGAAAAACTGCTTCCTGAGCTCTTAACTGCATAAACTTGCTTCCTGCAGAAGGCACAGGAAAATGTGGTTGCATTTCTGAAGGCATAGTTAGATTTCAGAGAGCTACCACAGAAATACTGACATTGCACCTTCTTAATATTTCCCTGTTTGGGAAATGTGCCTTTCAGACATAGGGCTATTCAGCAGCTATAGATGAAAGATGGTTATTTTCTAACTGTGACCATGGAAAAAATGCAATGACAAAAGTTGCTACAAAATCCCTTTGCACTTCTGGAAATTTTTCTCCTCTTTCCCAATTACTGTTTTGGTTGCCATACTTGCTATGAAAGACAACAGTTACATGAGAAGCTAGTGTTATCACCTAGGGAGGGTGAACAAATAAATTCTTTCAGTAAGAGCATGTTGGATGGAAAACTTAGATGAGAGCTGCTGAGGAAGGGCTTATACCAGAGATGAGGCATGGTGGATCAAATCCAGTAGGACACTTCAGGCACTGGGGCAGCACAAACAAATCCTGTCCTACTCACTGTGATTATAATAGCTGCCTTGGAGAGATGGGTTCAGTCTAAATGCTGCATTACTTCGAATTTTGTCAATTAAAGTCTGATGCAATTAGATGAAGCCCTTGCTCTGCGTACTTGACACTGCAAGATGCTGAGGAGACTGGCCCTGAGCCAACAAAGCACTTACGTGATTCCATTAGCTTAAATGGCACTACCTGTATACTTAAAATTAAGCACGCACTTAAGTGCTTTTCTGGGTTGGTGCCAGTGTGTGCAATGGGTGGCAAGATCAGATTCGTAGTGATCGCCAGTCTTACTTTGGTTTTTGCATGCAGGTAGTCTGTATAGTTTCATTTATTGCCTCTTTAGGCCTGCTCTTTGAGTTGTGATTGTGATAAAAATAAGTGGCGACACTAAATAAATCACCCCCAAAAAGTGCTTCTCTCACAGAATTTTTACAATGCCCACTATCAGAAACTGTTCACCCAGAGTAATGCCAAACCAAGCCATTCCAGTTAACAACACTAAAGTGTTTGAGGCAGTTGAATACAGAGACTGATGCCTTGTAACCTATGAATGTTGTCTGGGAGCAGTTGAAGAATATTATTTGAAATGGCTGATCTTCTTGACTGAATAAAGGCTGCATAGCCAGATGCCTAATGATGTTCTTGGATTAAATGGAGCTATAGTCTATGTATAATTGCGGTAAAACTATATCATACAATACTATAATTATTATTACTTGGTTTATATACTGTTCTTGAAAAACCCAAAGGCACTGTTAATTCAGAAGTAAGCACATCCACTAGGTCTGGAAAGTTAGAGGTCATACAGGTTCAAGAGTCCACGGAGAAATTTGGAATTATTTACCCTAAATTAAAGAAAATGGCCTTGGAATGGACCTCAGGAGGTCATTTAGTTCATCTGTCTCTTTAAACCACCAGCACCATCTATACCTCAGTCTCCCTGAGCTATCTGTTCCAGGGCATAACAGTCTTTACCATTAGAAAGTATTTCCTGATGTCCGAATTGAATTTCCCTAGCAGTAATTTTATCTCATTATTTCTTGTCTAACCTACCATGCACATGAAGAATAGATTATTCCCTTCCCATCTGCAGCATCCTTTTACAGCAGTCTCAGGGCAGCACTGAGCTATTGTTCCTCCATGTGCATCTCCCTTACTGTGTATTTTTTTGTGAATTTTCACACTTCCCTCATTTCCATCCCTCTAGGATCTTGCTCCCAACAACCACCTGTGAGGGATTAAGAAGGGAGCTGAGACTATGTTCCTAGGGTTTTAGGCAACAAGGAAGACTGGTGGGTAGAAGAAATTCTGTCTCTGCCTTGCCATATCTCATCAAAGGGTATCAGAGTGCCAAGTCCCAGTGTACAAGCCTGTGTGTGTGACTTTGAGATGTCTTTTTTTTATTAAAGAAGCGCTTAATTCTCAAACTTAGCTGTAAGTGATAGAGGAGACAAAGCTGCAGTCAAATGCAGCTGTTGCTGAAAGGTCTGTGTTTTCCCTGGGAAACTGACTGCTGACTCGCTCCTCACAAAGGTGTCTCAGTTCTGATGCTGAATTTTGGTTCTCTTGGGTGGCAGACAAAAGGCTAAAACTGATGCAGTTTACAAGCCATGCTGCAATTTCTGCAAGCCTTGGCTGGTCAGACCTTCAGGAGAGAGCTGAAAGCTTGAGAGAGGTATAAAACAGAAGATGAGGAGAAGGAAAGCAGCTCCTGGAAGTTCTTTGCACTGCTTTAGCTCAAATCCAAGAAAGCCCATTTCAGGCTTGGGATGTTCCAGTTACATTCCAGTGATTGATTTTTATTTTTCTATTGAAGATTAGGATTTTTAACAGCTTAGTACACTTGATAGCCCTGTCTCAGCGTTTGGGCACACTTTAGGTGCAGAGTTTTCCTCAACTGGCTCTACCAGTATTAAAAAGAACTCTTTCCCAGGAATATCCCTGAGGACAGTCTAGGAACATCAGGATTTCAGAGGGCAGCTCTTGCATCGCACACTTTTACTGAGCAATCCTTTCCTCCGTATGCATGTGCACTACTCTCTTTATTATTCCCAAAGCCCCTCAGGAAACTTCTGCAATGCGTGACCCTGCCTTCCTTGCAGCTTTGATAACGCTCTTGTGTCGACAGATGATACTCACGTGGGTGCAAAGCCAGTTATATTTACACTCTCCCAGAAGGCTCGGTGCAGTTGTCACAACTTGTCAGTGGTCAGGAAAGAACAGTTTATGGTCAGTGTAAAGATACTTTTCTGTTACAGAATTTAGCATGTTTAAAAAGGAACTGGGTGACTGATTATTAAGATGTAATCAAATGCATTAAAGCAACTATTTCCTTCACCATTAATAATGAGAAACCTGGCAATATAATCTTCCCTTCATTCTCTTGTTGCACTTCTGTGGTGAGAAATGAAATGAAAGCAATCAGGAGCTCCAGGAGCCTTTTTGCACTGTGTATTTTTGTTGTCATAAAAATCATAAAATAAGTACTTCTGTCATGTAATTTTAGTTTAAAACTTTCCTGGAGAAAATCTTTCCTTTATGATAGCTCCTAAGTGTTCCCATAAATGAGAATTAAGTTCTTAAATCATCAAGGTACTTTGGAAAACTCTACCTTAAACCTCACTTGCAATATGTACGTTTCCTTCTCAGGTAGTCTGCTTCATTTTTAGTTTCCTATACAGTATATTTGTTTGTTTACTAAAGTTTATTTTAAATCCCTCCCTAAGAGTTAAGGGATTAGGAAACGATGAGTTATAGCAATAATTTTAGATCATGTTAGATATCTTAAATACTTTTCCACTACAGCAGGTTAAATAGTCACCAGCCCTTACCTTATAAAGCCCCATTTAAACCTAATACTCAAAGGTAAATGCTGTAGAAATTACCATTTAACATTTTTGTTTGACGTGGGCTTACAATGTTTTCTCAGCTGAGGAAAATGAGGAAAACTGAGTTGAAATGGTTGAATTCCGTTATCTTTGATTCTGCTCTTTTTTTAAAACAGATGATCTTTTCAGTTTGTCTAATGATTCCCTTGAGTTTGTTAACCTTTGTAACTATACCATTGAATTTTTCATCTGTCTCTTAAATCAATTTATATAGTAGATTCAAGATAACTTCTTCATATTCTAGATTAAGCACTCTGTTCCTACTAGAACCTGGAGTTCTAATTAGACCTCCAAGGTAGAGGTCTTCTGATGAGCTTTGCCAGTGCTGGTCTTAGACTGGTCTAACTGTAATAACACAGACTGATTATTTCCACTGGGAGACCTCAAAGGTAAACTGGGAGATCTCAAAGGTAATTCTGTAAAGTAGAGGAATACTTTTATTCTCACTTTCCAAAGAGATAAAGTGAGCAGAAGGGAGGTGAAATTACTTGTGCAAGATAACACAGGTAATCCAGAAGTTCTCATTGTGAATGACAAGACCCCATTCATTTCAGTGGTTTTGGAGCTAGTCTTCTGAATTAGGGCAAATGAGACTCAGTAGATATATCTCCAGAGCCAGTGGAGGATGCATGCAAACCTTCTCTCTAGCATAATTTGATTGCTTTTCACATTGCTGTGTTGTATGCAGGTGCTCAGCCTGGCAAGGTGAGCTTGCTGAAAGGGGAGACCTACCTTTTGTGTTCTGGGTGAACGAGATCTGAGTTCTACCTTTACTACTTCCTTACTTTTCTAGTTGGTTAGCAATAGAAGAATGAAAAGAAACATGGAACTTTGAGGTGTTTTGGGTTTTGACCTCTGAAACAACTAATTCAATGAACCATAGCAGCTGAAAATGAAGAAATGAGAGTTTTATGATTGAGAAACACGGAAGGAAAATTCAGGTGATTAAGTGAATGACAGTTTCTTCAAATCAGACTTTTCACTGACTTCAGTGAAATCCTGGATTGGGGCTGCAGAATGATGTATTATCAAAAATAGCTATGAAATGACTTTGTCAGGAATCAGACATGCACATGACTGTAACATCTCTCTCCATGCCACAAGACAACTGTGAAATCCAGTTCTACAAACAAGAAGTCTAAAATAAGACACTTTCATCATTGTGTGGAGCCCTACAATCCATGCAACCAAGATGAAAAATATCTTGTGCTACACCACTAGGAATGTGGATGATTTTGCTAACAGATTTCATGGCATTTACTATCAGTTAGTTGCATCTACACTGTTATTAGGGAGCTTCACTTCCAGACAGGAAGTGTCTTCAGAAACATGAATGGGACCCAGAAGTATTCTTATGGGAATAAAATTTCAGTTCACTAAGGGTGGTAGAGATATTAAATCTACTAGCTTTTGAATCCTGTTTTTCTGAAAGCTCACTTGTCCTGGCAGAGCAATGTAGCACTGAGGTGCCCTAATGGGTTAGCCCTGAATCTTCTTGCTGGTGTCAGAGTAATTGCTCTCAGCACCTTTTCTGCTTTGGCTCTCCCAGCAGGAGTTGTTCCTTCTGGCTGCTTAGATGATGAGGCTTGCAAGCACAGGGCAAAAGAAGTTTTATAGCACCTGCCTTTTTGACTGTTATTTCTCAATTGCCTTTAAGTGCTGTAGAGATGGTGGAAAGAGCTGGAAAAAACAGTATGGATTATGGAAACTTGTTCTGTTAGGGACTGCTCAAGTGATCTTTGGTTAAGGTTGCTCAGCTAGACTCCAGGGCAAATACACAAAGCTAGGTTTGAGCTAGCATAGCCTCGAGATGTTTGCCTTATTAATGCTGTTAGGAAAAGTGCTGTAAAAGCTGCTTTTAGGCTGAATGAGGAAAGTCCTTGAGATACAACTAGGCCTTTCTACTTCTGTGCTGCTTTAGCTTGCTCTGTGCCCATCCCTGGCAAGGATTTCTCATGACACCTCCACCAAAGTGAAGGCTTATAAACCTTTACGAACACTTTCTGTATTTCACTGCTTTTTATGGGCTCTCAGTTCCTTCTCATTGGTTTCTCTTCTCATTCTGGGGAGGTGAGAGTGTGATTTTTAGCCCTCCAACAGGAGCATCCTGCATGTGCACAGTACACAATATGCTAATGTGCAATATGTCCTTTATTCAAGGACAAGGAAGCATCTTTCCTGTGGCACATTTCTTCATACCTGTGTGCCAATGGTCCCCAAAGCTGCCAGCATCTCTTTTATGAAATGCTGAGCTCCTGTTAGCCCAGGGAAGAGCCTTGACTTCTCACACTAATCCCTCCCGAGGCAATGCCATGCTCAAAAAGAAATGTGGAAATAGGTCTGTTCCCAGCAGCTCCCTCACTGCTGCCTTTCCACCAGTGCCAAGTTCACAGTGGCAGGGAGACCTTGCTCATCTTCCCACATGCCGCTGTGATCTCCTGTTTCTGTGAAGCTGTCAGGATGGCTCCTCCAAGCGAATCATCTGTGTTTCCAGTGATAAATCCTGCAATCCAGCTTCACCTTCCAGCAACTGGCAGGTCTTGGAAACAAGCTGACTGGTCCTTGAGATGACAAAGTCCCTCTCCACCTAATGCCCTGTGCCAGAGCCCCCTACACAGGGGCCAGGGATGCATTTGCCTCCAGCTTCCTGCTCCCCAGCTCACATGGGTCATGTCACTGCAGAGCTGTAACTCCTGAAGTGGTTTTCTGCCCCTCCTGAGTTCGAAGAAACTCCCCCCATGTTTCCTCTCCAGTCCTTCCCAGATTACTGCTGTTGCATCTTCCCTGAGAGACCAGTATCACTCTCTGCTCTCCTGTTTTGCTCCTTGCCTCTGCTATGGCTGACTCTGCTTTCCCATCCACAGGCTGTTGGAGCTGCTCTAGAGGTGGGGTAGGAATTACAAAGGGACTTTCTTTTTTTTTTTTTTTTTTTGGAAGAGGGCATCCTAACTGTGCTCTACAAGGGAAGCAAAAAGTAATGTAGACTCTAAGTCCATATCAGTTGATCCCTGCATTTGGTTCCCAGTGTAGGGAAGAGCTTTCTTGGAGACAAGACTGTCCTGTGCTCTGTCAGCCCTTGCCTGACAGAGCAAGTTGTACAGAAGTCATGTCCTCCTTCTTTCAATGCTGGACTAGGGGATGGGCTTTGTCCAGACTTTTTCTCCTTTATTCTTTTTCTTCCCAAGAAACACATTGCTAGCTCTGCCTCTGGAAGAGGAGCAAAAGAAAGGTGCATGCTGTTTATTAATTGTTGCATAAAAAAATCAGCAGCAGCACTGCAAAGACAAATTTATCTTCCAGCTCTCTAGCTTGTACTTTAGTCATACTTTGTCAACGAGACAAAGCTCATCACTTATATATAAAACCCTTTCAGAGAATATACAAGTAAGGAGAATACATGTATAATGAAATAACAAGTCTTGGCATTTCCTCTACAGAAGCAGCCAAACATTCAGCTGTGATCAGTTTTATTAAGAGGAGAAACTGCTAGAAACAATAGTGGCCCAAATAATTGATGAGAGAAGAATTTGATCTCTGGCTGGTGGCTGTAATAAATTTCTCCTGTCAGCTCAGTTCATTTACTGCAGGTAGGAGCCCTGTGCAGTGATTAAAGAAGCAAAATATTTTAGGCACAACAGACTGTAACAATTCTTCCAGTGAATGGGACAAAAATAGCTCCATGGGTAGATAAATGGAAGAGAAGGTGCTTTTTATTTGAAGTCCATATTAAATTAGAAAGCAGTTACTTTTGTTCCTCACCCCTTGCAGGTGACAGTGAAGCAAAATGATATTTCTGGGACAATTGCCTTGTACAGACTGTGTCCAACCTTTTGATTAGCACCTCAGGAACTGAGGCACAGGAAAGGTGTAATCCTTGGCGTGATTACCACATAGGAAGATTTGGGGAGATGCCCAGGCAGGAGGAGAGGGAAGGTCAGGCATTGCTGCAGAGGAGGGGAGGGAAAGCTCATGAACATTTGTATTCTGGTTTGCTTTAACTATGGGTGAGGTTTGTGATCAGGATCACATCCCTCCCAGCACATAAGGCTGGTTAGCTGCTGAAGGGCAAGGACAGGGAGCAGATAGGGCATGGGAAGGACCCTGCCCAGAGAGGGGCAACGCCTGCTGGGTGCCCACACAGCCCTGTCCCTTGTGTTCACTCCTATCATATACGTAAAAGCATATCAGTGCTCTGTTTTAAATGTGAAGTTGCTTTTTGCGAGGGCGTTTGGGTAGCCTGGGTTGGAGTCACATATTTTAAACAGTGTTAGACCCAGGCAGAGAAAACCCCATTGCTTTTCAACAGGGCAATAAGACTAGCAAGCACCATCGGAGCCAAAGACAGCAGCAGTTATTCATAACTCATTTAATCTGTGCAAGAAAATGAGTAAATAACATTGTCCTAAGAAAGAGTTATGTTTAATGTTTCATTAATGTTTCATGAATGTTTGATAACTTTTTTATATAATTTAGCATGCTGGGCTCTTCCATCCCTGGAGTTCTTTCCAGATGGGATAGCGAACACAAGAGAAAAAAAGCTGTCATGGCCATCAGCGTGTCGTTAGAGTTAACGGAGGAGTTGTCAAATGATGCCTGTTTGCTGCTGAAAAGCTCTGTATTAGCACAAGGCTGCAAAACTGTAACACTTATCACCAGCAAGTATTATTTGAAAAGATCATTTAGTATCTGTCAGGGCTGCTGTAATTTTTTTTTGGCCAAAGAATTTAAGTGGGAAGATGTGTGTGAGCATGCCTGCACTTCTGATTAATTGTAATTGTAATCTCGCATAATGCACTCCTCAGCTTGACATTTTTAAAGTAAGGGTAGATTGGTTGATTCCTGAAATTAATTGCAATTCAGATTTTGGAGTGTGAACCGGATAGAGAGCTTTCTATAAACCCTTTACGCACAGCTAGAATTTGGACTGATTTATTATGCACTTCTACTATGCTCTGCTGCTCATGTCATGAAATCTTTAGGAATTTATTGCAAAAAAATGGCTACTTTTCACAAATTTGATGTAAGGAGAAGATTGAATTTGTATTTTAATTACATTTTGATAAAGGAAAGCAAAGCTAGTCAGGACTGTGGCCCTTGGTGTACCTAATGAATTGCTTCTCTGGTGTACCTAATTCAGAAGGAGTAAGAAAACCTCACCTCTGCATGAATCGCTGTGTGAAAGTTTTAAAAATATAAAAGCTAACATATGCTGGGATAGCTTATTTGCCTTCCCTTGTGGGAATAAATTAGCAAAGTCAAAATACCTCCTAGCACTTCAGCAGGAATAGTCTTTTGGTGTTTCTCCTTTAGGTGTTAAACTTATTAATGCATTTTTTTAGAAAGATTAAATTGTCTTCAAGTTATCCTGAAACTGTGGCAGCAGAGATATTAACTTCTGAATTCAATGAATGCCCCAAATAAAGGTCTCCTCTGGAGAGGATGTTTTGGAATTACAGCTGTCTGCACAAAGAATTACTGAGAAACAGTATGAGAGTATGAAGACTGCTGTCTTAATCTTAATTACCTTTCTTGTGTAAACACGGCTAACTTTATCACACTTAACAATCTTTAATATTAATAAACTTTCCAGATAAGGATTACAATACAGTGATATATTCATACTTAGAAGTCCAGAAGATGGAGGAAAAATATAGTGAAATGCTGTCTGGGCTCCTGTAGAATAACTCGATATGTGATTTGGATCTAAATAAATGTAGCAGTGTGATGGATATCAGTGTATCTCCATCGGGTATCAGAGCCTCACTGGGAGCTGCAAGCAGATTGTTGCAGAAGAACAATAGAATTCCTTTCGTTAAGCTCTTCCCTGCTGGCTAAGAAAGATAAGGAAGCCTCCTCCCCTACTTGACTCATACAGTAGATAAGATAAAGATCTATATATAAGATAAATTTTAAGTGCAGCAGGAACTTGGAAGAGCCATTTTCTAGGAGACAAAGCTTAGCAGGCATCAGTTTGAAAAAGAAAATAGACATTGATTTCTACTGTGTTGTAGAGGAATTATGTTTCTGGGAGTAAAAGGAAATCCCAGTTGTTGGCTCTAGATTACTTTCTGTTGGAGACTGTGCATTGTAACAAAGGCAGCATCTGCAGGTTGTAATTCTCCCCTCCAGAGCTTTTGGAGGCTGGGGAAGTTTAGTTGTTTGCTCTGAGATAGCCATGTTAACATGCACGGCAAGCACTTGCAAAAATTGCTGACCTTAGCAGGCTGCTAGGCTTGTGTCTTATGTGGATGAGTTTCTTGAATTTCTGTTTTTTGGTGACCTTTTACAGGTTTATCATTCTTCAACCTTACCTAATCACTTAATGACAACATCCCCAGTCATTAGGATAACTCAAAATCAGCCAGGAGGGTTTTCTTTTCTTGAAACACTTTCTCTTCAAAACAGTGACAGAGCAAGAGAGATTGTCCACTTTTTCTTCTCCCTTGCAGAACTTATTTGCCTTTTTGTCTTAATTATCTGCATTGCTGGTCTCTGCATATTATCTACCTCACTTGCTCTCATGACTATAGATTCTAGGGATTGTGCTAACACATTTTACCTTGCATTCAGAAATCTGGTTGGTGCTATGTGCAATACTCTAATAATACATTATGGGTCAGATTGTATTCTGAGTTCACATGATGAGCTCTGAATGAAGTCTCTAGGGACAAATAACCCAAACACAGGCCTGTATTCCTCTAGTAACTTGGTTATGATACACTGCTTATTACGTGACTGCTTGAATACCTATACTTTCATGATTAATGTTATACAAAATATAACTTAGATGCTCCACTGTCTGCTGTCTCAGGGAATATTTCCATTCTAAGTGAAGAGATTCTTTTATCTCCAACTTGAATAATGCAGTTGCAATTTTCATATTATCCAAATTCTTAGTGTTTTCTCCACCACCCTTCCCTCATCTAGGTGCTATGCAGATTCTCTAGAGAACAAGAATTGCATCCTGAAATCCAGAGTAAATTTCAGAGAAAAACATCTTAATGTTATTAGATTTAAACAGGATATTGAAACACATACAAAACTCTCTATTAAGCAGCTGTATATAGAGACCTCATTTAAAAATGCCCAAAGATCCTTTAATGGAAAGGAATACGTGAACCAGAGGGGTCTTCTATGCAGTACAACACTTGACCGAGGCAAAGACTTGGGTAGAAAAGGTATTTGCTCTTGGTCAGGTTGGCTGTGCTATATTTTAGATATGTCTGTGTGCTGGCATCCCTTGCTGCAAGAAAGCTGGGTTGTCAGCAGCTGGCTGGCAGCCAACGGGGCCATCTCTTCCTGAGAAATGGGACACGCGCGCTCCAGGTTTGCTGAAACCAGATAATTAATCAGAGGATGAAAGTGAGAATGAAACAGAAGGGTGTTCAGGTATGATCATCAGGTATCTTCCAAAATGGATTGTAATAGAAAGTGGCAGAATATCCTGGCAATAAAATCCAAAGATGAAGTGCATTCATTTAATCAATTAAGATCCATTAGTGGAATCAAAGGCTCTGTATTGCTTGCAGCTAATGCAGAGTTTAAAGCATTTTATCACTAGTAATTAAAAAAATTGGCTTGCTTTCCTATTTCAAATCTGTCCCGTGTTTGTAGTAAGCATTATAAATAATAAAATAATATGACTTATTTCATATGTATCACCCATTTTTCTTAGTTTGCTTGAGTGAAATTGTACTTAAACATGAGTGTTTATCTCTGATTTTTAAATAGCCAATTTCTACCATGTTTTTGTGACCTCTCTTTGAAACTATTTCCTAACAGCATCCACCCACTATTTCTTTCAATGAAGTGAAAAATGATCAGGATTATATATTTCCTTCTTAAAAAAAGTCTTTTCTCACATGCTAATGCTCACTTTACTTCTCCACAGAAGTATGATTTTTCTTCATTTTTTTTTTTTAAATTTGGAGAAAAGCCTTAATGGAGACACATTGATATAGCAACAACATCCTTTTGCTGTAATAGCTTGTTTGCTCAGAGAACTGACTGAAGCTACCCTGACAAATGAATTCCTTTATGGGTGTGAGCTGTATTTCCCTTAGGGGTGTGTGGTCATGTGTTGTACCAGCACATCCCTCCTAATGCAAGCCAGTCCTAGGCATGGAGGAATAAGCTGCACTGGGACAGGCACTCTTCTGCTGGTGTAAGGGCACCCACACCAAGCAGCGGGTGTTCTGAGCAGTGCGTAGCTGTTGTGTGAATGCAGGCTTGAAGGATGCTTCACAGCGAGCATCTCCCAAAGGCCCCATTAAAGCATTCCCCATCTCTCTGGCCATATCAAATGAGAAAAGTTTGGTTTGCAGAGAAAGATGTCTTCAAATAACTCTTGGCTTTCAAACCTGGACTCCACCCTGTTCCAGAGGTGCTGATTTAAATGCAAATATAAAATTGTACTGAATGCAGCTGAAAAAATATGGGTGGCTTCTCAGCTAGAGCAAGGCTTTTTTTTCATCTTCACAAACAGAACATTTCATGCAGATCTCTTCACCTTGCTAGCTCCAAGAGGTGAATGTTTCTGGTCCTGAGTGTTGTTTGTTTCTAGCCCCTGAGGAGTCAAACAGCTGTTTTAGCCTGTGTGGTGGCTGGGGAGGACTGTTCAATGTGTGGATCTTTGAAGAATCACTCAGAGATGGGTTGGTACAACCTGCCACCTGATGTGCCCCGTGCTGAGGTGAAGCCATGGTCTCTGCTAAAACAGATTAAACCAAGAAAGGAGATAATCTTTACCCAAGAACAAGGAAACAGTGTTACACATTACCATATTTTCTAAGCTCTTCATATACAACTTTTATTTTTTATGTAGGTGTTGTCTTTTTCCATTTGCTGTTTCCTTGGATCCTGATACTCTGAGGGTAGAAATCTGCCTCCCATCTTTGACTCTTGAGTAACACAGGAGGAGCTTTCCCCCGATCCAGTAAATAAAGCAAAAACAACTGTGGAAAACAAGCTGTCAGCCACAGATTACCACATGACCAGAACTGCAGTGCTAGCTTTTTTTTTATCTGGTGTTTGGACTTGAGCACTCTGTATCACAGCCTGATCAAAGGAAAGTTTGTTTCAGTTCAGGACCCAAACCAGAGGAAGGTATATTCTATCTTTCATAAAGCAGGATAGTCCCTGACAAATTGCAAACCATTACTGTGAGATTTTGAGAGAAGCTATTCTCCACTTTTCTGCCAAAAAAAAAATCCATAAAACTGAGTTCCCCGCCCCCCCCCCCCCCACCACCCCCCCCCCCAAACTGATAAAATGCAAAACCACAAAAACTTGTAAAGAAAGCATGAGACAGAGGAATTTTCAATGGCTTTGGGGTAAGGAAGAGACAATAAAAAAATGTGGCAGCCTACAGCAAAACCCCACATGGACAGCAATGCATACTTGATGCACACTAAAAAAAATCCACCCAAACCCCTAAGGTAGTTCATGAGTACTGTGAAACCCCATTGCAGAACTAATGTAACTAATGTGTTAGATGGGCCTTTCATCCTAGAGAGCAGCTGAGATTACTGCTCATCTCCAAAAAGTCAATTTAAACTCTCTCTGCTTCATGTTACAGCGAATACCTCCTTGTTCACAATCTGAGAACCCCAGAACTTCTAGGACCCTGCTGTGAACCACAGCTTGACCGACTCAAGCCTTATGTCCTGCTCTGCTGCAGGAAAGTTGTGCTGATGGAGCAAAGGAAAGAAGGAAAAAAAAAAAAAACCAGAGCAGTGTGGTGGTACTACAGTAACCCTGTGCTTGGGCAGTGTGCTTGCACACCTGCAAGCAAAAAAGGCAGATCAAAATCTGTGTGTTCAGCTGCAGAAGTTCAGTCGGTTGGTGCCTCTGACAAGAAGACAGAACTGTGCGAAGGGATGTTCTGTCAGGGATTGAATTCCACCATAATCAAAACTGTTTGTGAAATCGTGTTGTTTACTCATTATTTTTTTTTGTTGGGGTGGGAGGGAGACAAGAAAATTACAGCAGTGTTAGGATGGTCCATGTCTGCAGTAGTAGTTGTAGTTTTCAAGGACTTTTGGCAAACAGCATATCCAGCACGGACTTACCTATTGCTTGTGTCTGATAGCCCAGCCTTGCAGGACAGCAGCCCAGCAGTGACTCAATTCCTTTCTTTCTCTTAAGTGTCTTCATGTAAAGGTGTGTGTGTTAAATTTGGGATCTCTTAACCTTAAATTGTCCTTTTCCAATGGTATTTTTCCACAGCAAATAACTGGACCTAGTAAGATGGAGAAAATATTTAACCACACTGTTCCAGATTTGATTATGACATGGTCTATTCTGGGAACAACGACCATAATTTTAGTACATATTTATGAGGATGGTGAGGGGCCCAACAGGAAGCATGACGTGTATCTCCAAAGCAGGGCAGCACTCCAAGTTAGTTTATATTAACTCATGTATAGTGTGGAGAGGAAGGGGGAGGTGGGAGCAGCAGCCGGTAGGAGTGAATGGGTATACGAGGGAAAGAGGCATTTTTCCACTCCTGCTGCTGAGTCCGTTCTCGCTCGAGGCTAGAGCTCAGCAGCCCTGTTTGTCCAGACATGTCCCAGGTTGGGCATTTGAGGATGAGCAGCAGCACAGTGAGACCATTAGCGCTGGCAGGGCTGCCTGCCCGGAAAGCTGCGCCAGCAGCACATGCACCGACCCGCAGCTCAGGGGACACGCTGTCTGAGTCACTGCACAGGGATTTGTCTGATGCAGATTTGGTAGGCAGACAGTGGGTGTGCTCTGCACCCTGACCTGTTCATGTGCTGTACCCAAGCAGGTTTGAGTTTGGTTTTTTCCTCTCTTAAAAATGCTGGGTAGAAATATAGCCATTTTGGTTACAAAACTTGTTGCTCTCTCAAGTCTCCTTTGTGATGCCTGTGCTGTAGGGCAGTAAGCTCAGCTACAGAGCTGAGCTGTAAGGCCACCACAAGGTCCAGCCCTTGCTGTAGTCACACTGCCCTGGGTGCCTGGGCGTAATGAATATCCTGATGTGAATCTGGCTGTTCAGGAGCAGTCTGTGTTTTTCAGTAAACTTTCTCCTGTACTGTCATACCCTTCAAATTGCCAAGAGTCGTGATCGCTGCTGCATGCGCAGGTAGGGACAGGCAAGTGCTCAATTGCTTCATCTCCCCAGCAATTGCAAGATGGGCCGTGGTCCCAAAGAACAGATAAATGCCTGCAGTGAGAGTGCTGATCTGCGTAATGCCCAAAACCATGCTCTGGACCTTGTTTAGAGAAGCTGTTCTTTATAAGGACTGTGTTTTCTAAACACAATGTTTAGAAAATCTGTAGCAAACTTGGGAAGAACATGGAGATGTTTGCTGGTATTTGTGAAATGTCAGAGTTCCAGGGACAGTTTTAAGATTCCTTTCAATATTTTTATTGTGTTTTATAGTAAAAGCAGGATTACAGTGTTACCCTATAAAATAAGTAGATGCGTCAGTAGACATTAAACAAAAGGTCTGCTTTTACTGGTGCAGATGTCTCAAATATGAAACAACATTTATTCACAGAGCGATAAAATGGGTGCAGAGTTGCACCTAGTTTTATCAAGTACCTAACCATTCTTTTAAAGGCAGTCCCAAGCAAACTACTTGGGAATTCCCATATGCCTGAATTAAGAGGGAATGGTGTTAAGTGTGGTGAAGATCTGGGAAACGCCCTAAGGCCCAGTTGAGAAGAAGAAACCACACACTACAGATATCGTCTGTCTTGGGATGTTCTGCTCTTTTCTTTACTACAATATCCTAATTAAAACCTCTGCTTATAACCTGCAGCACTGTGCATCTGATTCTGCTTTTGCTGATGTCTGTGGCAAGAGTGCATTAATAAAATTTGGCTCCTCTCCATTGATATGATCCTCCAAGCATTCACTTCCCTGTGAAAGGCAGGGAAAAGCAGAGTAGCCTCATAGGCTCCAATGACCCCTCTCCAGCAGAAAGCCTAATGCAATTAGTCTCCACTGGTGTCTATTATAGTGAAGTTTTCTTGCTAATATAGGGCTATGAATGTACTATGGACAGTGGGGATGCCTGGCTTGCCTTATCTTGGAGAGGAGAAATGGGTGTTTAGGATATGTCTGTACTGTGAAATGCAGCTTGCCATATAGCCAGGGCAAACAGAAGTGGCTTTAAGGTAGTAAAATGAGCTACCATAATCACAGGAATGGCTTAAAGTAGTTTTCAAGGACTTTTGGCAAGCAGCATATCCAGCATGGACTTACCTATTGCTTGAGCCTGATAGCCCTGCCTTCCACAACAGTGAGGTGGAATCCAGCCTGGGGCACTGTGTGGTGCTGGGCACCTTCCTTTGCTGTCACCAGAGGCCCAGACCACACAGGGAGGCTAGAAGGGACAATGGTCTGTGTCAGCCATGCACACATTTCCCCATGTGTCTCGGATGTTTTTCTGATCCTCCCCAGATCCTCATTTGTGCTCCCAAATCCCACTGGAGCCACTGGAGGAAGACAAGTCTCTGAGAAAAGGCCCCCAACAGCAGCACAAATTATGCAAGGATTCAGACAAGTCCTAACCCAACATTTTTCAAAGTGAAATGCAAGACCTGCTGCTTGCTGATTGCTTTTGCCCTGTAACAGCAGCTGAAGTGCAAACAACATCATTCGCTATGGATGATGACGAGGAGATGAGAGAGGGATGGGGAAGGAGTGAGAAAAAAGAAGTATTGAATCAAACTGTGGAGGAAAACAAGCTTCTCCATAGACAGTTTTGATTAAACTATTAATTTTGTATGTAGTGCTTAGAAATTATCATGATATATCCACTGTCTGTGCCAGAGCTAGAGAGCTAATTATATCAGATACAGAGGAAGATGTAATTATCTCCCCTTCCTCAGCAGGGCTCATGGCTGTCACCACAGCAGGACAATGTGAAGGCTTCCTGCAGCCTGTGGCAATGGAGGAGACCAAAAAGAGCCCCTCCCTGGGATGCTCGGAGCTGTGTCCCACAGAGGGGTTTGGGCAAATGGGGTCTGTTTTGTGCAGCCCATCCTGGACATTTCCCCTCTTTCCCCCAACTGAGCCAACCAACCAGCCAATAGGCTCTGTAAGGTTATTCCTCATGAGATTGAACCTATAATTAGATGGGGGTTTCTCAGAGAGTTGACACACCTCCAAGTATTACCCAAACCTTGCAAAATTAACTTCTGCAGAAAACCTATAAAAGTAGGGAGAGGGGAAAAAAAAAAAAGATTGTATTCCAATGGAGCCAAAGACCATGGCCTCTTTAAATGTTAAGTCAATAATTAAGTGAATTTGGAGTGTGAACTGTGTATCCACTTTAAATGGATTAATGATATGAGAATTCATACGAAATTGCTGTGTTGATTTTATGTTAATGGCTGTTTGAATATAAGCTGAACTATTAACCAAGGATAAGTGGAACTAATGTGCCAACATTACTATAGAAAATATAATTGAAAGGATAGTCTGCAATTTGCAAAGGGCCTCATTTCTCTGGAGTGGGTCGGAGGAACAAAGGCTTTCTTGGACAGATTGGAAGGATGTCAGTTAGGGCAGAAGGGCTATAAACGGAGGGATGCTTAAACCTGAATGGCTTAGATAAAAGCTCAAGGGAGGGATATAGTTCAGCTGTCAATAGTGGCATTGGAGACACCCAGCAGGGCAGGGTATCTAGTTTAAGATCACAAGTTTGTGCATTAAACCTCTCAGGACATTCCAAGACTGCCATGTTTTATGCCAGCACCCAAGGAGCAAATATTCCCAAGATCTTGGAGATAAATTTGTGCTTAAAGCTGCATTTCACATGATTTAACCTTTTCCTCACTCCATCCTGTCCCAAGTGCAGCATGGCAGGGACAGAGAAGCTGCTCCAAAAGCATAGGAAAAGTTGTGTTGGTTAGTAGAAGGAGGCATGGTGAATAGGAACGGCATGAAAATGAGCAGAAGGAAATATAAGCTGGCTGTTAGTGTGTTTTTCCAAACAGCAAAGTCTGGTTGATCGTGGAATCCCCATTACTAAAATAATTTAAATATAAGCTGGATGAGAGCCCTCAAGAAAAATACTACAGAGCGTATTCCTGCTTTGGCAGGCAGTTGACTATGATGACCTAATAAGCCTTTCCACCTCTTAGTTCTTGGGGGCTATGGTTAAAACGAAGATAGGATTGAAACAGCTGCTGAATGACCTCCTTTGTTCTCAGCCTTTGATTTTTTTTCCCCTTCCCCTCCCCTCTCAGAGGCAGCATCCAAGGTGCTGAGTGGGCAGCCTGTGTGCAGCCCAAAAAGGAAGGAGCAGTTTGGGGTACCCAGGGATCTCGAAGCCTTGAGTGTCCCCTCACTTATGGCTCTTTTATGTGCTAGTGTGGTTCCTCTCGATTTGTGTGAGTAGGGGTAAAATCAGGCTCAAGGCTTTTGATGCTGATAATTTTATGTAATGTTGCGATAATATCGTGGCAGTCCTCTGCAATAAGTTGGCTTTGGAGGTGCAAAAGTGTGGGTTTAAGGTAACTGCTCCAATCTTGCTAGCCGGGTGGGAAAAGTGGATAGTTTTCTGCCGGATTAGTGGGTTGAACTGGCTCAGTGGAGTGTCTCACAAGGGACAGGCTGTGCAAGAAGGAAGACGGAGCTGCGCAGGTAGAAGGCGGGGGGTGAGGGGAGGAAGGAGCAGAAATGGCAAAGGGAACAGGATTCCCACATTTAGCAATGGTAAACTGATGGATCTGCTTAGGTGTGTGGTATAACTTCATGCTTAGTTTGCCTATCTGAAACTTAGGATAAAGATATTTCCTCTGTATGCTGATTTTAGAGCTACTGCTTAAAAACCACCCAGAAGAGCAGGTCTGCTCTTTGTAAAAGCGAGTGCGTTCACCTCTGCCTCTCCAAGGACTGGCTTTAAAACTATAGATCTAACATGACTTTAGATCTTGAGATGAAGCTGCAAGTTCTCGGTTGCTCTTGTGTGATTGCTAGTGATTGAAAAGATACCGACGGGACCTGGTTGAATGCCCAGATGCCTATTGTAGCCATTGATTCTTGACTCTAATGAGGCTTAGACCAGGCTCCATAAGTTTGCACATAAAAGCAGCAATCCTTTGTCAAAAAATAAATCAGTGCTCAGAATTTATGGGCAACATTATAAACACAGAATTGGGTAGGTGATTAAAAGCGTTGTTCATAATATAATGCTGCTGATATTTAAAGAAAATGTAAATAAAACCTTAATCATGTTTTTCATCCTTTTGAGGCTTGTCTGCCAGAACTGCAAGCAAACAATAGCAGCATATAGATGTTTGGAAAAATAAGCTGCATGATTAGTTCATCTCATCTAACTGAGGCATAATGATAAACTGGATGGTTTTGTAGTTTATTACTATTAGTATGACTGTGTTTCAAGGTCAGAATTTTTATTCCTCTACCTTCATAAAAATGCATGCTTGGAAGAAATTTAAGTTATTTGGTATTATAGATGGCAGGAAATACCAATATTCATTGCTTAGAGGCATGAAACATACAACACATCTTACAGTTTGGGGTGAAATTCTTCCATTATTGGTTTGGGTCTGGCTATTAATACACCAATTCTTGATTTTTTTATTTTTTTTTTCACTCAAAGAGCCTAATCTCCACATTCCCAGAATATTCAGTACACTTAGAAATCTACATCTTTGTGAGTAAACTTATATTTGCAAATGTACAAATGCAAATTTCTATATTTACATGTTTAATTTGTCAAAACCCTTTTCCCAGTAATGTTATATACATTATCAAGGCATAAGGCTTAGCGCTCTGGGTCTCTCTCCTCTCTGGGGCAAAGCTCAGTACAGCTGCATATAATTCTTCATTTGTACTGGGATGAATGCTTCCTTAGTGCTGTGTTTTGATACATTTACTCACCTTCCTTGAATATAACTTTATCTCACTAGTAGTCCAATCTAGTAATGGACATACCAGTAATCCAGTTTGCACTTACGGAGTAATATACCACTTGACAGATGGAAAGATATGTGAATAGTTATGAATAAAGGAGA
The DNA here is from genome assembly GCF_013368605.1 of Nyctibius grandis. NCBI lineage: Eukaryota > Metazoa > Chordata > Aves > Nyctibiiformes > Nyctibiidae > Nyctibius > Nyctibius grandis. The sequence continues at coordinate 93,041,383 of NC_090695.1, read as the reverse complement.
GGAGGAATGACGGCTGGTCAACCCAGCAGTACAAGTGGGACCCTCCACCTGGATCAGGAGCTTGGCAGGGTGGGATTGGCAATGGAAAAGGCTGGGAATAGCTTACTGTTGCAAGTCTTTTTTTCACAGTATCAGAGCTGTGTGTCGTTTCACTGCCAGACATATGGGCAGCCCCTAATGAGGCTTACATTATTGCTACTTAATATGCAAGTTGTTTTAAAGGAAGTTAAACTTGCAATGGTAATGAACACTTAAGCAAAACACATTTTTCTTTGCTGGCCCATTACTATCCAGAGACAGCTAATATCTGCTAAATGATTTTTCTCTCGAAGATAATGCCCAGATAAGCTGTTAATGCCTCCTCTTGTGCAAAAATGATGTCAGGTCCTCTAAAAGTAGGAGGTTGACTTTACAACCACAATCTGAAAACAAAATAAAAAGTCTGGCAACCTTTCCACTTGCCTTTGGTGCCTACAGGGAATGCCCAGGTTATGTTTTTGAGGTTTTCTCCAAAGTCATCAGAGCTAAACAGCTGCTTTTTGTTTTATTTGTTCTGAAGGATAAAATTATCAGTTAATTAAATGCTTTCAGTAGGTAACACTTTCAGAAAGATGTCAAGTGTAACAGGACTCATGTTGTGGCCACCAGCTAGTAACCATGCTACAGTGCTTAGCAAGGGACCATACACCCACAGAATACTCTGCCATGATGTTTTTGGGCAGAGGCACTTCCTTTATGAGCAACGTTGCCTAACTGGTGTCAAAGCAGCTCTTCTTAGAGAGGAAAAGGTGACTTGTGCACAACCTCCTGCCTACCTCTGAAAAACACAGCAGCTCTGATGGTCATATGCCTCTTCAGGGTCAAAACTGGTTGTCCCTAACAAAGCTCCCCTTTATGGGAGCTTGGCTGCTATATTAATGACAGAGATTTTGGCCCTGTCAGCATCATGGTTTGGCCACAACAGTCTTCAGCAAAACCCTTTCTGAATGTCTGAGAAGAGAATTAAACCCCCCCCATTTAGTTGCAAGACTGTTTTGAAGAGCAGTGGCACTGTGGATGCACCTACTGTGTGTCCAGCCCCTGGCACCTGGAAAGACAAAGGAGAAACCCAGCCTGGAAGATGGGTAACTGCAAGAATGTGTGTAATTTGCCCTCTGGGTTCAAAGCTGCTTAAATACAGACTCCTGTTTGCCCCAAGAACAGTATTTCCGTGACTCTGAGCTGGCTCTAGTTGCAGTCCTGTGGAAACTAGAGGAAAAGCAGACTCAGCCATGGGCGTGGGGACCTTCTTGCAGAAGGTGCCTTTGCTTCTCACTAGCCCATCTCGTCTCGTCCTGGAGGAAGCAGCCAACGAGGCTGTCCTGCCTCCAAGAGGCTCTATGGAGAGGCCTTTCCTTGAGGGAGGGCAAACTCATCTTCTTTCTTTTCTCTGCCTTTCCAGTTAGGACCTAGCTCCTTCCTTTCTCCTCCACACCATCCTGATGGACCTGTTCCTCAGCCAGTACCAACAAGCCCTTTGCAGGTACCTGAAGAAAATTACTCAGGTTGCTGTTTTGCCTCCAGATACAGAGAGTTTGTATTCCCCATTTCTTTAATAACCTAAACATGTAAATTAGAATAATATTAAGGGGCAGTTTAGTGAGGATGAAAAGCAAACAGCGCTGCCAACTTCAATAGAAAAATATCTTGAGTCAGATTTTCACAGATTACACAGTAATCTTAAAGATTGCAGTTAAAATGGCTAAACTAACACCTTTTTCCTTTGCGTTCTGATTTCTGGGTCTTCAGGGTAAAATCATAAAGTCTAGAAAATTACTATTAAGAGAAATTAAGAGAAGAGCAGAGGAGCTAGCTGAGTTTCTCATGTCATTGCACGCTTCTGGCAACCAAAGCTGAAGAATGCTCAAAAATCATAAGACTCAAGATAAAAATCATGTGAGTTGGAACACTGTTCCAAGACTCCCTGAGAGATCCTGTACCTCCTTCAGAGAGCGTAACTGTGCTTTTAAAATTACACCATTGCAAAATTAATCAGGGGAGAGGATCAGATGGAATAAATGGGAGTTTTGCAATGACTTAGATTTATGGCTGGAGGAGGCTGACTCATGCCTCGCTGCAGCTCTGGTGCACGTCCTGTCATGCTGCTTCGTTCAGGGCTCCAGACATGTCTGAGATGAAGGCATGTTGAATGTCTTGACTTCCTTTGGAGAATCGGCAGAATCTGTGTTCCCTGGGTCAGGGAGATTAAATAGTTTATCAGGAGGGCGGCGCAGCAGCAGGGAGGTGAAATCTCTACATGACCACAGCGCAGGAAATTGTTGTTTTCTTCCCTCAATAAAGGAAAAGGCCAATTTTCATCTTCATCCAGCCTCGGCAATATTTCTGAAGTTAGTTAAACTCATGTTTGTGACCGCAGAGTTATACTTAGTCTGTCAGACCCTATTGATTTCCAAGTATCAACATTTTGTTGCAATATTGTTAAGTATATTATAGCTGTTCAAATAGTACTTTCAAAAGGCTCTGTTCTCTGGTTGATCTGTGAATGATTTACAAACTGCTTCTGAGCTCACCATTAGATGCTGGGCCATGTAGTTATTTGGAAACGTGTATGATTCAAGCAAATCATTGACAGCACATGAATTGCGCACGTACAAAGCAAGATGTTCAAAAGCACAAAGGACACATGAGTGATAAACGAACACTGAAAGACCAGAAATTCCGTGTCCTATTTGTACCATCTTCTAGGTGATTTGGTTATTTACTATTTGTGGAGTATAATCAGCCATGTTGTTTTTTACTTTGTAATTTTATGTTTGCAACTATTCCCCAACAGGAAAATGATGCGAAGGAAAAAACAGATGGTGAGTCAGACCACTCCCAGCTGGGCAAAGCCTGTGGCTTGCTCCTCGGGGTCTCAGATTGATTTTTCCCGGAATTACAAGTGATGCTTTGACTAGGAGTGTGGAATGAATTTTGACTGTGATCAGCAAAACCAAGCGGCTGTGAGCTCCCTGTGGGTGGAGAAGAAGATGTTTCCAAGTATTAGAAGTGCTTCTTCACATGCCTGTAGTAAAGGAGTTGAAATACAGACTTGGCTATTTGACAAATTATCTTCTCAAAGTTGGTAGATGGGGAAAATCTAGTGAAGGTGCCCAAGATTACTCCAAACTGACACCTCAGATATGTTTTGGCCCCCCGAGTCCTTCACTTCATTTGGAGGAAGGTTGGTTTGAAGAGCAAGGCTCTGACTGTGACTCTGCTGTGTACTTGTTTCAAATATACTTTAAGTGAACGTATGGAGCAGGATTTTTTTTTTTTTTTTACTTTGTGAATATACTGCTAGAAAGAGTAGCTGTAAATGCCTGGTGTGGGTGGGAGATGGATGGAGGACAAAATGTTGGTACTTGTTAGGGAGGAGTTTTGGAAACAGAGTGTGCCTAATTCTCTTTTTATTGATATTGAACAATTCAGAAATAACTCCATTACAACCAGTAGAGCACTGAGAGCAAAACCGAGTGAAAAATCTCTTACCAAATAAAAAAGGCATTTCTTGGCAGACACATTCCAGCTGTGGCCTGTAGGTCGCAGCAGAGCGTATGCTTTTCATTAGGAAATACCACTTCATCCTTGTTTTCCCAAAGTGGAATTCCCCAGTGAGATAAACCAACTAGTAGTTGGCCGTATCACTAAAAAAAAATCAGTCTTGACCTTGCTGGTGAGACAAAAGGATGTTGTTTCTTTCGGTTTTTGCTACGTGTGTGTGAGCTGTCAAGCGGTTCAGACCATGTGAATCAGCGACACGTGGTCCAGCAGCACAGCACCTTCCCATCATGATGGGAAAATGATGGGAAGGACTAAGACGTACCATAAGCAATGCTGGGAAAAACTGGTTCTGGAGGTCCCATCCCATTAGGTTAATTAAATTTTTCCATATTCTTTCACGCAGTTTGGATCAAAAATTTGCACAAATCCATGTAGTTGTCTGTTAAGCTAATATATCACATAGCAGTAGAGGTATGCGAAAAAATGTGACACCACACATGGTGCTGCAGTGAGAAACTGCATTAATATGATCCCATCGTGTGCTACAGAAATGAAGAACTTTAGCAGATGGCACTGATGTAACTCTCTCTGGCTGCAAAGATAGGAATAAACAACTTCATATGTCAACTTCATTCACTTAATTGTTAACTCACAAAATACTAGATACAGATAAAAAAAATACAAAACAAAACTGTATGGATGTTTCAATGACAGTGTTCTGTTTTTCACCAGGAAATGCTGTGAGGAATCCAGCACTTTGTAAAGCCAGTCATAAACATATAAAAATATATGAATGCCAATAGAAATTATTGACTGAACAATCTCCTTTTTGGTGGGAAATATGTTTTATCAATATTTATACTGATCTGCTTGAAATACTCAAGGCAGAACGGGAAAACCAGTCAAAACTCTGAAAAATTTAAAGCATGTTTTCAACTGGCTGAAAAACCAGGAGTCATCAAGCAATTTTTTAAAGAAAAAGCAATCTATATTTAGCCTGAAAACATATATTTCGTTCATTTTTTTCCAGAAAAGCAACTAGCATTTAATTTTGATTCGTATAGGCTAAGAACTACAGAATTCACCCTCAGTATTTTCTATAAGCGATTTATAACTTTCCCTATTAAAATGTGTTCTTAATTGCTCACTTAAAATTGTATGGCTTCGGATTTCAGACCTTGCTTCTTGTTATGCTTTGCTCCTGTAGATGAAAGGGTCTTTTGATACCCAGTGTTTTCTTCTTCTGTGTGTACAAACACACTGGAGTCAAGTCACTTTTCCATTGTCTTGCTGGTTAATTAACCTGATTGAATTCCATAAATAATGTCAAACATTTTACTAAATTATTTTAGACTCTTTCTTTACTCCAATTTTCAGCAGCCTTCAAAACTGCAAGTGCTAAAACAAGATAGTTTTTGCTGGTGCTGTGTGCAGAGGTAAAAATCCACCCCCCAGTTCTCTTTTGGTGTATCCAAAGGTCAAATTTGCGTATTTGCTTTTTTTCTTTCTTTTCCTAGAATGAGGGTTCATATTCAGTTGCTTAACTCTGTCCCAACTCACTGCTTTCCATGTATTCTTCCTTGCTGCAAGTATGGCCTACATTCCTCATTGATGGCTGTGAAACTTTGCATTTGGCTGGATTAAAATGCATCTTATTTTAAGTGCCCAAAATTGCTAAATAATGCACATTACTCTCCATGATTAACTTCTTGTTTTCTGATGCTGATTCCTTCATGTGAGATTGCTGAAGCTTTGCAGCCATTGACTGTGGTTGGCCCACAACCATATCATGCTACAAACAACCTCATTTCTACAGATGTTTCATAATGTTTTTATAATCAGCATGTTGTGTTCTGCTGAGTTCTGTGACTCACCAAACTCTAAGTGTGTTGCATCTATGCAGTTATCTTTATCAACCAAACATGTAATCTCATCTAAGACTGACATCAGATTTATACGATGAGGCCTGTTTTCTGTAAAACCATGATTACTGGTGTTAATTATATTTCTATACTTTATTATTTTAATTAATTATCTTTATTAATTGATGTTTTTATCAGCTTTCCATTGTCTTGCCTGGCATTGATGCTGGCCATCTGGCTCACACTTCAGCTCCACTTTTGACTCTTGGCACCACACTAGCTGTCGTCCAGTGTTCAGGAATTTCCTTTGTGTTAGCATATTTATTAAAAACTGATTTCAACAGGCTCGATCTTTGTGGCCCAGACACTTAACATCACCAGTATTCTCTGTGCCCTTCCTCTTCTGTGGCAATAGCTTTCTTATTAAGTGTTGGGAGGTGGACCTGCCATCACAGCACTATGCCACCCAGGAATTCCTCTACATCATGGCAACTTTCACATTAAGTTGGCAGATATTATCACCTTTAGGCTTTTCTGTCATGATTGAGCAATTGTTTTAGTTCTGCTTCTTATCGTATGGATAAAATCAGATCGCAGAAGCATTTCAGCTAAAACTTCAGGACAGATATGTGTAATATATATGCATTAGCAACACCAGTCTCCAAAAGTCCTCTCTTGTGTATAGACTTCTGTAGTTCTGCCATAGTCAAAGAGACAGTGAATTACTAGAATCTGTCTTACATGCAACTTGCGGCAAGCATTACTCCAGAAAGCTAAAAGCCCAGGAATCTCCCAATTATCCGTGCAGACTGACATCCATTGCTCCACTAGCACAGGCTATGAGACTTCATTCCTGGGGAGCAATATCAGTTTTGTGTGGGTTACAATGGAGACTTGCATGGTGTGATGTTTCCATGTGAGCAGTGCTAAAAACAGCCTTAGGCACACTGTAAGTCTTTTCCAAACAGAGCTCATATTTAATTTGTTGTGTTATGGAAAGTTCTGGGCAAATTTTCCCCTCAGATACATCATATTTTACAAGGGCACTCTGCGAAGTACAACATTCTGTATTTTTTATCATATATCTTTAGGAAAATAAATAGAAGTCCTTATAACAATTAAATACCTTTCTGTTATTCCCAGAAAGCCAGGGTTACATGCCAGAAAAGTAAAACAATTTCTTTATCAGTTGTTGGGTATTTAGATTCAATGGTCAAGCAGCAAGTTCAATGCAACTCTTATTCTAGTTTATATGACTAAAGGAGAAGGACAATCATGATGAAAGAGCACCATTTGGGTCCAACTCCCAGACATGATGGAAAAGAAATTAAATGCAAAATTATCCAGATTGCACCATGGATACATCCATCTACAGATTACTGTATCTCCTTTTGCCTCTTGGAAGCGCAGATGACATTGTGGTAGACTTTCAAATGGATCTAGCACAGAATGTGTGATTAAAATCAGCTATGTGAATGAGAGGGAAGAATTTTGCCCAAGAGGCAGGTAATTTAGTGCTGGTCTAAAAATCTCTGCCTTGAGAATTAGTAGTAGTCTCATTAGCAATACCTCCACCCACTACATATCCCTGTTGCCCATAGTTCTGTGAAGACCTTAAAAGAAGAATCTTTTGTATAAGCCACGGATGCTCTGATTCGGACTGTATTCATAGAATAGTTTTAAATCTGGCTAGCAAATACTAGAGTCTTGGCTGAAAAGTTGTGAGGTAAGAAGCACTTATTAAAGATGCTTGCAAACACATCTCTCATCGTCCGCGTTCGCATACCCAGAGGTTAGCTCAAATAATTGGCAATAATGTCAAGCATATCTTATTTATGCTTTAATTATTTTACTCACGTATGTCACTGAACATAATTGTTTTCCCAGTGTTTTAAGATTCCTCCTACAGATAGGGAACCATAGAAATGTCTTTCTAACACGAGCTCAGGAGTAGCTGGAAGAAGCTGCAGCTAAAGAGAGGCTGGGATATGCACAGCTGTTCTTATTTCCAACTGGTGGTTGTATGTTCTCTGGGTGGAGCAGATGTTGATAGCTGTTCCCTTATAAAATATGTAATAGTGTACTTTATGACCTAATGTATTTTCCAGTCCTAGGGCCTGATCCAGAGTCCACTTAGCTCTCTGAACAGGCTTCCAGTGGCACCAGTAGAGCTCTATCAAATTCTTAATGAACCAATGCAAGTGACAGGTAATTTAGGGCCATTATCTTTGTAGGGTTGCATATGGTTCGGTGATGCTCTAACATTTGCCTCCAGAGTTCTCTCCCTGCTGTTTCACTTGCTTTCACTAGTTGTTTTTCACCAGCCTTCAGAGATTTATATATGACAACTCTAGGTCTCTTACACTGTCTGAGGCTACTTGCCACCGAGTCACAGACGTTGTACTCTCTTGCCTCCTTGGCAGGCTTCCCCGGGAAATCTCCAGGCCCAACGGCGGTTGATAATGTCTGATGATATTTTGTGGTGCTCCGTCAGTCTTGTCATACTTTTCTGTGTATGCATCGTCAACTGCAGCCTCCTAATTGTGACTTGATATTTAAGTTTGTTAGCAAAGGTTGGTTGTTTATAGGTTAGTATATCCACTTCAACAGCCTCAGAGAATGGAGTGATAGGGAGAACACACTGGAGCTTTTTGTTGTGAGAGAGTGCGACAAATCCTTCCACAAGAGGCTAATTTCTGCATACAGGGTGTAGGCTGAATTTGGGACACAGGGAATGTAAGTGAATGCAAGAGCCAGGCTGCTGAAAACATAACAAGACTGTAAAACCAGCCAGAGGGAAGGGAAAGATTCTGTGCTTGCTCCTGTGCTTGGGACTCAATGTCCTGATTGAGACTCATCTCTGTTTTCTTAGGTTTGCATCTTCAGGTTACAAAAAAACATGGCTTCAAAATTAGGATCCACCCATTCTGCCAGCAGGTTTTTTGTGCATCACTCATTTATGTGCACGGGCCACTTGAACAAACAAATATTGCTTTTCCTCTTCTGCAGAAGAGGAGGTTGTACTGTCTTTTTCCTACTTTGGATGTCACCCAAAAGGGCTAAAGCAATTTCAAAACTAGTACAGATGTGTCAAGTACATATATATGTCACTAGTTTGATGTGGTTATGCTGGGGACTCCAGATATTTCACACCTACTGGATGTTTCTGGGAAATGTCATTTCCACTCCTGCAATTCCTTGTTTTTGCTTGTCACATTAGATCAAATGAGGCTAATGACTGGGGGATAGCCATGCTTCCCAGGGATTTGAGGACTTAAGTGCTTGAAAGCTATTAGCAGACATGCTTTGCTGTTGACTACATTGAAGCCTTTTGCTGCAGGGGATCATCCTAAGGGCTGTAAGAAAACAACAGTTCAGTATTTTGACAGCTCACAACTTTGTTTTAGCTAGAACAGTCTTTTTCTGATCCTAATGTAGGTCATGGCTGCAAGTTAATTTGTTCCATATGCCATTACGATGTGGGATACATTCAGAAAAACAGGGTTCTCCTAGAGTGAGAAAAAATTATGTTTACTAAGCAGTTATAGCCAGTTTTATTTTTTTCCTCCCAAATTTCCCATGTGCTTTCCCATGCTTTGCTTTGCCCTCCTCCCTCCTCCTTATTTTTCTGCATTAGCAGCCTGATTCCACACCACTGGCGTAACCAGTTTAACTCCCTGTGCTCTCCAGACGCCTGGGTGTGCAGGCAGAGAGCAGCCCCATCGCAGTCCCCGTTAGGGCATGTGGCTCCGCTGAAGCTCCCTCTGACTATACTTGAATTTGCAAGTTGGAGCAGGGACTTCACACTCACCCCCTGCCAGTCATTTTGAGGCTGGTGGATCTCAGCCTATGTGGTGTTCATTGCCTGCTCCTCTGGATCCCTTACAAACCTACCCCAGCTCCTCTTCAGCTTCAGTGGGAGCAGGGATAAGTGGATAGCTCCTGTGGCTTCTGGCTGTGTCTGAACTTTACACAAACACTGATAAGAAAAGTGCCTGTGTTTACTCCATCTGGGCTGCCCACACACCAGATTTGTCTCCTGTCTGTCTGCTCTGCAGCTGAAAGAGTGGCTGCAGGGTGGACTGGCATACCTGGGCATAGCTTTACTGTAGGTGATTGGTAAAACTATATTCCTAAACCCAACTAGCAAACTGTCCTGAGCAGAGGCCTTGGGCTTTAGACACTGCATAAACTGAGACAGTGCCTTATTCCAATACACCGTGTGTTTGATTAGTAGTTGTTAAGGCTGTTGGGTTGGTGATGATAAACAGAGGGACTTTGCATGCAGCCTCCCCAGTGCTGTTACAGTGAATTTGCTCTGATATTGTGTATGTGTGCAGAAGAATGGAAAACCTAATTAATGTCACCTGAGATGAAAGCTCTGTAATCATGACTGCAATCTCAGAACAATTAATCATCCACTGACAATAAGTCACCAGACCCATTTTTCTATTTTGTCTCTAACTTCTTCTGCACATTTAAAAGAACTACTGGAGCAAATGGGAGGATGTGGGGTTTGGGATCCCAGCTCGCTACAGCTGACTGGTTAATCACAGTAGGAACACAAGCACAGAAAACAGCCAGGGTGGCTTAACAGCTTTTGTCCCAGTCCCTTGCTGCCATCGCTCAAAACTTCACCTACTATTTTATGAGCTCTCTGTGTGCCTGAAAAGGCTATTTCTGGCAATTTGAACTAAACTAGTTCAGCCACTTTGAAGACTGCACAGCATGGAGAAAGAATAACTTTCCCATACATACATATATATACACAGGTGGAACTTCTGTCTGTATAGGTTTTTCAATTTTGTTTTAGAGGTTGTGCTAAAATGCCACAAGACAAAAGCATCATAGTATGAGTCCTCACTGTGGAAAAAATTATTGAAAATGTGGAGAAACTGGTTGAGATATGACCAAGATGAAAGTTTAAGCCTATTGTGTGGAGTGTCTTTTTCAGCTTCTAAACCAGCCACATAAAGAATGTGGGTTGCCATAATGCTAGGTGCCTTATGTATTGACTGTGTAGTAAAAAAGGCAGAGAAGGATTGCATTTTCCCTATGTAGCTTGTAAGTTCATTGTACTCTGTTTCCAGGAAAACTTGATCTTCACAGCATATTAGAGACCAGGTCTTCAGTTGTTACAGAGTGATGTAGCTCCACCTAAGTCAATAGATCTCCCATGGTTTGTGGTAATTAAGGGTGGCACTGAGCCTCTGATGCTGTCACTGGAAGCAAAATGTTTAGTTTCTCTAAAGCAAAATAGCAATTTATTAACTGTTAAAATCTGAAAAAAAAGAATCTTGAAGTAAATTAATTTAATTTAATGTGCTCTGGACACCAGAAAAAGGGGAATTTTATTGCTTTCATCCTATGTGTGAAAATGTTGTACAGTTTTACAACCAACAAAAGTGTGTGACCAACAGTGAGACAGACTGTGACTTATACAAAAGAAACAGCACTATGAGCAAATGTAAATATTTATAAAAAGACAAAACAGAGTCTGTAAAATCATCTTACATTTGAGACATGGATACTATCACCAAGGATAATAGAAAGAGAGAAAAAAAGAATTAAATTCCACTTACAGGGACTTTGGAATAATCTAATAAAATGTGTGTGGCTACACAGTACAATTTGGTTCTACAGTTTTAAATTCAGGAAGAATATATCTCGGGATTATATTAGTAACAACATCTCGTACCTGTGCCCGGCAAGATACTGCTTTTTCCCCCTCAGATTTGCCTCTTGTGTTGGACCCAAACTTTCATTGCGTATTAAGATAAACTCCCATCACACTCAGTGGGCTAAATTCTCTTCTCATTTACATGGAAATGGGAGGACTGAAGGTTATCATATGCAGGTTACAATGTCAGATTTTCAATCAGATCATCAAAATTAAAAAGCAGTTTGATAAACCCATTTTTCCAGCTGAAAACAGTATTTCTGGTAATGTTGTAAGCAATTTCTGACCCAGTTTTCATATATAAATGTCCTTGCAAGACAGGCATTTTTTCTTTCTTTCTCTTTTCAAGTGCTTATTTGCAGTTGCTCTCTGAGACATAAAACATTATCATGTAAATGATAGTTTTCTTAGAAAGCAAATCCACTGAGATTTTTAACTAGAATATCTTTGTGAACATCTGAACCAAACTGTAGCACACTGTGAAGACTTGAAGTGATGCTGAACAGTACTGCTCACACTTTTATTTCATGTTTGCTGTTAGAACTATTTGGCGAAGATAATATTTCAAAATACACAACTCAGTCACGTAGAAGTTCTTGCAACTGTGAGAAGGTGAGGGAGCTTGAAATATATACAAAAACCTTATTTGGAAGAAGGAGCAAGGCAAAAAGTGCAATGAGAAATTATATTATACAAAATCTTTAACTTATTATGCGGGCAATTTTCAGATTGCAGTGTCAAGGTCCTTCATGTTTACGAACATTTTCTACGCTCACCTAATAACTGAGAGTCAAGGAGAATCTATCAAATTAATTTTAGTTTTGGCTGGAGAGTTAGACTTTTTAAAGAATGCTAATGATTTTGTCCAGACATTAATAAATCTGCAGCAAAACCCAGCATGCAAAAGACAAATGAAGGAACATTTTTGTCCTTCATTCCCTTTCTCTTCCTGGAAGGCTGGAAATATTATTTATCTGTGCTGCTGGTGCTAGGGACAGATTTTTGAGTGCATGGTACAAGTTTCAAATGTGCAGTGCAGGTTAGTGGGACAAATTAAAATGGAGAATGTTGTCCTTCGTCTACGGGGAGATGCCATTGTCCCGTGAACATGGAACAGACTGGAAATTTGAGAGAACAGGATCACCTTCACAAACCAGAAATAAAGCTCTGGGTGGCAGCTGGGAGGGTGTATCTGGGAAACGTGGGTCTATACAGATCCTCCGTTTTAGCCGCTTTTCCTGAGCATCTTCTGCTGACCATTGCTGGAATGCTGACAGGTAGTCCTGGTGTGTTGTTCTGGTGCAGCCTGGCTGGTTTTAGAAGCTTTTCCTTAATTGCAAAGCAACCACAGCTGTTGGCACTCCCACAGGAGCGGCTATTGCAGTCCAGTGCTGTGTCCAGGCAGAAATCCGTTTAACTAAAGTGAGAACCTGACCATCTTCAATTCCTATTTGCCTCACTGGCAGCTGAAGACATTAATCATCTTGCACAGGACCCTGAGCATCTCTTGTAATCCTAAATGAGGATAAACAATGAAGCTGACTTTGTTTTTTGCGGAGAAGTGGATGTTACTGAATGTGAAGCCCAAAATACAGTTTAGTCTCTTGTTACCACCTCTGCAGGGAAAGATGTAATGGTATTGAGCTCTAAGTAACTTAGACTGGGACAACTTATTTAGTCTCTCCAAAGTATCAGTCCATTCCCCAGAGCATTAAAAAATGAATGCTAGTGTCCAGCCTATTGCGATAGCAGCCCTGTGCGGGTTTATGTGATACATAACACACCAGAGTCTTCCAGTAATTCCTCTGTAGGTTAATAGTGAAAACAGAGCTATGTAAGTCTAGGGCTAATACAATATGCAGAGATACAGTGAGGCCTGGGCAAACAGTTAAAGTGAAAGAAAGTAGTGGACAGAAGCCAAAAGCCCAGATATTCTCCATTTTCATTTCCTCGTAAATACAAATACTCAACATCCATTCCTCTCTCCTGTGATGTCACATGTTTGGATTGAATGCTGAGGATCTGTTTCTGCTACCAGTGATGGATAAATTCCTAATGAACTGTGTTAAGACAGCACGTGGATTTTTCTAGGTGGCATCGTTCAAGAAGCTTCTTGCAAATTCTATCTCAGTTTCAAAGACTAAAGGATTAATGGAGTGAGACATAGCAAAGAAAGCATGCCTTGGGATTTGAAAGCAACCAAACCAAACATTTTCTGGAAAATGGACCTGAGGATCTTTGGTACCTTTGAGTAGTGGGGGGTTTTTTTTAAGAGCTGGAGTGCTATTTCTCTTAAAGTGGGTTATGAGTGGAGTTTAGGAATCTTTTTCTGGGTTCCAGGTTTCTGTATGTTTTCTTCCCATAGATACAGCATATATTCTCTTTCCTGAGCACAGTGAGTGAGAGTTATAGTCTCAGGATGAGATCTTTCCAGTACTATCTGATGTAAAATACGCAGCAGTATTGATTCCCTGGTCCATTCTCATCTCTTTTGACTTGCAAAGCCAAGGCAAAACTCTAGGAAAGCGGTGGAACACCCTGTAAAAATGCAGAGTGCTCACTTCACCCAAACAGCTTAAAATCTGAAGTTATTGCCAAAGGAGTTTGCTGTGCAAAGGAATTATAGTATAGGAGGCAACAAAAAGACAAACAAATTTAAGTTGATGGACAGAGACATTTATAAAGCACAGCTCCTTTCTGTCTTGGTGTGAATTCTGTCTCTGCTCCCCTTTCCTCAGTTGAGGTTGTTGGCCTAAATGGAGCAAAATACTTAGAGCGTGTTCCTTCACAGATGCTTATGTAAATGAAAACTCCAAAATACAAAAACTCCAAAGTAAGACCTTGATCCTGCAAAGACCATGACACACATGGAGCTATACGCTGGTGTGCAGTGACTGGAGGTCAGTGTGGCTCTGTACAAGAAATGCTGCAAAGAGGTTCTGCCCTCGGGGGATGCTATCACCCACCAAGAAGCATGAGAGAATTCACCCTACTCTTTCTACTCCTATAAGAATTTATGCAAAGAAGAGCTGAGTAGAAATTTTCCATCAAAATGCTTTTTCAAAAGAAAATATAATTTCTGAAGGTGGAGGAATTGATGCCTTTTTGCAGTTTTTTTATTGGAAAAAAAATCACCTTGAAAGTTACTCATGCTGCCTTGATAAACACACACATACATTCTGGCAAATGGTACAATACTGACATGTCATCTCATTGTCTTGTGAAGAAGTAGCAGATCTCTGAGTATCAGTGAGAAGAAACAATTATTCTTTTTTTAGGCTACTTCATGCTAGTGAAAATTTCACTACTTGAGCATCTTTAATAGGTACTTCAATACTTTCACATCAGTTGTTTAGAGTTTATAGGATTTTCTCAATGCTCTGAAAAAAACCATGGAGGAAAGGAACCCTTAACTGTTACTGGTTGATATTGCAAGAATTTTGCCCTACTAGATAGCATAGATCAAACCCAAATGGTCTTGTGGGTCTTTACATAAGAGAACCAGCGTTCAGTCAGTGTGCCAAACTACACATCTGGCTAGCAGGTTAACACATTTGTGGGAAAAGGCACATTCCATTCCAATTTATAATATACAACAAATGCTTGTTTTTTTCTTTTTTTTTTTTTTAAAAAATAACCCACAAGTATTTGCTATTCCAAAAATAAACAGGGGGAGGGGGAGAATAAAGAAAAACCTTATTTTATTTTCTATGGAAACCATAATCCTACATGATGGAAACAGTTAAAAATCAAGCTCATAAGGATTTCTGATGATGGGATAACCCGAGGTTCTTTGTTCTGAATATAAATTGATGCATTAAAATGTGCTCATAAGAACTGCAGCTTTACTGCGAGTAGCCAAGAATAAGAAACTCGGCTTCATAAAATGGCACCTAATGTGAAAGATGTCCGAAATACATTGTTCTACATATACTCCAAAAAAGGCCCATTTGCTTTTGAAGCAAAAGAGTGGGTAAAAAATGCAGACTGCACCAGAAGTTTGTTGTTCAAACCTGAGCTTGTATACACGTTTCGAAGCTGGTCCTTCATTATTACAAGCCTTTATAAACCCAGTCAAGCCCATTCCAATGAAAATTATCTTTTGCTGCCTTGATTTTCCTTTATGGAATAATATGGGACATTAAAACACCCTTCTAAGCTGGTGGAATCACTCTTTCTTGCTCAAGTGAAAACTCATAGCGAAATTATTGCCCTATAAGTTTAACTACAAAGTTGAAAGCAGGGTTTTACCCACTTTCCCTAGATATGGATATATTAGCAGATTTGCTTTTAGTTATACTAGCACATGGGGAGTAGTTCTACCAGCTGTAGTGAGAATACTCTATCTACTCCTTATGCTGTATAGTGAAGCCAAGATTTTGATTAAAAAAAATTAAGTGATATAGATTAAATTTCCATTAACTGATTCCCACCTAATTTACGCTGATTTGATGTCAGTGTAGTTCCAGGGATACACAAACAGAATTTGAAATGTTGAAAGTCTTTTGGGAGATCAGAACTGAAAGCAAAGTGTAATTTTTTTCTGAGGCAAGTAAAGATGGCTTGAAACTAATTGTATTAGGCTTTATACCCTTTCTGCTACAGCAGCTGAGGATATGAATGTTTTAAATTAGTGAAGGCAATTCCTTAGTGGAAATGAGCCTTGGTGGCCAGTTAGACAGGTAGGGAGAATAAGCTCAACGCATTTCATGAACGTAGGTAGCTGGGTAAAGAAGGGAAATCCTATTAGTGCCCAGTTAAAAGAATGGCCATATCATGAATTCAGTGCTTATTAGAGGATCCAGAGGGACTCCTAGCATAGAGATGCAAATCCATAGGAAATTAGGTCCCTGAATTCTAGTGCTCAAGGAATCATTGTTTTTTTGGAGATGTTCTCAAATATGAATGATGAGAAATTGGTCTCATTTGTATTTCTGTTAATCAAGAATAACCCCAGAACAAGGAGATGGAGTCATCATTCTTATATATTTCTACAGCTTCCATGGCCTCAGAATCTGAGTGCTTTCTATATCTACATGGATCAGTTATTGCCTGTGAGCTGGGGAGATGCTAATATCCTCATTTCACAGATTGCATCTGAGACAGAGAGAGACTGGAGTCTTGTTTCCTAACAAGATTTAAATCTATAACTTCTATTGGTTTCATTACAAATCAAGGGACTTTAGATGCTCTGTACGAGGCAGTTTGCTCCAGAAAATATGTGGTGGAGGATGGAACTGAGCTGACATGTTTTGCATCCATGGTTACCTCTTTAATCACAGAGCCTACTTCCCTGGCTGCGGAAGGCTGTGGCTCTTCCTCACTATGTAATAGCCTGCAGAGCTGATGCAGGAGGTAAATGGGAAGGGGAGGGAGGGGGAGAAAGATGCTTTTATTTTCACTTTATTATTTTGGGAGGTGATCAGATTCTGCAGTCATATGTATTCTGCAAGAACTGGGTAAATAACGGAATCCATCGTCTGATGGCAATTGCTCATTCGCAGTGTCTCACTTCAGGGCATTGTTTCTTCCCTGTGTTTCCAGAGAAAATTCCTCCCAGGGTAATGATGAAAAACTAGTCACAAATCAACGCAACTCAGAATATACGAGAATCATAAAATATTGCAAAATAAAGCAAACAATACAAAAGCCCGGTGCTTTCATCGTAAAGGGAAAGAGCTCCAGAACACCAAGGAATTTTGGAACTGTTTCAGAGACTCAGAAATCATGAAACTTGGACGCTTTTCTTCTCAAGGCTTTTCCACTCTCCTCCCCAATGAATCACTCAGTAAAAGAATACATTACCTGGAAACACAGCGAAAGTCTTGGCCTTAGTGTAAGAGAGCAGATTATAATGAGTATCATGCTAAAGAAGAGGGAATAGAGAGCATCAGCAGCCAAAAAAGATACGCAATTTGTGGGATATGATGTAACTCAGACAAGATGTCTGTGATGGGGTGGAAATAAAACAATGTCTGTCACTGTGAATTAATTGTTCTCCTGTAAAAACAAATCAGTGAAGCAACGTCCCACACAGTTGTATCAAGTCATGAGGTTTGGCTGTCACACAGGAAAGTGGTCATTTCATACTGCCCGAGGGCGTGTACGCTAGGCTGTTAGGGTACTGAATGTCTCATTGCAGGCCAGGCAGGCTCTCAGAGTTGAGGCAAAATTGCAATTTCCATTATAAACTCTTTATATGGAGGAGCTTATAAACCCAGCCAGAAAGTTTTGCTTTAGGCTGAAACTGAGCCGACAAGGTCTCAGCAGAAGAGCAAGTGTATCCAGTGGGGAATATTCATTGTGCTGAGAACAAGGTTTGATTTAATGAATGAGAGGAGGTAAGACTGTAATTATTCTCTTAGAGGGAAGAAGAACAAGCAAAACATTAAAATGTACTCAATACCAATTCATGTGACTTTTTGGAAGCACAGATACTCATTACATCAATAATAGATACACCTGCAAGGCAACAGAGCTGTTGCTCTGCCTCACGGCAGAGCTTGGTTTCATGCGCTGATTGTCACTCTGAAATGTCTGATAAAAAGGTCTTATTGTACCCAAGCCTGAACTTCTATCTCCACCTTCAAAGCTGGACTCACTCAACCTTTCTGTTGTCACCCTCAATTGCAGAAAATTCACAGCACCAATAATTCCACCTTCCTTAGATGGTGAAAGGTAGAGGCAAAGAGTCCCACCATGAGTTTCCACAGAGCAAAAAATTGTCATCATACCTCTCTGTCACTATCATCCTTTGGGTAGCTGTAGCAAAAGAGTGTGTAAATCGCGTTGGAGATTGAATTGCCTAAAGCCCTTGGAGGTTTATAATGATGCTCTGGTATTTTTTACAGATAATTTGAAAACAAATCTGTGTTCTTAATCGTGACCTTTACTCCATGCTGACAGAGCTTCCCATCCTAACAGTCAACATTCATTAAAACCAATCAGTAACTGGAGAAGAGTCGAAATAGGGACAGGAGCAGATACTCAGTTGGGTGCCAGAGTGGGTGTGAAGTTTCTATCTGAGTCTTTTCTAAGATATCATATTTTTCCCTCTTTGAAAAGATTTAGCCTGAAGAGGTGGGTTCAGACAGTCACACTGTCAGTCCCTTGGCTCATTGGCTTATGATGTTAGTGAACACTTGGGGCTTCTGCGGGCTTGCCAGATGTCACAACTCTAAAGTGAACTACTGCAGGCACAGATGTAATATTTTACAGAAAAAAAAAAAACCACAAACCTTAGTGGAGTGACTTTTCTTAGTGTTTCTGTCTTCTTGGCTTACATTGTAAGTGAATGGGATAGTTGATAGCCAAAGGAGAAGACCATTTTGGCCAGGAATTTCAGAGAAGCTCAGAGGAGCAATGCTATGGGTTATCAGTGATTACAAATTGCTGTTGGAGCTGTAACTTTCTTACAGAGTGAAAAATCTGAACAAGTCACTGCAGGGAAAATGAGGCATTGAAGTTGCAGCTCTTTGACTACCCCTAAGAGCTGCTCCTTACCAGCTACCCAGTAAATGAGCAATACCTCTGTTAAGAAGTGAACTTTCTTATAAGGAGGAAATGCTGTAGCAGCTAGAAGTAGGCAATTACTGTGAAATAACTGAGTGCCCACAGGTTCATGCTGAGGGTAACCCTGCAGTAACCCCTGCCCATACCCTTTGGAGATCGCAGCCTCTGACTTGCTGCACAGCTACTATGGACTGAGAGATATACTGAGCTCTCAGAGACTGTAGTCAGCACGCCATCTTTTTCTTTCACCAGAAGTTTCCTTTGAAATTTTAAGCAGCAGGTCATTACATCAAGGTGTGCTTTGCTGGTTTGTAACATTCACAGGTTTTATTACCTTCACAAGGGTGAGGCCACTCACTCACACCTTGCTTTGATGACTGGTCAAACATAAGTTCAAACTCTGGAGGTGAAAACCGGTTTCACTAATCCCCTGTCCTGCTTGGACTTGAATGAAGAACTTTCTATAACTCGTTAACTTGTATGCGTAATGGGATCCTCTTTTGCTTGTGCATAGCCTGAGAGTTAATACGTTTAACTACGATTTTACAACCTGCTGTTTGCTATACTGAATGATGCCATACAAACTAATTATATCTGAACTCAGCAGAGCGTGCATTTACCTACTATGTGTGTTTTTACACACATTTTGGAGTGCTATGTGAAATGTGCCTCAATATTTGCCAATTAGTAATCTAAAACCATCTTGGAACTTTTTTGAAGGATCACTAGCAAAAAAACTTATTTTACCTACATACATATTTCAGTCTACGATTTGGAAGCAGCTATTGTATGAACTTGGTCCACCTGTGTATCCTTCAACAGCTTTTGTCTCAAGGGGTCCCTAAGACTGCCACAGCTCTGTCACACTGGGGTTTATCCCCTGAGGTGTTTATAGCCCAGGGTGGGATACCCTGATGCTAACAGCGCTCAGAAGCCCACTTGCA
This sequence comes from Nyctibius grandis, assembly GCF_013368605.1. NCBI lineage: Eukaryota > Metazoa > Chordata > Aves > Nyctibiiformes > Nyctibiidae > Nyctibius > Nyctibius grandis. The sequence continues at coordinate 93,021,842 of NC_090695.1, read as the reverse complement.
ATGATAGCGTACTTGCACAAAATGCATGGGCCAATGGGGCTACTTGCTTGAAGGTGTTCACATCCCCATTGGTGAAATTTGGGCCAGACTACGCATTTGTTTAATGCTAAAATGATGGAGGATAAATGTCAGGCATCTCCAATGGTGTGTCCTAAATAAAAATACTGTTTTTAAATGGTGCATCAGTTACTCTATCTTAGGCGAGGACAGATGGTAAATATTTTTCTGAATGATTGACCTGAAGTACTATCAAAGGTTCCTTTCAGGCAGATGTGCAAAATCCCTCTATTTCCCCCCTGAACATAGATATTTCAAGGTTATAAATAGGGAGAAAATCTCTGGAGAGCAAGATAATGCAAATAAAATTTAATCTATAGATGTCTCTCTTTAAAGGCACAGTCAAATCTCTCCATTTTACCTTCCTGATAAAGCAAAACAACGCAATTTAAAACTTGACCACATTGATTTTACATCAGTGAATTCCACCATTTTCTGGGAAATTATTGATCTAAGCGAGATCAAAATCCGTATTTTTCTTTCTTTTCCTTCAAAATTCTTTTTCATCTATTGATTATGGTTGTGTGATGTGTCTTATTGACTCTGAACTAATAATGACCAAGTGCTTTGGGACAAACCAAACTGGCTTGATGGTCCACAACACCAGAATTGATACCTGTAACGACCCAGAAATTAATTAAACTAATCACTCCCACGTAGCCATGTACCAGGAAGCCTACAGTATTGTTGCCCACCTGACTACAGTATTTAAGCCCATGCAAGTTCCAGCTGTTGAAAAATATGAAGGGATCATCCACCTCTTACATCTGTAAGTGGGATCAACACACAGTGACACTCGGTGTAACCCTAACGGCATCAAGTCTCTGTAGCGCTATTAGGATTAAGCCGACTGTATGCAATAGCAGTTTCTTGCCCTCCTTTGTTCTTTTTTCCTTTTCTGGGGTCAGATGGTTCACATTTATGAAATGGCATATTTCTTCTTGATCACTTAGAGACAGTAATCATTTCTTGCAGTGTTTACAAGTCTTGGTGTTTTAAAAATATATTTACAGTGCTTGACTTCCTTAGTGAGCGGATCCAGATGTAGGATAAAAGCTGCAGCCCAGCGAGGGTGTGTGCTGAGTGCAGTTGTAGCTTGTTCTTCCCAATTCAAAGGGAGAAGGCTACAGATTAATTGTGTATAATGACGTAAAACTCTGCCAAATGGCATGCAGGAGCTTGCAGGGCAAACTTGCACATATAGAGTCCAAAATCAGATATGAAATGTGCTAATGGCAGATGTGGCTCTGTCTTGATGGGAAAGCAAAGGTGTCTTGAGGCCACATGACTGCTACCGTGTGAAGTGACAGTGTGTGGCAGCTGGTGGCACTAATGGGGGACTAGACCCCCTCCTTAAAGCTTTTAGATAAATCCACACACACATACTGTTTTTGATGACACTAAAAGGTCTGCTTTCCTCCCTGCTCTGAGTTCTGTCCATTTAACTTCACCAGCTTACCAAGTTACTCCTGATTCACATCGGCTACAGTGAGCTTCAGGCTGGGCTCCATATTTTTGTAAGAATTTTTTTTTTACTGAATCCTCTTTCTGTAATTCAACATGAGGCTCTTTGTCCTTCCAGTAAAACTACTGCAAAACAATAAATTTCCCCCACATACAGTGATGTGGTGGAGAGAGAGATATGGTCCTTAAAGAAGATTCAAGTCAGGAGGCTTAGAAGTGAGCATATGTATGGGAAACATTGATGCTGAGGGAGCAAAATGCCTTCACAGAAGGTGGGGGATGCACACTCATTAATAAATCTCCCTTCCTGCTTCAGCTATCATGTTAACCCAGCTGAATAGCATGGTCCATTCCATATCAATACCTACCCCCTCTTCTTCTGCCACCTGGTTTTGCATTTACTGGCAATATCCTTGTTATCAGGGAGATATTTTTCTCTGGCACATGGAGTAATACTTCTGAAGTTACCCAAGCAGTCCAGATCACATGCCCCTGAATCTCTCTGCAGGGTGAACCAAATTTGGGGACCTTTGGGGCATTGTCTCTAAAGTATCTATCTGATTTGAGCTATCACACTAATGCAAATACACCATCTGTTATCTCTATTCTGTATGCTGCAGATCTACTGAACTCAGCATTGTTCAGGAAACTCTGGGGACTGTGTTTCATTGTCAGGTGATGAAATCCCAGAAAATAAGAAATTTGAAATTAAAAGGAGAAACCAGAATGACATGTGGTGTGGTCACTCTACAGGGGAAGAGCAAAGTCTGGCATTTGTTTTTGTTTGGAGATTGAAGCTGTTTCAGCTGTAAAGTTGATAGCAATCACATGCACAAGGTTTCACAGTCATCAGACTCATTCACTTTCTGTCTGCTCTAGTGTCTGCAGCCTTCATTTGGGATTAGCAGGGAAGGGGTTAAGTGCTTCTCCTTAGCAGATAAGAGATCACAGCTGCATGCCCTAAGTACTTGGGGTGGGGGGGGTCAGGGCAGGGACAGCTGTCCTGAGTTAAGGGATTCCCTTACACATAAAAAGACACTGCTCCAGCAAGTTTGCTTGACTCAAAGTGGGGTGTGTGGAGGTCGGATTTGGTGAGGATTTGAGGTAGGGAGAAAATTGTGCTTTCTTCCTTCCTCCCCTTTTTTCTTCTTATAAGGGAAGTTAGTGTTAGGTGAACCAGCAGAGCCTTTTTTTGGAAGTTTCCTTTTCTGCAGTGCTCTAAGCTTAGTTGCCTTGGTTTGGGGGGACTATTTGGATGCTAGGAAGTTCTGTTTGCTTCCTCTATCTGTGCCTTTTCCACAAAAGAAAAAATCAAACATGGAGAAGACATCGCAGGAGACTAAACTACAGAAGGGAAGGGGAGGAAAAGAAACAAATACTGAGGAAACAGCCCAGTAGATCTGAGATAAGTTAATCTATCTTAATAGAAAGCTTTATACAAGATTGTCTCCAGACCTCAGATTTCTGCTTTTTAGTAAGTGGTCTTTGTTGATGTCTAAATCCTTAGGCAAAGAGGTAATTTCCCCAGAGTAGGACTCAGTCCTGGAAACAAGACCTCATTGCAACCCTTCTGTGCTTTATCTGTCCTGCAGTGAAGGAGGCTGTTGTCCACCTGGCTGCTCATTTCTGCAAGCAGAAAGCAGATTTTCAAAAATATTCTGGTATCATGGAGCTTTATAAGGTATGGATAAATACTCAGAATTGCTGGGAGAAGGGCTTTAACTCTTCTGGACAGATACGGTTTCTGCCTTGAAAACACTTGCGCAGTATGAATGAAGAGTGAGTAATCTTGGGGGTTTTGTCTCTTTGAAGGAGCAATTGACTGTATAGGGCTCATTAATTATCAATGCACATGTGTAAGAGGGAAACAGGGAGATTCTTTGTCTCTATGCAGAACAGCTTTACAGAAGGAAACAGATGCTATATATGTCTGTTTAATCTCACCCTGGGGTGGATGCCCAAGGAATGGGTTGAACTTTAGGTCTGTCTATCTGGTGTGCTGTAGGCACAAGCCAGCTGTGGATTAGCCTTGGCAAAGAAATAGAAGAATAATTAGGCTTTGGATGGCCTTTTAAATCCTAGACCACCCTTGTCTACCACTGCCTTAAACACAGGTCTGCATTTCATCTAATGCTAAAATGGAAAGATGATTTAGTAGCTGAAGAGTTTTAAAATGAGCAGCCTATCATAGAGTAAGCACTGGGGTGCTGCTTGGGATCCTGCTAGTGGAAGTGGAGCAGTAGAACTAGTCTTCTCTGTCCTGTTGGGTTGTGTAATGTGCTCAAAGAATAATACACTCAGTCAGCCTTAGTTCATGAAGGTCACTGATGGCTGCTCATTAGGAAACAAAGAAGAAAATGCTGTTACATATCTTAATTCAAGGGCACTAGATGAGACTGGAATTGATTGTTCAATAATGCTGAAGATAATAAAATTGGGATCTCATAGTGTCTGCCTAGGCTAGCCAGGACACACAAACCAGTGCAGAGCTTTAGCTGTGCTTGCAGTGAAGAAAACTCTTCAGTTCACTGAAACCTTTCATCAGTAAGTCCTGCTGCTCCCTGAATGGTGATCTGTTCCTAGATGTCTGTCTTGATGCAAGCACTTCTCCTGTCCAAGGGGTATAAATAACTTTAGAGGGGAGGACTGCTTCTCAGAAAGGTCAGGCAGGGCAAGCACTCAGGGTGGGTAACCCTTGAGGAATTAAAAGCAAAGATTTTGCATGTTTCTGTCTTCAAATATATCTTAACTCTACTTCGATGAGCAAAGACCTGTTTTAATTTTCTTGCTCGTGAACATGGCTCATCCTTAAAAACAAAAGAAGAAATCTTATCTCTACTCCTAAATCTTAAACTGCAATTATCAAAGACAATTCAAGGACTAGTTTTCCCAGTTCTCACTCAGGGCTAATGAGCATTGGCCAATTAAATCACTTTTGCTTTGAAAATTTCAGTCAAGATACTTAAACACAAGGAAAAACTGTTTCTGCTGCCTTTTAACCCTATTTAAAAAAACTCAGTATTCAGTTTAATTTGTCACTAATTCATTTTAAGCCACTTTTATATAAGCCATTTTCAACTTTAAAAATCTCTTTTTTGGAAAAAAAGTGCTTTATCACAGCTGTTGTACTGATACAATCCAAGACCAATTTATGTTCAATCTTTCGGTGCCTGGCAAAAGCATGTGTGCTACTGTCCATGTGTTGTGGCCATAAATTAATGTATGAAAATCTTCTTTTAGCGATATTGCTGTTTACTGATGATGTTACTGTTCTCGGGGCGTGGGGGGGAAGGGGTGTGTGTGTGCATATGTAAAATCATAGCAGTATTATATCCTAAGAGATGATGGGTGTGGGTGTAACAGAAAAATGACCCAAGATTTAAGCCAAAGCCAAGAGATTGGAGCTTGTGACTTGTGGAAACCTGGCTTTGATTAAAATGCTATTCGTGCAATGTTAGCAGTGCCCATTGCCTTCTCTGCCAAGCAGTTTTCTTTGTTGCCAGCTTTGCTATGCTGCTTACTGTATTGGTGTCACTGAACTGTGCTTAATTAGCTGGAACTCGTACGTATATTCAAACTTTTGATTGTACAGTGACATTACACAAAGCTGGCTTGAGCGGTTTACTCCTGATTTATACCCATTTTTAGACGACGTTAGCAGATTCAGATCGCTTATCTGGTAAATGCAAACACTGCATGTCCAAGCTCTTGAGTTTCTGAATGACTACTTCAAATGAGTGCAAACGAGGTGGTAATAAGAGTGGCTCCTGGATCCTACAAGCAGAGGTCAATAGGACACCTCTTATCAGTCATGTCCATGTATAGCTAAATAATATTTCAGAAAATGCTGAAGCATCTAATTAACGAGTCCCAAGGAGAAGGAACCTCTTGTTTGACCTATAACGAGGATAGTTTTTTGGCCTGTTAAAATGGTGGGAAGTCTTCCTGTCCCATCAAAATGGCTAGGCTGTTCCAGGTGATCTGATCTGGTCAGAGATAGGTGTTTATAGGACAGTCTGTGACGTGTGACTTTAATGTGTTTTTCTGGGAGTAGCTGACCTGATTTCCTTGGGAAAAGATCAGAAGGGTCTCCTGGGTCATCAGGTGTAGTCCTGTGTAATTACACTTGGCTTTCTCAACACTTCTCTTTCAAGCTGTGTTCAGCCAGAAGGAAGATTTTTTTTTTTCTTTTTTTTTTGGGTGGAGGGAGCAGGATGGAGGAAAGACAGCACTGTAGGGTATAGTTTGTATTTCCATGTGAAAGCGGTAAAGACATCCATACAAAAAAAGTGAATGGCTTTCTCCTTGAAGTTACACTTACTGTTGCCAGTTCTTGAGCAGAGCCAGTAGCGAGGGGATGCTCCTGGCCTCAGGTGTGCCCCGGCCCAGGCTGCAGCCTGGAGAAGGTCTCATGGAGTGCAGCATGAGTGAGCTGCCTGACTGCTTCTTCTGCACAACCATCTGAGACATATCACAAAATACAGCCAGTAAGGAGTTAAACAAAATGCAGAAAATAATGCTTTCCTTATTTTTCTCTTTCTTTCCCCCTCCTCCTCCCATGTGCCCTTATTTTTGTCTTGAGCTAAGTAGAAATGTTGGGTTTTTTTTTTTTCTTTGGCTAAGCTTATGTTGTTATTTGATTTTTTTAATATGTTCCTCAGGTACCTAATGAAATTGCCACATGCTCAAGGGAAAACAAGTTTCATAACAGAATGACAGTAAAACGTTGCTAAAATCCTCCAGGATAGAGGAAGGATTAGAAGAAGAAAATGCAGAATAATGTAGACGTTAGCTTAAAGGCAACAAAGGGTTCCTAGTCTACTGACACACAAGAATCCAACAGAAGTATTCATGATTACTAATAACAAAAGGCTGGGCTATTATAGCAACTCTGTTCAAACTAAAACACATGTAGAGCTTGTGTGCTAGTGAGTGTATTTTGATGATAGGTCTGGTTTAAACCTAATCTGCTGACATACAGACAGGATAGGGACAATGCTTTCTCTAGGGATCAACAGCTTTGTCCCTGAACAGACTGCCTTATATAAACACCCATAATTGAGTTAAAATTCATGCAGACAGCTTGGAATAAAAAGAAACAAATATCAAGCAAATAAACAAAAGTCATGAGCAACAGGGACTGGTAAAGCCATTGTGGGGAAAAAATACTCTTTGAAGCATATGCCGGTGTACACTAAATCAAGAAAATTAAAATTTAACACTACAGGTCACAATAATGTTCCACCTTCTGAGAAAGTAGCTAGAAATCCTCCTTTCAACAGTGGACATCTTGTTTAGTGTGCTTTTTAATCTTTCTTTAAAAAAAAAAGACTTTAAAAGAAATGAACTGTTTACTTAGGTGTTCACCTTCACTTTCCTTAACACTGTACACAAAAAAAATGCTTCTTGCCTGCAGCTTGCAGTGCTTTCAGCTGGCAGTAATTTATTCAGCTGGGAATAAAGGTGATTTGTCCAGAAGACTCAGATAGCTGTAGTTACATGGTTGTATTTAACTCAGTAAGGATAGAAATGAAATCGCTCAAGTATTTGTTCCCTTCTGATGTCTCTTACTTCAGCAAAAGGGACAAAAGCCTTGTCTCTTGGAGTTGATACAATGGCCTGGGAAAATCCTAGATTCTACTTTATCTGGTAGCATAGGTGCAAAATTCCTCTCCATCAGTGAGACTGTGCTCAGCCTTGCAGAAGAAATCTCTACTGTCCTGTGCTGCCTTTACTATACTGTCTTGGATTTTTTTTCTCCTTTCATTACACTCTCACAATGAAATAGATGATGGGGAGCTTTGGAAAGGTAGACGTTCCCTGTGTTCCCAGTGAGTGTGGGACCATTGAATATTCCTTCAAATTCCTGCTCTTTCTGCTTCTGCCACATGCCAGACTTTTTTTCCATGTTAAAAGTTCTGGCTAAGGTTGTGTGTGAGACATCCCTGAGGCTTGACTTCAGCCTTCTATTTTTAGGCTAGGCTTTGAGATTATAGGCACCCTGCTTGGGTAGCCTCTGCTGCATGACAGGTCAGCTTTAACGCAGGCATTTCAAGAGATATTCCCTACCTTCAGATATAGGAAGATGGAAGAAATCTGTAGGAAGCTTTCCAAGTTGTTGAAAGAACATGGAAAAAGATAACTGTGGCTTTGAAATCGGCACGTGGCCAGGGACGTTGGGCTGAGGAACTTGCTGAGGGCAGACTCAGGGCTTTCTGAGCCAAGAAGCTGTTTGTTTTTCCTACTGTGTTCAAAGAAACCAAACTCTCTATGTTTGCAAATAAATGAGATTGGACCAAATGTACACCTGACAAGTACTTTGTTTCAGCAACAGAAAAGAAAAATAAAATCTTACAAGGCCTGACTAATTACAACAGTTCAGATAAAACACTTGAAAGGAAGAAAGTTTAATACCTGTTTAAGCAACTTCCCTTTTAAAGTGCTCTCTCTATTCAGTGGATTTCAATGGATTTTCCTACTTGAAACCATTACAGTGAGCGCAACCATGCAGACAGATGACTACCCCTGAACTAACAGCCTTTCAGTAGAGATTTTGCCAACTTCTAGTTCTTGAACTTACCTCCAGCCTCTATTAGTGACCTTTGGACAAGACTACTGTGACTCAAACCATGATTTAAATCATGTATGAGAGCGCTCTGAAATAAGACTGAAAAGAAAGTTCAACTAACCTTGAATTCAAAAAGCATTCTCTAAGGGCTTGGTATTTAGCTCAGTTTTCAGTTTCAGCACTGCTTACTTGTGTTGGAAAAGTTATTTTTGGTTGCTTTCTATGCTTCATTATAATTCTGAAAATGACTAATTTGATGTGACATTTACTAATGTAGTATGATCAGACATAATTTGATCTTATTAACTTAGATCGTACCATATTAGCAAACATCGGATTCTATTTGAGAAATTTACACATGCTGCAAATGTGGATACACCTTGAAATCATACTGTATTAGTATAATTTGTCAGCTTAATGTTGTATTTGGTAAAGAACGTCGGAATATGCTGCAATTTATAGCTACCTACTTATAAATCTATAAAGATCCAGATGGGCTATGCTGTTGTCATATAGTTTTATCACTTAAAAAACAAACTTCCTCAATGATACAAGACCACTGCAGTTCAAATACTTTGTCTTCCTGTTCTTTGGAAATGCTTTCACTGCCTTGCATATTGGTGTCTGAAATCTAAGTTAGCTGAGTGAAATAAAGAGTTTATCCCCTCACCCCATCCATGTGTGATAATGACCAATGTGGCCTGAGAAGTTTGCATGAACTAGAAAGGAGCAGATAATGAAGTGGTACAGCTGCATCAGCTCTAAATCATCACATTAACCTGTATGATACTGCTTTTTCGTTTCCTGTTAGGCACTAACCAATTTTTTTAAAGGACCAAATATTTGTTGATATTATTTATGAAGGAATTGAAAGGCCAGTTGCCTTTTATAACCTTGTGTAGTTGAGATAATAACTCTCAAGTTTGCTTCTTCCATTCTGCTGTAGAGCTGTGATTTCTCTTTGCCAAGCCAGGCTGTAACTAGAAGCTTATCTTCTCCTGGGAAGTGGTTTTGAGTCAGCAGTTGTATTAGACTTGGGTTGTGTTCTCTGGAAATATGTACCCCTTGCCATTTTGGGTTAACCTCTGCTCATGGCACCACAGACTTCCCCAGCAGGGAGTTAGGACAAAAGTAGGATTTGGGCAATTTGCAGATACTCCAGATCAGATGTGTTCCTTGTAACCAGACCTGGGCAGAATTGGGGCGATGGAAGTTTGTACTAACATTTGAAGGCATAAACTTCATTTTTGCAAAGGTGATGTCAATGAAGTGTGTGCCTGACCATGAAAAGTGCCTTTATGTACTTGTAGCCTCCCCTGGCACCTCTGTAACATTGCACAGCTGCTCCCCAAGACAGGGACTAACTTTTTGATGATTCAGGATTTGCATTCCAAGTGCCCTCCAAACTCTCCACTTAAAAAGTGAAAGGGGGCATGAGCAACGTCTAGGTGTCTCTGGAGCTCCTGCTTTCCAAATGGTTTTCCCCCAGTCTAGATGCATTATGGCGTCATTATGGTAGAAAAGGAGGTTTATATGTGGAGAGGGGAAGATTGTGAACATCTGAGTTTCATTGTCCAACAGCCACAGTGAGTGCTGGGATTGAGTGTGTGGCAGGACAGGAGGGATAGGGGTATGGGCTTCGCACCAAAACAGTTGGTAGTCCAGGATGTCTAACAGAAAGTACAAACTGTTTCCCAGGTGCAGTGGAAAGAATAAAAACAAATAGTTAAAACCTCGTTGTAAAAACTGCAGTTCTGACTGCCATGATATATTGGCATCTGCTGCGCTAGAATGAGCCAGGACGTGCTTTGCACACACTAAACCCCAAACCGCTGGTCTGAGCCTTACTGAATTCAAAAGGAATTGCTTGTGCACACCTGACTGTATGAGAGTTGCAGGATGAGGGCTGAAGTTTAAGCCTTCAACTTCAGACTGCAGGACATGAGTGATATGTGGTATTTTGACTTGGTTTTGTCTGTCGGAATACATGGGAGCTGTAGAAAAAGCTTTCCTTTTTCCACATTTCAAAATCTTTTTGATTTAGATGTTAGGTTACACATTTGATGTAACTTTTACAAAAACCATAAATAAGATTATTAGAAAACCCTCACTAAACTAACAAAATTTTACAGAATAAAAAACTGAGCAGAGCACCTACAACAAAAAGCATTTTGAGCTCTTTTCATTGACCATGATTTTGAAATAATATATTCAGTTTTAACCAGACAATGATTTTGATCCAAAACTGATAGTGTTGCATCTTTCCCAATGGAGTCTTCTCTTTTGTGTTATTTTTTTCATGCTCTATTTGGAAAATAACAATCAAAAGCAATTCCAGACTCTAAATTACTTTTGTTTCCACCAGATTGTTCCAAACACTGAACAAATCCAGCCAGTTGTCAGCCTGAGTTTCTCTTACTCTGATGCTTTACATCTCTGAGGACAACACTGCCTCCTGCTCTGCTCTTCAGATATTATAGAAACGTGACGCTGGAACTTTATTTCAATAGATAGGAATGTGTGGGCATTTTGTCAAGTGAGTCCTGTGTTTCCAGGTATGCCCAAAAATAAGTAAGAGGTCTTGAATCTAAACTGCCTTCACCATATTGTTCAGGGATGCAGACATGTTAAGGAGCTGTTAGTACAGAATATCTCATTTTATCACATAATCATACATGGAATCACTTGGGCATTTTTGCCTGTGGTGAATTCCACAGATGAACAGAAATAGGCAAGAACTTGCTTCTGACTTACACCAATTCTCCTGATTTTCACTTCAGTAGAACCTTGGCTTTATTCATTCTGACATTGCCTTATATATAGCTGTCTACAGACAGTCTTTACAGGTATTGTATTTGCATGGTACTTCAGACTTGGTATGTATTTTAGGTGGAATGGCTGTTTCCATTTAAATCAAAGTGCACTATTTTGATTAGGTGCTTTGCTGAAGTTGTTTGGTCCATTTCTTGCATTGTTTTTTTTTAAGATAACGGTTCTGGTATATGTGTAAGTGTGGATAAAGATTAAGGGTGTCACAGTGTAGGTAATGGTAACTAACGGGGACAGAAGTTCAGGAGGAATGTCACTACATTTTTTTTTTCTTCCTCTAGAGTGGTGTATTATAACTTCATGTGTATGTATATATACAAATATATTAAACAGATGTATAAACATAATGCATAATTTTCATTATGAAATTATAGTTTCATTGAGGGCTTGTTTATTTCCAATCACTTGGATTCAGTGTTTCTCAGAGTATCAGATGAGTGAAGGCTGCAATGTGTTGCAAGTTCAAGGTTAGGCTGATCCTTTAGGCTCTAGTTCCTGCTAGGGCAGCAAACTATTGTGTCATTCCTTCCTAGGGAGGTGCAGGGAGGAGCAGGCATGTATTGTATTTTAGTTTTCCTAAGGAAATGAAGAAAGATTCTCTGGTCAATGTCTAGCTGGCTGCTTCTAATCTACCACTAGAAATAGAGGATTCTACTACTTATGTTCAGATCAGATGGAAGGAAGAATAACAGTGTACTTTGAGAAGTGCAAGCTGTCTAAGCTGTAGACCTGCTTTGACTATGTCTAGCTATGCTAAAGAAATCTATTTTCTTTCCCAAACCAAGTGGTACATAGTGGTGCATGTTGCTGTGGAGCAGTCTGGCAATATCTATATCACTTAGTATCTGGAGGTTTTCCTGGCTTGATGTGTGTCAGGTATCCGTGCCTATGTGCTCTCATAACTCTCTAGCTTGAAACATGTGGCTTCTCACCACTCAACTGCCCTGCACACACCTTAGGAGTATAACAGCATGTCCCGTAACAGTGGGATGTAGCCAAGAGTAGTGTAGATATCGTCTGCTTTTTTCACCTGTGGGCCTATTTCAGTCCCTAGATCAGGAGCATTGTGTCAGGCAGAACAGCTGTTCCAGAGCTTGAGGTGAGGACTCAATGTCAAAAGGCATGAACTTCCCATTGGTGATGGCAGTGTCATTCAGGAGGGCCATGTCTCTGCTCCTTGTGTCTTTATGACTCAGCATTGTAGAACCAGGAACATTCACTGTGGAGGGTTAGTGCAGTCAAAGCTTAAATCAGTCTCCTGTCTTTGAGTTAATGATTGACCAAAGTGACCAGAAGTCAAAATGAAGGGAGCATTCTCTAACTGGTTCTCTTATTAGCTCTCCGAGTTTTATAAGGCTCTTTCCACAAGATCTATAAGACTTTACTGGAAACATTTTTCAGGAAAATAGACTATTAAGAGACTATTTGATCCAGATGTTTTAAAGTTGTTTTGTTGGAGGTGGTTGAGTAGTATCAGATCTAGTCAAGATAGGTAATAAACCTGAGCCATTAATGGAATATAAAATACAGCAAATCATGAACATAAAGGCTATCTTTTTTTTTTTTCTTAAAATCAAGTGCACTGTTAATTTCGTCATGAGAGTAATAGTTCATCTTCTAGTAGTTCAATGGAGAAAGCATATTCACACAGAGTTCTGTTTTATTCTGGTATTCCATCAACCTTTGTAGCTGTGACCTGCTGTTAAATACAAAACAGGTGTTGAAATGGAGTTAGGTCTTTAGATTACACAGACATATGGACTATTAATTGGACTTTGTGTAGCCAAACTTCTATATATTCATATTTAAATGCTGCTAGTGGCCATTTAAGTACCATTTTAAATTAAATCCAACCCATAGCTGGTACGTAACAATGAGCAAGCAGGGTTGGGATTTGGTAATGAATTATATGTGTTGAATGGGCTGCCATGTGGAACAGTTCTGAATTATAAAATCCTAATTTTTGGACTGTGATTCTTTGTCTTGTACTGCACACAGAAGTGTCTTCAACAGAAATTCACTCTCTCAAAAATAAATATAAGATGATGGGCCAGAATATTTCTTTTAAAACCAGTGTTTGCTTTTGAGCAATGTTGTAATGTTAACTGCCTCACATGGTAATATCTTAATTATCATCTATATAGAAAGGTATGAGCAGTGTAATAAAAATCCACTGGCAAAATCTTCTTGGGTAGTTTGTATGCATCTTCAATCTCCAAGTTAAGAAATAAAATTACTTTCTATTTTATGCCATGGAATGTGAGCAGACCCCTCTTCCCTACAACTACACTCTTAAAACTAAGTGCTGTAACATGTTCCAGCATTGCACTAGTTACTCGTCGTAACAGCAATGATGAAAAGTTTGGAAGGATTTGTGTAGTATTACACCTAGCTGACCCTGTTCCTGCCTGGCTGTACCCAGACCTGCACCTGATTGCATCTTCTAGTAAGGTGGGAGCAGTGTCCTGTAGCTGTGCACCGCAATTTGTGCGGAGTAGCATTCCACTTACGAACCCCAACCTCTTGGCTTAAGAGTTCCAAGCTCACTTGTATTACTAGCTTTAAAAATACCAACTGTGAACTTGTGTCAGCGAGGGAGTGAGCACAGGAAGTTAAACACTGGGGGAGAGGAGCTGCTGATGTGTGAAGATTAAACTCCTTGATGACAGCACTGCTACAAGTCAGTAAGTACAAAAGCAAAACAGAGTGAATCTGCCATTCCTGTCATCTGTGCTTTCTGGAGTTACAGGACTCAGTTTCTACACCCCTTCTTCGATTCCTCTCCTCCTTTCTGCTCCTTCTCAAAAGTCACTATTGGTAAGGAAAGTGGGGTAGGAATTCTGATTCCTTTTGATGCAATGAAATTAATTCCACCTCTATAGAAAAGTCAAGGAGATTTTATGAACTTATTTCTTCTTTTGAAGCTGCATTTGCTCAGTTGTTAAATTCTGTACTGCTCCTGCTAGGCAAGGCACTGGAAGGCTCCATTGCTTTGTGGTGCTGCAATCTTCAAACAGTTCTTCATTGCTCTTAATACTTTGAAAAAGGACTGCTGTAACTTGCTATTTGCTGGGCTGAAAAAGTCGGATCCTTTGTTGGAAAACTGCAATTCCCATACAGTAAAGATACTACTTTGCTCCAATATTCAATACTTGTGTTACAAAAAAAGGCAGTGGGTTGAACTTAAGTTGTGAACGCCCTAAAGTTTCTGCAGTAAACTGTGATCAAAATATTATTTTTTTTCCTTTAAAGTTGACCTAAGTCTTTCAATCTGGCTGCAGGGCAAAAATCTGGTAGAAGCAGAATTAGGTTTTCTGTTGAAGTGAAGTCACACACTTTAATATTCATTTTCAGAGGTGCATCTTGTTTATGCAGTGACTTGCTGATTGAAATCCTACATGCTCGAGACCAAATTTTATGTTAAGTTTTAACTATTCTCTTTTGATGTACACTTAGCTACCTCTGTCTGTTGATACAGCTTGCTTAGTATGATTTGAAGGCCAATGGCACATCATGCTATCCAACTTTTACCAGAAAAGAGTTTACACAGGCTGTTTGGAAGGCATCCACTGGATAATCCCATTGTCAAACATAACACTGAATAGGCACAGTTGTGTTTCCTCCATGTAACATTGCAGTCCAGTCAGGACTAAAATAATGGCCATTTTGGCATTATCCATACAATTACATATAATATTCCAGGCTGTTCTGGATGTTTTAGAGTGATATTAAGCATTCACTTACTTTCTTAATACCTTCAAGATGTGCTTGAGTGACCGAGACCTCTGTAGTTCTGCACAGGTATGGCTCAAACAGCCACTGTAGCTGAGCTAGCTAACCTGTACCCAAGGACAATTCATACTTTTGCAGTTCACTACCTGATCTTAGGCAGCTTTTTTTATCAAGTCTCAATTAATTGTGCTGGGTCTATTCTAGGATACTACAGACCCCTCCAAAATGAGGTTATTCACCAGTATGAAAATACTCAGCTCTTTCCAAAGCTTAAGAAGCTTTGATATACTGGGCAGAACTCGTATCAAAATTGTGGCAGACCCATCTTGGCGCCCACACCTTCCTGCTATGTTATGAACCTACCTGATGTGTGAGCACAGCTGTTTTAGATGGAAGTGTTGATTTATATGTTCATGGATCAGTGTATGCAGCTTTTTATTATGGGTTACAAAGGGTTTGGCTAGACAGATGAAATGGATGATGACTGGTGCAGCCTGTACTGACTGCTGCTTTTTGGGTCAGATAAAACCTAGGGAGGAAAGAAGTGTCTGCTGCTTCACAGGGACTGGGTGCTCTTTGGGAGAAACTTCTGGAGGCAAATGGAGAGCTTTCTGCACAAGGGTATATGGAAAATCTCAAGTAGGGAGGTGGGAAGTTGCAGTGTAGAGCAGATGCCAAACTAGCCAAGATGATGAAAAAGGAGACTTTTGCAGGGGCCTACAGGGATCTTTGTAGGAAGCTGTTGAGGTTATGCATAGAAGGTTTGGAGAAAAAAACCTCAACTTTATTAGATTTCATTTTAAAGCTGCTTATTTTAATCTTTCTTCTGTCTGAGATGAAATTTCCCTTCTGTTTTATCAATCTGCATCTGTCGTGATCAGGTGCCTTTGGTACCATGCTTGAGAAAAGAAGGGACAGGTTAGCTTGTGGGCTGTGGCCAACTTGGATAACTTGCTGAGAAGTTGGGTATCACTTTTGTTTCAACAGGTACTGTACGGGAGATGCTGGCCTAAAGGCGTGGGCACAGCACCGCAAGAATAATGTGCGTCTCCTGGGAAGGATCTGTGGGGGACCAATGAGTATGTTGAGGGGTCTGGAAAACATGACCTCGAAGGAAATAGAGACAGAAATAGAAGTTCTGAGAGACCTCTAGTTGCATAGAGTTGTTATAAGGAGAAAGGTGGTCACTTGTTCATGTCCACAATGAATAAGCCCGGAGATATTCCAAGCAATTACAGCAAGGAAGACTTCAAGTTAGGCAGTAGGAGAAAGATCCTTTGCAGGAAGGGTTGCCAAGGGATGTCCTGTCTGAGAGCAGCTGTGGAGCCTCTCTCCTTGGAAGTAGTTAACAGATGACATAAACGTGATTCATGCTTCATTGCTGTATCTGTATGACCTCTGTGACCTCTCCAGGTACCTTATGGTCCTCTAATTCTGTGTTCTAGCAGCAAAGCATAATGTGGATGAAATAACAGTTTTACAGCAGCACAGATATTGACTTCTTCCTCCAAGGTCATGGACAATGAAATTGGGAACTCTGGGCCAAAAGCAATCTCCTGCGTCAATGAATCTAGTCACCTGCAACTGAAACACTGGATTATTTAATTGCTTTTGTGATCTTTATAGAGGTGATCTCTAGTTGGCATCTGTAATGGATATATTTAAGATAAGTGATTGGTGAGATAGTAGAGAAGAAATGTGTATAATGTCGAGTCCTCTATTCTCTGGTCACCATGCTGAAGCTAGCAGAATTACTGGCACGAGTAAGAGCATTCATCTGCAGAACTTTTCACATGCAAATATCTAATTCCTGGCTTTTTCACAGGAGCTTTAAAATACAGTGAACGAGACAACATATTCTCCTTTTCTAAAAGTACGTGATGATAAATGCTATCACTTGAAATTTTTTTTAAAAAAATCACTATAGCTGGAAAGAATGAAATTTGATTCCACCTAATCTCAGATGTTTAATATTATGCAAGTGAGGTTTTTCATGGGTGCAGGCTTTTTTATTTTTATGGTGCATTTTCATTAAAAAGTATCTAATGTAAATATTAGAAACATTTTTCAGATGTAGATTCTGTGATTTTCTTACATGCAGATATTATAAGATAAGGTAGTTTTGGACTTACTGAAGCAAAGTTAAATGTGCCATTACTTATGTCACACTATACAGCTGGAGAGAAGCATGTTTAGGATTCTTGTCCACTTTGATTTCAGTGAATTCTTTTCAGCTAGAGCATCCTTGTTTGTTAGAAATTGAATAAAGGAAGTAGGATTGTGGGAGGGCTTTTTTAGCAGGGACAAGGTAAAGATCATTGTGGCACTCTCCATTGAGTAATGCATTAGTCTCTATTTTTCATGTTTCCAGGACATGAATGCTACAATCCGTTTTAATGAGAATTGTGTTTCAGGTACCAACTGTCTAACATGAATTTTTGGTATGGTAAGAGTTCACGTCTCTCATGGGCATCAAGATCTCTTCTATTTTGGAAGTAAATACATTCAAAAATTCTGGCCTATCTTAATTTGAATTCAAAGCCGAGAGGTAGGTTCTGAACAAAATTAAATTGCTTTTCTGAATGAATGGCAGTTGTAATAGTTATTTAGTCCTGAAATTGGCTGGTTCATTCAGCGAAATTAAGGTTTAAAAGAGGTTTCTGTAGAATCACTTCAGGAAACTGAACATCCTTCCTTTAAAAAAAAAGTGAAAGCATTAATGACAAGATAATTAAATAAATATAAAAATACCTTTCTGATTTGAAATTAGATTTGCTTGTTTTGATCCAGAAAGATAGTTTGCCCTATACCCTCTTCTAAATGAACACTGCCTTGAGCTATTTTTCTGCTCACATAGACCATCACAATAATAGCTAAGCAATTCAAATGCTATTCATTTTATCTTAATGACCTATTTTGAAAATTATCTTCTTTCTCATGTGTGGGAAACTGAGTCATAGAGAAATAAAATGTCCTGGTAACAGCTGTGTTAGATCTGTGCAAGAGCTGGGAATCGAGTGCAGATCTCGTGAAGCCTGGTCTGTGAGACTTGACATGTGAAAAATAAAACGTGATTCAAGGCCGAGCAGGTGGCTAAAAAAAATTGGATCCTAATTTCTGTCCCGACACGTTCCTCTCTCTTAATACTAATTTCTGCTCTGCTCCTAATCCAAGAGCAGTGTGTACCAAGAAGGGCTAGCATTTTTGTTGAGGTGTTTGAGTACCATAAATAATTCAGAACTTCACTGTGCATGAGCAACATGGAAGTAATTGCTTGGGAACAACTGAAAATAATAGTGAGGGTGGTGATTAGTTTCTGGGTTGACTGCATGAATTGTGATGAGGCTTGACTAGGTTCTAGACACCTGCAAAGGTTTGCAAATGTAGCCCTTGAACTTTATTTTCTCCATGTGGTTATTTTCTGGTATATCCTGAACTTCTGCCTGCAATACTGGTTGTATTGTCTTTAAGGGACAGAATTCTGCCCTGCTGTGTCATGGCTGCAGTGAGACAAGTAAGAGACTGTTCTCCCTCCTGCTATTTCTGTCTTATTGTTGTTACATTGGTTCAGAAAAATCAGGTTTTTTAACAGATAATCCTATGGGATCTGTCTGTGCTTAGATGAGACATCTGTTTGAAGACATTGGTTAGGAACTGAGAAGAGATGTGTACATTCATGTCTGTGTGCAACGCTACTTTGAAGTATGCATTTTTTCAAGATAAACTGAACACAGGTTGAGGTCCCTTGCAGTGGTTGAGAGCAAGGACAGAGCCATTGCTGATGTGTAATATTTAGTGTTGATTCACTTAGCACAATGATCTTATGTGCCTGCCCAGGGATGAGGTAGCACGGCCTCTGGGCGTTGCTGATGAGCTCTCCTTTTTCTTGAAAGAAGTGGTGCTCGTGCATCTTAGACCAAGGAAAACATTCTTGGGAGAACTTTAATGCAAGAGAAGAGACCTTTGGGGGGCCAAAGCAACTATGTGAGCCCTGTAAAACTTGTATGTGTTTGGTGACTAATGTCAACACATGGGCTGATGGAGGCTTGTGGAAGGAAAATGAGAAACGCCTTGCAGATGGTATGCTTCAGCCAAGCTGATTCCCTGAAACTTGGCTGCTGCAGAATGACTGCTCTCAAGGTCATGCCAAAGACACATGAAACTGCATGGAAATAAACCCAAACTGTAATCTCTGGCAGGTTGTGTAGAAAGCTCCAGTTGTATAAGAAACCCAAGGTAATATGATGCTTTCTGTAAGGCAGAAAACCTGGCTGGTGTGAGCCAAGCTTCTGAAATAATCTCTTCCTCTCTGCTTTTCTTCCTCTTTCTTCTCTCATTTCAATGGTTATTAGATCATATGTTACCCACTGGCTTCAAACCACTGCAGGAATCCCTGCAACGAAGGGCAGACATTCACACAGCATTTCTGGAGGGCTTAGCAGAGCTTGTTCACTCTGAAGCATTTCTTCAAGTCTTTTCTCTCTTTCCCTGTGGCAGTCCTTTGTCTGGTGCTCTTGCAGACACAGTCTACTCTTAGCGTGTTTACTGATTTCCAGCTTTTCCACTGGCAGCACAAATTCAATCAGAATTTCATATTAGTTCAGCAACCCACAGCAAAAGTAAAGGCCAATAATATTGGAATATGATAATAGCCCTGTGCACAGCCTTGCAAAATTTGCTGCAACAGCTTGCATGCTGTTACCTAAGATCCCCTTAACTTTTATGCATAGCCTAACCAGGCAGGGTAAAAAACACCTCCATCGTCAGGGCTTTTTAAAGGCTAGATTAGACAGTCATCTGCTAGGAATAGATTTGATGTTGATTTGGGGTTGAGGACACCTACTAGGTAACTTCTCAAGCACTACTTTTCTATGATTTCATGTTTCTTCAGAGGGGAACAAAGGAAGGAGAGTTTCCCCTATCATTTATTGGTGGTGGTGTAAATAGTTTTCTCTCACTTAACTCCATGTATGAGTGTGGCTGTTTCCAAGCACTGTGCAAGGGAGAGGAGCCATTCCCTCAACTCCTGGATGTGGCCCAAGAGGCTTGCCCGTGAGGCTCCACTTCGTTCACAGCATTGAGATTGGCTTCCAGAAAGCATCCTGGAGAAGTGGTGGTCTTGCACAGCCCTTCACCCCTCTCCAGGAGCCTGTCCCCCACTCTCCTGCCTGCTCTGTGCCTATTTGTGGGGGCTGCTGTGAGGGTGGTGGAGAAAGCCAGTGGTCACTTCACCTCTGTGGGAACAGAAAGATCAGAGACTGGTTTGTTATCAACTGGGACAGGCTGCTTTGGCCAGAAAGTCAGGAGGAGGCTAGTGCCGAACCAGAAGCATGCAGCACTGCTGGCTTCTGCTGCAGGAGCCCTGATGGTGTATCTGAAGGCTAGAGTGCCCAGTGCATAGGGGCTACAGGACCAGCAGGTGCCTCCAGAGCCTCCACCTTGCTCTGGCAGGGGAAGCAGGAGAGGGCCATCAGTAGACTGCCAGGCTATTGAACATAAGCTCCCAGCTTTTCTCACATACCCTGATTGAAAGGGCAAATATAGCCAAGCAATCCCCTGACTACTAAAATCAGCCTTTCAGCAAGGGAGCATGGTGTCTTGCTGTCTGCAGATTGTTGCTCCTTTGTGTCTGAAGGCACTTCCACAATCTCTCTGAGCTGTCTGGGAAAACTGGTTGTATTTGTCCAAAACTACTTCCCTCTTCCACAGTATAGAGCCTCATACTGCCAAAGAGGAGGTTAGGCAGTTGCCCACCTTCATTCCTTAGGTCTTCTGGGAGAGAGCAGTTGTGGGCTAGGAGGATGATGTATATGGCATGCAGCAAATATAAAATTGGCTTGAGGAACATGCTTCATTATGCATCCAGATGGGTGGAGATAGGTCTGTTGGACTGGTAGGGCAGTAAGATGTCCTCTGTAATGTCTGTGAGTGTATGGCTTCTTGGAAGGAGCAGAGGCTTGGCAGGGCAAAAGAGTGGGACCAGAGGAATTAAGAATATCCTTTCATGGATACGAGGAAATCAAAGGCAGATGTGTCTAAGCTGAAATAAACTGAGAACAGGACAAGCAAAAGCTGTGCAGGATGCCCAGAGACACAGCAAGGCAAACATAGTTACCATCATGCTGAAAACAGCAGCAGGTACAGCCCCTTTTTGGATATGTGTTGCTGGGTTGGGTTGGTGGTATTGCGAAGACCGTAGCATGGCTGCATGAGACTACATGGTGGACAGTGGAAACTGGCCCTGTTAGTTTTTGTGCTTTGATTACTGTCTATCCTAGGCAAAGCCAGGATATCAGACTGAGATGAGGAAGGGACTCATTTAAGTATTGGCAGAAAGGCTCTCTGTGCTTGCCCTGGTGCCCTGTGTCTTCTTGATGATAAAGTTGCAGTGTTCAGCTGTGGATCTGTTTGAGCTTAAGGCTATGTGAATACAGCACAGCTTATCCTAAGAGGAAAAATGCATTATTGTTAACCTATTATTTATCTTATTAATTATAGTAATTGATCTAGTATTAACTTTACACTGGACCTGTAACTTGTGAGTTTGCAGCTAGAGATAATGCTGACTCAAAGACGCAACCATGTGAAACACTAACTGGATGGAGTTTTTATTTCTCAACAGATGACCAAAGATTTAAATGGTGGTGACAAGTAGCTGATTCACCTGGTTGTATTTATGGAATTGCTGAAAAACTAAAGCTATTCTATAAAGTAAAGAGATCTTATGTTCTCTTAATCAATATTTTAGTGATTTATGTGCAATTATTTGAACTTTCTAAATTGTAAATTGTACTGCTACAAATTCATCCTTTCTAGTCATACAGGAGCTTCATGGTATTTTAGAGTGCACTAACTCCCTTGAAAATCCCTCACTCATTCCTGTGCAATTTATTCTCCTCTTTTCTGTAATGAGTTAATCTATTTTGAATGGAGTTGCTCGCTATATGACTACACTGTAAAAGCTCCTTCCAGTTCCCATATCAGCTGGCTCACATGGCCCCACATCCAGTTCCCCAGCACTATTACTGCTTCTTACTCAGGTGTATGCAGGAATATATGCATAGGTCTTACCTCATTGGGATTGTTAAGAACAAAGAAGGACAAACCTGACAGTTCATCTTCAAAGCTTTGCCTGCTTGGGGAATATCTGCATGTACAAATGCCTTTTAAATCCTTGCTGAAGTTATTTAGCATTTACTAGTGCCCAGTGACAGACCAGGCTCCCACCATGCTCACTGCCTCCCAGACCCAGAAGGAAGTTCTGCTCTGTAGATTTGACATGATTCAAGTCTAAGGAAATCTTTCCTATTGACATTTGGAGGGGCAGAGAGGACTTATTCAAAGGTCACTATCTAGAGCAAATCCAGACTCCTAGGCAGGTGATGTATGTGCTGCATCCTTGATGTTCTTGTTATTGGAAAATGATGAGAAACTAAAGTAAATGACACAGACCCTGGCGTCCTACCTGCAAGGCATGTAGGGTGCTTGGAATATATAAGCATTTCTGCTAATGATAAGCCATCATTCTAAATGCTGCAAACAGCTGCAGGTGCTTTATTATTCAAGACAAATCATTGCCTTCATTTGTTTCCATCAGAAACCGACTTAGAGAGCACATCTCTGAGGATGGGAAATGAAATAAGTGACTCTTAACAAGAACTACATATTACTGTAGCTTTGGCATTATCAAGATCCTGTTTATTGGGGTAACAAAATTGTGTTCTTAAAATCAGGCTGAGATATATTTAGTTTGGAGGGAGCATTTTTGAGAAACATGGAGAGGAGAGTGACATGGGAAAGAAATTGGGAAAACTTTCTGGCAGCACTTTATGTATGAAAAAGATGCCTAGCTTTTGAAACTAGAAAAACAAACAATGGACACATATTTTGCTATCAGATGCTTAAACTGGCACTTAGTCTGCTTTAGAAACCCCAGCAGATGTGTCGCAATTTCAGGTCAACAAAGCGCAGGAGGTTTGTGTTCAGCTCAGCCTTCAGCTGAAGCGTGCTGAAGTGTTTTCTTTAGCCCTGGCCTGCAGTCTGATTTCTAGCTCCCATCTTTACCAGGTACCAAGTGCCTTGAATACCCTAGCGAATAGCAATTAATGACAGTCAACTACTTCAAATGCTGGGATAAATTGCAGCATCTCCCAAAGGTGGCTATTAGAGCTAATCAGAAAATGCTGTACTTCCTGCAGAAAATGTCACCTTCTTGTTTTTGTAAACCAAAAGAAATCAGAATAAGTTCTCACTCCAAGGAAAGCTCCTTTAAAATAAAACAGCATACTTCTCATAAATATTCTCTCTGGTCAAAACCCCAGATTTCTGTCAAAAGGTTTTTGGCTGGGTTTAATGACTATTGCTAATACTGCCAAATATTGTGATCCAGTTGCAAGGAATTTTAATAGAGGCTCATTTTGAGAACTGAATCTCCTCAAACTGGCTCTGCGGTTAAGAATATTATAGTTTGTGAGATTTTAGGGAGAAGTATTGCAAAGCAGAATATCAGTGTTTAGAAAGGATGACACTATAAAAACCTCTTGAGGCTTAAAATTTGTGATCATCTATACCATAAGAGAGTCTAGTTAAAGGCAGTATTTCAGTGCAAACAAATCAAATGTGATTATTTCCCTGAACTTGAACCAGATTTAGATGTTTTTCAGATCTGGCATGAGTTCAGTTCTTATTTTGTTAAAACTGTGAAGTTAAATGAGTTTAAATCTTTCCTGCCTATGAATGTGACATACAGAAGTGAAGCACATAAGCAGGTGCTGCTGTTGAGCACTAACTACATTTTTGGAAAGTGTTACAGCTTTCCTTTTGTATTAAAGGAGTTGAAATAAATATTATTATGTTAAGAAATCTCTTTGTCTTTTTCTGAAATCCAGCTATTTACCATGTTCTATTTCTATGACTTATTTTTTACTGCTTCAGACTGGACATCCAGAGGGTATAATTGTATTCTTATTTAGCATCATTAATATTTTTAATTACTTCTGGGACAATATTTAATTGCTAACAAGTTTTGCCTCTCACTGACATTTCTAGAGCAAGTTAAGTTAGACTTGCAAAAGGTGTAGTTGATAGTAATTTAGCATCCCAGGAATGCTATTTTACAGCATTAAATAATATTACCTTGCATGTTATTGCAGAAATAAAATTGCAGCCTTCAAAAATTAATCTGAATAAGCCAAAAATTCATGCTGCTTTCTGGAAGCTGTATTTGTAAGGGAGATGTGTATGTGACTATTTTCTAGGGACAAAATGAGCATCAAAACTTTCGTGTCAGCTAGTAAACAAATCCAGAAGTCTCAGACTTCACCTCTGGCTTAAACTACAAGAATAGTAGTGTTAATGTAAATGGGAATAAAGTTTCATCTATATTTTGTTGAACTATTTAATATCTGAGGTTGTTTGAACAGTTCACTGGACAATATAATCTTGAAAGGTTGATCTTTCAAAATAAATATTGCCATCAATGACACTACCTTCGCACACAGATCTGCTTGGCAGAAAGGCAGTAGTTTTAGTCCAAGTTTTTTAATGAATATGCTAAAAATTCACTGAAGCCAGCAGCTCTGAAAAGCAGTTGCCAGCAGAGAATGACACCATAAAGTGCGTAAAGAAAAAAGGGCATCAATGTGTGGGGCTCCAGCTGATGGTTTCTGGGCAGCCAAGCATTCTACGTCTCCTTGGCATCTTGGACAATGTTTTTGTGGCATTCATATGCTTTTGTACAAGGCAATTATCAGCCATTTTGGTCATGGCTGGGCGAGCCAGTGTGGTTGTTTGCTGCCAGTATTGAGCACTAATCGCTTGCTGCCTGCCATTCTTGTGTTGGCAGGCGTGAAGCCAGGCTGAATTTTTGTGGGGGACAGTGCAGCAGTTCCCTGAATGCAGCACAGATGGACACTGTTTTGTATAACATGGCTGTTTATGTGGGGTTTATCGTTCTTCCTATTGCCTGCCTGCTTCCAGGCATCAGAGTGGAAGCTCTGCTGTGTGGACTCTTTAGTGATGTTCTGGGGAAAAAAGGAGTTTTGATAGAGGAAGAGAGGGGGGGTATGTTTGTGGTGCTTTTGTTTTGTTTTGGTTTGTTTTTTTTTAAGCTCAGATTCCCCTGTCCAAAATCTCCAGATTTCCTGCAGTGCCATGAGATAATCCCAATCAAATGAACTCAAAGCCAGCTCAACTGTCCAGCTAGTTTATACTGAGAACTGGCTAAACCATGTAATGAAAGTGAATTCACTCCTGATTTAGTCTTGGTTTTCTGTCCCTCTGATGTACAAGTTGACCCTGATCTACCCTTTTTCAGTTTAAAACTGTTACCCCTCATCCTATTACTACATGCCCTTGTCAAAAGTCCCTCTTCAGCTTTCTTGTAGGCCCCTTTCAGGTACTGCAAGGCTGCTAGAAGGTCTCCCTGGACCCTTTTCTTCTCCAGGCTAAACAACTCTCAGCCTGTCTTCACGGGAGAGGTGCTCCAGCCCTCTGGTCATCTTCATGGCCCTCCTCTGGACTCATTCCAACAGGTTCATGTCCTTCTTATGTTGGGGGCTCCAGAGCTGAATACAGTATTCCAGGTGGGGTCTCTGCTCCAGATGAGAGCAGAGTAGAGGGGGAGAATCACCTCCCTTGACCTGCTGGTTGTACTTCTTTTGATGCAGCCCAGGATACAGTTGGCTTTCTGGACTCCAAGCGCACATTGACGGGGTCATGTAGAGCTTCTCATCAACCGACACCCCAAGTCTCAATCCATTCTCTGCCCAGCCTGTGTTTGTTCTTGGAATTGCCCTGACTCACGTGCAGGACCTTGCACTTGGCCTTGTTTAACTTCATGTGGTTGCACAGGCCCACCTCTCAAGCCTGTCAAGGTCCCTCTGGATGGCATCCCTTCCCTCCAGCATGTCAACCACACCACGCAGCTTGGTGTTGTCGGCAAACTTGCTGAGGGCATACTCAGTCCCACTGTCCATGTTGCCAACAAAGATGTTAAACAGTGCCAGTCCCTATACCGGTCCCTGAGAAATGCCACTTGTCACTGGTCACCACAAAGATTGCCATACTTTTGCACCTTCTAAATACAGGAACTGAACACAACTGTAACTTTGTTACTGGCTTTCAAAAATAACCAAGAAGTCAAATGACTCTCAAAATTTAGAATACAGAATTTAGTATGATCCAGCTGGAAATGCTGCTACTTAATAGCAGTGCCTGTTTTGGGGTAATTTTGTCTGAGCCATCAGATGGGTAAATGCATAATATTGAGAAATATTTAGAGGGAGTTTCCTTCTTGGAATACATAAATTGTTCTCTTACACAAGATGAAAACAGTGACGTTGGGAAACATCAGTCAGCCTCAAGAATTAATGTGCACCCCATTTTCAGTTGCTTGTAATTTTTGACAAACTTTTACCAGCTTGAGAGGAACTTCATTAGTTGTCTGTCTTGAACCAAAGTTTCCTGTGGAAGTTAACCAGAAAGCCTAGTGAGAAACAGTGTCTTTTCTTAAGGTCAAAATTGAATGCTCCTATGAAGGTCTAGTGCAGCCCTTTGAAATTTAGCAGATATTGTGTCCTCATTCCAGTGATGTACTATTTGTTGTCTCACAGAGAATAGGCGTGTGTTATTCAGATAAATACTATAAATATTTTCAGGCTTAGAAGGATAGGGCAGGGCTTTTTGGCTATGCTTTGAGTGTGGTGGTGGAGCAAATGAGCTTCAGCAATACTGTCCAGCCTAAATTATTCCAACTTGATTACAGTCTGGCTGAGTATGCTTTAGTTTAGGGTTGAACGGGACTTATCTTTGGCTTTCTGTTTAAAGAAATACCTGAGTTTAGATTTTTTTTTTTAGGACAAAGGTGTAGGGACTTAAATTCTGTCTTTGGCAAGCTCACATCAAATGTGTGCATGTGCAGTCATTTTTGTCTCAAAGCTGTGGCCAACTCATGGTGGTGTTGCAGGGAGATTAGCAGGGCTAAGGCTGATGGGAAGAGTGATTGAGGGTGAAAAGAAACCAAGACCAGGAGCTGATGCAGGGAAGTGGGTAGGTCCAGGAGGATCTTTGAGCTTGTTGCAAGGTTCAAAGTTTCAGTCGGACCAGCTGTTCACTGCACTCACGCAACCTCCCCCTCTTTACTAAACTTGACTGGAAGTGGAGCCACGTGGAAACATCAGTGTATGTAGTTTTACTAAAGAAATAGGTTTTTCCTTGTTTCCTAATCCTACTTGGCTGGTGGTGTTCTCTCTGAGAGTGTTTTGGATGCTGGCTGAAAAGGTTTATAGCAGAGGGTAGAGGCTCTGCACACAAAGTGGGGAGTGCTCTCCTGTGGGTAGCTCCTATATGAAGATGGCCTTCTTTCCACTGGAATTTGGATCACGTTCTTCACTGATTGTTTTTTTATTTTCTTATTTTCTGAAGTGCTAGCCACACACACAGCATCCCTGTTAGTAGTTTTTTAATTAAAAAAAAAAAAAGTCAGTTTAGCTTTACAGGAATGAAACTTTCTTAAAATACTACTGCCTGGCATGCAGGATATGAAACACTATTCTGTATACTGTACTTTGTTTCATTCCTGTTGGTCACTAAGAAAGCAGCTCGGAAATGACTGCCTCTGCCTAGAGAGTGGTTTCCTGTTTAGCCATTTTTGGAAATAAATAGGATCTTGGTGTTCTTGAGGACAGTTTCCTGGACCATTTGAAATGGCAGCCTGTGTTTCAGATGAACTGAGTTCATATGCATTAGGTACTGCCTGCAGAGGTGATAAATCTACCAACTCCCACCACATGGGGCATGAGGAGAGCTTGCCCCATATTCTGGTATGCCAGTTCTCCTATGCTTTGTGCTGGCTAAATTTTATTCTTTCAATTTCTCACACTCCTGGGTCTTAACAATTTCTATAAACAAATGGATTTATTCCCAGCATGTACATTATGTGAAACTATTCTTGTTCTTTTAACAAAGAGTAGGCTGATATTCTGAATTTAGCAAAACAAAGCAGCTTTTTAATGCAAAGAAAGAGCTATCAAAAGATTCCACGTGTGACAGAAAGGACCCTTGATCTCCCTTCCAAAGGCAACATATATTCTTTATTCCTTAGAAAATTACCACAACCAGAGTAAACCTGATCTGACTGAAATCAATGGAAGTTTTGCTATTGGCTTTGCCAGCAATTCCTTCCTTTTCTTTATTTTACATCTAGGATACACTAGACAGAACACTTTGGGGTATAATACTCTGAGGTTTGGGTGTTTTTTTTTCCTTTTGCTAGGGAGATTTTACATTTACTTGTGCCATGGATTAAAAATGTCATGGCAAAGCACTGTTTCAATCAACAGTTTTGATGATGTGTGATTATTCATAGCTTTCTGAAAATGTCATAAGTAGTTCCACTTCACATGATAACATATGCTTTCTAAACAAATACCGATGAACTGTCTTGATTCGCAGTTGCTTGCAGTAGAGTTACAGGCTTCTGAGTAAAGAAGGAAAACAATATTTGAGATACAGAGAAAAGTACAAGTCCAAAGAGATTAATCATTAAATAAATGCAGATGTCTAGTCTTCAAAGCTGTTGTCCATGGATTTTATCTATACTGCTTTAATTACTCTGATCTGAAAAATGCCTATTTTGCTTTTCTGTATGAAATGCAATACAGATATTAAGTGTAACAGATCTCCTTCCTTAAATGTTACAACAGACTGAACTCTGGCAAAAATGCTGTACTAATGCACGCAAAATAAATTTGCGGTCTAAAGGGAAGATGTGGTTATCTCTGGCGTTGGTATGAGTACCTCAAGCTATATGCCAGTGATACCAAGTAATACTGCTTACACCATTCTAAGATTTTATAAAACAAACTGCCATCTCTGAACTAAAGATTACTCCTGTTGTCTGCTGTTATAGAATAAAGGAGGGTGACAGCAGTCAGCCTGCTACAGAATGATGAGCTGCGAGGGAGAAATACTGCTGAAAATCATCTGTGTGGCAGTGACACTTTAACCCTTTTTGTTTGAAAGATGGTCAGTCAGAGATGGAGGCAAGTAGGTGGGAGGAGTGGCAGGACATGGGGCTGCATGGTCACTTCTGAAGAGTTCCATAATTCCACCTCCTGGCAGCTGAGGATGATGAATTAAATGTCACCAACCACATGCAGTATGCAGTCAGGAATGCCAAAAAGAGTCACTAAATGATCTAATCACTCCCAGGGGGGCCAAGGAAGCCTCAGCATCAAACTACACCTTGTGCTGGACCAAGCCAAGATCACCTATTGCTAAATGTTAAGGAGAGAAAACTTAATCTCTTTGGTTAAATATTTTGCTTGCACACTTCAGGGAGCAACAGCATTTCTAAACAACCGAGTTTGGACCAGGATGTCTTTCAGGTTGTTAGGGTCATCTCCACATGCTGCACTTCCACAGCTTCTTCCCTGTGGAATTGAAACTTGCTCTGTTTAATGATGATGAAGATGAAATGCTTTTTTTGTGTAACACAAATAATAAACATAGAACCAACCTCAACAGCCTTTAGGGCAGTTGTGTTGTATCACAGCTGTATTGTTTACATTAAAATCTCAGTGCTTACTGCAGGGATAGCATCCCAGAACAACTGTGTGGAAAATACCTCTCCTTGTCTGTCTCATCAGAGTAAATTGTAGTAAGAGAAGGTGTTTCTATTTGATGAAAAAAATCTTTTACAAGCCCAAGGCAAGGGTAAAATTACACCACCAGTGGTCATGTAACTTCCAACTAGATTTCCTAGGAGAACAGTATAGGTGAGAGTGCATTGGCATTTGGAGAGCAGGATTCTGCATATGCCAACCCAATATTCAGTACTGTTATAAAGCATGGACAGTTGTTGCTGGAAAGCTATAGGGAGAAAAATGTCACTGATATTCAGTGTGTTTATAAATGGTATGGATACCTGCAGCTGATGCACCTAGCTCCCAAGAGCTTAGCCTGTGTGTTTCAGCCTAATTAAATGCTAGGGTGTCTCTTATATTTTCAGCGCAGGTTCTGCCAAGGATTCTCGTGACAACTATTGTGATGTATGGGTTAGATATTTATTTTCCCACCATCTAGATATGTAAGCCCTAGTTATGTAAGCCTTTAGAAAGGTTACATTTCATTGCTTTTCACATTTCATCCAGTTCTTACTGTGGAAATGCTGTGCTATAGAAAAATCATTATGCAGATCAAGAAACATGAACGTTTTGCTACTGTAGGAGGAAAAATATAAATAATTAAATCTTGTGATACCTATTTCACAGCCCTAATCTCATTAATATAAAGCAATTTTAGAGATGGAGAAGAGCCAATAATAGCATTGGACTCGTGAGATATTTCTGTTTTCCATCCGTCAGGCAGGTAATTGTGGGAGTTATGACTTTGTTAGGCATAAATGTACAGCTCTAAAGAACCGATAACTGAGCATCTCTGCTCAGCAGACAATGGAGCAGCATCCAGTAATTGAATACATCAATAAGCTTTCACATCTCGTATAACTTCAGTGCCCTGGACAGGATAGCATTAGACATAATCATATTTTGATCAGGAGAAAATAGAAGTTGGATGAAATAATATCAATTTTATTTACAGGGCAGAGAAGCAGCCATCCAGTTTGTGACAGAAAAATGATTTTTTTAATCTGGCTTTGATCTGGCTTTGGGCTTTGATTTGGTGGCAAATGGGTCTATAACTCATTTACACCAGCTGCCAGGCTTTTTCAAAGCAAAGAACATTAAGCAGAATCCTGCTTCAAGGAATAAATACACAATCAACATAATAAATGGTGACAAAAGAGCCCCAGCTCGTTCTTTACAGTTTTAAGTCGCTACAGCCTAAGCAGAACACTACAGATACTCAGCTCAAAAACTGCGTATTGATTTGTGAACCCCTTGGGCCAAAGAGCATCTTTTGTGTAAGATGTTAGAATAAGAGTTTAAGGGGGCTGGTGGGATTTGGGCTGTTTTTTTCTTAATTTTTATTTGCAACAACACTTGCAGCATGTGGTAAGAAGAGGAAAGATTATTGGGGAAAAACGGGAGGGCAGAAGAAGGCTTATTTATGCTTGAGTGAAACAGGCCACTTTTCACAGCAAGGCTGGCAGCCTGCATGCTCTGGCCGGGACTGTCAAAGGAGACAGGCAGTGCAGGGCAGCACAGGGAGGAAGCCGATAGCGCCTGTGTTCAAATGGGATTAGAGCTGGCATGGAGCAAGAGAAATGCTGTCTGCATACAGCCCGAGTGTTTACTTCCTTGCATGGGGATGGGCAGCAAAGCAGCACAGTCTGAACCCTCCTTGCCAAAGCCTGGCACTTTTGGGGAGCTGCACTTGCTTCCTTCTGGCCTGGGGCGCAACGGTGTGTCGGTTGCAGAAGGATTTGGACTCCCTCAGCCCTTGTAGAGCTGGAGTCTATGGCTGTGGGCCTTTGAGCTGCGTGTTGTATGGAAAACTGGGTTTTGAGCCCAGACCACCTTTAGGCAGCATCATTAGTGTGGCTTGCTTTCCACTGGTCCTCTGCTCAGAGGTGGTGTTCTCTTCAAGACACAGTCTACTTATTATATAATGATGCTCTTAACCAAGGGCTGTATTATGCCAGTTCTGTGTGGATAAAATGAGTGTTGTCATGATGCTGCTTTGCAGGGGCTGACAGCTATGCAGGAGTAGCAAAGCCTGCCTTGGCTGCCAGAGAGTAAATGGCTGGTGTTTAGCTGTTGAGAGCATCGAAGGCTCGAGCAGTGGTTTTCAGACTGGGAGACCCGTACTGAGTGAGGGCTTCTTCTGAGGTTGTCAGTGGATTTAGGTTTCCTACACAAGGGTTCATAAATTGAGGATTTTTTTATTTGTGTATTTTATTCTGTGCTGAAACTAAGCAGTGAGGTCTTGCAGGAAGTAGTAGCTGAAAGATGGAGTCAGGCAAATCCAACAAATAAGGCACACTTTTAATTTGAGGTGGAATATCCCTGATAAGCTTTCAAGTGAAACAGGCTTCTGTGGCTTCCAGTCAAGACAGAGTCAAAAAGGTTTTATCCTAGCACAGGTTGTGCCCTTAAGCCAGAGCACTTCATTCGGCTCATGAGTAGGAATTCAAAGTGAAGTTTGATGGCCCAAGTTACATAGGTTAGACCAGAGGATCCTCTTAAAATATGATTGTCTACATTAAAGCATATTTAATGATGTAAACATAATATAATGGTTATCTGTTCCTCTGCTTTAGAGCTACAATAATTGGACTACACCAATTTTCTCTCCTTTTGCTTTCATCTCTGTTTCGTTCTAGTCTGAGATGTGGATCATTATCTTATGATACAGACTATTTGCCTTGGCAGATTCTAGGGAGGAAATAGTTCAATTACTTGAGCTGTTTTGGATAGGCAGTATAAGTTTCTATGAAATGTTCTCCACTTTTTTTCAATAAGGAGCTCTGTTTGAAGTAGTTGGCAAGAGACAAATCAGGATTTAAATTTGGGAACAATAATGGAGATGCTTCTGCATCAAATAAAAGTATTATTCAAGGGCTGAATTTTTTTAACATCGTTAGGTCTTTTATTTCTATGAATTAACAGTCTGGTGAGTGACAAGCTTTGGAAGTGGAATTTGCTGTCCCTACCGCGAGCTTAACCGCTTCAGGAAAAAGGCTCATCCAGTATGTAAAAGGCCAGAAAATGGAATACAAGGCTCCTCTGAGTTGCTGGATGGGAGGAGAATTACTTTTCGATTGAGGTTTCTGGCCTCTTTTTTGCTAGATTGTGGTCTTCTGCTGTGTAAGGGGTGGCAAATGAAGTTTTCAGCCCCCTGATTAAAAGAACACACCTCCAACCTGTTTTCCTGAATCCCCAAGGACAACTATCAAAACTAAGCAAGCACTCAATTTCAGTGAGCACCAGCAGAGTCTGGGAGAGCATCTCGGATACCACCATATGATCTGTAAAAACACCCATTCAAACAGAAAAATGCATTAAGTCCATTGAGATCATTGTGTCTGAGGCATAGTTTCTGCTGCTGGTAGGTGTTGCAATGTAAAGATTAACTGATTATAGCACTGATCTGACACATCACTGCTTAAATTATAATTTATTAGCTACCATAAACTCGTTAGGTCCCACCAACAGAGGTGGTATTGCAGAACAATGAATCAGATTTTTGCAAGCACAGTGTGAGTGGGTGATAAAAACGTGACTTTTGAGTCTCATTAACAGGAGTACATTTTAACCGTACGAGCTCAAAAGCAATGTGCTGTCACACCAGGGCTTCTGGATTCATTCATTATCCATCTACAATTTTGCTTTCATCAATAAAGACTTTCTCAACACCATTTGCTCACTTCTTACATTTAAAATATGAAGATATGGCAAAATGGTTGTTCCAGGTTTTCTACCTTTAAGGATGTCCTTTCATCTCATTAATCTGTACAGCAGATTAATTGGCTTCAGAATATCCTGGGGAAAAAAAAAGAAATGTCAGCTATGTTATTGCATGCTAGGCGAGGGATAGCTGACTGGCAAGGGACAGCTCACAGTGATTTATGAAAAGACTTGTGTTCCCACAGTTCCCCTTACACTTCAGTATGCTGATGTGACGTTGCTGAATTCTGAGTTCCCACAAAAAGGAAAGACTTTATCTTGGCCGTAAGATAAGCTTTATGTCTGTCTTGAAGCAAAATGTTTGTCTTTATTTTATGGATTCTTAAAAATAATTTGCTACAACGTGCATTTGATATTGAAAAAAGATCAGGGTGTTTTAGTCGGAGACCAGCAGAGATGAAGCACTGTGCATGATGACAAAAAGCCAGTCTTGGCTACTGGAAGTAGAAGGAATACATCAACCCTAACCGTCTCATCGGGATGGGGTTCTTCTCATTGCCGCTTTAGCTTCTCACGGCCAGAGAGGTGCTCCATGCGACGGGAATTCACGTTAGATGTTGGGTTAAGGAGTCAATTTGCATTTGAGGGAACAGGGCCTGAAGACTGCTGCCTCACCTACCAAGCAGGGAGTAATTTTAATTTGGGTACAACAGTAAGTAACGTTGCTGGAGTTTGAGGTATGTATAGGGGAGGGTGTCTGTGAGAGTCTTAGACATACTGCCTGCTTTCCTTTGAGTCCTCAGCCAAGTCACACACAGCAGTTAGCGACTGAGCCAGCCAGACACATGTACGCCGATCCCAGAAGTGCTGCAGGGACTTAATATTCATCTACAGAGAGTACCTTAGAGCTTGTAATAGCCAAGATTAAATAACGTCAACTTAAATAAGGCAAATAATCCCTTTGAATAGAATTCCCTTTAAATAAACTTCAGAGGCCTTTTCTTTTTTTCTTTTTCCCCCATGTACATGTTTTCTTAAATAATGGGAAAATCAGCATGTATGGTTTAAAAGCTGGATTCTAGCTCAGGTAATTGTGAGATTTCTGACCATTTCCATAATTTAATGAACATGCTTTCCGAACTGACAGTTTAAAGCGGAGTTTAAAATGGCTTGAAATTAAAATTTAAAATAGGACATTAAGCCAGGAAATAAATCTTAACAATGGCAATAGTAATACTGTACTGAAACTGGTTAAGAAATCACAGAGCTGTGGACATTTTTAATAGTTTTAATAGCTACATTAATACTGGTTTCTTGCTAAACATTACACTGATGTTTATTTTCTCACATCTCTGGCAATGTGTTTTATCAAGGCACCAGCCTTTATTCTTGTTTTAGGTGGTCCAATAAATAAATCAGCACAACTTTTAAAATTGATTTTGGCTGGAATGATCATAATATGGCAGGTCAAAGATCAGCTTTGCTTTGAGATTTATTTTGTTAGATTAGTTTCTTGTTATTGATTTGTCTGTAGTTGGTACAAATATTTCCCAATGAAGTGAATAAACTTGAAGAAACTGGGTGGGTTTTAAACTTGATGAGGATTTTAATCTCATTTCTGTCTGCGCTAGATGGTACAAGTCCACTTAAAATACTGGTTCAATTTAGTCTGTATTTTGTCTAAAAGGGCTTCAGACTGGGGGATGATCTGTAATTAACTGAGTATTTTACTAACTTTCTACTTAGTCATTAGTTTAAAGGGTTCATTTTAGTAAACGGAAGAACGTAAAGATGCTTGTAATTAGAAATCCAGTTTGTAATATTCTTCTAGTATTATCCTTATTACTCATTCCCACAACTGCTTTGTTTGAGGCTTTCCTTTTTATTTCAACACCTAGCAAAGTCATGCTTCTTTGTCCTTGTTGGCTGTAGAAAAAAATAAATCACAAAAAACCAGACTTCTTCTAGCAGAAAGTAGACCAAAAAAGTTTTTTTTGAAAGAACAGACCTTGCAGCTTTTAAAATCTCCTACAATTTGAAATTTTGAGAGAGATTTATAGACATTTATTTATTTACTTATACAAGTAACAGGCAATTGGGGGGCTGATGACAGAGCCAAAGGGCAGGTGCTCTGTTCTCTATAAGCAAAGGTCACTAGTTAGTTTGGGAAAATCAGGGCAAGATTTTCAAAGGAATTGTTGCCTAGGATTTTGAAGTTACTGAAAATTTGCGGAGTCTTTAGAATAGGAAAAAATAAATGTGCAATTCTGTGCATACTTGTTAAGTATTTCCTGGGGAAGAAGAAAACACCAATCTTAGATAGGAGTTGGATTTATAATCTTCCTTATCACTCTGTAACTGGCCAAGTAAACACCAGCCACATGAATGCGGAGTTATCTGAGGGGAAGCTTTTGCTAGACACACCTCATAAATGAGGTTCACCTGTCTGTAAGCCAAGTCAGTCCCCCCCTATGCTGATAAAAGATACTGTTAAATTTCTAGATATGTCCTCCAGTGTCACTTCAGAGGGAAGAGTTCTCTTCAGCTCTAGTGTGTGGATTTGCCTTTTGAGGCATAAACAGCATAACATGCTTCTAGTTTAACTGCTATTTATGCACACAGTTAAAAATTGAAGTGAGCACCTGTTTATTATTTTTAATTACATTTTTCCAGATCTGGAACAGAAAAATAAAATATCCAACCATTGTGACCCTGGTGTTAATTGTTTTCAACAAAAAAACAGTAGCGCCTGTCAACTGTAGCAGAAAACATATGCTCAGTACAATAGCATGCAAACCAAGTGCTACACAGCTCATCTTCAACAGCTAGCCCCATATGATTAATCTTTCTCTAATGAACATATAGCAAACATTGCCACAGAGTATGGTTTAGTTTTCAGAAGAACATATTTGCTATCTGGTGTGAAAAATGCGTTCTCTATACATAAGCAGTCCACAAATTATTTCTGTGCACATAAGTCAGGAAATGAAAAGTTCTCTTGGTTTTATGGTGAAAAGCCTTTTTACTGGGATTTAAATCTTTGTCTCTCTTTATATAAATGGGAATAATTGTCAAGGATGTCTGTGAAGCCAGGATTTCATTCTTCTCCAAAATCCCTCTAAAGTGGTTCTTTTTATGTACCTCTTTACCCAGAGGCTTGGAGTAAAATATCTTTATTACATGTTGTGACTAGATAACATCTAGAAGCATTGTGCTAGATAGGTCACCTGCCTCTGGAAGGAAAAAGCGCAAGGTTCAGTTCCCACTTGCACAGCAAGAACGTTTTGGCCAGAGGTAAATAATTTCAGACACGTCTTCTTCCTTTATCAGCAAGGATGAACTCTTACAGACACATTGGACTTTCCCTAAGTGTATTAAATACAAGATCATTGCTTTAAGAAATGAAACTCTCGCAGCATAAAAAAAATTTTCTTCATCATTGTTGTCCCAATTTGTGAGGCTGAGTAGAGAAAGGGCAAACGGGGAAAGGCAGTAACGGAAAAAGTGAAATAGCAGATGAAGTACATAAAGAAAAAATACAAAGTTAAAAAAAAAGCCTAAGATTGTCAGGTCTTAAAGACTCTGCTAACTTATGTGCTAGTATAACACTGAGTGCATTGGGATTTAGTTATTGATTTAAGGGATCTTTTGACACAAGAATGGTCTGATGATAACATGAGATTTGAAGTTTCTTTTGCTCCTGTTACCATCACTAGTGTCTTTATTTTGTAGTGATGCTATGAGAAAGTGTGTGTGTATTTGCAGAAGCATCCATCCCCTACAGATATAATTGTGGCTGGGAGTAGGGACTTTTCTGCTCCAGAAAATGTGGGATTGTGTGCACTCCAGTGGTGGTTAATGGAGGTGGGCTGCAAGGGTAACCTCTGTCTCTTGGTGGATCGAGGCCCTTATGATTGAAACCTGAATGGCCTCTTGCAGCAATGTAAGAAGTAAATGTGTGATAGCAATCAACTGAGCTGCATTCCTGGAGATTATTTTTGAGCAACACTGAGTGAATTTTCGATGGATAGTAAACAACTGTTCCACAGCCTGTCAGACTGTGGAAGTCATTGTTCTGAGTAGGGAATAAACCAAGAATTTTTCTGGCAAGTATACTTGAATTCTGAACATTGATACAAAACATGTTCCCAAATTCATATTGCTTGTTCAAAAGCTTCTTAACTAATCAGCATTTGTTGATGGACATCAGCAGCACATGCAGGAGTAGTACTGCATTGGGGAAGACATCTTATTTTGATACTGATCAAGGTACATCTTGTGTAGCAAATACTAAAATGTAAGGTGTTTTTCAAGCTTCAAAGCAAACACCAGCCAAGTTCATGATTTATTCAGTGTCATAAGTTACATTTTTCAAAGCTCTAATTATGTTTCTTATGGTTTTTCTACTACTGAAGCTGTGGAAGAAGCTGACTCCAGGTACACACAGCTGTCACCACAGCTAATTTCTTACTCACTGATCTGCATCCCGGTAATGGCACAATCTGAAAGGATTTCACACTGCTGTATTTTACAACTCAGTTAAAATGCCCACTAAGAAATTCATAAAGCATATCATCCACATTTACTAACAGGTTAATGGAAATTTCTGTCTGTAAAGCAGTACAAACCCTGTATGTTATCCTTTATGTAACACATTCCCTGCAGGGAAGTTCTCTAGATGTTAACGTATGTGAGCCAAGGGGAGATGGATTCAGCTTCTGCAGGCATCAGCTAATTCCTTCTTTTTTCTTTTTTTTTTTATTCCTCATAGATTTTTCCAAGAGAAAAATACTGAATTTGCAATGTCCCTTGCTCCCTGTTGTCCCAGCCCATCTAACTTTAGAAGCCTGAATGCACAGAGTTTATATTTCTTTAATGAGTTTGTAAGAGAAGCACTTGCAGGCTTGTATCAGTCAATCTACACCTTCATTCCAAAACCAGAAAATAAAGAGTCCCAGGTAGATGCATATTGCTGTGCATAACTGTATGATCTGTTTGACTGTGATGTTATTTGAGGCCAACTAAAGGCCTCTTATAGGATTTAATCCCCAAAAATGCCACGTGATATTAGGACAAGTTATTTACATTCTGCTTATGGCATAGACTCAAAGGATGCATGACTTCAGTTGTCCTTGCTTGCCACCTGAGCTTTAGAAACCTATCTG
This sequence comes from Nyctibius grandis, assembly GCF_013368605.1. Lineage (NCBI taxonomy): Eukaryota > Metazoa > Chordata > Aves > Nyctibiiformes > Nyctibiidae > Nyctibius > Nyctibius grandis. The sequence goes on along the minus strand of NC_090695.1, from coordinate 92,983,719 downwards.
TACTTTATGTTGGAAATCTAAGAGAAGGAACAGTAATCTCTTAATCCTGGATTAAACATCATCCATATCTCTAGGATGACATCCAATGTTAACATTGCAGCTGTGAACTTTGTGCCCCTGAGGGACAACTTGGCACTTTGTCTATTCATGTAATTGTCCAAAACTACATTTAAATGTCCCCTTCCTGAAGCAGCCTTGAATGTGTTGGCAGACTCAAGAAATCTCCTGACATCTGTGGCTTGCAAAGCTTTCTGCATTTACAGCGTAGGCTATGGAACTGACCTTCATCCCCTTAGTCTCAGGTATGAGCACCTGTAATATTATTAATAAAATACATATTGCAACAACGACCTGACACAACAGAAAATGCTTTGCTGAAAGTTGCTGTCCCATTTTTTAAGTTCATCCCATTGGATACCCGAATGCCTTGGACATGATGCAAAAGGCTTAGAAATGAGGTTTTGTTTAGGAATAGATATGGAAAGAAGTCAACTCTCTGGGTATGAATACCACAGTTGCCACAAGCCAGAAAACAGTTTCTCTGAGAAGGAAAAGTCAAAGAGGGGAAACCACAAAGAGGAAAAAAATTAGAATGTGTTTATATTTGTTGTTAAAATCAACATAATGTAGCGGTGGTTTGTCCAGCTAGCAATTAAAAAAAAATAAAGATCTAATAATCCTTTTTCTTTAAAGCCAACTGTGAAAAGCTTTTATGGATTGTCCTTTGTGTGTTTAAGTTCTCCTGCTCTGCAGTATTCTTCATGTCCTACATAGTGGTATTTTTTGTGCCTGAATCGATATTTTTTCAGTGATTAAGTGCTTTTGCTATGAAAAGGCTTTTAGTACTGTTACGAAGCAGTCAATAACCATGACTGGTCTTTCAAAACTCACAGGCCTTTACTCCAGCCACTTTGAAAAAGTGAATCTATATAATCTACTTGTGTTTCTTGATAAGTGGGCTTTAAAAAAAGTATGTAAACAGCAGCAGAGACCTGGCCTTTTGGTGGAGTGTCTGTATCAAACGCGCGGGTTTCGTTTGAGTAACATGGTTGTCCCATGCAGAAGCCAGTGTTCATTAGCACAGGTGACAAAAGTACGACAAAGCCCTGCTCCTGTCACTCCTATACCCATGCTTCCTGTCCCAAACAACACTTTATTTTGAAACTAAATTTGCTAAGTGGTTTTGAAAGAATTTCTGACCATTCCTGGAATATTCTGCTTTGATTATACCTGAAGACTTCTTTAAGGCATTTGGAGGTTTAAGCATTTTCTTTTATCCAGGCTGTTGTTGGTGCCTCACAGCAGCTGTAGAGAGGGGAATACATGCCTGGGCTGACCTTCTACAGGGCGCATGTTCCCAGTGGCAGCCTTGGCTGGATGCTCTCCCTTTCCCCAGAAGTGGATGGGAAGAGGTGTTGGAAAGGCAGAGCTGAGCTCTGGACCTGTGTGAGGAAGGAAAGGAGGTGCTGCTTCTGGAAGTGGGACAGATCTGCAAGGGGACAGACTGTTTTGCCTGTATGCCTCTGGAGATCAAATAAGATGTAGAAAAACAAATTCCTCCAAAAGTACAGCTTCTCCCAGGCCACTGGCTCTTAATTTGTGTTTTTATTCTAATTAGGCATACAAGTTTACAGGAACAAATTTTGTTTCTGCTGGGCAAATAGGCAGCAAGCACAACGGATTGCAACTGCCGAGTGCAAAAAGTATTAGCAGCACTTCTGATCATGCTACTGAATTCCCCCAACAGCTCTTGGATAGACTGTCTTCCTTCTGCACCAGCTTTTCTACTCCCCTTATCTACCTTGTTCCCATAAAAGGGCCCTCAGTTTATGCCTCCTGCTGTCCTGCAACCTTGGCTTTGCCATTGGTTTACAGTCTCATCAACTAGAAATTTTTTATTTATTAAATGGTTCACATGCAAATTTGTGTGAAGAGAAGGGCTGGGAGAGAGCACTATCCATAGGCTGCTAGGGAAAAGAAACCTTTCTTAACAGCAGCAGGAAAAGCTTGCCAGCCTCCCAAGCAAAGAGAGCAGAGTTATAACGAGGTCCCTGCCTTTGAAGCTTTGAAGGCTTTTCTTCATATTTTTCACCCTCCATGCTGTGGTCTTGCTTTGAGATCTGGATAATTCTTTATCGTGGACCAGAGCTATGTTTTCTGAGAAAAACATTTTGTGATGGCTGCCTCTTCCAGAAATAGCATGTTTCTGTAAGGGGTCTTGCATAAATAAGGGTGTGTTTTTTTTCTTTGCCAGTGAAATGCTTTTTAACTGATGCTGAAAGCATCATGCTTGAACACAGCTTATTTCAGTAATATTTCACAGTGACAGGTACACCAGTAAAAGGGAATCATCACATTAGATATTAGCAATAGGTATTTTATTGCTTATGCCTCCTGTAAAATCAGATTCATGGTTTGCTCAGCACAGAAGAGGTATCTCCTTGCAGAGAGGCTATTGATTAATGGTCTGCTAGTTTGCCATTTACAAGTGGTGACTTTGCTGCAGCTATATTGGCTGGATTTGCTTTCAGGATATAATTAAAGAGAAAATAAAATATTACTGGAGACATTACTGAAATAATGACATTTTCCACACTCTCCTTTGAAAGCTAATTAATTGATACCTCATTATTAGATTATTATGAAAGATGGACTAGAGTATGAATTGCAACTAAACCTACAGCATCATCAACCAACACGCTAGTTCAATGGTTCATAAACCATCTGTTTAATTATCTTAACATGACAGATAATAAATATATAGTGTGGCTTATTTCTGTCATAGGTGATCACACAAACAGGCTTTCTTGGAAGGGAGGGATTTTTTTGGCGACTCTTTTTAGAAAAGTTATCCCTTCTGCTTTCTTTTGTGCAAGTTGCTAGATATAATACTATGAGTTTAAATGGGAGATATGACTCAATACACTTATTTTTCTGCTGTTGTTTTGTAAGTCCACGTCAAAACTTTATATCTAATTTACCTGTATAAATCTCTGAAAAGCAGAATTACAAGAGTCAGAAAAGGCATCTTTAAAGGGCTTCCTATGGTGACTGTTGCTAAGGAAACCTTCATATTGCACCAGGTTTTGAAATGCCGGTAGCATCTGAAATACACAACTGAATCTCATACATTCTGGCCAAAATTAAGGGTGACAGGTAAGGGAGTATAAGTCATAGTGTGTCCTAGTTATGGAGAAATAACAGATAGGAGTTGGATGCAAAAAATACCCAGGGATTTGTGATTTGAGATACTAGATGCTTTATGCTCCTGAGATTTTTAGTTTCTGAGCAGAGGAAAGCTGCCTGAGTTTAACATATGATATATTGACCTAGATGTGAGTGACTAGCTAGGGGTCATATCAACACCTGGGTACAAAGGGAGTTTAAGTGAAGATTAGTGCATGTGATTAATTAATGCTGTAGTAGAATTATGCAACAGAACTGAGGAAGGTTCCCAAAGTGGGGCAATTTGCACAGATGCTGCTAGTGATGTAATGTGTTTTGGCCGAGGGCTGGCCATTTGATACCTGAATTGGTCTTTCTTTCCTTCTCCCCCCATTTATCTGCTTATCTTAAATGCATATATTGTACGGGATTGGGAGTTACATTGTGGGCCATGTGTTACCCTCATTTTGCTGAAAACCAAATAGTCTCTGCTCCTAGTGACAGCTCCTCCTTTCCCTCCAGGTAGCACTTTTTCCCATGGGCTTTTCATACCCTTTTAAGACCTGCCTGGTGGGCAGAGGCCAGCATGCCTGGTCCAGGGCTGTGGTCTCACTGGCAGCCACCTGAATCCAGAGCATCCTGGCTTGGCTGATCCAAAAACAGAAAATTGTTGAAACCGGGAATTGCAATTGAAATGCTATTTCTGCTGTCCTCCTGCACCCCTCCTCTGCAGAGCCTGAGCACAAGCAAGTCAAAACAAGTCCATAAAGACAGAGGGCTTTGGCAGCTGCCTAGAAAGAACAAGACTGTTTCATTGTGTAAAGCACTCGTGCTTGTCTGAGAACGCACCTGGACTTGCATTTACAAGAAATCTTTTTAAAACTAGCCTTACTAGATTAACAAGGAATAAAACATCTACCTGCATGTTCTTTCCACATATAAACTCTGAGTAGAAGTTTGCACTGAGCTAGGAAATAAAAGTTCTGCTGGCTGGAGAGGTAACAGTTGCATCTGATTGGAAAGTGGCTGTCAGAGAGAATCTCTTCTTAAAAGAGAGTTTCAGGTGTACTTCTAAATAAGGCATAATCCATGAAACTGGGATGAGTACTGTTTCCAGAGAGTCTGTAGACCAGGTTTATTGATCATTAGAAAGTTTCACTATCATGGAGCTGAATGGATAGCAATTCAGCTTCTTCAGAAAGTGCTTTTTTGCCCATTGCTTCCCCTGAAATATCTGAACTGTTTCCTTAGAGACAGCATTGTGTCGGTGTGCAAAATGCACTGCTAGAGCCTATTTATTTGAGTCTTGAGTTGCTGGGCACATGTTGCTGCTCACAAGGATAAATGGTAATAAAAGCTATCTTAGAACATCATAACTAATTGTATATATTTTTCTTTCCTGTTTAATTTCTTTTTTACATAAGCAAGCACCAAAATAAAATTCTGGAGAGCTGAGAAGTGTAGCCAATTCTCAAATATATTTACTCTACACAAATTTTGAAATGCTTGTAATATGAATATAAATTTCAGGGACTTGCTAAATAAATGGTTATAGATGCTTTGTAGGATGTAGCAACAGATTTTGGGTTCTGTGCAGGGAAAGTGTGTTTCTTTCTTAGATGTATAACTAACCATTTATATGTGTAAGTAGCTGACTTTGTGCTCATGTAAATCAGGTACAAAGTCAGAGGAGTGTTTACTATGTATATCATGACTTTTCACTTTAAAAGCTTGGAATTTTGCCTTTTTGCAGAAGCATAGATTATATTTTCTCTCATACCAGTGTAATCAAACTAATATTTTTACTACTTCTAGGAACAGTGCATTTTTTTCTTTGTTGCCAGAATTCCTCTGCAATGGTATTTCTCTCTTTGGGAAAAGCTAAAAATAAATTGCAAGACTGATTTGCTGACTGTGAAAAAATTGTTGCCCAGGCAACTTGATATTTTTCATAACTTTGTGGCTTCAGCTGTCTGATGGTTCCAACAGGTAAAACTGTAAAATCTTCAACACTTCCATCCTACAGGAATTCCCCTCATTGTGAACAAGTTTTCATTAAGAATCATGATGAAAATTAACCTGTTTTTTCCTTGGGGAAAGAATGGTTAAATCTTGTTTTGGGGGCAAAGAAAGCAAAATATTGGTGGTTGTTTCCAAAACAAAATGGAAGTGATCTTTAACTGGATGGGGGGAGGGGTCAGAGTTTTTCTCTGTGCAAGGGGTAGCCCCAAAGCATTTGGAGCCAGGAGGCTGGACTGTGCAAGCTCTGTTTCCACCTTGGAGCAGCCCAAGCGATTCGCACCAGGGATGCTGTTTTTGGTAGCAAACTGGTAGTGATTTCTCAGGCTGTCTCTTATAGGAGCCTCCCTCTGTTTTCCCAAAAACTTTTGCAATAACACTTTTCAGAAAACTAGTTAGATCTCCTCCCACTCCCAAAACTTGGGCAGAAAGCAAGCTTAAGAAACATTGCAGGTTAAATTGTGATTTCCAAAGCACTGTGGATTTATGCCATGAGAATCAGCCACAGGTTCTCAGATGTCACCATCAATGGGAAAATGCCCATTGACTTCATGAGAACTGGATGGGCCAAAATCCACCAGTTTCAGCTGGTGCACAGACCTACACTTTTAGTAAGGGAAAATACTGGCAGTTGAAGCATCAAGAATCCTGCCCCTTTCTTTTCTGGAGGTAGATTAAAGAAACAAGATCAATACAGCATATAACATGTCCTGAGAACTTGCTAGCTAGTTACCCACCTTATTAACAGCAAGAATGATATAAAGCTCAATTTAATTCTGCATAGTTTATTCAAAGTGAATAAATGAGCAGGCAAAGATCGCCATGTTTATACATATTTCATAGAGGCTTTTGATAAAAAGCAGAACTAACCATTTAAGTTTAATTGCATCCAAATAAAGAACTATTTCCCACGGCTACTGAATAATACAACATTGTTTTTGTTCTACTGTGTTCAAAAACAAAGGCATTTCATAGTAGCTTGGGAGGTAAGATGTAAAAGCCTTTATTTATATGTACTGGGGTGGGGGGTGGAAGGAAAGTAATTACAATATGCCATTTCAGACAAGGCTTGCTAAGCCTCAGAGATACTGGGAGATAAATGTGGTTTGAAACGAGAATATCAGATAAAGGGTCTTTAAAGAGTTAACATTCCTGTCTGTACAGTAACTACATTAAGATTTGTGCAACCAGAGGCAGTTATGATTTTTTGTATTGATAGCTTGTACTGTGAAGGATGAAATTCCCCAAAGAATCGCTCTATACAAAGTTAGTACAAGACTCTACACTGTTAGGTCCTCCTGGGAGCTGCAGTTGTTGCTAACAAGGCATCAAGAAGTGAAACACTGAAAATTGGGTTGCACGCACTTTCTATGATACCAGAAAAACAAACAGGATATTAGAAATTTGTACCATTTCTAGGAACCTCAGCATATCTCAGGACATAGCAGCATGCTTTCTTTTGTTGCTTACTTATGCTGTTTGATACTTAAGGATCTGAACGCTGAAGATGTTTTACAGGGGCTACTGGTAAGAAGATAATTTTTTAAGCAGAAGGAAAAGAATGTGGGACAAAAGTCTTGCCAATAAGCTTGCTTATGCAGACAGTCTTCTCTTTTGGCAAAAGAAAGTTTTCATATTTTAAAGTGAACTGTTGAACCACCAGATCCAAGTTTGTCAGCAAGAGCAGCATGTGTGTTTGTTTTACAGTTGTGCCTGAGTGTCCCAATGTAGGAAACACAGAGGGTGAGACAGTTATGGGACTGAGATTTCAGTCTGAAAACAATTAGAGGTACAAGAAGACTGAGGACTCTGACTTGTGTTCCCTCCTCCCTTTGACGCCTGCATGCTGGGTTTCACTGCTCTGGCTGCAGAGGTGGCAGAGGGAACCGCATGTCCCCTGCCAGGCACTTTTGTCCAGACCCTTCTTTTGAATTAAAATATTGTTGCTTTTGGTTCATGCTGGCGATGGAACTGCCACGCCTGAAAAGAAGATGTGGTGCCAGTTTTCCTGCTCTTGTAAAGAAAGCAGTTGTCTCTGAAGCCGATGCCCCATCCAGCCACCACTGCTACTTCCAGGAGAGAGGGGAGCAAGCTCTTTAGGTGTGAGTGTTAGTGATGGGTGTTACAGCCCAGCTACTACAGAAGGGCAGGCAAAGATGTTGCTAAAGCTTCTGGGACCTGGGGTTGCATGGGTTTCCCGACACAAAGCAGGTCTGACACAGGAGTCAAGTAATCATGTTGTCTCAGTGCAGTTGTAGTGACTGAGCCTTGCTGAGAGCCTGGGATTCGCAGCCCAAGCCCAGCAAGGTGCCAAAGGGCCTACACGGCATCCACTTTGAGCTGGCTTGTGCTCTGTGTGGAGAGCATGTAGACCAACCAATTTTTTCTTATGACTAGGGATTGTATACAGTCCTGTTCATCAGTATCTCAGTATTGTGCCTGTTTCTCTTCCTTTAGTTTCCTTTCTGAGACCACACTGGAGAATATAATTGTTAGCCCCTATTTTGCAAATATTTTTCTGATCATTCACTTGAGTAAATCAAAGCCCAATGAAATCATCGTCATTAACCATCCATTTGATTGTTCAGTTGGATGCCAACATGGTGGTGACACTGGCCTGGGGACTGCAACTAAGAACTGAAAAAAAACCCACCCCAGAAGGCTTTTATTCCTCACAGAAAATATCTGGTGCTTTGGGCTAATCCATCGATATGGAGGCAGACTCCATTCATATAGTTTGTTGCTTCAACTGGAGATAAATTATGCTCCTACTGAAAGGCTCTAATTAAAAGGTGACGGAAAATTTTACTTGCAAAGTTCAAAGTGAGTCCTATAGTATAATAAAGCATACTCACTACTAAAATTCAACAGACTGTCTGTAACATTTAAGTCTGTTTAAAAAACCAATAGCAGTACAACTGTTTAGTCAAAAGTATTTTTTAACACCATGTTCATTTGTGGAAATACTGATCAGCACATCAATTCTTACAAAAAGGCAGAACAGAAATGTAGAGATAAACACTGTTAGTGTTTCGTCTGAGTTCTTCCACAGAAGTATGCAAAATGTGTGCTTGGCAGTTAGCAGACTGTGGTGTGAATGCTGGCATTACTCACAGCTGGGGAAGCTTAGCCCCACTGAAGCCAGTGCATTTAATTACAGGAGGTGACTTTGTTTCAGTAACTTCTGTGGTGGTGCTCTTTTTCTTTGCAAGGCAGTGTGTTTAGAGACAATTAAGGCTAAATATGCTGTTACTCTGATCCTAAATATGGAGAGAAAATATATCAGATCTGTCCTGATTTACTAGAAAAGCAGTCCTTCGCACATCTACCAGAAGGCTCACAGAACACTGCGGAGTATTTCTGTCCAGAAAACAATGGTTATTTTACAATAATGTGCAAACATGTAGGAGGACTCTGCTTGGGAGAGCTATCCTCAACATGCATAATTAAATTCCATTTCAATCAGAACAGTTCTGTAAGTGTAGGGTTTGTTAAGATTCAATCAGAAATACAGATGTGCTCAGCAAAACAGTAAAACATCTGTGGCGTCAAGGAAGTAGAGACAGACTTGGAAATAACCACAGTTCTCAACTAACTACATACTGCCTTTAATATTAAATAATAGAAACTGTCTTCCTTGTCTTGCTTTGAGCCCGGCTGTTGTGAGGTCAGGTTGTTAAATTCAGTCCATCACCCTACACATGCTGAGCCAGACTCTCATAAACCCACTGTGTGCCGATGGCTCCCAGCGAGGGTGAGCTTGGGCCATTTTGCCTTCAAAAGGCAGAAGTGGCTCTCAGACTAACCTGCATAACGATACGCAGTGAGGCAGCTCTTTGTAGATTCGTGAATGATTCTGAAATGTAGAAATTAGCATTAAAAAAATTACAGAAACAAAGAAGAATCACATACCTGTGAGACTATAGATGGAAACTGTGGTCGTGTTGCTCATCACAAACTGTTATCTGTTGTCTTACTGATTCTTCTTTTAGAGGGGATGTATAAGCTGCCTTCCAAGGATAGGAATAGGGTGATAAAAGAAGGAGCAGTGTTTTTCTTCCTTTGGACTCTCATCTGGTTTGTGGGCAACATTACTGTGTCCAGGCTTGGGGCTGACTGTATAGATTTGATTTCTCACAGAAACCTTGATCCCTTTGAAGATTTCCAAGTTGCACAGAAATGTAGAAGTTACTGTTTTGAGGAATGCATCAGAAAACTCATAGATTTCTATCTGTGTAGCATTAAAGACACTTGTTTTTCTGTAATTAGCACCTGTCAGTCTTCATGGTGTCTCATGAGCTTCAGAATGGGAATACAGGGACCCTGTTGGTTTCTCCAACAAATGGCTGTATTGTTTAATTTAAACAGCAGATCTAAAGAGAATTTCAAACCAATGAAAGCTTTATATTGAGAACTGGTGGTGGTATTTTGTTGTATTACTTCTGCTCGTGTCTGCTTCATCCCTGCAATCCTTCAGCATTCCCATTTGTTGCTCTGGAGTAGTCTCTTTTTTTCCAGATCTCCACCATTTCCCAGGCAAAGGTCTTTTTCATTTCATGTGTTCCTTCAACCCAGCTAACACCAGTTCCGGCAGCTTTGAGAGCTATCAGCAGTACAGTTCAGTGTAGCTGGATCTGAAATTTTTGCCTGGAGTATTCTTCAGGTGCTATGGTCCATATCATGACAAATGAATGTTTCATTAACTCCATGTACTTGTCTGGCAAATAGCTTATCCAGGAAAAATACTCTCCATAAATTACTGCAGGTACATTTAAGCATTGTGCCTGCTCTTCTGATTAACTGCCCGTGTCTCTCCATTTTGGACTGCACTGTGCTTGTTTTAATTCTTTCATCTCCTTTTCCACTAAAAATCAGAGCACTTTGTGCTGTTTTCTTTTGTATGCCAGCAGTAAGCTTTGGCCCAGGGCTCTGTGGCTGACGGGAGCCAGCACTCAGACAGGCTATGTAACCCCACTGAACTGAAGACACTATAATATTCCAGCTGAAGCAGGAGGAATTTCAGTAATGTAAGAAATTGCACTGCACGTATGAAAGCACAGCCTGGTTAGAACTACTGAATCCCTTTGGGACTCTTCAGAATAAATATGCTGCTCTTTACAGCTGTACTTGCTGAAGCAGCCTGAAAGGATGCTGGAGGTACAAGTAACAGCTAACAGGAGCTGGGAGTGCTGGATGAGCTCTCTTTGGGTTTATGAACACACTGAGAACGTTTAGTTATATTTTCAGTTAACAGATAGGGTGTTCTTTGACTTCAGAGTATGAATCCTGTTAGATTTTCTTGGGAAAGAAATGGGTTCTGTCAGGCAACATAAAGCTTTTTCAGCATGTGTTTAGTAAGGAGGCTCCATCCAGCTCCTGACTGTTGTTTAAGTGAACCCTCTTGAATATATCAGTCATTCACATGCTCCTTCAGCTGCTGGTCCTTCAAACACTCCATGTAGCAACTGCACCAAGGCTTCTCAGCATCATGGAGTATTGCCAAGGATTTAGGCTTTTCATAGAAAGATTCTGTAGGACAGATTGAAGATTTTGATCTTCGGATGCCAGTATTGATATGCCAGTGTTCTGGTTCAGACTGAAATTTTTGGATCTCATCTAAATACAGAGCACAGTGGAAAGCCCAGCTCCTCCATCAATGACCAAGCTTCCTACTGGGAACGTATAGTTTGTTTGTACAGGAAATTTTTAAAATCTGACGTTTGAGACAGAGTCTGATGTCAACTTTGGTACCCTGCTGTACCTGCAGAGGTTACTACTTTATCTTACATTTTTTTATAAATCCAGTGCGTACACTTAGAAATATAAATGATCAAAATACTGTCCCCCATGCCACTGGTTCTCTTTCAATGAGGTGTTTAGAGGATGAAGACCTCAACAGTGAACCAGGAGTGACAGATGTTGGGGGAGCTTCCAGGCTTGCAGAGTAACCAGAAGGAGCTTTCAGGCTGTGGGATGGAAGATCCTTATGGGTTTTTTAGTCTGGTGGTTCACTGAACATAACAGCACAACCCCAAACCTAAGTGGTTTTGGTTTCTTTAAGTGTGAAGGGATGATGGCTACAGGCCAGCAAAATGTAGGTCTTTAACTGACTTCAATGGGACTACCCAGTTGTTTGAAGTTAAATATGGAATTTACCAATTGCAGACATTAAAGCACATGATTTGAGCTTGCTCTGCTGTCAAAGGAGCTTAGTGGGCTTTTTTTTGGTCCCTGCCTAAATGTCTCATGACTAGCTGGAAACATCCTCTGCAATTGCAGACTTGCCTTACTCCACAGCAGTTGTGCTGATCTCTGCCAAACTGTGCGTCTCTGCAATTTCGTCTTTTTCTACATGTACAAGTACAAAACAAGATGAAACCAGTAAAGTCATTTTTGTATGTGACCTAATACAGTTTCCACAGAGGCACTAATGCTCTTTCCTCCCTCACACCATATGAGTTCCTAATGAGACATTAATGAGACATTAATTGCTTATGCAAATTTAGAGTAGTAGACAATGAGAGTTGTTGCACCAAGAGTTTAAGGGCCATATAACTACTCTGGATGTTCACATAATTCCCATTAACATTAATTGGAGTTTCATGCAGATCAGAGCCTGGTATCTTCAAAAGTTACAAAATAAACCATTGAATACTAATAGGCCAACTTGTAGCCGTGTATCTTTCTTAAAAGCACTTTGTTTTTTATACTGGTTGCTAGCAAGTCATCTAGCGTTAAAATGATCCAGATGGTATTGGAAGTAGTTTAAAATACAAAAGAATTATTTTCACTTAATATGTCAGGAATGTGAAACTTTATCCTATATGATTATAAATAAAATACAAAGGCCATATATTTTAACCCCTTGGAAACTGTGGAGTGTTTTAAACTTTGCTGGTTTACAAGAAAAGGTACCAAAGTTGCGTTTCTAAAAGTAACTCACAGAGATGTTGAAAGGAATTAATTCAGTGACTCTAGTCAGGATTTGCTGATGAGGAACTGCGAGAACAGTGACTAAACCTCTTTGAGCAACCAGCTATTTGACACATATGCTGGTAGCTCCAAGGCTATCTTAGTTGTCTGCCTTAATAACATCTCTGCTCTCATTTCCATCTCTCCCCTCTCTTGCTGCTCCCACGTCATTTTATTTAACACACTTCTTGCAGACCACTTCCCATGCAGCTCGGTGCATCCTTGTCCATAAGAGCAATAATGCCTCTGCTTGGAGCTTGTTTTTGCCATGACAGATTGATAGACAATCCATGTTCATTCCCTGCTGAGAAGCCTCATTTGGCCTGTTTAATGCCAGACCTTTTTAGGGTGAGCACTGGGAGTCCTTTCCCCCGCTCCACTGAATACTAACTCAGTGTATATATCCCTGTCTTGTGGAAACGCCAGGGTTGATGAATTCAACAAGCAAGGCACAAGGTCTCATGTATGTATGAATGCTCATGTGTCGTTATAAGCCTCTGGCCACCTGGGAGATTTTGCAGTTGTCACAGGATCATTATAATGGTAGAAATCCAAACTTTGGGTTGTGACAGCGTGCTGCTCCCCCGATGCTTGTTATCAGCATGTGGTGATTGGCACCTCGCGCTCACTCACCTGCAGACAGAGCACTTGCAAACCTCATCAGTCTGTATTGCCTGTTACAGCCAGTCCATTCCACTTTAAACTGTTCTGATTTCCAGCCTGTAGTTAGGCCCTGCAACACTGTAATTCCAGGAACAGATGTGTCACTGGGAACCAGAGATGTTCATGAGGTCAATTGAAATGAGGGGAGTTAAATAGAAGGTTTAGCAAATACGTAAGATAATAAGCTATAATTGTCTGCAAATAATAAAAAATGTATAAAACAATATTATGTATCAGTTAAATTACTTGAACAGGTTAAATTCTGAGTGAAGGAGAGTGCTTGGTAGCACAATCAAAACATCTCGCCTATAGTGGTGCTTTCATTTAGAACAGCAAAATAGTGGATTTGCCTCATGTTTCAATGCAGTTGAGAGTTCTTAGAGCTAGAAGATATGGCCATTAACTGTTGTTTTCTTAATAATAACATCCCATTGTTAAGCAAAATGCTTACCCCAGTTGCCTTCAAAGCATTAGAAATCCAAACTTAAGACAGCAAAAAAATGGGTTCTCATTGCATTCAGATGGTAATGTATGGCAATTCTTTTTGCAATCCTAGCATGTACTTAGTATGTTAAATGAGGTGAAATAGAAAAGGGAAAAAAAATATCTGAGGAAAAACAGTACCCTCTATGGTACTCTTTGGGTAGTATCAAACAAAGGAAGGGTGAGAAGCTGTGACGTGGTGAATGAGCTTTTCTGTGGCATCAAGGCAGAGAAGAGCACTTTATAAACAAATATACATACAATGTTAAATTCATAATAATAGCAATTTTGGGGATTTTTTCAGTATAGAACATCTTGTAAACAGTAACTGATGAAGCTATAAAGGTTTGGACTGCTGTGCAAGGGGGAAGACTTGCTCCGAGACCTTCAAATAGTCTATAGCTAGGTTTGAGGGTTTTTTTCTCCTCTTCTCCGGCAATAGAAATTAATGGGAAAGTGATAATGATGTGTTTACCTGACCTATATTTGAAAGCCCCAAAATATATTCTATCTCCAGAGCATGGGACACTTTCAGGTTATGTGTTTTCCTAGTTTTAAGCGAGGAAAGCTGGCAGAACAAGGACATGTTTATATTCCCAAGCACACTAAAGCAATCCTTTCTTTTGGTAAACACCTGACAGGTCTTTCCTATCTAATGCAGTTATACAGAGTGATGGGAGGAAAGTAAATTGGAGGGGAAAAAAAAAAGTTTAGCATTTACTCAGAGGAGAACATTACAGCAACTTGGGTAATGACAGAGCAGCCCTACAAGGTGTCAGCTCCAGAGGAGCTGTACAGTAGAATGCTATTAAAAGGAAAAGAAAAATGAGGAGTTTGTCCTGGATCTATGAAAACTTATTCATCAGGGAGAGGATTAAGCCAACCGGCTCACAAACATCATGCAAGTCCTTCAAACATGCTGTAACCACTGACAGTAAGTAATTTCAAAGACTTCATCTGTTCAGTCCTAGGGTTACCTTGATGCCACACAAGCCAGATGTCTCCCTGATGTTTAATCACTGAAATTTTACATCAGAAATGACAACTCCAGGCAGGGAGGAGATAAGAAACAAGATCTTCTTCATTTAAAAGCAGAGGATCAGTGTGTTTTAACTTTCCTCTTGCTCTGATGCTGTGGATTGCTCAGTTGACATCCAACCTTTGAACCTGGACAGACAGAGAGGTGTGGTAGGAACACAGTCATGAAGGAACTGAGTGAGAGCTTCTGCCTTTCTCCTTCCTATACCCAACCCAAGAGAGTCCAGCCCATGCTCCCAAGAATTTGTAATGCCTTTGTAATGTGAGTTTCCTTGCTACAGGCCATCATTTGCAGGTTCTGCAGGGACACTTTGATTTTTCTTAGTGAACACGTCTTTTCTTAGTGAAGGTCTACTCTCCCCTTTTCCCAGATTTCAACCTGGGGGAAATAACCCCACAGGCTTTTCCTAACTCAGTGAGACTGAGGGCTCTGTGCTGACATATTACATGTCTTACCTGCCTGTTCCTATCTCCTAAAAACATTTTATCTGTGACGGCAGGTTTCACCAGGATAGTCCACTTTAAGTTCTCATGTTTTTAATATTTTTAAGAATGAGAGGGGAAAAAAATTTATATTTTTAATAGAATAAGTGTAGAAAATGGCTAAAATGTGATCAATATTGAGAACAGTTATTAAAATGTTGAAGAGAAACTAACATGCTTTGATTGACATTATTCACAGCTTTAAAGGTCAGATTGCAACAAATATATAGGATGAGTATTAGAATAAAAGAAACTTTTAATGACACTAGTGAGAATTCAGTGTGCAACTATCATTGATCACTACTGTTCGTATTATTAGGTCCCTGAAGAAGAACAGAATAAGCACTTAGTCTCCAGAAGAAAAAAAAAAGGGAGAGAGAGAAATCTAGAACAGAGAGGACAAGGCACATCTGCAGTTTAGTTTAGTTTGTCTTCTGGTCTGCACCCCAAAATGCACAATTCCACACCCTACTTCCAAAGAAACAAGAGTTTCTTTGGAAACAGTGTAGACATGTCCTTGCAGTGTAGACATGTACTATTCCCACCCTGGCAAGAGGCGCCTCTTCCTCTCCTTTTTGTCCTTCCAAAGTGTGCCATGTATGTCTCTCTCAGTAAAACCTTTTTCCTTTTGTTAGGCATCAGTCTCCCCAAAATCCAGACATGTTCTTAGCTGGCACCAACTCTGTCCAAACCACATCCCTCCTTACAGTGAAAAAGTCTCTTAGCAGCTCTGCTGGGTTGCATGGTTAGCAGTGCTGTATGTTAGAGTGTCACTGAGAGCCACCTGCAAGGGAATTGCAATTTCCTCACCCTGCAGCCTCCTGCATTGGCTTTATACCTCTTACAAGGCTCAGGAAATTGATTTAATTTATTTTTGGGCAGATAAGTATTCCATTAGTGCTTGCTTTGACCTTTGCACACAGCCAAGTATTTACTTTTCCCAATTCTAGCATTATTAGCAGTGCATGAGTTTTGAAATCTTCTTAGGCCAAAAAGCAGTAATGGTTATCTGCTATACTTGCTTAATGAGTCATAAAATGAAATAGCAGATGATTTGTTCTGCATACAATTAATCCAATAGTTAAGTAATGGCCAAGACTGCTGAAAAGGGACAATAAATCTGGTAACCTAGACAACGTCTCAAAGTATTGGCTTTACTAATCACAATCAATTAGACTTTTTTTCACCTAGTTTAAAAAAAAAAGGAAAAAGTTTTAGCTTTTTTGTTTCCTTTGTGAAGTTTCAATAGCAATTAGGCTTGTTTCTGTCTTCTGAGGAATGCTGGCTGCATTGATCTTTGTTTATTTTAATCATGTTAAAAGGGTTAAGCCAAAGACTGAAAGAGCATTATAGCAGAACACTGAATGCAGCAGAGTGCTTTTATCTCACTAATGAAAAGAAATTGTTGAACAAGATTAGGTGAAAGTAGGCACTCAAGTCTGTTTTTGTGATTTGCGAGTAACAGGGGTTCATGTAGGCAGTTGTCCTGGTTTGGCCTAAACCAGGCCGATTTTCCTTTCAGTGATTTTTACTTTCAGCTAAGTCTCCTCTAACTAACTGCATGTTTTTGCAGACAGTGTCTGCTTCCAGGACTGATAACGCTCGAAGTTTGTAGTTATCACTGAGGCACCGGTAGGGATGTTGTGCAGAAAGGCTCTTGCTGTACTTATTCTTGAGAGAAACCAAGGTCACTGCTGAATTCCTCATTGCTTACGAGTGAAGAGCCGAAGGGGGGTCGCAGCTGCAGTGGGGAGCAGACAGGGCAGGTGACCCAAAATTGACCAACGAGGGTATTCCATCCCATACACGTCATTCTCGGTATAAAGTGGGGGGATCACGAGGGTCTCGCTCTCTTTCTGCTATGGCCGGTGTCCAGGGAGGACTCCGTCTGTTTTCCTGCTGCCCCCGATCCCGATCCGTGCGTTCCTGAATCCAGCTCTCGACCATCGCTAGGCCCAGGCTGGGCCTTCCCGGAGCCTGCCCTGCAGTGCCGGTGCAGCTTTAAACCGTGACAGCAGTAAAGATGAATTAAAGTGAGAAAAACTAAATTAATCAGCTTGGGATACTATTACCAGTAATAAGTAGTAGTATTACTAATATTATTGATCCCATACGTTTTATGAGCTTCACTCACAGGACAGAATCCAATCACTAAAGGCATTGTACAAATGCAGTTATTGAACTTAACAGGTTCCTGCCTGTTAGGAAAAAAGTTTAACATCCTGAGCACGTGCATAAACTTCACAGTAGCCATTTCTGTAGTGAATACGTTGCTGACCTGGATGTTGATGCAACTGGCTTTTGTTGAGCCAGCTCATGGTGATATAATGCTCTTTGTAGTGGGTTTTAAGATGCTAAGCTGGGTGTGCAAGTTATTTCAGCAGCTAAATATTAGTATAGCCAAAGCTGTAATAGAAGTGAATGAATTTACTCCAGATGGAAACTTAAGTACACCATGTTCCTGTCTGAGAAGAAAGCTTGTGACCTACTGCCTCAGCCCCAAACCTGTAAGTTGCCTTTCCAAAATTGTCATTAAAATGTGCACATTTGCAAGGCTGGTGGAAATTTATTAAGCAGATGAATACATAAATAAACAAATAGCTGGATGCAGTCAAAAATGGGTTCCTCTTGTCTGATACTTTATTGCCACTTTTATTTTAACTGATTGAATTTAACAAATCTGTTATTGTATACCACATATAAATGACAACTTGATTCAGACTTTAATTGTGTAAGTTTCAATATTTTAGAGTTTAAAAATTACATTTTTCATAACCGTGTGTCAGAAGAATTAGATTCAAGTATTGCTCAATGTTACAACAATGCAGGATACATAAAGAAAAACTAATAACTACATTTGTTTTCTGGAGAAGAGCAGTTGCTGTGAAGGCAGATGATTATTTCTGAGAAATGATTTTTAATACATAAACTGTAGAAAATATTGCTGTGCATTTCAACATTAGTCCTCCCTCATGCTGTACATGACTTTACTATCAGAAAATTTCTGTGTTCCTCAGTCTCTGATCCTGCATCCTGACTTTTATAAAGGCCTCTCTCATATTGGTCTCTTCATTCAGCCTCTGTTATACCACCCTCTTGCTCAGCAGCTTTTAAACCTTGTTCCCAAGCCACATGCAATAAAATCTTCCCCCCTATTTCTTCCCGTTTTGCTTCCCACTTTCCAGCCCACAAGTGACTTCTGTTCATTTTTTGCCCTTGCACCCACGGCGGCAGCTGTATGTACAGGGTACAAAATGCACTGGTTTGATTTGTTTGAACTAAACTAATTCAAACCTCAGGCTTGCCCTGCCACAGGTCTTTGTAATGAAATGTGAAATCAAGGAAAATAGTGTTTTGTAGGGAGTTGTCACTTTGTCACATCTTTGGGATATGTAGACACTGGCTGATTACTTCTGATCTTAGGCTTTCCTAAGGTATCGGACTAGCTCGCAAGCAACCAATTTTATGTGTGACTGTGGGCGAACCACTTAAATTTTTTCAATAAATAATTTTCATATCTGCACAATATGCTATACGTAGCCACGACACCACACAAGGAATTGTTTTTCACCATGTATATTTTAGATCATCACTGATTTCATTGAGTCCTTTAAGGCCATACTTTCATTTTATGGAGATTTCAGCAACAATGCAGGTTCAGGAACTATTATACAGTATACCCTGAAGATAATATTGTGAACGTGCTCAAGGACTGGGTGAAAAGGCATCAACAAATGGTCATGATTGGGAACTCTGAGGCCAGAGCTATCAATCCATAATCTGACACTTAGCTGATACTATTTACTGAAAGAATTTTGATTCCTAGAATTGAGTATTAGAATAACATTGCAGTAATTTTTTCTCCAGGAGTGACTAACAAGAATAATTGCTTTTGTAGTTTTCATCAATTCCATTAATCATTTTTTTTGCTCTCTCTTTTGAATTCATCCAATTTTTACTGCAGCAAATGCTGTATTTATAAGATGGGGGGATGTCAGCCTTAATAATGAGCCAACCTTTTAAAACCATCCAAATGTGTGACCAAGAGGGGATCAAAGAATCTCGCAACTCATCAATGAAAGCTGCAAATATATGTCTTCATCTGAGGAATGGCTTGGATGTGTCCTGTAAGATATTTAAGAGATACTTAAACTGCATTTGAAAGAGAACACGAGCTTGTGTGGAATAGAAATATCCTTCTTATCTCTTTTATTCATTGTGTGCTTGTGTGGCAGTTTAAAGATCCAGTAAAGTTTTCACAATGTTGTATCTGTTGTTCAAGAGCTAGAGCTGTTCTCGTGCACTCTTCTCTATTGTCAGCTGCAAAAGCTTTGAAAGTTAATGTCCACTGAAATTGTTCTGGTTTTACTACCACCTAAATCTAATTTGTTCTGACTTATACCCCTGTAAACCAGGTCAAGACTGATGAAAACCAAGACCAATATTTTAAACTCATACAGAACAGTTTGTGGACATAAACATTCAAGACTGTGTGTTCCAGGACACGTTATCACCAGGCAGATGTTGTTTATGTAAAATGAAAAATGGGCACAAATGTTCACAGAAAACATAAATGAAAGTGGATGTGTTTTGAGGGGAGATCCAGCAAGAGGTGCTGAGTTTTGAATGCAGGTTACTCTGTTTATTTTTATTTTAAGAGAAGACTTATGCACAGCTGTCTACTTTCGAATCTCATTTGTGTCTGTGTTATATCAGGGCTCGTTCTGTAGACAGCAGCCCCTGAAGTTGTTGGACAATTGGATGGATGTGTCTCTGAGTCTTTCATCTTTCACACTCTACACATGTTTTCAAGCCACTAGCACTTTACATTTTGTTTTGCATATTGCATTTTAAAAATATGTATTCTTCAGGAGTCCTGCAAATGTATTTCAATTAGGATCTGGATACCTAACTCTTTAAAGGTTACTAGGATCTGTTTCTACCTCTGGCCTTTTGAACTTCTCTGTTCCCTTCCTCCTTTTCTACTGGCTCAAGGTTAGATTATAAAGTTCATCTGCAGTTTATATGGTGGATTTTAAGATTTCTATTTTACTTGGATTTTTTCTATTTGAACAACTGTTGCTTGGAATAGGAGGAAATTTTGTATTGAGACATTATCAGGGCAGATGCTGTCAGGAGCAGAAAGCTGATGATTGCTTTCAGGGGGATATGGATCACTGGATTCTGAATAAGATTTGGAGTAGGGCTTGGTTTCACGTCTTCAGGGTGTGAAGTGCTCAGTTCATATTGCAAACCTGTAAGGCTCATACAGAGTCTTGTGCAAACCTGGGGTATGATATCTGCTTATTTCATCTCAGGGCTAGGGTGAGAGGCTGGAAGTGCAGAGGACCCCGTGGGAATACAAAGATTAAGCAGAGGCCTGGAGTTGTCTCCTTTACTTAGTGGCTGCTTGGCTGTGTTCAACGTGAGGTTGGCTTTTCCCTCAGCTGCAGCTGAAGTGCTAGGTTTGTTGTTGGATATAATAACGCCTGCAAGACTAGGGTGAAGGCTGACAGTGGCATGGGAAAACAGCACAGAATTTGTTTTTTGGAAGACATGGATTGCTGCGGTATGATTAATGTTTTCCCACTCTAATGTATGCAAAGCAGTTGCCAAAGAGGAAGATCCATGAGCTACTGGCTGCTGTTCAGATGTGGCTTTTCAATTTCTGTTGCTCTTTATACTAAGCCTCTGCGTTTCCAGTACTACAAGTTGTTGCATGTCCTGCCTCCCTTGCTTCTGAGCTAAAATATTTGCAGCAGCTACTCCACTTATGCTCCCGTGTGTTAGCACTGCCCTTGCTACCCTGCACTGCGCAGCGTTCCTGCCCCGGGGAGCAGGAGCCCGCCATGCAATTGCACGCTTGCCGCAGGCAAGTGGCAAAGAGACAATCTGCAGACCTGTCTGCTATCTTTCAATAGAAATAGTTTATGAGATGCAATCAAATATATCAAAGTTTTTGCACCTCTGCTGATTTTTTGCTTCTTCAGGTCCAACTCCACATTCCCCTGCTAGGGAATTCATAACATAACTGTATAAATAAGTGTTTAAATCTTCTACTTATGACTTTAATTACACGTTTGTCTTGAATCACAAAGGCAGTCTCACGGATTAGGCTATCCCTGTCCTTATTGACCTGGTCTGTTTGCTTTAAGTGCTTCTGAACTTAATTCAAATAGTTCCTGGAGAAATTATTTTGCAATCTGAATTTGCATAATGGTTGCAAAACATTACACGTCTCCTGTAAAGAAAGATCAGGAAGTTTGTCACAAGCCCAGCTATGGCACCTTTAAAAGGTTATAAAGCTGCTAGGTATGTGATAAATGCTAGAAGAAACACTGGCTTCACTGCAGCATGAGGGAAATTCTTCCCTGGAGGAATTTTATAGGGTTCCTAAAGCTATACGGTGACTTTCCAGCAAAGATAATTGTGAAACATTTGTATTGGCATGAAGTTGTGTTTTTTCAGCTGGGAATCTATCTTGTAATGTTGAACTGCAACCAGCAGTCAACACTGACACTCAATACAGCTACTTTACGAGTCTACCATGAGACATAAGCAATCTGTATATTTTCCTTTCTTTCTCTTTAAAGGTCATTTCCTTTGCATTTGCTCAAGCAGACTGTCCTACAACCCACTGAAAGATTTGGGACAGGGAGCTTTAAATCGTTTGAGTGGGTCCTGGTTGGAGGCTTCTCTCCAGGACCAGAGGTCTCGTTAGGGTCCTTGTGGTGAGCAGGGACCTCACCACAGCTGGAACACAGAAGCAGGGACCATGCAATTTCTTTAAAAACTCTCTCTTGTGGGACAGCTAAGGATAAAAGTCCTTTTTATGACTTTGAGATTCCTGGTTAGGGTGTCTGGAGCTAGATCTAGCCTGTAGGTACAAGAAGGAAACTTCAGCCTACTGAAGTGTAGTGGAGCTCTGACTTGGGCTGGTAAACATCGATCTGAAAGAGGCTGAACATTGGAGAGGTTAAACATCAAGATGGAGTGAATAAGAGAGAGATATTCCTTTTTGGTGACTCTTTGAGTGAGAAAGCTGAGAAAGACAGCGTGTTGGCAGCTACTGTCGAAAAGCAACCACACACATGTGTGAAGAGATTATTTTCTTCATTGCTCATATGGCAGTAGAGCCTCAGGATGAGTCAGATAGGAACACTCAAAGGAAAGCAGAGCTCCCTCAGACCCCAGCTAGTGAGGTTCTAGGATTTGCAATACAGGTGAGTCTCACTTGCAAGGTGATCCTGTTGTCAGGTAACTGTATAAAGGCATGATTTCAGCTTTTTTTTTCAGCTTTGCTGCTGGAGGTCCATGTTGTAGACAACTGTGAGAAATTGCAGGGCTGCAGAAAACACTCACTAGAGATGTTATCTGTTTTTAAATGAAGTTTTGGGATCTGCAGTTAACTGCAGTGCTTGTGTTGTATTGTTTCTGTGTCTACTTCAGCTATGTTCTTTTAACTGTGCAATTTTCAAATTCTTCCCTGCATAATAATGGGGATAGCATGGGACAGAGTTCATGCTGTACGTTGATGACAGTAGGCAAGTGAAATTGTAGCTTTCACTGTTTGTGCTCCTGACGGTGTTTGTAAGGCCCTTTTTGAGGAGAATGGAAGCACTGACTTTGTTGCAGGCAAATACTCCTCTCTAAAAGAGGCGCTGGTAATGTGTTGAAAGTTTAATTTTGTGTTCTTCCAAGCTCTTCCTGTTTAAAGAGCTACACATTATCATTTTCTTTGCTGTCTGTTCCTTCCAAGCATTTTCAGTTAAGCAACTTGAATATTCAAAGATTTGGATGAGGAAAAAAGAAACTTGTTTCTCTCCGGGTGAAAAGGAAAGGGGAAGTTAAAACATACTTTCCATGCTGCTAGTACACATGTCAGTAAAATGTCAATGGTATACGTGCCTGATTACACGTGCCTGATTACTTTCCTGAGAAATAATTTTCATGAAATTGTTGACATTAAAATTCAATACACTGTTTTAACTAAGCATCATTGGGGATAGCACAATCTCTCATTGTTCCCTTTTCAGAATAGACGTAGCTCATAGTATGGCTATGCAGATTTTTAATGCAGCAATGAAACAGTAAAATGGAGGTATTTTTCAGCTATCACAGAATAGCAGGCCCACTGAATTATGTCTCATAGCCACTTTTTTTTCCTCACTATTTTTTAAAGGCCTTTCCTGTGCCAACTCATATCTTTTATGTCAAATGTGAGAACTAGGGAAGGATTCCCATGAAAAATTGTGTCCACCAGCCTAAAGCTTTGCTTTGCAAATTTAATCTTGAAAGCCACCTCAGCTATGGGATAAATGCTCTGTATTGTATGTACTACCTGGCAGTACAGTGAGCATGAAGCAAAGGGAATCTGCAGTGGATAAATACAGAATAGCAGCACTTCACCTCCCAGAACCCCTCCAGAAATTGTCTTGGAGCCCACCTGCATAGTCCAGAGCCGCCCCTGAGCTGCCCTCACCTGCAGCAGGTGATGTGCAGGAGTAATGCCTGTCTGACAGTGCTCTTGCTTTCTGCCTAGCCTACTTCCTTCTGTGGGCTTGGTAACTGTAATTTGGGAAGGCCCTAAATTTAGATCTGCTCAACTGTGCTCATCACTTGCTGATGAGAGGGCTGGAGGAGAGCAAAGTGCTCCCCAGCATGACCCATGTGTGTATGGTACATCCCCAGTCTCCATTTCCTATGTGGAAAATGGTCTCCAGTTATTTACTGCAGTCCATATACAGATGATTTAAATTGTTGTGTTCTGTGGGAAATTGTGCAGCCTTTAAAAATCACCTTTGCTCGTGGAGTACTGCAGTTCTGTCTGTCTCACAAGGCTCCATATATATTAAATCCATATATTAAATCTAAGCAAGTTTCATTCACTTTTTGCGTCCTTTCTTTGTGGCTGATGGATTTGGGGACCAGAAGCCCCTCCATTGTCCAGATTGACTCCCAGCTCCCCAGCACCTCAAAAACTGGTCTGGCAGATGGGAGTTGGGGTTTCAGTTATAGTTCCAGACTTTCCTATCTGGAAGTCACAGGGCAAAGCTATGCTCAACCTCTGCTGCATCACTCCAGAGGGTCCTGGAACAGAGGTGCAAGCATCTCTGCACTGCTAAAAGGGTGCAGCCAAAGGAAAGCAATGCAGCAAAGCATCCAGCCCTCGCTCTATGTCGTAAGACATAAATCACTACAGAGGAAGACAGGTAGCAGAGCCGAATTTCAGATTTCAAGGATTTGGTCTGTCAGAGTAAATATCTAGCAATTCATAAAAATGCATTTGAAATGCTTTTCTTTCCAGGTCAAATTTTGCATAGTATCACCATGTATTTGAAGTATCTGCTTCTAAAAACTTAAGTTTTGATAACAGTTTAAAAAACAACTGAAAAAACCCCAACAATTTGTCCCGTGTCAATGGTATGGATTTTGCAAATGTTTGGGAAAATAAAACCTTTCCTAATCTAACAAAAAGGAACATTACTGTAGCGGATCTCATGGATGATTACTGTGGCTTTTAGTGACAAGGGTTAACCAATTTAGTAAGCTGGGTCTGACAGAGCTTTGCCGAGTAAGTCTCTCAGTGCTTTAGGACTAAATGCTTCACCCAGATTCTGGGAACTCAAAAGATTGATTTTGTTTGCCTTTTGATTAAGAGAACAGGATTTGGACATGAAAATCCAATTAGATGATTGCTGGGGGTGGGAGGGAGGCAGGGAGAGAAAGAGATGAATGACATACAAACCTCCTTCAAACAGACCTTATTCTGAAATCTGGACTACATCTCCACAGGCTTTCAATTAATTGTAAAACAGCTGCTGTTCTCTCTCTGTGCACTGAAACAAAAAATCCACAAAGTTTTAGGATTGCCAGGTGATAATACTGAGCACTCACAAAAAGAAAACTTGAAACCATTGAAAATAAATAACAGGAGTCTTAAAAAGTGAGAGAAGGCAATATTTTGTTATCTCCAGTATTTCTTGTGGTTAAGTATCTTGAACAGTCTTAAGTGCTTTACTGTCAATAAGCCTTGCAGCAAACCCCATCTGTCTGTCATTCATAAAATGAGATGTTACCATTTTGCAGAATCATAAACCACATTGGGAGTTTATCCAAAAAACAGATGATAAAAGTCAAAGTATAATGATCCAAACACTTTCTAAGTGAAAGACTATTTGAAGCATCTGTTTTCCTTTATTATTAGAGATAATTATACTGTCACAACAGCAGAATATTAACTTTTCACGTCTGGTTCACCTGTTTATAGAGTGCTATCCAACTGCAGACATGCCAGATGCACCATGCCAAGAGTGATGGTGAACAATAAGGCTCTGTACGAATCTGGAGATTGCTCTGTTCGTGCAGAGCAGTCAACCATCTAATCCATCCAAAAGCTAGCAAAGGCCTGGGGGAAATGTTTTAAAAGAGGAAAAAGGCTTGCAATGGACCTCATGACTCTGTCCTTGCTTCGTAATTTCCTTCTAAGTCCCAAACATGTGGTGCTGTCTTGGTGTGAAGTATGCTGGCTTTTTTTCCTCCAGCAATTTTTTTTTGGTGTTTATCTCTGCAAATTCTTGTTCACTAAACAAAGCACTAACCTGTTTGAATACTGCTAAGCTCTTCAGTCTAATGAGGTCTTGTGTCATTAAGTTCCACAGACTTGTTGGTATCTTCGTGGGGTAACTTGAAACAGCTATACAATAACTGCTATTTCTATATCCACAATCTAGATCTAGGAGAAAATGGAAAAGACACTTCCATTTCTGTTGAGGTCTTTGTGACTGCATGCAAAAAATGACTCTCTGGTGGAATTTCAGGGATTATTTTACAGCAACAAATAAAAAGGCAGCTGAAATACAGTTTTAGTAGATGGAAGACAAATGCATATGTGAAGAAACCATTTCAATTTTTCATATATCTAGTTAGGATATAAATCAGGTAGAATTTTTCAGTGAGTGAGACCTGAGCATTGCTAAGTATTGCTCAAGTAAAATCCACCGAGTTGTAAAATCTACTGAGTTTTTGAATCTACCAAGTTTTACACTAATTTCCTTTAGAACCACGTTTCAGGAAAATAGCAATGTCTCTCTTTAAGTGTGTCTTCAAAACTTTCTGTGGTTATTGAGCTTGCAACATTATCTGTTATCTGGGGAATGCTAACCATGATAAACAAGGAAATAATAAGGCCCAAATGTGAGTTTTGGCAGTTGTTCTGGATTTTCAACATTTGGTACATTAGGGACATGCACAGATCAAAATCCTCGAGGCTCTATAAACATTGTAGTCCAGAAGCTAATATGTATTCTGAAGCTTTTATTTTCCTTTGTGAACATAACCTGGTTGCCAATGATTAGTGGTTGTTATGATTTAGTCTAGAGACCACTAACTGCAGCTAAAAAAAAGAGGTGATAAATTCACATATAGCAAATTATGTTAACAAAACCAGTAATTGTTTAAAGGTAGCGCTTCTCTTTTGCAGCTCTAACTGAAATTGTCCTCTCTATATATATCCACATAAGTGTGTGTGTACATGCATAGGAATGTGCATATGGGATTTTCAGCTGGTTGGGTCATCCGAGTCATGTTACCATGGTCTGAGCCTGGCACAGGGACGCTCTTGGGCCACTCTGTGTGACAACAGAGCAGGTCACCTGTGAAGTGCCTGAAAAATTGTTTTGCTGAAATCAGTGGGTTTGTTTTATCCCTGTTTTGAAAAAGGCTGAAGACATCTGGACCCTACTGGAAAGGACAGGTCGGACAAGAACTGCTTGTAACACAAGAGAAAAATTATACGGTTCTTGTCTCAAGTACATAATTTGCTGTGACTTGAAGAAGTCTCTGAAACTCTTCTCTGTCCTCCTTTATAAAATGAGGATTAAAAGTTGAACTGTGTTACAACTTCTTCTGTGACCTATGCAATACTTGGTGGTGATACTTAAAATAATGTTTCAGGTAAAATGAGGCCAGTTATGACCAAGTGAGATAAAATATTTGTTTTCTTGGACTATGTAGTTTGTTGAATGAGGAATGTGTAAAACAAAATATAAAAAGAACATTCTGTTCTAAAGGATAATACCATTATGAACTGAAAATTCAAAAAAAAATAAAAAAAAACAAATCTAAGCTGTTTTCAAAATAGTGAACTTAAAGTTGTTAGAGAGGTATTACTACACTGAGAACACCCAGATTATGCACTTTGTTTTCCCACATTTCTGAGCAGGGTCAAGAGCCAGTTTACCTTAGAGTTTTCACAAAGAACACGAGAATAACAGACCATCCAGGTTTTATGCCCTCAGCAGCACCAAGTGAAAGGTTGTGTGTGTGCTACTTGTGACTGTGACATCTAAGCAGCATCTGGATCCCAATAAAAGCTAATCTCCTTTTCAACTTATCAGGTAGACTATGCTCTAAAGAGGGGGAAAAAAAAATGTAACGTGTTACGTGTAAAAGTTACACTTAAACAAAGGCAGCATTGGAATTAGCTTTTTAAAATTGTCATTTGAATGCAGTGAGGAGGCTAACTTATTTACAAGAAGTCAGCATTATTTCACTAAATCAGCCCTTAATTGATTGTGTCTTGCAGTATTAGGTTCATTTTTCTCTTTTTTCCATTGTCATCTCTTATGCAAGTCAATAATCCATCCTCTGATTTTTTAAAAGACTGCAAATCACTACACTGCTGTTATTTACAGGTCATCTGAAACTCCCACCCACTACTTATTCCCTTCCATGTGTTTAACTCACAAATACTCAGCATATATGTCAAAATAATTTTTCACATTTTCTTTAAACTGTAATTCTACACATTCAAAAAAAGCCTAGAAGGTATAAACTGAGACTTATGTTTGTATGTGTACATGGTAGATTGTACTGACATCTTAGCAACAAAATTAATTGAATCTATTCCTTAAGTGTTTTTTATAGAAGGAATATCTGGATTAGAGGAATGCCTTCTGGTTAATATGATGTACTTAATATTTTCTGTGTTCAGTATTGCTATTATTGAAAAAATAATATTCAAGATAATATGATACTGACATAAGTGAAATGGTGCTGTTATATAAGTATATTTAAGGTCTATTGAAAAAAATTAACCTGTTGCAAAATAATAATTCAGATCAATATTCTACTGTGTGGCTTTTATCAATCAAGGTTTCTAGGATATTCAAGCGCATTAATTTAATAGGTAAATTGATAGCGCAGGTTGGGTAAATACTTCTATACATTTACTGTCATTCAGGCTTACAAATTTCCCGTAACGGTACATGGCTTGTGTATGAGCTAAACATGCCAACCAGCAGCACAGACACCTGAATCCTAGAAACTGATCTCCAGGCTCTGGGAAGGTTTTCCAGCCATTCGCTTTGATTTCAGCCGGCTGCTGGAGACGCCAGCTCTCTGAGATTGTGAACTCCAGTTGCTGAAACTACTGCACAACTTCAGCTTTTTTTCTATCCGTAATCGCTGGAACGCTGTACACGGGAAAGACATTTAGAAGATGAAAGGATCCTGTCTTTTGAATTGGCAGTATATTTAAATAGAAAGCAGAAAATTAGTTTTTCTCTGGTTTGTTTGTTGTGTATGTTCTAAGAGACAGTTACATTAAAGGATCATATGCCTTAAGGCCTCAGATGAGATCAGGGCTCCACTGTGCTGGCCTCTGCAGGTGCCCACACAAGAGAAATAGGCATTTTTTTAAATTATTGTTTTCTTTTCCCCCCTGAAGTAAATAGTCACACCAAAAGGGCAGGAGGAAAAAAAGAATATATAGAGATGGAAAAACCTTCCTGTGGGGATGGTGGCAGGATCAGGAATGGAGATCATGGAATGGGCACTCTTGACCACCAGCATACCAAAGGGTTGTCATGACCAAAAGAGCTGGAGAAGCTTGTGCACATGGCTGAGCTGGGCTTGGTTAGCAGCTCTGCCAGCTCCTCAACTCTGCACCAGGGAAGGTAATCTGGACCTCTGCTCTCAGCCAATACTCATAGCAAATTTAGGCTTTCCCATGTCCTTAACTCCACTTAGGATTCACAGAATTGCTTGTTTCCCTTTTGCAAAAACGAATAGCTGAGCCCTGTCTTTGTGGGCTCCCAGAAGGAACTTGGTAGCTCCAAGGGTTGTGGTTTTAGTGAGGGTGTGTTCAGGTTTGATGAAGTCTCACAAGGAATGCTACGGGGCCAAGAACTAAATAAGGACGTCCCTCTTCATCTAAGCTTGTGACTGGGTGGCACTGAGGTGTTACCACAGGTCTGCAGCCATCAGTCCTGGAAGTTCTTCAGACCCAGAAGCCATGGAGGCAGAAGTTAGGATGGTTTTGTGGGAGGACATTTCTCATAAAAACTTCAATAAGCCATTCATCAGAAAATTCCTACTTTGTGGGATTTAGGCTTAATCAGAATGTCTTGTTCTTCCGTGTGTTTCTGCAAAATGCTAAACTACTGTTTAATTTTGTTTTTTTTTAATTCCACTGTAAACCTTTCCAAAAATCCTAAATAACAAAAAGCCAACAAAGCAAAACAACACTATGCTGTTTTCATTTAAATATTTCTTAACCAAGCAGATTTACAGTAAGTAGAATCCAGAATTATTTTGTTTTAGGAAAGCAAAACAAATCCATGAGCTAAATAATCTCTCATTTTTCTCCTCCGTTTATTTTTTTTTTAAGTGACTGCAAGAAGTCTTAAATCTTGCACTTTCCCTGCGATGGAAGGGAGTTCAGCCATTTGGAGAAAATGTGTTAAGCTGATGGCAATGGATTATACTGGCATTTGCATAAAATAATTGATGTGCATACATCTCAGGGTAAAAGTGGAGCCAAAACATAAAAGAAATCCAAACTACTCATTAGATGTTTCTGAGACATAGATGTCTTTGAATATCCAGGCCATTTGTCAATGAGTTGAGTTTGTGTATTTTATTTGTATTGAGCTGGGGATGTATGAGCCAGAGTAAAAGAATCTGTTTCCTAATGTAAGAGTTCAAATCCTGTCACCTTACTGACCAGCAGACATGATCCAATTAATGTTATGTTTATTCGATGTTCAGAATGAGTAAAAAAAAAAAAAAAGACAGGAAGAAGACAAAAGGAATCTTCTGGCCTTTTTCAACATGTGAACTCTATCTTCCACTCTGATATTCAAATAAAGTAATAGCGGATGTTTAAAAACAGAGATTTCAATCCCAAACACTCCTTGCCTGTTTGTTTAATTACATTTCTGGAATGTAATTTCTCCAGCAAATCTGGACTCTGTTTTTATAGGCTTCTCAAGTTCTCTGCTTTCTTTGACCCTGCAATCTTTGATTCAACTCAATTATTCAATACAAACCCAGTCACCTCCACTGAAGCCAGTGCCAGCTTTGCTCATGAATTCACCAGGGACTGAGTGGTACATCAAAATTTTCCTCTTTATTTTCTCATTCTGAACTTTGCATTACAGCTCACAGCCGTCCTTAAACACACACCCTGACATCTGGAAGGTGGCTCGCATCACTGAATGCTGTGCAATATATAGCAAGTGCCTCCATTTGTGACCTTACCTGATCTCAGCGCTGCTCAATGCCCTGCCTGCTCTCACGTGTAGTGGTGACAGGTCTGTGGATACAGATCCTCCCCATTTCAATCAGAGCTGTGCCCTCATTTCTTTTATTATTCGTTGCTTCTCCAGTCATGGGAAAAATCCCACCATGACCTGATCAGTCCCTCAGTATAGAATAATTTGGAGGGCTGACCTGCAGAAATATCCAGAAGCAATGTAAAAAAAAAAAAGTCCAGCTTGGGTGTTTTCAGGTTAAAATCTTTGACAGGATGAAACATATTGTGACAGTATCTATGGTGTTTCTCACCAGCAGTTCACTGGACTGATTTCCTTTTAGGAGATTAAACATAAAAGGTTGTTATCACATTACAGGCACATACTTCATTCTCAGAATTATATCTGTATTTCAACATCATTAAGCTCACTAGCCCTCCATATATTTTTCTTCTTTCTTCATCTGCATGGGTCTTATCAAATCTAACGGTTGGACTTGATGTTTTTAATGGTCTTTTCCAACCAAAAGGATTCTATGATTCTGTGAAATTGTCCTAGCTCTCTTCTAAAGGTTCTTACAGATCCTTGGGAAGGGAAACCCTTTTATGTTAAAAACACATATCTAGATCTTTGCAAATTGTATATGTGTTTCCTGCTGAGGTCTGAGTAAACTTTCTCAAATACAGTCTATTAGCATTTTAATAGCATGCTCACTCTAGGAAGTCTTTTTGTTTCACTGGCCAAATATGAATATATTCTGTATTTGCAAAACACTGATTTGGTGCCATTTACCCATCAGATATGATCCATGCCACATGGAAAGCCAGGACATCATAAACATTAACAAGAAATAAACAGCTATCAAATTATATACAAACCTCTGCTTACAAATCCATACACTGACACCTTTAAATAGGGTCACAGTTCTCCACTCTATGCTTATATTTGAATTGTAAATGTTGATGTCTCAATACTTATAACGCAATTTAACACCTCACTCTAGGAGCATACATGCATTTTCAATCTCCTGGGCAAATGTTCTCTCCCAGATTGTCTTACTATCAAATATTGTACACTCACGAAATTATTTTGATACCCCTTTGCCCACACAGAGAAAGATTGTGTTCAGTGAAAGATCACCCAGGGAATTGCCTCTATCTGATTCCTTCTGGAAATGGATACGAAAAGGGAAATTCTTCAATTCCACAGACATGCTTGCCCCATTTATCAGTATTAGGGCAGATGTTTCTTTTGCCCAGACTGCTACAGCTCTACTGTAGCAGAAAGCCAACAAAAAGAGTGGAATTTTTGCATCTGAAGACAAAACAGGACACAGCATTGGTTTTGTTGATTCAGTTTTTGGTATAAAACACATTTGTTTCTTGAAGGCTCTTTGTATGAGACCTATCCAGTTAATAAATCATTTTGTTTGTAGTTTGAGCAAGATAAGCAAATGTGGAAGAGCTAGAAATCCATTTTGCTTTCTGGTGATCTGACAACACAGAGTCCTACGCACCATATATGATTCAGAAGATGAATCAAAACTTTGTTTTCCTGTGCCTTTAATTTGTATGAAAAGATATAATTTCTATAGAAAAATACAAGTCATTGTCTTGCAATCCAATTCCCCAAACTCAGCGCTGCTGTAGGCTATGTTCAACCTTGAATTGATAGCTGAAATAGAAAGGTCCTAAAAGCCATCAAAGTAACAAGTTATACTTTGCAAAAATTACAAATAACTTTGTCCTAGCAGAACAGGGAAACAACTTTACAAGCAAAGCAATAAAAAAATGCATTGTTATTGCTTGAGTATATTATAACCCTCATTTGAAAAGAATCTCAGTCTGGTTTGAAATCACTCTGTGCATATGTTACAGAAAGTCTATAGACATTTTGTTCTTTATTAATGAAGCATGAAGAAAATGTTACTGAGTATATTTTGTTAGAAGTTCCAGCTTCCTTATGTATGCTATGCATTAAGTCTTCTCTAATTAGACTTTTGTAAATTAAAAGGCTCAAGGGGGGCAAGCACACATGGCTATTTCTATGCACACATTGTTTCCCCCCAAAAAAATATTCTCTGTTGTTTGGCACACTCTATCTGAAGAGATCATCCTTCTGGCAGCTGAATGGAGACAGGAGAAGGCTTGTGAAACAAATCGATCTCTTTGTTTGCAAATATGGAAAAAATATTGGAAAGTGTGCATGTTCTGGGGCTAAAAAAGATGGTTTCTTGCATAGCTCTATTTATAAACCTGTGACGTAAAGAGAAGTCTAGGACCTCTCTCCTCCACCCTCATGCAAGCCAGCACAGTTCCTGCGTGACGGTGGGCAGCTCTCGGCATGTTGGTGGGTCTCGGTTGCAGTCCTTTTTTCTTTCTTTCTTTCCCAAACTATCAGTTCTTCAAGGAGCTGATCATCTCTGTACTCTTTGACAGTGCCTGAGTCCCTGAGACCTCTCCTTTGCTGAAAGGACCCACAAGTCAAATACTGAGGGTTTGGCCTTAAGACAGGAACCTAACTCATCCGAAAGCTAGTGGCTTTGCCTCTGAAGAAGCCAGCACATTTCTACTGTTACTCCTAATGTTTTTTTTGTGGTGTAATACTGAAATAATGAGAGCTTTGACATGACGCAGGTCAGGCCCAGTATTATAGCCAGCAGTTACAATTTGGCAAAAAGAAAGGTCTATAGCGTGGTAGTTTAGGGTCCAGTTTCAATCCTTAAGAAATATTTGGGGGTGAAAAGGTCTAATCTCTTCAAGAAGGATAATTTTTTTCTGCTGCACGAGCACCGGGACTGTGAACTCTGTGCAACGACAGAAACCAGAGTGTTGCATGGGCAGGTTTCCAGTTTTCGGGGTTTGAGGCATTGGATAAACATCAGATAGCTCATACAGGCAGAACTCCACAAAGGAATGGCAGCAGCAGCATTATCTGGAAGGAGACAATGAGCTAAGGGGTAGGAGAGGGGGTGGCCAGCTCTTTCGGGGCTGCTGGCTGACCTCTGTACCAGCAGCACTGTCCCCTCACTCTGTGCATTAACAAACTGTTTGGAATTGCCGCATATGGTTTGTGTGCTTTTCTGTTTAACGTGTAATCCCCAGAAGCTTACGTCTGTGTTTATAATTCAAACTATAATGAAAAAGGAAATTAAAGTCTTTCTAATTTATCAAAAGAATGAAAATTGCATTGAGAAAGGTTATAAAAAGAGTTTTCACTCTTTTGGGATTTGCAAAAATTAGTCCTGCAATATTTTTTCCCAAAGAAAAGGAATATTATGTATATCAACTTAATTCTTTTGTCCTTTCCTCTTCAATGTTCTAAATTCTTTGTATTTAGGAAAAAAAAGTGCTATCCAACTCTGTACTCTGATACTCTGTTTCTCATTTTATAGTATTTTAGAGTATTTTAATGCATAATTTATTTTTTCTGCAGAATATTTTTCTTAATAAGCAAAGCAGGATTCTTACAGATAAAAACAATTGTTCGATAAAAAGCAACAGAAGTAACACACAACTGACCTGAAAAACCTTCACGTGTGTGAGAGGCGGAGGCATGCGTATGTATATATTCTTATATGAGATACATTTTAACATTCTAATTAAGCTAGTACTTAGCTGCAAACTTTTTTCAAACTATTGTTGGCTGATAAAAAATGAAATTTATTCCCTCAAAAGAGTGGAAGTTCAGATTCCTCAGTGTTTTGTGGTTAAACACGTGAGAATTTTAAGACTGTGGGTTTAAAATTTGTTACTCCTCTTCTTTGTATGTGTTTTCTAGCTCCTTAATTCAGACAACTGTCACTTTTATTGTTTTTTTTTATATAGAGAATATGGGAATACAGTGTTTGGCTTTGCAGGAGTGGGATGCTGGTGCTCTGAAGCATCAGGGCTGCTCCCTCTGGCTCAGGCACCTCTGCATGCAACGATCCCGGGGAGATAAAATCTGCATGTACAAGGGAGTGGAAAAAGCAATTGTTATCCCTACTCAGCTGTCAGCAAACTGAGACACTGACAAATTAAAGGACTTGCCCAAAGGAAATTTGTAGGAAAACTGAAGCTAGAAGCCAGTTTTCCTGAGGCCAGAATTGATGTCTCTGACACAAGGACTACCAGTGACCATCAGGGACCAGTAAAACATGTAAATAATTCTTGATATTTATTTTCTCAGTGAACTGAACCTGGGCAAGGAGTGACCTTCCTCCTCAAGTACCCTAATCTGCTTTATTTTGTTGTGCTGGGATTTTTGGAAGGTGAGGAGGAGTGAGGAAGGGCAGTTAAGCAGTTGCATCAGTAGAGGTGTTAAGGGGTCGGGAGAAACACCGACCTTAAAAAACAACAGAAAACCTCGTGAGGCTGAACACAAAGATGGTGACATGTCTGTCTCAGCAGTCCTGTAGCCAGGCTCTAAGATCTTTTTTTGTATAACCTCCACACATGCTGAAGGACGTTATAGTGGTTGCTGGTACGCCCAGCGACAGAGGGGATGTTACTGGAGGGGAACTGGGCACTAAATAAAAAGGACATGACCTGATAGAGAAGAGCTTGGCTGTTTGACATGACAGCGGAGTGGTTCAAGGCAGGATGGGGCCAGGGCATGGGGCTGGGTGTTGCTGCAGTCCTGTCACCAGGAAGGTATGGGGCCAAATCAGCGCATCTTGGAGATAACACACAGGACTTGATAGGGCCACTATTTTTACGAGGCAGTTTTCAGCAAACAGAGCCCAGTGATAAGAAAGAGATGAAAAATATCATAGAAATTTAGTGCATATAATAAAAACTTTTATTTCCTCATTTTGGAGCTCTCAATTTATGACCAGAGCTGCCAGGAGGAGGACAGCAGCTCTGCACATGAAGTGACCTTTGCAAACCTGGCTTTGAAAGTTTGCCTTCGGAGGGTATGAAAGAAATTCCCCTTTACCACTCCTTGGAAGGAGGGCAGGATGTACTCTGATGGGTAGTATTTTGTCAAGAAGCTCCTCTCCTTAGTGCCAGATTAGTATTTAGCACCTTGGTTCTCTGGCCTGTCTTATCACAGGGCAGCAGAAATGGTTGGGCAGGAGAAGGACCAAACAATGGGACTGGCACCACTTGGTCAGCACGAGCAGGACTGTCACTGGTTCTCTGATCCCTGCCTACGATACTTACTGAGGTTTGATTTCCTGCAGATTTAAGTTACTTCTTTCTATTGGGCTAAAGTTGCACATGATTCAAAGCTACAGCCAAGCAACAAAGTTATTTCCCCCAAAACACAAAATCTGAGTGGGCTCAGATTTGTGCTGAATTAAGCAGAAAGCTTCTGCCAGAAGAAAATGTGAATGAAGACATGTCAGTTCATTTCAAAATGAAGCACCTTGAACTTTCCTTTTGAGGAAACAGTGAGAGCAAAGTAAAACAAGACCAAATCAAAACTCCCACAAAAATTAAGCTTAATTTTGGGTTCAACATGAAAGTATTTTTAAGATCTTGTAGGAAAGTACAATTTGCTTTAGGTCACCCCAAAATCTACAGCAGTTCTCCCCCACTGTCTTGGCCTAGCCACTGGATTAAGAAACCAGCTAGCAACATTGCTCAAATCTTAATGAAAGTCCCTCCAGTGTTTCCTTTCAAGTGCACTTGTTCACATGCAAAAAGTCCCTAGAAATAGCTATTTGAAACAGATATCTAGGCTGTCTTCAAAGGATCATAAACTAGGCCTTTTGCAAGAGTCTTCGTGATGCTGTATATAAATGCTGGGTCTTTCCTTCATGTTTTAAGGGCAGTTTGAGATGTGCTCAGGGCAGCCTTTGGCCATCTGCCTTCTGCAAACTGCCATTAGCAAAAACCCATGGAGGTTTAAAAGCACAGGATTACCTGAAGCTGTCCTAATCTCAAGGGTGAAATCCCAGGGTTAAGGCCAACTGCGCCAGTATGCCTGACTCTGAGAAGTCAGAAGGGGCTAGAGCTTTTAGTAGACATCTCGTAAAAGTAGGCTTGAGATTCAAAACCTGGGAATGAGACTCCTGATCCATTTGAATCAACTGAGATTTGTCCTTGATTTTCTCAGGTTTAGGCTCCTGTCCTCATTCTTTGCATTTATGTTGTGCTCTTTTCTAGAGGCCAATAATCCATCAGGAGTTGAGGCATTTTAAGCACAAGCTTAAATTTGAGCGTACTAGTTCTCCACCTGAAATAATTCTGTTCTGGTGGCAGGGACCTGTCTTCTGAGCATAGAAGAATGAACAGGGATGAAAGAATAATGCTTTTTATGACTTGAAACATTTTATTACTTATGCCGTTTTTTAGACCAGCTTCTAACATGTATGCATCCGCATTGTCTTTGTGTCTGTCTGTCTGTCAGTCTTTCAATGATACATTTAGACCCAATAGCCAATTTCAGCTACGTTTGGCAAAGGAATTGTGTTAAGTTCCTACACAGAATCACAGAATGGTTGGGGTTGGAAGGGACCTCAGGAGATCATCTAGTCCAACCCCCTGCCAAAGCAGGGTCACCCAGAGCATGTTGCACACGGTCATGTCCAGGCGGGTTTTGAATATCTCCAGAGAAGGAGACTCCCCACCCTCCCTGGGCAGCCTGTTCCAGTGTTCTGGCACCCTCAAAGTAAAGAAGTTTTTCCTCATATTGAGATTTACACCTTTTGTGAAAATAGGCAGCAGGCCTTAGGGAAGAAACTCTATTAATTCCTGAGAGGAAATGGTTAATAAGTTCTCTTTTTCCAGATACCAGAGGATCCACACATGGAAACTAGGTTACTTTAGCTCCATTGCTCTCAGAACTGTTTCATCTTTTAAACAATGCCAGTGAAGGTCTGGACTCATTATTTCTGAATTTTCTTTTCCATGGCTTGTGTAAATTGACCCATCTTCTTTGCTTCCAGTGAAACTACATTGATATCCACCAGCTGAGGATCCAGCCACACCATTGTGGTGGTCAGCAAATATTATAGTGCTTCCACCCAGCCAGTGTTGAAGCAAAACACTGAGAGTCTCTCCCCATTTGGGACACCCAGGCTACATAGTGATGAGACTTGCCCAGCAGCCTTTTGCATCAGTGCTTTCTCCGTTTGGCTGGAAGTGTAACTCTTTCTAATTTGGCTTTGCAGAGAACTCGTGTGTCCTTGATGTGCTGCTCAAGCCTGCAACAGCAGGATCTGCAGACAGAGGGTTTGGATGGTGAGATCTCCTAAAGGCATTGTGAGCCAGAGCAGGTGGCTGAGGTAGGTCTGCGAGATTATGGGCATCATCTCCCCATGACAGACTCAGTCTCACTGCTAGTACTCTGCTTTTAAATGCTTGCTGCTTCTATACAGAGCTTAAAAGAAAAAACAGCACCACCGACAAAAAAGCACACACTGTGGAAATACTTGCATCTGTGTTTGAAAACCTCTCTCTCAGCATTCCCAGGGAGAAACCACAGCAAACATGCCAGCATGTGGCTGAGCTGTAGGATGGCAGCTGAATCCTGAGAACAGGGCACAGCACAGCTGGTATTACCTGTGTCCTTGTAGGAGATGCACGTGTAGACAAGAGTGTGTGCACTGAGTGACAATGCACCTGCAGGGATAGAAACATCTGAATAAAGCTGTTGACTTACAAAAAAATGGAACATTGAACTTGCCTAAAAGCACCATAATAGAGAAACAGTCAGAGACCATATTGGTATTCAGAGGGATATTTTTAGCTTGTATTTACTAATTGTATAGGAGTAAGAAAAGTAAGTGTAATTACAAAGACAAATGTTCTTGGTAAGTGGAATAAGCTTTTTCTGCACAACGTCTCCTTCAGAGGAACCCGTACACTTATATCTAGAGGTTTTGTAAGAACACAAGGGTAAGGTTACTAAATGGGTAGTAATTGGTATGAAATGGGCAGCCTGTTAAAGCTGAAAGCACTTGTACCTGCTTCTCTCTTCATTATATTTTTTTGTGTAATGTAGATAACAGAAGTGCAATAGCCTGATAATGTACTTGATTAAAAGCAACATTGTAAATATAGTCAAAGACAATTTGTATTAGAAACTTTTTTGATAAGAAGGTTGTCATCTGTAATGTCATTAGCCTTTATGAGATGAAAGACAATGAAACCCTAATTTGCATATAATTCAGCTTAGTATTTTTTAATAAGGTTTTGTGTATTATCCAACCATGGGTTTTGATTTGCACAGATGGAACCAATAGCTGGAACATTTTCAAAAAACGTAAATGTAAGGTTTGTATTTTGGCCTGGTTTCACTTTTAATTTCAGCAGCATTCATGCAGACAGGGAGAAGTAAAGCAGAGGTCAAAAAAAAAAATATCCATGGGCTAGATAATGCCTGCAGACCGTGCTCAGGTCTCCCATGGATTTCACTGTCTCTCTACTGGCATAGGACTTATTGAGCCGAGACGCAGAATTTATATTGCTGTCCCCAAGGCTATGTCTATAGAAATCTTTTTTCTTGGTGGGCTTTTTTTTTCCAAAAAAGCAAACAAAAACACACCCCACCCCTAAAAGCCCCAAAACTGAACAACCAAAAACAAATTCACGTGCACACGTCAGAGACAGTTATTCCAGACAACAGTCCAGGTCCTCAGCATCATCACGAAGAACTAAATATTAATCATATTCCCTGTACTATTATAGAGACTGAAACAAGCAATATCATCATCATCTCTGAAAGTGGGACTTGTGAGACTGTGCAGCAAGTGTCTTTCTGTTGCTCCCTTATCAAATTTGCTGTGTTTATTAGTCGAAGGACAATTTTTCCCCAACTGCCAGCACTTCTCATCAAATTGGGAAATATTAAAATCAAGCTAATGGACCTGACATTGGTACTCATGGCTGAGAAAGGCACCGCAAAATCCGTCTCTTTCTCTTTCTGCTGGGTTGACTTCGCAGAGATAAAAGGCATAAAACCTTCCTCCCCTCAGTAATATCAGGTAATTTTGTTCCAGTTTTACACTCTGGAAGTGTACATCGTCCGTATATATACTCAAGACTTCAGACTTCCACATCGGTAAAGAAAGAACAAATCCAATTTTCCATGGCCTAGCAGGTTACTTACTCTGGAACAATTTCTTGAATTGACTTACATTGTTTTGCTGCTTCCTGCAAAACCAGTCCAGGAAATTCAAATTCATTGTATATAAATATACAACAAAAATACAAGAAAAAACAACCAAACAAAAGAGCTCCATTCTTTATGCTTGAAAAGATAACCCAACTTCTAAAAGATACTCAAGGAACAGCTCTACAAAGTGAGGACCACTGTTACACCTTTTCCTGGCTTTAACCACACTTGAGAAGAGGTTGTTGGTATTCCCTTTGCTGTTTTCTTTAAGGGGGATGCCTGTCTCTCACAACTGGCAGTGTGAGATGGGTACCCCACTTATGCACAACCACAGGACAGGTTTGAATGTTCTTGCTATCGGCCCTATCAACTCTTCTGACCTGTGTAGGCACTCAAATCCAGTCCCTCACATAATTCCTACTGTGCACAGGATTTGCATGGGCAACTCTTCCAGTGCTCAGGAAAAATGTTTGGCTTCTCAGCAGGGCTGCAGCCTAGAGAAGCTGTTTTGGAGAGGGACATGGAGGGGAGGACTCCAACCTTTTAATGAAGAAATAAACTGATTATTCCTGGAGTGTGTAAGTACTTGAATTAAGATCCCTTGGTGAAATACGTCTATAGAAATTGGTTTGGAAAGATTTCCTATTACACAGATTTGTCATCAGGCACCATTATAATTTCTTTTACTCCTCTGCTCTTCCACTCTTCATGAACCTAGCCAGCAACTTCTGCAATGCAACTGAACCTGTGACCCATCACCACCTGCCTGCTTAGACACAAAAAATAAACTAGACACAGCAACTTTCTCCTCATTTTCATTGTCCCTATCCTCTCCACACACTCATCTCACGTTAGCATTGTTCTATGCAAGTGGCAGTGGTTGGATGAGGAATCAGGCACAAGCATGTGTGAATTTAGGTATGATTTTGGTAGGACATATGGGAATGGCAAATTCAGCAATGCAGGATTAAGGAAGTAAAAAAAAATGAGCAAATGCAGAAGACAGACTGAAAGGGGAGTAAGGCCTCATGCTAAATACACGCTTAAAATGAGTGGGGGAAAATATAAATATTACTAAACAGCTGCTGCTGGACTACAAATACAATGTCCTGTGAGAACAGCACTGTGCGCCTCTTCAGTACATGATTCCAACATCACCACCTGTTGTGGTCAGGGAGGGTGAATTAAAACCTGAACAAGAGGGAAAATGACTACTTAGTATGCCCAGATTTTGAGGCATTGAGGAAGGATAATATCCAAGTCATGTCTGTTGGGCAGAGACCAGGAAAGAGAGTCTGTTGGCAAGACAGCATTAGTTCCTTAATTACCATCCCAGGGGAGATGCCTCCAGCCTTTTGGTTGAGCAGAGCAGCCTCAAAATGTCATTGCCTATGATTGCTAAAAGCTACACGCTTCACAAGCCATCCCCTGAATTTCTGCTCTATTTTTATCTTGGGCTGGTTGTTTCCTACCCCTGATATGAATATTGAAACAGAGAGGTAACAGTGTGAGCTGGAATATATGTTGGGAATGCTGAAAGGAATAAAGGTGGGTTAGGAGCTTAGCTGGGGGTGGAAAAACAGTGAGAAGCAAGGTGATGCTGAAGTAACTGAGAGTGAAGATGGTGTGGTGCAAAGGAAACAGAAGAGGAAATTCAGGCTGTTCACACCCAGAAAAGCTGATTGACAGCAGAGAGGGTAGCACTGGGTGAATTGATAATAGAAGACAACTGAGAGACTGGATTTATGGCTGAGCAAGGCAGCTCATTTTGGTGGTGTCACAAACACAAGATGGATAGAGTATGGAAATATTTATCAGTCATGATATTATTTTGGGAAATTGTGAGGGAAGATGATAGACTATGGGAAGATAATTAGAGGGGGCTGGAGAAAAGGAGGAATTGGGGTGGAAGATGCTGAGTGTCAGAACCCACCTGAGGAGTAAAAGTAGAAATTAAATTAACAGGGTTGGGAAGGAGAGAGTTGGAAGGAGGTGGAGTAAGAGGAAGGTATCAGAGATACGGGAGCAGCACAGTCAAATAACCAACAGAAAAAGAGTATTTGGGAGCAAAACCAGTAATCGGTAGAATAACTGCAGGTGAAAGAAGGAAATGCATGAAAGTAAATGCATGAATTGACATGAAAACGTGGAAGTTAGAAAATGGAGGATGAAGCCTGGAGGATATAGTAGGAGAAGATTTTATCAGAAAAAAGAGGAGACAAGAAGCTCACTACAGAACACTTTTTTCATATCTGTTTATTTTTTAAGAAAAACAACAAAGCCAAATGAAAAAAAAATAAGCTTTTAAATATCGTGGCTGTTTAACAGAATGGTTGGGACATGATGTTAGGAAAATACCATGCCCTTGTAAGGGTATTTGGAGAAATCTTAAAGGGACTTACTTTGTATAGGACAGTAACTTGACAGTCCTCATGGAGGAGAATAAACCTCTTCATTTTAAAATATGGAATTTAAAAATGAGAAGCTGGCCCAGATTTCTAATACCTCTACACTGCAGTGTAGTGTCTGCTTTAAGAAGAGCTGAAAAGGTTTATTCAAGGGTTATGAAAATTATGTTCCCTTTAAAGTTATTTATATTTAAACACTCAAAAATCATTAGTCACTTTAAAAAATCTTGGCTACTTTTTGTATACTAAATTTTTCTTTGAGTACTTGTGTATTATGCAAAATATAGTGTTTCTGAGCCAAGGGCTTTTGGTATTAATTGAGTGGGTTCTAAACAAAAGCAGAATTATAAATAAATGTAATTTATTGCACATCTTATGCTTTCTCTCTTCCCTTCCAACTCTTAGTCAAAAAAATCTAAAACACTGAGGATTGTGTGCTCCAGAGTTTGACCGAGGAGGAGGCACAGCTCCTGCGTGAAAAGATTTCTTGCATTTCCACAATTCCCGGTTTGTATTTGCAGGCAGTGGTACTGGGCATCTGGATCTTTGATCTTTATGGAGCCAGAAACTTTGAAGGCAGTGAATGACTTCCTATCT
The DNA here is from genome assembly GCF_013368605.1 of Nyctibius grandis. NCBI lineage: Eukaryota > Metazoa > Chordata > Aves > Nyctibiiformes > Nyctibiidae > Nyctibius > Nyctibius grandis. The sequence goes on along the minus strand of NC_090695.1, from coordinate 92,941,307 downwards.
GCTGGAAAATCATGCCCATTCTCACTTCATGAATCTACAACAGTGAGTTCCTTCATGGCGTTTCTGTTTATTCCATATATAATAAGGCTCTGTTGATTTTTGAAGCTCCTGTTTATGAAGCCAGAGAATAACAAGATCTTTCTCGTAGCTTAGATCCTCCCTCTCAAAAGAGCATGTCACTTGCGCAGGAAACTCTGAAAAATGAAAATAAATGTCTCCCAAATTAGTACCTGTTGAGGGAGAAATGCTAACCCTCTCCACTAGCTCTGCAGCCTCCAGCCAAACTCTAAGTGCCGTGTGATGCGGACACAAGGGTGGTTTGGGTTGATGAGGGTTTTTTGTGGTTTGTTTTTTTTTTTTTTCCTTTTTCTGTCAGCTGAACTATCCTTCCATTTCGCAGGCTGTGAAGTGGCACAGAGTAAATATTATCCAGTAGTACTAGACAACAAATAAAACAAGAAAAAGAATCAAGAAACGCACTCGTTTATAAAATGTACCAGGGTGAACACAGGCTTCTGGCACTACTGTGTGGTGGATCCGTACCTTTAGACCTTCTCAGCCATTAAAAACTCCCTCTTTCTCCTTATAATGAAAGTTCAGTTTTAAGAGTTAATGTACAGCTCATGCATACACCCAGATGGAAATGCAATACATGTTGATAAGCATATGGTGCAACATGAAAGATAGCCAAGGATAAAGATTACAACAACCCAGAAATTAATTTAGTCTTGAGCTTGATCTAGATCCCATTAAAACTCAACGTAAGCTTTTTCAGTGATGTTTGGGTCAGGTCTTTGAGGTCTGTCTGTGCTCTTTACGTGTGACTTAAGATTATTTTTCAAAGGTCAGCAGAGCTAAGCATAAATAATAGATAGCCTTGAAGCATTGTCTCCCTTTAAATCTGCCTCCAAATCACCTTTTGGGATTTCAAGGGGTTCTTTTACTGGCTTATTCTCCCTAAAACAATAATTAGATAATGCTTCTCCTGCAATTGTAATTTGTGCTGGCAGATAATGAATGGTGAAGTGTTCCTCTCTGAATGACCAGGTGAGACTGATGATATATCTGCTCAGGTGAAAATATAGCATTTAAATATAAGATGAAGTGCAGCAGATTATAGACTGGCTGTGATTCTAGGGCAGTCTATATTCTTTGCAACCAGGACAATAGCACTGGTTTTCTAGAAAACAGGTAATTTTTCCCTTGGTTTTGGAATACCAGTCATTTTCAGATGACTTTGGATCCTTCCTAACAGCAAGATGTGGTGATAAAAACACAGGCCTTTAAAAACAAAAGACAGGAGCATTGCACAAGTGAAAGCAATTGCCAATAAAGAGGCATTAGCTGAGTAAATATTACCACCCAGCTCCACTTAATTAAATGCTTTGCTAAACACATGCAAGTACTTTTATAGACACTAAATATGCAGGGGAATGCCAGCTGACTTACTGGATTTTTATTTAGTATTTCCTGTTTTCTGGGCTGAAGTGTCTTAACAGAGCTGCTTTGTTGCACTTCCTTGAGATCTGTTGAATGTTAATGTTCACGGGCCACAGCGTTGCTACCAAGCAGGCACGTGAAAAGCGTAGCAAGAGTTGAGCGAAATGTGGGTTTGCACTCCATGAGGCCCTCAGCAACACCTTCTATGGACTTTTACAGATGGAATCACACTTTCCTTGCTTCTGCATTAGTCTGGGGTCAAACCTATGGATGTCTGCCAATTTCTCTAATGCAACAGCTCCTGTTAATAGTCTGTATCTCTCTACTTACCAGTCCATCCTCTCTGAGTGCTGCAAAGCAGTAGCCTTTTCCTTGGAGAGGAACATCCAGATGGTTGAGTTTTGGTCCTGCTATGCTGTGCCTGGGGACCACGGTGCCTGTGCTGGTTGCAATGACCGTGGCACTGCCTTTTACCTGGGGTATCTCTTGGGCACAGGTTCCCTCTTTGGTTTTGCCTCCTGTCTGTTTTCAGCTTGTTTCGCCCTGTCTGCCCAGCCTCCTCCGACCAGTGCAGCAGGTCGAGCGTTCAGAAATGGTTGCCTTGGACAGGAGCCAACTTTTTGGCTAAGATCGATTTAAATGGATGTTCATCAGAGTTTAATGATCCTTGTTAGCTCTGTGCCAGGGGCAAAATCATCTCCTGACACCTCTGCAGGTATTATCAGTACGTGAAGGTAAAAGACAGGAGGAGAGCGCCTCATCCGAAATGGAGTTTGCAGTCTGACACGGAGTCCCTGTTATTAACCACAGTTCATGTCTGCCTGCAGACAGATTGCCACCTTTCACGTGTTTCTGACATGGGGTGTCCAGAAAGTCATTGGTTATTCTTTTCCCTAAAGGGGATTCAAATTTTATTATGGCTATTTATTGTTCCTGAGGATTTCTAGTTTTTATTACAGATGCTTGTAATCAACCTGCATGCTATCTTCTAGCTCAGTAACTAGCAGAGTTTGCTCAGGCTGCCTATTTTCAGCGAGCAGACAGCGTACCTACCACCCAAAACACACAAATAAACTCACTCCCAGTAGGATCATAGCCTGCAGATGGGGGAGTCATTTTTTCTGCAGTAACTTCAGTTTTCCGTGGAGTCTCATTAATGCACATTTTGAAAATCTGCACAGATGCCTGAACAGGCATTAGGAACCTCAGAAAATCCAACCTTTAGTTTTGTACTCGGTGTGACTTGACTTTTTGTAGTGTATGATAAGGTGGTGAGACTAATTGCTGTCAGAGTTGAATTCATCAGAGTTCTGCAAAACATACAGATATGTGTGTAGTATGGCAGTGGAAAATGTTATGCTCTGCATGCAAGCACTTGCACATTCAAGTCTCATCAAATTCAGAACTGGTGGTCCTCTTGAACCTGTAAACTTTTCAAAGCTGTTAATTTTTTCCAGTTTACATTTCTATACGCCAGGATCATGCTCCCTAGTGCTCACCTTTCTGCATCAGGGGTACATTCAAAAGGGCATAAGTATAGAAATGGTCCATAGGATTTGAGAACTGAAATTACTTTCTTTGAAATCTCTACCTCCCACCTTCACTGGGCTTTTTTTGTACATCTTGCTAAAAGAATGAACTTATAGCAGTCCTTTTTTGCTCCTGTCCTTTTTTTTTTAAATCAACAGTTGCAAGTTATTTGCTCTGATTAGGCTCTCAAGAGTGCTTTATGTTAAAAGATTGCTGGATTTAAAACAGTGGATGAATTTTCTGTGCCACTTAGTCCCATCAGAGTTCACATTTTACTTTCTAATCCTGAAAGACCCTTTCTCCCTCCCAAATCTCTGCTGTCGTTTCTGCTGCTGTGATGGTGATCTAAGCATAGGGTGGGAACTACTGGGACTTTGCAGGACCGCAGGTGGTATTTTTGGAAAGTTAAGTCAAGCCTTCATTCTTCTGAGGTGAATACATCCGAATTCCCCATAATTAATGGTGGATGGGATTTTTGGCTATAATCTTAAAAGCTGAGAGGATCAGGCAGGACTCTCCTGGTGCAGGACTGCCCATCAGCTTCACGCTGGCTTTCTTGCAAGGGCTGGCATGAGGCAAGCCTGTGTGAAGGGCAGAGAAGAAAGCAGAAGTCCCCAGAGCAAACTGCCTGTAACAGGGCAATTGGGCAGCAAAATGTTTCCCCTGGGGTTTGCAGATTTGTGGTGGGGGTTGTTTTAGTCCTCAGTCTTAAAGTACTCAGTAGTTTTGTACCCTGCCCTCCACTCGGCTCAAATAAAGCCCATGGGTTCTGTGTGGTCTTTAATTCAAAAGGAAACAGTACCTCAACCTTGCAGCCTGCAAAGTCCTTCAAGATGTGACAAGTGACAGCGTGCAACTACATGCATTGTTGTCCTGAAGGCTGACAGCGCTGTCCTTTGCACCCAGACAGCTCCAGGGAGGTTTAATTTCTTCTGATAAATGAAAGGCATTAAGAAACGTCTCCTGCCCTTTGAAGATACAACCAAGAATTTTCACTTAGCTTAAGCACGATATAATGGGGTTGTTATTCCCAGAGATTACCCTCAAAATATGCCTTTGAAATGGTTTGAAAGTGCACTGCAGAAAAGTCACCAAAATGGCTTGGTAATAAACAGACATTTCTCATCATACACCAGAACAGAGAAGCTTAATTTCTCCATGGTTAAATAGTAGCATTAGAGATGAGCTACACTGTGATTTTGTTTGCAGGGTGAATGAATTTCCAAATATATTTTTAGTCAGGAAGAGCTATCTCACCATTACTGATAAATAAGTGCAAATGTTAGAGTCATAATCTTCTTTAACCAAATAACGCACAACAATTATGTTTTAAATTATTGATGTTATAAAAGGCAAAGCAGCCGCTAGGCACAGGAGTTTCCATGACTTCAATACCAAGTAATGAAAATTCTTTTTTTCCCCATTTTTGTCGAGTGCATTATTAAAACGCAATTCTTTTTTTTTTTTTTTGTCTTTTGAACTTTGAAGTCTATTTAAGCAAGGTCATTGGGGAAAAGTTAATTAAACTGGGAAAGTTAGCTCGCATATTTACCATTTCAGGAGACATACTGTATTTTTGCAGTGAGAGGTGAATTGAGTTTGCAGTCAGAAGAGTAGCCCTGAACAGCAACCCTGAACAGCAACAAAGCACAGAGGCAGAATTTGGTCATTGAAAAATAGGAACACGGCTAGAGAGGTTTATATTTTAATTTAATTTTTAAGACTAGTCAGTCTTTTTGTATATTGATAAATAGCTATGAGAAGCCCACTTGGGATTGTTTCTGTGGGATAGCATTTTCTCTACAAGGAAAAAGAGAAAGTTTGGCATACAGAGGCTTTTTTGTTGGTATAGAAAAGCTGTAGCAAGGCTCAAGAACTGAAGCTGAAAGCACAAAAATTCAAACCAAATTGGATGCTTTAATTATGCAAGCGAGTATTGAGGAGAGGTCTGAACTCTCCATCTCTACATGTCTTCAGGTCTGTAACCCAGGAGTCCAGACTGGGCGATTCTGGTCCCTAGGGACTGAGACCAGGACACGTGTGGGATGGGAGGGATGTGGGGCATCCAGCGACGAATAATATTTTAAGATTTACGGTGCAAAACCAGAGTTTGTGGCAGAATGAGAAGGTGGGATCTGGGACAAAGCGTGATGGCAGGTCTGCAGCAGGGTCTCACTGCCTGTTTTTTCATAAACCTGCAAACGTGCTGTTGCATGTCCCATAAGCGAGACCCTGATTTTGGCAGGATCAGGCCATCGGCATTAACCGCTGGCTTTTGGGTGGCAACAAGGCTCAATGTCCAGCGGTAGTGGGCACATCTATAAATCTCTCATGAGAAATAAGTAATGTGTTGGGAATCTTTGACAAGTTTAATTTAGTGACTGCGCCACAGCCTCGATGGGGGTTTTGTTTGTTGGAGATGTGTTTATTTTTTCTTTATTTTTTTCCATAAGTCTGCTAAATTATTTAGGGCCTGAATTTTAAAATTAGAAGATGCAGCATTAAAAAAGCAATGAATATTTTATGAAGGGTTCTGGGATTTCGTGGTATCAAAATACATGTTGCAGCCTTGGAGACTCCAGTACGGAGCCACACGAGCCACTTGCTCCCCTCCGTCTGACCTGCGGTGCCCGTCGCAGCGGACAGCAGAGGAGTCCCTTCATCCCCCAGTTCAGGAGGGAGCCTCATGTTGCCGGAGGAGCCCAAACTGCTGATCCACCTTGGATCAAGTTTCAGTAGGTCTCTTTTTGGGTAGTTTTCCTTTCCTTTCGGTAACTGGGAAAACAGTATTTTATGTCAGTGGAGTTCCTACGTATTTTGAGAGAGTCATTTTTAGGTGGCAAATGTGGGGTTTGTTTTATATACACAACAGCAGACGTGAGGGGAGTTGCAAAAGTATTTGAGACTGTTCCCAGCAGCACCACGGGATCAGCAAAGGCACTGGAGAGTTCAGGGGATGCTGGAGGAGCAGGACCCAGTGCAGAAACTGCAGAAATGGGAAGCACAGGCTGGTAGGGACAGAGTCTTGGGAGGTTGCTCTGCAAAGAGAGGAGCAGCAGGAATAAAATACATGAGCCTTTCTTGAGGATGACTGGCAGGTATCCTAGAGGGGTATGTTTGAGCAGGCTGCTGCACACCAAGGTCTGTCTGTACCTTGGTGGAACCCTTAGCAACCTTTCAAGTCAGATGAGATCTGCAGCAAGTACTAATAGCTACAGCCAGGCTTTCTCTAGCATAATTTACCCGTGTCTAAATGTATGTAAAATAAGTTCTGATGACACTTTTTCTTATGAATTAGCAAGTCTTGCTGACACAAATCAGGAACTCAATACAATATTCAGCAAGCACATTAAATCTCTTTCTAACATGCTGCATGCTGAGACACTCTTCGTTATTACCTTTAAGTACTAGAAGCTGGAGAAATGCCAGCTTCTCCCCTCTGATGGCAACAACAATGACATGGGCAGAAATAATTAGCTCTCTGCTACATGACTGGTATGGATGATGCTGTTCTTCAAAGCACATTTCTCTCCCTTTAGCTGCTCTTCAGAAATCCTTGATAATTAATCAGCTCTTAGTGACACTGCAACACTAATAAATCCTCAAGAGTTGCGTTTAATGTGTTGTGCAGATACGCAGACCTCACTATTGTCAAGACAGTTGTGCTGCAGACTGAGCCTGAGCCTGGGTAACAGCATAGCCCCACTGAGGTCGAAAGAGCTCAGAGGACTTACCCACACTGACGATCTGCCTTTGCATGCAATGTCAGAGCAAGTCCTTGTCCTTAAACCTGAGAAAGAGCCCTCTGGGTTTCCTACAGTCTTTGACTACAATAGTTGGGAAGAAAATATTTTATGGCAAAGAGAAACTATTCTGATTCAGTGGATTTTTAAAGGAACTAAGTTATCAACCCAAAATACAAGCTGAAACATTTTGTCTTGAAGTTTACAAAAATCTGAGTATTTTTTTATTTAATTCCCTTTTTCATTATTATACATATCTGCCTTTCCTGCTTTGTTTTCCAAAGCAGGAGACCCTCAGCTCTCTGCAAGGCTGATCTTGGTGGGATGCTCTGGCAGGAAGCTCTGGCAGTTGTCTGGGGCTCTCACCTGGAAGAGTATGTCACTCTCTGCTATTAAACAGGCACTGAGGGCTGACTGCACCTGACTGGGGTGAGAGTGCACCTCAACCTTACCCAAGCATGTCTTTATGATAGCTAAGGCTGTTCATGGGAATCATCCATTACTTAACACCACAAATCAAAGCATCATTTCATAGCATCACAAAACAATATCCTTGACCTTATCAGAAGAAGGGGTTAATTTTTTCTTACCAAATTATGTCGCAATTATAATCTGCACCGGAGCATAATTTATTCCTCCATTGCAATGCTGGAGATGCTTTCTCGCTTTTATAGCATCAATTTTTCCTGCTATTGGCAAATACTGTAACAAAGAGCAGGAAATGGTTTCAAAGGTGTCCATCCTACTGACATGAATTGTAATGAGAGCAGAAAGTGGGCCAACATTAGCTCTCATAGTGTCAGTAGCATAAGCCTAAGTGCCAAGCCATTTTAATTAATTATGTGCTAATAGTCTCTGGGCTGATGCAGCGTTTAGCATACTCTATGTGTACAAGTTACACTCATCAGTTCTATTTTTCCTTTTTGAATAAAAATTAGCAGTAATCCTTCAATTCTGTGGAAGCCTTCTGTTGCAATCCAAAAGTCAATGCAGCTTTCAGGCTTCATATGTACTTTACCATTCCCTTAGGCCGTTTTTTAGATGGCATTTTTAGGAAAGTTAAACACCATTAGTATCCTGTGTCCTGCTTTGGCACAGCAGTCACTCCAGAGCTGCTATGGGTAGGGTTTACAACTACTTTGGGGCACCAGGCAGCCAAAACATCAGAAGCACAATGGCAAATGGGATCCTAATAGCCAGAAATTCATAAGGAAGATTTTTATTTTGGGTTATACTTTTTCGGGTTTGTTTTTTTTTTTAATATCATCTCTTTCCCTATGGAATGGCTGTCTTGGTCTCTTGGCCATAGGCTAATGGAAAGTCCCTTGTTGCAGTGAATGGAGGGATGTTCTCTGTGGACCTTTTTCACTGTGAAACCAAATATTTTAGAACTGCCTGGACTGATCTGGAGAACTCTTAGTATGATTAAATATAGAATTGGAGGGAAAGGAAAATCTGCAGATGGTGTTGTGGTAAAGTCCCTGGAATTGGTCATGGTTGCTTTCGTAGAAAACACTCCTGGAAGAAGGCAGCTCACAATTCAAGGCTGATTTGGAAGGATGTGGGATTTAATTGTTGTTTAGCTGTAAACATTCCCTCAACCTGGAGTGGATGGCAAGTATCAAAATCAGAATAATTAAATGATTGCAAGTACTAATGGAGCTCCTAAATAAGCAAAGACATTCAAATGCAATAGGCTTTAGGACCACGTCAGGTCTTTACATTTTCTCATGAGCACATGGACCTTTCCATAGTGGCAGGCACAGTATGTGCCGACAAGACTGTGAGAAAATCACTGCCCCGCTCATTAAGGGAAAGCTCTAATTTTGGTTAAGGCTGCTCTCTTTACTGCTTGAAATGAAGATGAGTAGAGCAGGAGGCTGACTTTGGAAGTTTCTAGTGGTAAATATCCGGAGCCTGCTATCCCTGTCAAAAGGGATGGATGTTTCAACAGCTAGTCAGCCAATTTCACGCTAAAATTAAAGTTGTCAGTCATCAGGTGGCCTGCTTGGTAGATAAGTGATATTACAGTTTCACATACCCAACCTTTTTCCATTGGTCAGAATTTGATGCAGAATCCTTGCTGGCATGCTATTGACACGTAAAATGTAGCAATTATTGCTAGCATTTTTATTCTCAAGGTTTTTTGGCGCATTGAGCTCAGATTCCCATTTGCTTGGTTTAATACATGTAAACAATCCAATTTTTCATCAGTTCTGCTCAAGAGCTCATCAGTGACTGCATACGGGTGTAATCAAGTAAGCATCGTTTACTAAATTCAAAGCTTAGTTCTTTCATTTCCGTCAGTTCCCACTTCTTTTTAAATTTCCTAGAACAGCTCCACATTTTTAAATAGTGTCAGTCAGGATTCTTTTTTGTTTGTTTTACTCTTACTGGTATCATTTCAGTTCTTTTTTTACAGCTTGAAGTGTAATTCTACTTTCCCCACATAATTTATTTGCAAAGCCAGATGGACAGAAATGGTCCCATGCCATGCTGAAATACTCCATCTTATTTTTACAAGATAAATCTTGATTCTAAACAATTCTGAAAAATATGTTCATTATATAATGTCTACTGAATTTGTCATTCAACTCATTCTTATTTCATCTTTCATCATTCTGCTGTTCTTCTCTATACACATGTAATGGAAAAGTGGGAAAAAATAAAAGCTGTCGAGAAGATGATGACAGGAATCTTGTGAGATGAATGAATTTGTGTACCACTGTTTTGCCCCTATGATGACAGAGAGATTTTTTTCCCTCACTCTTTTTTCCTCTTCTCCCTGAGTATACAGAGGTCCCTTGGGTTAAGCAGAAAAGCTGCTTGGTGCCACTACTGGGGAGCAGAGTACAACGCCTGCTGCTCAGTGTCAGGACTCCCAACTGACTTGCTGATTTTCTGTGCTAAAGATTTCCTGTGTCTAAATACTCCTAATGTGCATCTCTGGATATCCATCCATGGAAAAAATACATTTATTTCATCAGGAGAGTACACTAGTCTTTTCGGGAACATGTATTCGTAGCAAGTTATCTGCTGTACATATCTGATATCTTTATTCAGGTAAGGCTCTTCAAAGCAGTCTTTCAAAGGGCAGAAATCCCCAGTGTGGTGTTCAAAGACTGAGGCTTCAAGGCAGAGGGAGTAAAAACCTTCCTGCTGCAGTTAGACATCTCAGTGGACATCAGCATTTCTTCCTTCTTCCGCAGTGCCTATTGCTACACTGTTATGCTAATTACGCCTGTGAAGACAGGCTGTACTTCTCATTCAGTACAATGGCAAAAAGCCATTAGTACAAGGGTGGCTGATTTTTTGACCCCTTTGCCTCCTTTGTCTTTCAAAGCTTTTTAGCTCAGCCTCTTGTGTTCTCCATGACATCACCAATCTCAGAGACCGAGAGAAAGACCATTTGGGCTGTGCAGCACCAACAAAGCAGCACAGTCTTTCTGCTCGCACTTTTCGTCCCAGCCCACATGCTCAGGAGCGAGGCTGTACACCAGAGCCTGTGCCTGGGAAGGAGGAGATGTGCTGGGGAATTTCCAAGAATTTTACTCTCTACCACAGATATTTTCACACACACCTTGGTCAGCACTGTCCTTAATTGAAATCATCCTGTCCTCAGTTTGCTAATCCTGTCCTTTGTGGGAGTTCCTTCCCCTCCCTGTGCTTTCTGCGTGCATGTTTGCAGCTGAGTGTCACCGTTATGCAAAGTGCCATGCTGTCTTCCAGTTTCTTCTACCTCTTTGAACTGAAATATTAAACCTTTTCCCCATAGGCCTTCCTATTTGTGTTTGCTGCATAAATGCTGCATAAAATGCTGGGATCTCCCTCATCTGGACCCAAGTGCTTTGTGATGGCTATTAAGAGATATCTTATAAATTACAAATTATGTTCTATTGCTATGGTAAAGACTTCTGCAGTTTCGCTTTTTTTCCCTTGCCTGGGACAGAGTATCTCCCCATTTTTACTAATCTTCTTGACTTTGGGGTGCTTGAAATTCTGCTTCCAACAGCAGAAGTTAAAAATTGAATTAGAAAAAGAACACCAGTTCCTCCTGTCCCGTAGGGTTGGACTCTTCAGCTTACTTTGATAATTTTTTTTTTTATTTGTTTCACCATAACTCTTCATTTGATCTTACTATTTGCACGGTTTATTTGCCAGGCTATTGCGCAGGAGTGCTGTTTCAAGGTTCACTTACAGTAGCAGGTAGGAAATTATGTTCTCTGCACAACACTCAGAGTTTCCAGCTCCAAAAGGTCATCTGTAGAAAAAGTCCGTGTAAGGAAGTATGATAAAGGTGCGGAAACTATTATCTAAATCAGCATCACTGGTTCATAGAGGGCACACAAGAATAGCCATCCCTGTTGGTTTTAAGATGGAGGAGGAAAGACAACCTCTAGCTCATGAGTTTCCATATTAAGCAAGAACAGTGTTGTGTCAATTAGCAGAAGTACAAAATGAGCTTGTACTTTTCAAATTACTCATTTTCACCAGTCAGTCCTAAGGCCCTGATTCAGCAAAGCAAAAAAGCTAAAATCATTTTCTCCCAGCAAGACTCACCATCCCAGTTACAACACAGGCATCTCAAAAGCACAGCTCTAACACATGACTTCATTTGCTATTATGATTAAAGAAAATAACCTGATCCCTTTGCTTCTTGAAAGAACTTCAAGGGGCTTTTTACATGGAGAATTTCTTGGGGGGGCACACGACAACCAAACAGCAATGTGTTTTAAGAGTCCTCATCTCAGAGATGTGGCCATGTTGCAGCATTATAACCATGGTAGAACCTTTCTAGAGGTCAGGTTGAAAAGCCTGGTTTGCCTCTTAATGCTATGTTTATAACCCAATAACAAAGCATTTTTTGAGCAATTTGTCATTGCAGTGATTTGTTACTTAAGTGATTGTACAGATAGTTAATTCAGCTTGAATGCTGTATTAAGGAAAATATCATATAGTCTACAGAGCAATATAGTTGAAAATCCTTTTGCAGTAAGATACTAATATAACATTTATAATATTGGGTGAGCTAGTCATGTAAAAATGGTAATGTAAGCATAGAAAACTACCATTCTTTTGTGCTATTTCCTTCCCCGTCATTATTTATGAACTTGTTGTCTTAGACTCCAGTTATTTGTTTAGCAACTCTATATACATTAGTAACTGTAGTTGTAAAGGTACCTTTACCTTTATGGATTCTTAGGCTTGGATCCAGTACAGAGTAAAAATAGAGCTTTATTTATTTATGCTATTTTTTTATCAATAGGCTAAGGGAGACTTTTTTTTTGTCTCCCCTCATCTTTAGCTATGGAAAAATGTTAATTACTCAGAAGAGGTTGTGAACAGCACAGTGGAAAGTTCTTATGAATAAACCCTTTGGAAAAAAATGTGACCTTACCAAGACAAAAGTTGGAAGCTTTAGGCATCCTGTAAATAGTTTGGTTTTACAGCTGCTGAGAGTGGAAGAATAGATTGCAGTCCCTGGGCTAAAGCACTGCCATGGCCAAAATTGCTCAGGAATGTAACAAGTGAAAGAGCTTCCCTTAAACACCCTGAACAGCATCTCAGGGGTCATAGGAATAGGCAGGATAGTGCTGCAGTTGCTTCCACTTATATGGTTGTAAGTGTCTGTAAGCTGCAAGGCCAGTGTGCGGTGAGAACTGCTGCAAGCAAAGGCTGTTAAAGTGCTCAGGAGCAGAAGATGTTCTTGCAACAAGGGCGATGGTTGAACAACATTGAAGAGTGTTAACACGTTAATACAGTGTAGGTTTCTTCTTCGAGTTTCAAATATGACAGTGTAAGGTGGAGCCCATATAGCTATGGTAAAACAAAGCAGCGGTGGCTGAGGTCTCTAAATGGGTAGGTCAAAATCCAAGAGCTAAGCGGTAAGAACTGTGGCACTTCTGGTCTTATCAGGTGCCCATAAAAACCTGACCTCTTGCTGTGCAAAGGTTTGCATTGTTCGTAGCCAAGCATGTGAGAAAGAGAGAGGCTATTTATTCAATGGAGTTAAAAACTATGACTGTTACTGCTTTGTTTACAAAAAGTACAGAGAATTGTTTCCTAAGACTGTGTTAGAACTGTGGTTTGATCATGCTGATACTTGGTGCTTTACAAGCCATTAGTATTAGCAATTACTCAGAGTTACTAGCAGTTTTTGAAAAACTTGTATTGCCTCACACAATTTGTTGATAAAGAAGGCTATTTTCTGCTGTGTCTCTCGACCTGAAAAGCTCTCCTCTCTTTTGAAGTTTTCTAAGTAAAGTTTCAGATGCATGAGAAAAAAACAAGCAAAAAGGGGCAGTGATTTGTTTGGGTTTTTTTAAAAAAAAGTTTAAATTGAAGTCAAGCACCTTTTTATGTACATAGTGAAACTTCGTGATAGATATGGACCAAGATTTTTTTGTTGTTGTTTTTCAGATTTTTTTCTTATTTGCAAAAGTGAGTTGACATTATAAAATTACGTCTTGACTTTGACAGAAAAACTGTCTCCTGCCCAAACCTGGCTATTATCTCCGTATAATGATAAGGTTTTCATGTCATTCCGTTCTTTGAGAAACAAGTGTCAGCTCACTTTGACTCACCACCAAGTCAAAATACCAGTTCACTTTAAAAGAAATCTAGACAGAGCCACAGATGCAGATACTGTGAGTGAAGCAGAGTGTCAATGCTCAGTCAAGCTGTGATTTTACAACAGCAATGACGTGCCTGTGCTAGTGGAGAACAGATAATTCCTGAGCTTCTGATCTGTGTGTGTGTCTCTCTAAAATCCAGTGCTACGTAATTTAAGAAATGAATTAATTTTCATGAGCAAAAAATATTAAACAGGAATTTTGAGTTTTGTGATTTTAAACATTTTGCTAAAAAAAAAAGGAAAAAAAAAAACCACTCAAACCCAGTTTTCTTCCTGATTCCAATGAAGAGCTCAAATAACTCTCTTGAACAGGATTTTCCTGGGTCAGTGTTTCTGTCTCAAGTGAATTCCCCCATTTATATCTCCTCTTCCTTACTGACCCTTTGCAGAGGACGGTGCTGATGTAATACAGCGCTGCTTCACCTGGAAGCCATCTCACACCTTCATGCCAAATGTCTCCCGTGCTGCTTGACGTCCACCCCTCTGCCAGCACGCACAACAGCACGCCTGTCTGTTGATGTGGTCAGCGTCTTTCGTGCAGTGATACAAAGGGAACGTAACTCCACTGACCTGTGACTGCATTTTACAGATATCTCTCTCTCACCAGCACTGCCTGGTTCCACTTCTGAGAAATTAGATCAAATAAAAGTTCAATTGTTTTGCAATGAATTGCGGCGAGGCAGCGCTATCATTTTAATGAGCTCTTAACTCCAAACTCGAAGCCTCTAATAAAGGTGCTTAGGAGCAGATGGTTAGTGGAAATAAAACAAATGATGGCAGAGTTGTTTCTAACAGGGCTGAGGTGGTGTTCAAGCAATAAAAACGGTGTATGGAAAACGTCTCTGCAACTCACCAAGCCCATAAACGGCCATGAGATCCAGAGCGCAGAGAGTGGGGAAATCAGCCAGAAAAGGTTACACACATTGAGTTGGGCCTTGTACAAATTACTTTAGGGGGAAACTGCCTCCCATACAAAAGATCAGCTTAGGCTGGAACAACACAGAAGTCTTATTTTTCAATGTTTTTAGTGGATTTTGACAACAGAGACCTTGTGCTGGCCTGTTAAACCGTGTCAGATATAATCTTCAAGGATTTTAAAGGAAAGATTCCTAGAGCTATGTCCTGGATAATAACAAATCTCTCAAGAGGGCTTAATCTGCAGAAGAGGAATCAACTAAACCCACCGAATTCATGGTTGCTTACTTGACCACAGTCCATGGGCTGTTTCAGCCCCTGCTGTAGCCTGGGAAGGTGAGAATGAAGGCAGGAAATTAATTTCTCTGACAATTCCGTCACTGTCACAGTTTTTTCGTAGCTGATACAAATCCGAACTATAGGCAGTATGACAGTGAGGGTGACTGAGCACTGGCACGCATTGCCCAGGGAGGTTGTGGACTCTCCATCCTTGGAGATATTCAAAAGCTTTAAACTGAGTATGACATGTATGGGATGGAATACCTCGTCGGTCAATTTTGGGTCACCTGTCCTGTCTGCTCCTCCCTGCAAGTGTGACCCTTTTACACCCTTTCACTTGTGGAACATAAGAGATTTAGCAGTGACCTTGATTTCTGTAGGAATAAGTATAAGCAAGATCTTTCTGCATACCATTCATACTGTCACCTTAGTGATAACTATAAACTTCAAGCGTCATCAATTCTAGAAGTGGACACTGCCTGAAAAACATGTAGTCAACTTCAGAAAGTGCAGTTACTTAGAAGAAACTTAACTGAGAGGAAAAAAAGCTACTGAAAGGAGAATTGGTTCAATCCTAGTCCAAACCAGGACAGGGCTATAGCTTATGGTACGTAGATCATTTACAGCATTTGTTGTTCAAGATTATAACTGTTTTTATTGTGCTTTTTAGTCTTGGGCAATACTAAGGTGCCCTCAGTGGAGGGACAGTAAATGCATAAATCAGATGTTTACTGTGACAAATCAACCATTACAACTTTTAAAAACTTTGTTTTCTGAAAGTATTTGCTCTCTTTGCCTGAAACGTATTGTTCATGCCAACACATTTGCTAAGAAGTTTGCAAAAAAAAACTAAGACAAAACAGATACAAAGGGAAACACATATGTTTTAAAAATGGGAGACTCATTCTTCTAAAAACATTTGTATGTTTGTCTAAGTCTCCAAATATGAGCAATTTTTTCATTTTACTCAGACAAACTTGCAGCCCGACTAGACTTGGCATGAATTAGTAAGAAATCGAGCGCTGATTCAAGAACTGAACTATACACTCACCTTTCAGCTGTGACTTTAGTTGGCCATACTCATGACAACATCTCTTTTGCTGGGTGGGAGTAAACTAAACAGAGTCTGAATTCCTTCACAAATGGAGATGATTCAGGGTTGCTCTCTGTCACAAACTTACTGTGAACTTTCAAATATTGACTGACAGCGCCCATTTCTGGAACATGCAATAAAAACTGTAATTAAAAAAAAAAGCTTTTACCTTCGTGATTGCAGAGAAAAGTCTGAAAATGTGACGTTAGGGGATGTGGATGGCTGAGAAACTGAGAAATAATAATAAAAAAATCAAATTAAAGGAACCACAGGCTGTGTTAGTCTTAAAAATTTCATTACTATAGAAGAAATCTGGAGATGGTCAAATTCTTGAAGCAGAGGTTACTGACTCTGCTGGTTTGCTTTTCTAGCAGTTGGTGTTGACAAAAAGCTCATAAAGTTGTACATAATATTAGAAAAACAAGCAAAACATAATTTAGCACATTCCATAGCTTCTATTGATTATTTCTGAGCTCAAAAACAAGCTATAAAGGAGTTAATGCAATTGCTACACAAGCGAGTCCATTGTCTGTGCTTCTTTGTGCTGCTGGAACCGCTCCATAGTTCCTCACTGTTGCCCAGCTGACTCATGCCCTATCTGGAAAAGGAAAGTTTCACATCTCTGTTGCCTCCCACCTTGGTTTAACTGTTGGTGCACAGCACCATAAGCTGCTCGGGGAATCCCCTTCCACCTCGTGATCCTGGCGGATGGCACGTTTCAGGCTTTGAGCTTTCTTTTCCCCCTGCTCTGCCTGACTCAGGGAGCAGCCCCAGGCATGGGGGCACCTGCGGGCATGAAGACACAGATGGGCAAGATGGCACTCAAGGCCACACTCAAGGGCGTGCAAAGATAAACACCAGCGGGGAATGGTGAGGGGGTGTTCAACAGCCTGGGCCGCCCATGGGCTGCAAAAGAGAATTCATTAAGGAGGGTTTCTGGGGGCAAGGACATGCTGCTCCCTTGGGAAAGAGCTGCGCTCTATGGATCAAGGAGCTTGGCTCTGCATGCTGAGGGGGTGGGGGGCTGAGGCACCCTGGGGCAAGAACGGCAGCAGGGAGAAAAGAGGAAGTGAAGTATAGAAAAAAAAACTGAGAAAGGAAGCTCAGAGAGGGAGAAACAATGGCAGCGCTGTCAGGAGCCAGCGACCCAAAATCCATCTTCCCTGTGCAAGTTAGAGGGGATCTGATAACACGAGATGGTTAAAAGTAATGTCTTTGCGTTCTGTTCTGTGCCCTCTAATAGGTATACAAGAGACCTGCAACTTCACAGTTCACATTTGGGGTTGTCAGCCCAAGGAGCTTTCACTTTCCATTCATTACTGCCTAAGTAAGTGAGCTGCTGGGAAGCCACGGAGCATGAAGCAATGCCAGTCATGCTGCCATCACTCCTATTTTCGGCTCCATGAGCTCCAGAGAAGCGAAGCAATGCAAGGTGAGGACAGGAGAACCAGGCTGCCCAAACACCACATCACAGCTGATTTACCCTCTAAGGTAGCTGATGGAAGAGGTTATGTCTGAGTTGCTTTGCATGAGAGGCATTTGGATTTGGAGAATTCAATGGTTTGGACTTGAGTGTTTTATTGAATAGCAAAAAAAAGAAGATAAAATCTTTGATTTTCTGCTGTGCTGCACAAGCATTTGTGAAAAAAAGGTGTGGGGCTGGTAAGAGACTGCAGAGCGAGTGAGAGACTTTCTGCACATATGGGACTGGGGTGGCACATCTTTCTCCCCTGCATTGTTGCAATGGGCCATTTTGCCTCCTTTTGGGAAACAGCAGGGGCTTCTTTTCCCCAATTATGTGAATAATTAGATCTGTTCCAGTGTTTCAAAGATTGCTAAACGCTTTAATATGAAGAAAGCAAGGAGAGCCAGCTCTCTTGGGGTGATGGTATGAGTGGGTTGCAGCCATATGAGTGGAAGAGAAAAGCCTGACTCAGGCCTGTACCAGGGACTTTCTCAGCCTCCTTGAGGAGAGTTAATCAGGCTCTTAAATGTGCTCAGGTGGCCTCTGACACACTCAAAGCTCAGGCCGAGCTGCCCGAGGTCTTCCATTTGCAAAGGTATGTGGTTTCTGAAACTGCCCTTTAGCCAGACACTGTCTTCTACCTCTGTTTATCAGCCAAGCTGAGTTGCAGTGCAGGATCAGGACCTGGTACCTTCTAGAAACTATGTCTTTGTTTTCCACCTGTAGATTAGGAGTCTCAGCACCTCCCTGCTTCAGGGGTGTGCTGCAAGCTGAGTGGTAGTGGAGGCTGTGAAGTGTCATGGTGCGTAAGGTAAGAGAAATATTGATGGTATATTTGGATTTATTTTGTTACAGACTCTGCTCTGCTCCTTGCATTGCTGAAGGATGAGCTAAGGAACAAAAATTTCAATGATAATTTAAAAACATTATTTCTGTGGGAATTACAATGCATTTATTGGTTTTATGCTGCTTTCTCTTGTCCCTGTGCTTCTGAGGTTTTGTTTTGTGGCATGGGGCCCCTTTTACTGCCTTATGAGACCAAGAGCCATGACTGTGCTTACAGACTTGTTGATGCTATATGACCTACGGGGCTTAATTTTGAACAGCATTTATTGATTTGTCACTTAGGAGAGAAGTGATAAGCTATCCTTCTTACTAGTGGAGATCTCTCTGGCTCTCTAGCCTCAGCACGGCATCTGCTGCAGTCACGTCTTCTGCAGAAAAGCAAAAGTTGAACATCTTTTTGGAGAAGGGTTCCAGGGTTTCCAAGCCAAAGCTCATTAGCTCCTTTCAACAGGCAGTGAAAACAAAATGTGAGCTCCTTAGGACTGGGATTTCTTTTGTTACTTATCCGTGACTCTGGGCACAGTAAGAGCTCGCTTTGCACTTGGGGACCTGAAGCATCACCCGAATAACCAAGTGATCATGGGGCTGCAAGATACATCCAGAGGTCAGCAGAGTCATGCCTAAAGGCCTGCTCTGCTGCATCTGCTCTGCTCCTGACTGTTGTTTCTGTTATCTGTCCTCAGAAACATCCTCTAACAGAGGCACTGATGGCCCTCTTGGCCGGGGACATGACGCTCCAGTCCCAGGTACAAGGAGCACTGAGCCAAACTGAGCAGCTTTTCAATATCAGTGCCTGCTTCACCAAAAGTGAGGTATCTGATAGAAATGCAGTCCTTATGATGTATTTATGGTGTGATGTCAAAGGAAAAAAGTTTAAGTTAAAGCAAGAGATGTTGTGATTGTATTTTTTTTCTTGGATAAAAACTGTTTGAGGCAAATTTGCAAAACAGTTTCACACAAGAAAGCTGGTCAAAACTTGGAAAAGAAAACAAAGTATTTTAGTCCTTCTTTTTTTTCCGGTCCAAAATACCCCATTTTTAAATGTGTCCATGATATTTTTATTTATTTTTTTTTCCAGAGGGTCAAACAAACCAAAAGTGTTCCAGCTTGGGGCAGAGCAAGAAATCTTTGATTGTCCCCAAATGATGGTGTTTTGTTGTTCAGTATTTCATTTTCCTGAGGCCAGCAATACAATCATTTGGCATCAATCAAAAAAATGTTTTTAATTCTTTGCTCATTTGTGGTCTGACAGATCCTCCCTGCTTTCCTACCCATTTGGTCTGTCACACTGTGGGACCTCCACATTTTTGGGGCTTCTGCCTTCAAGGCTACAACTGCTCTAGGATTAGAGAAGATGGCGTTCTCAGATGCCCAAAGCAGTGGCTCCCCATGCTGTCTGACTCCAACACCCACTTTGTTCCGACCATAGTTCCTTGTGCCCCCATCATCAAACATGAAGGAATCTCACCCACTAATACAGTAACAATATTTCTCTTTTCATCGCTGCAGGATGTAATAACTTTAAAAAAAATTACTTCTGAGAAGGAATTTGTTCCATTGTTATTTAGAATAGTAGTAGTAATAACAATGGTGAAAACAAATATTAATAACCGGACAGGGCCGGTGCTAGGGGCAGGCAAAATTACTGCAACTGCTGGAAGCAGCAAAATAGCTGTGACCTAGCTGTTTTCTGCCCTGGTTAGCAGATGTCTGCTTTGCCTGTGGAAGAGCCATGGAAGGCCAACGCTACCATGGCTGCTACTTCAGAGGGAAAAAGAAAAGGCTGAAGGGCACCAGTGGCTGCCAAAAGTGTGATCTCTTTTAGCCCCCTCACCTTAGGGACATGAGAAACAGTTTTGACTACTTGGCCATGAAGCCTTGAGCTGCTTCCACTTATGCAGTGTTTTGCACGGAGGAGTTTTATAGACTCACATGATAATAACTAGACCCGAGAACAATAAAGCACAGCACGCCTCGGGCGTACATCTCAGAGCATTTTGCAAATATTTCTTTTTTAATAATTTCCTTTAACATAGGAAGTTAGGAAGTTAGGTAAAGGAAGGGTTAATTGGCTGACCCAAATGAATCTACCAAGCCAGTAGCAAAGCTGACTGTGACATTAGTCTTCACTTATAGAGCCATGAGAGCATCCATGAGTCAATAGAAGTGTATATATTCCTACCCTACAGGTAAGAAACAGGACAGTCAATCAGTTTTTCTTTATTTGTATAGCAAACTAGAGTTATTACTTATTTTTGGTTGTTGTTTTCAGGGTGGCGGGGGAAGAGTTCATTTATCATTATCCAAATATTAGTGTGCTCAGTGCAGAAGTAACTGGTCAATACTCAAATACCTTAGGGTGTAAGCTAGAGCAGGAGTGAAGAACATTGTTGTGCTACATGGAGGGGTGGAAGGGGAAGGGAGTTGTGCAATTAAGTGCAGTGTGTGATGTATAAGGCTTTTTTTTTCTTTTTCTCCTGAAATAACAAAATCTCATCCCTCAGATGTCAGGCATGGGCAGGACAAACAGCTGATCCCTGAATTTTGGGCGTAGCTCTCAAGGGGTGAGTTTTTCATAATTAGTCTATATTTGCAGGGGAACACAAGTGCAGAAAGCTCCTGGGAGTTCAGCTGGACCATATCCCTCAGCTGGACAGACTTAACAAGATCAAATACATGTGGACAGGATGAGAAGTCACAGGCTTAAACTGCTTCTCAGGAAATTTAGGTTAAACATTAGAAAAAACTTTCTAACACTAAGGACAGTTGAATATTAGTAGAAATTGCCATGGGAGGTTGTACACCTAGTGTCACTGGAGGTTTTTAAGAACATGTTAGAAAAATATCTGTCAGGAATGATGTAGGCAGGGTTGGTCCTGAACTGGGGACGAAGTATGAATTAAGTGACCTCCCAAGTTCCATTTCAGCCCAATTTTCCTATGCTTCTGCTTTTCTGTTGCATAGTAGGGGTTGGCATATAAATTATAATATTACAATAATTTTTTTTTCTTTTCTAAAGTAGATGTTTTGAGTTCTCTTTCCAGTGTAGCATGAATACAGGTTTCAGTCAGGAAACGCCTATGAGCAAATAAACTCAGAATTATTAAACAGACAAGCAAGAGGAGCACCCTTTTTTTTTTTTTTAAGGGAATGAATTTTCAAGAGGAAAAAATAAGGCCCCAAAGAAGATGCATCAACTGGGGGATGTTCTTTGTTAAATTAAGAAAAGAAATCTAGAGTTAATCAAAAGTTTGTATCTTTGGGGAGAAAAGAGAGGGAAAGAAGAGGAGGAAAAGCATAGATATCATTAGAACAAAACCCTAGAAGAGGAAAAGGTCCTAAACAAATTAAATTATACATCTAATGAGCACAAACAGACATCTACTTTCAAAAGAGATTTAACCCAATTCTTCAAAGAAACAAAACCCAGCAGTAATTAGTAAGTGCTTTTATCTCTTCTGGATGAGAGTATCCAATAAAGCTGAATTCCTAGAGGTGATGTTCTTCCTTCCCAAAATATAAATCGTTAGAAGATGTTGTGCAAGCCTTTTTCTGCTTCAGTCCAATAGGATACCACTGAAGTCAGGCTGCTTGGGCTGTGCTTATTTTGCTTATCAGAAAATCAGCTGTGACCAGACCTCAAATGTAAAGATGAGAAAAAGAACCTCAGGAAATTGGGACTTCTCCTTTGATGTTTCTACCAGTTATGAATCAGGCCTTAAAATCCTGCTGGTCTTCAGGCGTTTGAGACAATACTAAATTTTTGTAACTTCTATAATTTTGTAACTTCTTCAGGAGAATGAAGTGGGAGCATAATGTAGGAAGGAAGTATGACGAGCAATAAAATAAATTTTCTGTCTCTCTCATTGGTTGCCTGTGCCTTGGCCATGTAGAGTGAAACCAGTCCTTTGCTTGCGAAGTGTACATTGTGCTATGGCCACAACAGGCAAAACCACGTGGCTGCAGAGTGCAGACATGTATTTCAGATCACTCTCAAACCCGAGTTCTGTACTCTCAGGCTGAGCAGGATGCAGATCCCTGTTATAACCCCAAGACCTGGGGAAAGCCCTTATTTACTTTTTGTGGGAAGTTTCACAGCAGGGCTGACCCATGAGTGGCTTCTGCCTGCCGCTCAGGAGCTCTTTTTATGACATGAATTAATACGCCATAAATCCCCGAGGGATAACTCAGTATAAGTCTAAAGCTTGTGCTTGCACTCACGCAACGAGTGTTTCAACGTGTATTTGACTTTTCTTTATGCCTTCAACATTTCCAGAGCATCTCTGACCCTGTAAGCAAAGTGGGAGGCTGGTGGTCCAGGAGTGATTTGCCCCCGGGGTGTGATTGTGGCACATGGTGCTGCTTTTTTTGCCACGTGGCAATAGGCAGTGAGGGTGGGAAAACCCAGCCGAGGCTGGGAGCATGCAAAGCTTTTGCAGTTTGCCTTTCTTTGAGAAGAGAAAAAAAAAAAAAAGAAAAGAAAAGAAAAATGAATCATCACCAGAAATATAGGTCGGGGTGGAAAAATACAACTCAGGAAATGTTTCCAACCTACTTGGGAAAAAAAGATCAATTCACGTGCCGCTGCCTTTGACTTTTCAGCCAATAGATGTGATAGCGGCAGCCCAAAATCTGCAAACTGAGCTGAGAGGATGTTAAGCACCCAGATAAAGAGTGGCAAACATTGCCAGAAATTCTCTCCAGCCAATTCCTCCAGTCCAAACATGCTCATCACTCTTCTATGGATTTAGACTTTTCTCCGTGGGCAGCTTCTTTTTCTTTGGCTCCCATGTTTCAAGAGACTAAGTCAATCTGTTTCAGCAGAGGTGCCCAGGCCCTGGGCTGTCAGCAAGGTTCATATTGGTAGCATTAATCATCTGATAGTTGCTCTTTCTTCATTTCCTTTTGCTAACATGTGTTCTCGGCTGTCTTTCTCTGCTTCTAAGGCAGAGATCTCTCTAACTGACATATATAAGCAGGAGGAATAAGAGACAGCTTCAGACTGATCATGGGAAGGGAGACCTGCCACCACTGCAAGGGGCCATGCACGGCTCCAACCATCACAAAATCCTCACCAGTTAATCCATTTCTGCAAATTTGAGTGCCTCCTGTAGCTCTGCAGTGCAGGACTTTGCCAGGGGTGTGATGCCATTTCTGAACTGAAAACTTGTCACTTGCCCCAACTTGCAGACACGTAACCTCGCTGCTGTTCAGAGTGTTGCAGCCTCCTGCGCCACCATCCAGGTAGCTCACGGTTCCTGTAAAGCCAAAGAATACTCTCACTTTTCTAGCTTTTTTCCTTGCATAAATACATTGCGTATAAGTTAGGGTTTTGGAGTTGTGTGTTTCTTTTTTTTCAGACACATACCTAAACAAGAAGGCATGTTTATTTTGTTCACCACAGTTATCACACAGAAGAAAGTTCTTCTGTGTTCCTTAGGCACATCTTTCCTTTTTCCTATTTCTACTTCGAATATCTTTTTTCTTATTATTGAGATAAATGAGCTGAAGTCATCTTGGGGAAGATGATGATGATTATTATTGTCGAGATAAGTTCCTGTGATCATAACAGGGGTAATTATTAGTAATAGTGTCATTCACTGTTTATACAGTGCTCTGTGTTTGCACAGTACTTTCCAAACAGGTAAAAATTATTATTGTTATTTTATTGAGATAAAATTCACAAACTCAGCAGCTGTGATCACTGCCCTCTGAGAATGAAATAACATCTTTGTAAAACAATATCCTCTTCCAAATTATAATGAACCATCATGACGTTTTCCAAGCCAAAGGCACGTATAAAGTGAGTTATAAATCTGGCTGTCCTGGAAGCACACTTGCTCACATAATGTTTGAGAAGTACAAAGGAGGAGAATGAATCAGTGAGAAAATATCACAGGAGGAGATACAAGGTGGAGCAGGCCAGAGCTCAGCGCTGAGCCTGGACATGCAATGGGAATGTGCCTGCACATTTTTTCTTTCCAAGTCAAAAATGTGTAGCAGAAACAGCAGTAAATAATGAATTTCTTTCTGTGCTTTCAATTTCATGGCCAAAGTAGTGAAAGGCACTGAATGGCCATGTGTGACTGCTGTCGTAATGAAGCATAGGGTTGTCTTCGTCAGAAATGCAGAGATGTATCACAATCCAGCTGCACCCAGGCGCGATAAGCGGAGCCTGAAGCCCTGGGTCGCTGACCCACTTTTGGTCTGCTAGCACTGCTCCTTTCTCTCCTCCTCTTTCTCCATTCAGCAGGTATGGACCCCTCACACTGTGCCAGAGGTTACAGCAGCCTGAGGAAAGGTGGGGTGAGGATATCCCAGTGACAAGCTGGGCAGCAAAACAGGAAGCAACAGTGAAAACACCCATTGGTTCACCACAGCACGTGTAAAACTAATGCTCTCTGTTTATCATAGGTATGTCTCTAAAGCAAGGCAGCGTCCAGACAGAGGAGCCCATATCCAGAAAAGTTATGTTCTTCACTGTTGCGAACTGTTGAGCTTGATATAGCCATTGCTAGGGTTCATTCCCTGGCCTGGGTTATGCAAAGAGGCAGCCGGGACAACCACAGCGCTTGGTCCTGCTGTTGCAGTGCCTTGTATGGAGTGGTTGTCTCAAATGCCTGGGATTTTTTTTTATTTATTTGTATTTCTGTTTTTCTTTAGGCATCTCTCCAATACATTTATCAGACCAAAGTGGCACTACTTTTACTACAAGAAAGCCATGTCTCATTTAACTTTGTCTGAAACTTAAAACTGATAATTAAAAAACATTAGCAGAGTAAAGGCCGTGAAGGTGAAGGCAGATGAGGTTTAGCGTTCAGATGTTTGTCATAGCTACTTTAACTACATTTCAAAATTAAAATGTGGAGAGCCCAAAAATACATTCCTAAAAGCTTTTTCTTATTCCTAGGCCAGCTTCAGAGAGGCAGGAATTTAACTCAGCCCCAGCAAAAGGGAGTGCCATGTTTCTGAACTGTATTGGGTGCTCCTTTGTTCTGAGGCCAAAGCTGGTCTCAGAAATGCAGACCAAGCAGGGTTAAGCCTTCCCAAGCCCAGTATTTCTCTGAAATGAACTGAAGTCCCGGCAAGGGGTCATCAGCCCTAAGAAGTGAGAGGCTGAGCAGTCAGACCAGGTTCTGCCTCTCTTTCCCACATCCCTACACTTATTATCTGCAGAAGGCAGCATTTCTGACTCTGCTGCAGCACTAGATAATGCTCAGTGGCTGCTGTTGCTGCTCTCCCATAATTACCAGAAACATTGCTTTAAGAAGTTACAACTTCCTGGAATGATGTGAAAAATGAACCGTTTAGAGCACCAGTGAGTAATAGGTAATTGCAGGCTGGAGCATCTTTAATCACTTTCAACCTTAAGTACATTTTTGAAGAGTATGGCTCATTATTACCTTGCAGATCTTGATGGAGCTGTACATTTCTGGCAGCCTAGATTACAAATGAAAAAATAATTTTGGATACAGGTGGTACTGGTTGGCAATTACAGCACAGCCTGGTCCACAGGGGCAGAGGCTTAACTCCCTGGTCTGCTGGGGGCTTTTGTATGACTGTGGAAAAGTCATGGAGATGTCTGTGTGTGGAGGGACTACGGTGCTGCAGTGCCTACACTTTCAGGTCCCCTAAAATCTAGGTCCTATGAAATCTGATCCCTATGGCATTTAAATGTGTAATGAGAAAAACAGTGACCCGTGGAAGGCTGTGTGTAGACTAAGAATTATGGCTGTTAGCCAGCAGAAAAGGCTACATGTCAGCTTCATTGCTGCCCAGAGAAAGGCGCTGAACTTCTTCTGGGACCTCCAGGCAAGAGCCCACTAAGTCCTGTTGCTGATTTAGCTCTGCATTTCCTGCAGTACAATTTTTCTGATCTATAAAATGAAGATAATATGTCTCTTCTCATGCACGCAGGTAAATACATTGATACAAGGAGCTCAGCTCTAGCTTTCAAGTGGTGTATATGTAGACATTTAATAGAAGAAGGGTGGAAAGGACAATTTCTTTTCAATTAATAACTGCACAGCATGTTTTGCAGAGCTTGGCCATGCTCTGTCCCTGTGCAATATGGAATCTAGGAGTAACCAGGACTGGAGTGACCGAATTTCCTTTGCAGAAGGCTTCCAGGTCCCTAGAGCGATGCTCCTCCCATGCTTTTTCTCAGTGCCTGCCCCTATCTTCTCCCATCTCCTGGCTGCTCTTTCTCACCCTGCAGGACCACGGGCCAGCATGTTCTCAGCTAAGGCAATATTTCTGCCTTTAACTTTGAAAGCGAAGAAACCACACCACCTGGCTGTAGTGAAGAGGAGAGATGAATCTGTGCTCCAGCCACAGGCAGATGTCATGATCCTTCATTGCGTTTCCCTGAGAGGTATACCTCGAGCAGCAGGACATGCACAGTCCGTATGCTGCGCTCCAATTCGTTGGCCTGAAACCTCTGAAGCTGTGTTATAATCCCCATTCTTGCTGTTCATCTGTAAATGCCCTGAATTCATTACCAGCATGTTGATGAAAACTGTTTTCCTCCCACTTAGAATACTTCCAAATACATCTTCTCATTGTATGCTCAAGACATTTCTTGCCAGCAAATTGAGTCCTCTTCCCCCTCCTCTTGTGGTAGTGAAAGCCTGAACGGGAAGGACTGATCCTCTGCCCATAGCAGTGCACGGGGATGTGCACTACCTCAGCTGAGCATCTGACCCCCCCCATATGCTATGTTTCCAGGTATTATATACTGCACGGTGACCTTTTGGGGAGCAAGGGAGGGACAGCAGCCCAAGGATTGGAAGAATTATTTTTTTAAATAGGACTTACATTGCTGGAGCAGGGAAGGACAGTGTTTAAAGGACTCCCCGCACCATCAGAAACCTGGGCACGTACATGATTGGCATTTGCACTTCTAATGAGACCATTTCTATTGTAATGAGCTCATTACTATTTTTATTGCTATTGTATTTTGCATGTTTCACAAATCATGCAGGGAGCTGCTTTTTATTTCCACTTTCTCTTTCTACCTTGGAAACTCTCAGGGCAATCCCAGTGTCTGCATAACACAGATGAATGAATTAACCCCTGCGGAGAGACCGAGGAGGGGTGACTGCTCTTAGGTGGTCATAGGGAGAGAAGGAGAGAAAGGAGAGGATTGAGTCGTGCCTGGAAACCAATTCAGCAGAGAGTTCCCATGCTGTTCTGAAACCCAGCGACAAGACATTTTTATGAATGTATCTCCTGTTCAGAAATATCTGCACAAAATTATTCTGTTCCTAAGAGGATGCTTGTCATATATATTATGCTCTTTGTCAACTGTTTCTTCCAAATATTGATTTGGATCAGACTTTGTTTCTCTGCCATTTTGCAGTATTTTGCTTTAATAAGCTTTGGATATGGTAAGGCAAAGAAGTTTTGGCTTTGCAGTAATGTTCAAGTTCCCAGTGTTGCTTAACTAGTCTGATTCATGTCCTTTGAGATTTTCCTTTCCTTTTTTGAGCTCCAAACATATGTGCAGTGGGGCAGTCCCCAGAGAGAGCTCTCGCTGGCTTCCAGTGATCCTGTTGGCCTGGATTGCTTTGGCTTCAGCTCCTTACCATTACCTATTCCAGTTGGCTTCTCAGTAGCCACTGCCTCAGCTTTAACTTTCAGTGAAGAGCCAATACCCTGAAAATAATCCTCTGCTAACTTTCAGGCTACTTGACTTCAATGGTGCACTACAAGAGGCAACTCAGTGTAGGGATCAAAAGAGGCAACTCCACCATGACCCTGTGGAGGTTTCCAGAAACCCGTGGAGTGCAAAAGAACCATCACTGTGAATCAGCTGCTGGAAAATCATATTGCTATGTCATATTGCTGCCACCAATAGGTGTAAATACACCAGTTTCTGATGGAGCAGAGAAGACATTAGGATGCGTAGTTATGGAGGTGGTTGAGCCTCGCTCTGAGCTTGTGCTAAAGGCTGCAATTCCATTGACTTGATTAAGAGAGGATGTACCTGTGGGTTTGCATCACCTTGGATGTTATTGACTGTAGGACCAGCATGCTTTAACCTCACCAGGCAGGTGAGAGGTATCCAGTGTGGAAAAGGCTATCTGCTAGACTGGATTCTTCATCAAAATAACATACCTTTGCCTTTGGCCATTAGTAAGGAAGAAGGCTGTGCCTGTATCTGACTTCAGAAAAGGATTTATCTGTACATGACACTGCCAGACCCGTTTTTTTATTCCTTGCCTTTACAACTCAGACATACTCTGCAAGTCATGTGCAAAGTCCAAGAATTGCTTAAAAAAATTAATTGCCTTCAAAGAACACTAACTAAAAAAATATATGTGTGTACATCTGCTTGTTGTTGGAGCTACCAAGCTACATTTTGAATCTCAGGTTTGTAATTTTGTTAGTTTGAAGTTGTATCTCTCTGACAGGCTCCTTCTGTCTCACTGATTTCCTTTGTGTCCTCTGGCTGCTGAGACATCATCACTCTTTCAAGCCCAGGGTTAGGGCTGGCCTGTTTTTAAAGCTCTGTAGGCTTTGGTGGCATCTGGCAGTAGTACTGCCAGCTGTTGCAGAGAAGATAAAGAAGAAAACAAGACATCAGAGTCAAAAAAAAATAATAAAATCAGGCGATTGGGTGTGTTCAAAGACTCAGTGTCACAAATTTATACTGAAAGAAAATTTGGATGCAAAACTTCTGTGCCTTTCAGATGAACCTTCTGCTACCTTGCTTGGATAGCTGACAAAGGGCACAGGAGATAGAAATAATATAAATATGCAACGAGACAGAAGTCCACGCGGTATCTCCTTTAGGAATTAAGTAATTGTTATAATTGAGTAATTGTTTTAGTGAACCTAGAGCCTTTTTTTCCCAGCATCTGAGAAATGTCTCTGTGGTGTTGTTTTTCTTTTGTGAGCTTTGTGCTGCGCTGGTATTTTGTGTTTAATAACGTATGGAGTGAAATGGGAGAATTAGAAAGGATTTTGCTTCTGGCAAGATTATCTACATTATCCACCTTTGGCTGGATGTAACAAGTGTATTTTCTGCAGGTGTCTGTGGGTGCTTTGGGGTTTGTGACAAACTGCTGTGGGATTCGAATGAGGCACAAACCAGCAGGAGTTAGCTGAGGTTGATTTCTTCCTTAGGAAGTTGTAAGAAGGGGAAGGAAAGAGAGGAGAGCAAACTGGCACCCTTTAAACAGGTCCTGCACAACCAAAATCCCAAGGAAATTCACAAAAAAAATGCAAATAGTCATCCATCAGTCTCTCCTCCATGGAGCTGCTACAAGCTTCAAAAAGAGCTTTTTCCGTTTCAGCTGCTTGAGTCTGGTACCTATTGGTGGGTTCCCATTGACTCAATAGTACTTTGCAAGCCAGTGTTGGATACCAAGGTCACTGTATAATATCCATACAACCTATCTCTCATTACAGGTTGATAATAGCTATAATACATAAAATGCAAAAAAGAAACCTATCCAAGCTGTTGGGATGGGTTTTTTTCAGCAACTGGCAAGTTTTTATATGTGACTTCTATACTGAGAACCTCAGTGTTTGATCCCAGCTGGAATCTAGAAGGATGGGGTAACAATGTTGAGCACATCTTTTGCAAACCACAAGAGAGTTTTGGTAAAGGACATGTCAAAGCAGGAAACCAGTATGAAAAAAAAGCCCAACACATTAGCAGATGCTGGCTAAATCTCCCTTTTCCATATTTCTTTGTATATCTATTATAGTTATTACCAAAACTCCCTGAGTTATCCAGTCCCTGGGGTTCAATATGTCTCACATTGCAACTTATCTAAAATGCTTGTATCACACAGGACTGAGAAGTGATGCAGGGTATTAAAGTGACAGAGTGGCCAGCATATAAAATAGTCAAGAATTCCAATAACTTGATGACAGTTGAACTTTATATTTAGAATGTGATTGACAGGTGATGATTGAGTAGTGCTGTGTCCAGTTAGCTCTGATGGACCCAGTAAAACAATGGTGAAAACACTGACAAACTGGTGTCGTTGCTGACCATATTCTGTTCCTGTATGGCGTTTCTGACATGCAATGATCCAAGTGTCATCTTTTGCTCATTTTTTTATGGCTTATTTCTCTTTTTTCTTGTTCTTTTGCCTCTGACAGAAGAAGGGTAAAATGTCACCCTAGGATACTTCTGTGATAGTCCCTATTGTGCTTTTCTTTTTCCTTTGAAAGAATGAAAGCATTTAACAGAACTAAGGTATTACTCAGTGACTGCAATAAGAGATATCCAAAAAACCAGGCTAAGCACCAGTATCAGTGAGTGCAAGTGGGCTTTGATTCTAAACACTCCTTGTGAAGATGAGGGCCATAGGTTAAGCCAAATGAAGATGACAAGAACAACCATATTTTTGCAAAGTCAGTGCCCCCTGTGTTTTTGCACAGTTTGTTTCCTTTCATTGTCAGTGAGGGAATGTTTTTTGTTTTCTGTATTCCTCTGAATTACAGTTGCGATTCAGCTGTTGTATCAATTTGGATTTGGGACAGTAGAAAATTGCACTGCATTAATGCTTATTGGACTTGAACTGAAGACTCATTATTTTGCAGAAGATGGCTTACAGCTTTCATTCATAACCTGGACTGACCTAATTATTGCAATTCTAAGAGAAGCAGTAGTGTAGTTAGAGTCCTAGTTTACATTTGTTTGTTCCTTTTCTGTAGGTCCTCAGCAATGAAGAGATAACGCAGTGCAGCATTTCTCTGGATTACTCTGCCACATATGACAAATCAGAATATCAAAGATATAAATCCTCTGTAAACTTCTGGCCTCACTTCAGCCAGTTTATGCATTATCTGAAATATATTCAGAGCAAACTGCACTGGAAGCTGTTCTTTTGGGTTTCCTATTTGTGCAATGCAAGGTGATGTGAATTTGAATTCACATCCATGATCTCATCAGGTTTGGCACAGGTAATTATATGCAGACATATAACATTTTCCTCTAGAATATGTCTGTGGATGCTCTGCAAACAAAATTGAAGTTTGCCTCTTACAGGTAAGTTTTTTTTTAAACATGGCCCTATGCATATGGACTCTACATTTTGCATGCTTAATTCAGCTATCAAACTTAAACATGTCTTGAGTTCTCCCAGACAAAACCACTTCTCCAAATTGACTCATACTGTGATATTATGTCACAATGTTGAATTTGCTAGCTAGCCAACTGTGCTGTTTAATTAGGGTGCTTTTCCAAAACACCTTCAATAGCATCATTGTGACATACGGGTTGAGATTTAGCCATACGGTCCAAGCACAGAAACAAAGCACACCACTAATTGTCTGAACACATGGAGAGCCACAGCACACAGGCAGTGAGCTCAGATAGGCAGAGATAGGAAGACATGTCCTGTTTTGTAGGAACAGTGTATTTAATTTTTTATATAATATATACATTTACAATGAACAGCAGTGTTTTATTGCTAGAGAGAGGTGTTCAGCATTTAAAATCCATCTGCACTGCTCACTAGTCTACTTGACTTGGGCTATCCTGGCAAATGCAGTGCTGCCTTTGAACTAAGCTCCAAGGCGCTGAAGGAAGGATGGACACATGATAAAGATTTTACTTTGGGCGGGCCTTTTCCAAAGGATGCAGTTTCCTTCTACTTAGAGTTTCAACTGAATGAGTGCTGCCAGGTTGCAAATAATCATTGCCTTTTTCTGTATTCATGGCAGACCAAATCCTACAACCCTTTGCAAAGCACAGTCTGCACGCACTTGTAAACATACCTTGAAAATGGATGGTTTATTCAACAAGGAAAAAATAACCCTCAAGCAGAACATTTCCTTTCCTTCTTTATGCATAGGCAACCATTTATTTTCTTCTAATATGTAAGACCAAGAGACTGCAGTCCAGTTGGTCACTTTGATAGGATAACATAGCGAACAGGTAGTGATGTCAAAAGAGAAGCAGCTGTTACTTCAGTTAAATTAATGATAGTTTTATGAAGAACATGAAGCTGTATGAACCGCTAAGGTACGTAGATCAAAAAACATTAATTCATGTAGGTGCCAGTCTAGTTTCAGGGATAATTTGTGTGCAATACACAACCAGCTTTGAGATTAAGAAAATACGTATTATTTATATGGGTTATGGTTACCAAAGAAGTCTGAAGGTGTTTCAGTGAAACTGTGTGTCAGTAAATGCCTATGAAAATCTTTTCCTGATTTATTAATTTGAAATAGTGTCCAGAGGTATTAGTCAAAGACAAGAGACATTTCTTGTGAAGTATTTCTAGAGCTCCCTGGTAATGATGTTAAGAACAAGTATCTCCTTAACATTACTGATTTTTTACTATGACAACATAAACTGTTCTTCCCCAGACAGAAAGAGTTAATCAGAGTTCTAACATCAAAAAGTTAATCTTATCTCAGAGCTGTTCATTAGACTCCTTCACTTTAAACTTGTATTGGAAAGGGATACGAAGCGCTTGCCGTACCTCTCAAAATAAGACCCTGAGTAAAAATCTGGGATTGCACTTGAGACATTTGTTTTGGAAATCCCTGTGTATTCATCAGGTTTTTCCCTGTTTTAACATTGGTGTCTTTATCTAGACTGAGCAGAAGACAATAAAAACTTCCCAATTTCAAATTCTCCAAATAACTCCCTCTCTTTGTTTTCCCTTTGCTATTAAACACAGACAGAAGTAGCATAGGGGCAAAGAAAGCAATCCAAGCTGGGAAGTTTGGCCTTTCAAGGAAGATTAAGTTTTGTTTACCTGCAAGGCTGCCAACTGTCCCAAGGGCTGTGGGAACCACTGAGACTTGGGGCTAGAAATCTCAAATCCCCTTTTACCAGAAAAAAATAGATGGCATCACATGCAGACTTCACTTGCATGGGAAGTTTGCTCTAGCCTTCAGTCTCCTGGGACAGGCAAGGAAAGGATTTTGCATGTGGCCCTGAGAAACAGAAAGCCCAGCAGGAATGGAGAATCCAGGGACCAAGGATTCCCTCCTGTCCAGGTAAGAAGAAAACTTTTGTTAGCTTTATGAGGAAGTAAACCTTATTTTTCCTTCCTTATTGCCCTGAAGCAGAGAAACCAGGATTTCCCTGCTCTTTTCTTAGGTATTTTTTCAGATAAACAATCCATCTTTCTCCCTTTTGCAATCCCATTAGTGAGCTTCATTTGGCCAAGCAGGAGTTCAAGGGGTGCCATGGGGCTCAGAGGTAGGAAAAGGGTAAGAAATTATTCCAGGAAAAAGAAAGTTAGCAATAGGACTTCATCCAAGGAGTTCCCTGAATTCAGAAAGCATATGGTGTTTGAGTTCTGTAGCAGCTCATCTGAAGGATATCAAAATGAAATTTTTTCCAGGAAAATCTCCATGCCAGCAGTATGGAACTTGAAGGTAGGGTACACTGGATATATTTGACCAGTTAATTACTTGTGATTCAATCTCAGTTTCTTTCAAAAGTAACTAATGTGGAGTACACATGAAACCATATTTGCTTCCTGCCATGGCACGTGCGGGGCAAGTTTTTCCTGCCTCAGTTCCTTCGGCACAGGAATTCTGCAGTTGTCAACAGATGCAGATCGTAACTTCACATTTCAGTCACCTCATTACCCTTCCCCTGCCTTTTCAGTCGATGTGAGCCAGGAAAGCCTTTTTGAATGCAACTAACATTTAAAACATAGCTGGATGTTTCACAAGATTCATAGCTGTGAGCAAGATTTCAGTTCAATTAATAGTAGATGCACTCCCACAGACTTGTTTCCACAACCTAATTCAAATTTTAACCCTGTAATGCTGATGCTGTGGATTTTCTGGTTGATTTTTGTTTTTTTTTCAGTAATGTATTTGTTCAAAGAGAATAGATTTAATCTACGGATCCAAACTGGGATTACTGAAAAGGTCACGCACACTCCCTCAACTCTGCTCATCCTCATAGTCTCTCATTTCTTTTTGACATCAGCAAAGCCTGAATTTGATATTATTTGTTATATTTAGGGCAGATGACCTACCCAGTCAGAATCAGGGATTAGGAATTCATTTTGTAAGGCATTATACAAAAATATAGCAAAAATTTGACCCTGACTCAAACTCTTTGAGTCCACTTGTACGTAATTGTAAAATCTGGACTAGAATCTGAAGAGAACACAGTTGATGCTAGCAGACATCTTTGGATTTTTCCCTTGACAGGACAAGGGGCAATGGGTGCAAGCTGGAGCACAGGAGGTTCCACTTAAATTTGAGGAAAAACTTCTTTACTGTAAGGGTGACTGAACACTGGAACAGGCTGCCCAGAGAGGTTGTGGAGTCTCCTTCTCTGGAGACATTCAAAACCTGCCTGGACGCGTTCCTGTGTGATATGGTCTAGGCAATCCTGCCCCGGCAGGGGGATTGGACTAGATGATCTTTTGAGGTCCCTTCCAATCCCTAACATTCTGTGATTCTGTGATTCTGTGATTTTCATGACTTACTTTTTCTTTCCCCTGCATGAGAGCTTCTGTACACAGAAGCCTTGAGACAGTGGATGGCTCCTTTGCGAATTCTGATATTTTGTACCAAACAAGATTACTCAGGAGCAATAAGAATGACCTCAGCTGTTGTCTGCTGCTAGAAACCTTTTAAATGGATAAGGACATAGAGTCACTCAGTAATCACAAGGAGGGAAGACCACATGGCTTAAAGTGACTGGTTAATAATAAATTCCTGCTGTGAAAATTTTTGTCCTAGCTATACGGTATGTGTGCAAAAATGAAAAGAGTATGTAAAAAAAAAAAAATCAACATTTCTTCATAAATGGAAAAAATAAAAGTTCGTTCAAAAATGAATAACTTAGCCAGCATGGTATGAAATCCCACTGTTTTAAAATAATACCTACTTTAATTGTATCAATCTTTTAAAATAATTAAGAGTGTGAGAATAATCAGTTTTTCTTTCATTGTAGAGCTTTTTGTGTGTATTGTGAAAACATTTTTTATCTGGTTTTCTTCCACAGCTTCAACTTTAAAGGTCATCTTATTTTACCAAGATATCATTTTGTGGCAGCTTTTTTAGTATTCTCAGTGGTACAAACAGCATGCAGTGGCTGATCTTTCTTCAGAAGCAGTAAAGGAAGTAAGTGGTGTACACATACACCCTAAAAATAATGGATATTCCTTTTGCATTTTAATTTAGCACTAATTAGCTGGTATTTTTTGCATATGTATTTAGAACACAAGGAATGGCTCTGGCCTTGTGAGAAGATTTTGTCACTGAGTTTCAGGAAATAAAACAACTCTCTCAAGCTCAGAAAAAGAGGACAACTGATTGTAATAAAAGCTGCAAGAAATGAAATTGTGATTTTAAAATTCAGTGTTGTAGAGAATGACAATCAGACTGAAACATCTCTGAGATGTTAAAGAGACCAGATTACCCCTTGATAGCTGCATACATGAAAAGACAACACAGAAACCAAATAAAAAAAATACTGAAATGTTCTGAACTACTGGAGACAAATCACCCTTTGAGAAAAGGAAGGCAGCACTTCTTCATGTTCTCAATGGCTGCCCACTTGCCGTTGATGGAACTGGTGGCTGCAGAGCAGCACACACTTGGCAGTATTTCGAAAGGACATTGGTGCGAGGTCTTCTGCGTAAGCAGTAACAGATCTTAGGTTTCTCAGCAGTACTTCCAGCTGTGAAACTTTTTCTTTTTTCCTTCTTCAAATTTGCCTGCAACAGCATTGTCCCTGCTTATAGCCAATTCTTTCCATCCAATACCAATAGAATTGGCTGCAAGAAGGAGCAAGGCTGAGAAGAGAATCAAGGCATACTGCACTGCCTGTTAGTTGTTCTCTTACCTTCAAAGAGGCAAACCTGGGAGTAAATGCTTTACAGCACTGGAAAAGTTACCAAAGCAATACTATGGAGATTACACCATCATTACAGATCCTCTGTTGGACCTGGCTTTTGAAGAAAGGATAGTGGAACTGAATAGAGACTGTGGAAATATTGAGTCGGTTCCCAATGCCAGCAAGGGCTGTGATTCACAGGGAAAAAACTCAGCCTCTCTCTATGCAGTTCCCTGTGCATAAAACACATAAAACTCTTTAGAGGAGGAGTGACCTCCCATGATTTTTCATTTTGTTTTGTTTTTCCTAAGGGAGAATGTCACTTGGATGAGCCCCTATTATGATAGCAATATAAAATAGTTTGCTCCAGAGCAGTGCATAGACCCAGGTCCTTGTGTTTCCTTGTCCTTAAGACAGTTTGAACATTTTACTTTTCTTCAACAGATGTTTTTTGTTTGAGATGAAGCCATTTGTTTAATGTTTAAGAGTATTTCATATTCTCTGTTTTCTCCCCAGAAAATCTCTCAATAAGAGTCATGATATAAAAATGGTTTGTAAATGGAACACAGGCCTGGATCAATACCCTTCTTCTTGCTGCAGGGATAGCATAGTAACTGAAAGATGCTCTCATAATTGTTATGAGGACAGAGGATTGTTTCATTTATGCAAGTGAAATATGTTAAGTCATCTGATGATATGAGTTGACTGTGAGCTTTCTGTACTTGTGGCAAATGTCAATATTCCTAAAGCATCTTACAGTCAGCAGTTTCAGAGGACAGATTATTTGCATAATAGCCTCCACAAATCCAGTGACACGTAAATCTGCTGCTCCCTAACTTCCAGCACTGGCCTTTCCAAATCCAAAGTTAAATGGATTCTACTCCAAGAGCTGAATCGTCACCTAAACTGCAGCACTTGAGAGATTTGCTGTTACCGAGGAAATTGGTCTCCTACATATTTCTGTTGAGTAACTTCCCAAGAACCTATCTTCAGTGCATGGTAATACAGTATATTGCAATGTTGTAGCTTCTGGGTAGTCTAATAGACATGTAATCTTATTTTAGCAGAAAGCCGGATGCTCGTAGACTTACTCGTACAGAGCAGTAATTTGCTGTACAAATAGTCCCTCTGAAATCAATAGGAAACCTTGTGCAGGTATTGTTTAGTATATTAAAGTATATTCACACCTCATTGGCTTATACCAATGACTTCAGCAGAGTTATTTCTTGACTTCTATTACAGTAAAGCTCAGGCCTTTTTCTGGTGGGCAACATATGGAATAGAAAAATGTGAAAATTGCATTTGAGCGTGGAGACTTTCCAATACATTTCAGGCCTCCTTAGCCCATGTTCATGAAATCCTGGCTGTTCAAAGGCTCTTATTCACAATGACTTAATTCTATAATTATTCATACTTGCAGTGAACTCCTTGGTACATACAGCACCACTCCTGCTCTCCCATAATGAGCTGTTGGTCGATTTTTGTCTCAGATCATTTCGGATAGGAGAGAAAAAAATGGGTAAACAATGTATATTTCTTAGTGTAACCATGTTCTTTTCTTAGACTGTGCTGCCTATCTCCTGCTTCCCTGAGCACACTGAAAACCAGCAGGAGACACTAGTTCCCCTGCCTGTGCCCTCGCCAGCTTCGTTTTGATCTTCCATAATTGCTTTTTTTCTCCCTGAAACTTCTACAGATTTATGGATATGGGGTACACTTTGCTGCTGAACAAGACTGAAGTAGGCATCTCTGCAAAACATCTCTACAACTTGTCACTGGCTTTCATTTGCGGTAGATGATGAAAACCGGGGCAGTGACAAGTATTTACCTTGGCAGGTGGAGTGAAGACCACCCTTCGCTCTGTTGTTTCTCTTGCACTCCGCACAGGAGCTGCTAATGTGAGTGACTTTTCTTTAGCATAGCTATCGTACTGTGCCACACATTTGTCATGTTCAAATGTTATCACAAGTACCATTCTTGCCATACTTGGCCTATCCACTCATATCAAAGATGCTTTTCAACACAGATCTGCAAACAATCTCAAATGGGACCTTTCCCTGACCTGTGACAAGCAAGTGCACATCTTGCCTATTGCGTGCTGGGACTTGCAATTGCCTGGGGTGCGATGCTTCAGGATCACCTTGGCCTATCAAGAAGGCCATTCCCCAGCCGTTTTGCTCTGATAAGCAAGGCCAGGGACCCTGTACAGCAGTCTGGCTGTTTGTAGATGCACTGCATGGACTCAAACCCATGTGTACGCTCAGCTCTCACCCAGATAAAATAGCCTGTGATGAATTCTACAGTAAAAGCAGTAAAGAGAAGCAGTGTGAATAGGTTTGGAGGACCAGATCAAATAACTAGAGAGCACTTGAAGCACTCTGTCAAGAAAAGGCAGTCATGCATGAGTTTCAGAAGGCTCACTGGTCTGTCTGTCGCTCTTTGTAGCAAACCACTCTCCCACAATGAGCACTCTGCAGGCAAAAGATGCCAAAGCAGGTCAGGTGCCAAAATCAACCCCCTGCTCTCTTTGTTCAGTTTGCCAGATACAGCTAAATAATGAACTGCATTCATTTAGTACAGTCTCTCTTATCTTGTGTTTGATTTGATGTAATAGATGTACTATAGACAAAATAGGTGCAAATAGTACTTCATTGTAATCCAACAGTACGTAGAACTCAAAATAATACACTAATAATGAAAGCAGCTTCAGTCACGTACAGATTCAAACCCAGTTAAGGAAAATACTTATAAATCTCCTTTTACTTGCATTGGTATGTATATTT
Organism: Nyctibius grandis; assembly: GCF_013368605.1. Classification (NCBI taxonomy): domain Eukaryota; kingdom Metazoa; phylum Chordata; class Aves; order Nyctibiiformes; family Nyctibiidae; genus Nyctibius; species Nyctibius grandis. Next base: position 92,902,794 of record NC_090695.1, on the reverse strand, counting down.
TACCCTTATTTATTAGGTAAGACCCACACTTGTTTGAACTATCTATTTGTTGTGACTTAGTTCCTTTGCCATAGCCTCAGAGTCTTTATAGAAAGAACTATTGGACTCTCAGTCAAGAAAAGAACACATTAGGATTTTTGCAGCCCCAGTAAGTGAAACAATAGTAACTCTCACTCTGTCCCCCCAGCATATATTACCACCTAACATTCATAAATGTGAATGAAGGAGTTTCACCACATACTGTACAGCAAATGACACTGTGATTTTTTTCTGCCAAAATACGTGCAACAGAGAAACAGAAAGAAATATTTTAAGGACGATATAAAGAAGCAGGAAAACTTAGGACACAACCTGAATAAATAGTGGCATTGTGGTCTTGCTGAAAGCCTAAATGGAGAGTTTTTTTTGGCTGAGTCACTGGCTCAGGGAGGCTTGGTGTTATATGTAAGAGTACTTTCTCATATTACTTGATTTCTGTGTTAAGAATTAGGATTTTATGTTATTTTCAGATAACAGAACTACATCAAAGATACCTGACTCTATAATAATTTTTTTTCTTCTTAAGGAAACAGCAAAGTTTTGTCTAACCTTTAGGGGCAAAAAGAAGCAATGTTATTGAATACCTCACCATATCAATTTCCTGTTTTGTTTGATGGGATGACTATGATTTACAGGATTTCTTTATGAGACCCAATTAAATATAGAATTTATAATATTCATGCAGTTTCTGTGCCAAATATACATAGTGCTGATACAGCAGGGATCTCAAAATATCAACCACCTGCTTGGAAGGAACAGAATTATGAATACATCTCCTTAAACAATAATTCATCATACTCAGAAGCCTAAAGTTAAGCTGCTCTAGAGCCAACACAGCTGCTTTATCGTCTTATTTGGGGGATACTGCTGACTTACAATGCTGGATATCATTCTTGTAACTCATTACTAAGACTGAATTCAAGGATTTAGAAGCCCAGGAAGCAGCACTGACTTTGGCATGAAGGATCCTGGCTTTCAGAGGGGAATCCAGAGTTGTGAATGGCGTGTCCATTCTTCTCATACAATGCACCAGGAAACCGAATCAGTGAGACCAGGGAACCATCCAAAGTTAATGCATTCACAGTGCATGTGGGAAACTGGGAGAACTTTTGCACATCTCACTGAGGATTGTAGGGAAATCCTCTCCTCAAGGATCCTCATCCTCGAACACCTACCTACCCCAAAAAGATGGTTATGGAGTAGAGTCTTCCCTAACTGAGGTCAGCTGACGTACTAGCTCAAGAGTCAAGAAGACACCTTTTTCCCTGAGGAAGGCTGCTCTACTCAAAAATAATGAAATTAATTTTGCTCCACATGACTTCCTCATGAGAGGACTTTAATCTCACATATATGATTTTTTTTTCCAGACAGGCTAGCACTATAGAAGTGAGGCAGGCTGAAAGCACTCACAGCTGAGCTTGGAGGACTTGCATACAGTCTAGGGATATATATGTGTGTAGCAAAAATGAAATCTCAGGACCTGAGTGGGATTCTGGGGGATAAAAAAATAGCACCACAGTATGATAGTGGCTTTAAGTCCATTTTTCACTGCATGGAAGCCGAATACTGCTATGCTCATTCCAGACAGGTGTTAGTCTAACTGGTCCTTTATAACTTTTTTATGACTCTTTTATAGCTTCCCTTAGCACCCAGGTTCACTGATTAAGTATCCTTCATTAGGAAGCTTTTCCAAATCTCTAATTTGAACCTTTGCTGTGTGTGGAGCCAGGCAGTGTTCTTGCCCCTTTGGTGACCAGGACAATATTTCAGAAGCACCTTCTTTGCAGACTTTTTGAGAATTAGAAGACTATTATCATGTCTTTTATTTTAAAGCGCTACAAATTCACCACTTTCAGTTTTATCTTTATGAAAAGGAAATTTTTCTTAACTCCTTTATAATGACTGTTGCTCTCTGGAACCAGGGATACTTTAGCCCTTTCTGTCCCTTTCTCACCAACTAAATATATTTCAGGATGATGGCTTCTGTGAAGTGGGCATCGAAAGCTCTCTTAGTCAATAACTGGGGTGTCATGATGCCTAATGAATGTTGCTAAACTGTTCAGGCATACTGGGATGAAAGCCTCTCAAGGAATTTAAAGTAGTCAAAGTATGAGGAAGTATAACACTGCAAATACAATCTGTTGAGAAATACCAATCCTATCAGTAGTATCCGTGCTTTAATACAGCTGCTTATAGCAAAAATTAAAAAAAACACCAACAAAACACAGTCCTGCTTATTTTACCTCTAGCAGGCTTGCCTTGTTACTCAGTCTTCAAGTCTTCCTCCTTGGAGCATGTTCGTGACCAAGAGCTTTTCCAGCCAAGTGATGGATTTGTAGGGCCAGCTCTGAAAGACATCTTTGAGGGGATGATTGCTAGCCAGCCTTTAAAGACCACTCCGGACCAAATAGATCAGATCTGTTTATATTAAAGAAAATCTGTGCCATTGTGAAGGCAGCAACCGCTCTCTTATCTTCACAGAATCATCAGGTTGGAAGAGACCTCTGTGATCATTGAGTCCAACCATTGCCCTGACACCACCATGTCAACTAGACCATGGCACTAAGTGCCATGTCCAGTCTTTTTTTAAACACATCCAGAGATGGTGACTCCTTCAGGAAATAACCTTTAGGGTTCTAACAAATAGGGACAAGGAAGAGTCTTTTCATCCAGACTGTTGTTGCCTAAGTGCCAAAATAGACCGAGGGCTGTTTTCAGAAACAAAATGCACAATGGACTTGGGATGGGGTGAGAACACAGCAAGAAAACTTCAGATTTATTTGAGATTACAAGAAGATTTGCTTATCTCATCCAAAAACCTCTTATAATCAGCATTTTCATCTCATCTACTGTCTCATTTTACCTTTTGCTCCCAAATAGTGCTGGAGGCTTGGTTCTAGGATGGCTCTCTTCAACATCCACAACGGCTGCCTTCCCTATTTGACTGAAGCTCCATTTCAGTGATGCAGAAAATTAATTAGGGCATTTAATTTCCTTCGTATGTAGACCTAAATACTGTTTTTAAGGCTGCAAATATGGTAACTCTGTGAACAAAATTAGAATCCTTTTGCATGATTTCTGAAGCTGATAGCAAAAACAACCATGAAGGAATCTCGACACAGAATACCCTGTCTTAACCATACTGGAAAAAATTTCTGTGTACCAATTAGAGAGATTACATTGCTCAAAGTGATGCAGAGAACTAAATAATCAGACAAATATACTAACCAGATGTCACTTTATCAGACAAGAGGAAGGAGTATTCCATAGCGAATGGAAGACAGTCTGTGGGATGCCCATTGGCTTACACATAAATTTCCTTTTATTCTCATAATTGCTTCTTCTGTGGCCTTTCCTCCAGTCTGCTCATGAGTAGCATGAATACCTCCACTGCGCTCGGTGGAAAGAGCTCCTATTTGCGTAATGATGAGTCGTTCAGCTGGGCCGGTGGCCATGGGCACCAAGGAGGCGGTGGCTGTGCACAGGTTTATTGACCCTAGGTCCAGGGTGCCAGCGCTCACCTCTTCTGCTCTGCCAATGCACCGTAAGGAAATATTAAAGTGTCAGTAGGGAAAAGATAGATTCATGTCTTCAGCTTCAGTCATTACAAATATCTACAGGGCCTGTCATGGCAAAACTGACACACCACTAAAGACATAGAAAGAAATAAGGCCAAAAAAAAGAGATTAATAAGAAGATGACTAGGTATCATCACCTGTGCTCAGAGGTTGTTGTTCAACAGCCTTTGGAAATATTAGCCATGTTCGGGTTTTTAGAAGTCATATATTTCACCAGATGAAAACCTTTGTGATATTAGTACCCCACTACTGAAAAATAGTTGTTTCCACCCATATCTAATAAATATATGTTTGAGGCTCAAGTCAATCTAATGTGAATTCATGCTCAACTGTGCGTGTGATGTTTGTATATAAACATCCTTTTCACATTGTACAATACCACCCTGTTGTTATTGTGTCTTTCCTCAGCCTTAGTTGTGTATCTTTATGATATTTTCATCTCCGTGGCTGATTAGATAACTTTAAAAGCCTGCACTAAAATCCACTGTCTTTAAATTGCGCTAAAGATGTCAAAGCATATCTATGTAGAGTCCAGTTAAATTACTTTGATTGAGCTAAGGCACCTTTTTTCCCAAAACAGCCCAAAAGGTTTTCCCCATGTATTGTTAGCACGGTTAAAATAAAGAACCAAACAAAAGCCAGCCCCAGACCCTGCTCACCTGGAAGTCCTCTGTATAATCCTGGCTGGGAATTATTTCAGCCATGTATTGGGACACAAGTTTTGCACTGCAACCAGTTCAAGGTAGAGCACAAAAGAAAAATGCATCCCTGCTCAAAAGTCCAACCTAGAGCCCCTTTCTGCTGAACTTTAAATGCATGCTGAATGTTCCCCAATTATTGTAGCTGTTACTTTGTCCTTGTCTGGTTCAAGACATGGGAACGAATCTCAGCCCATTTGAATCGTAACAGCTGCAATGACTTCAATAGAGTGATGAGTGTTTATTCCAGCAGGAAGTCTCACCCAAATTCTTTCCTAACTGTAAGATCACTCTTACTGCTAAAAAGGATATTCCATATTGCATTATGCTAATGTAGTGGCATGTTTTCAGCAATTACAATTCAGTAATAATTCGTCAACAGCACCATGGTGACAGCGATGACCACGATCCCCTAACTCAGCCTTGTAGCATATCTAGTAATTGTTATTGCATTTTGAAGTCCTCCATAAGTACTTTTTCTTAGTGGCCACAGAATTAACAGATCTGTTAAGCTCCATAAATAAGAATTGTATTCTCAAAAAGGTGAAATATTAGTTAGAGAAGAATCTATCTGGGGACAGCTTAGTGTGGATACTTTCTTTAATCATAAAGAACTTTTAAATAAGAAAAGGCTAAGTAGGGGAAAAAGACATCTCTTTTTACTGTGCCTTTATATTATTTTTATTAAATATCTAAAAAAAAAACCCCAACCAACCCCAGACAAACAACCATTTGTATCAAGCCACATGCCATACTATGGCAATGGAGGATTAAGCAAAGAAGCAGTTTTAAAACTTAAAAAGTATGGGTTTCATTTGGTAGGTGGAAGGTTCCCATCGAACGTCCTTGGTGTTCAAATCACCTTGTATTTCCATAACCCGTTTTTGTGCTCCCCAGCCAGTCCATGCTGGTTCCCGCTGCTGGAGCTCTTGGCTCTCCGCTATCCCCTGCCTGGTAATGGATCTTCTCCTTGTTTTGTGCAAAGGCAGGTTAAGCAGAGGGGTAAGAGTTGAGAAAAAAAAAAAATGTGTGTCTGTGCAGTAAACACAGCCTGTGGACACCAGTTTCTCTCAGCATTGAGTAGCAATTATTTCTGTGTAATAGGCAGTCACCCGATGACCCTCTCCTTCAGCATGCAATGCTTTTACTGTCAAGTGTTAATCCCTTTGTTAGCTAGTCAGCTGCACATTCATTTAGGAGGGCTAATGACTTACACTGGTCCTTCTCTGCATGATTTCAACAGACATGTAATTAGAGGTGAATGGAGTCTTCAGAGGTATGGCAACCACGAAAGCCGGGGGCAAAGTCAAAGTATTTGTCTAATTTTGCAATCAGCTGTTTCAATGAATGAAACCATGTGGTCAGCTGCACACAGAGGAAAAGAAAGTAGGAAAGGAGCAGCCGAAAATTCAGCCTTGAAAAATAAATAAATTAAAAAAATTGGATTCCCTGGCACTCACAAAGCTCCAAGATGAAAAGGAACATGTTTCAAAATATTTTTGGTTGGTGTGCCAGAGAGTACATTGTAAGAGAAATGGCAGCGAGGAACCTGTTCTCACACAGATTGAAAAAGTATCTAAAGGTGAAAAGCTTTGTTTTAAAGTGCTTGAGATTCTTAATCATTAGCAGAATAAGTGTGAGAGCTGGAAAGAGATAGAAAAATATGTGAAGGTGAACTGAAGAACTTTTCATGTGCCACAGCACTGGCTTAAAGGTTTGAGCTCCTTTTATGAAAGCTGACGATGTCTGCAACACATCAGGAAATATCCTGCAGCTCTTACACCAGGTGAATATGTCCTTTTGAAGTCCAAGAGATTTTTGCATATGTATTAATATCACAGGGTGAAGTAGAAAAGTATAATAGGGAGCCATAGTCCTGATTGATAGACTTTTAGTTTGGGTATGTTTTGTTTTGTTTTGTTTTGTTTTAAAAAAAAAAAACCAACTCTCATCTCTGATTTCTGTGTTTGGCCAAGCTACAGAGAAGGGTCCATTTTGCTTCAAGCTGTCACTCCCTTTCCACCACGCAGGGGTTTGCGGATGAGGCTGGATCCCAGCAAGGAGGGTTGGCTGCCGGCCGGCCACTTACTTATGTTGCTTTTGGCACTGCGACACAGCGGGTGTTTTTTTAAAGCTCCTCTTATGTTTTTCACCTCTTCATCACTGGTTTCTCTGTATGCTGTGTGTCCATCCCTGATGCACCATCTCACTGCAGCACAACCCTCAGACAGGTTTGTTTTTTTTCTCTTGTCCATTTTGGAGCATGGAGTCTCCTTTCTTCATATAGATTATGCAAAGGTGCATTCTTGAATGATAAGGTGTTTGCATTAAATAACACCTACTCCTATTCTCTCAGTTACACAGTAGCCAATCAGAGTGATATTTTTTATGAATTAAAATAATACACTTTCGCTAGCTCTTTGAATTCAGGAGCATAATTTCATTAAAAATAAAAAAAGAGAATAATAATTAATTAATAAGTATTTTAATTCAGTCTGGGCTTATAAGCTAATATCTCTCACACAGTTGTCTAACACAATCATAGACATAATTTCATTCTTAATGAAATATAAATGAAGAAACTGAATGGCAAGCTCCAAAGAAATCTCCCTATCAGTCAGTTGCTTCTAACCCTTCCACCTTTCCTGGGTGCGTCAGTTAGCTATATTATTTGAAATGCAGCTTGTGTTTTGAAAAAGATTTGATCTGAAGACTGCAAGCAGCAGGTAATCCATTATGTCCTTAAGGAAGTAGGTCTGATGGTGAATTGCCATCATGATGATTCAAACTGGGTGTCTTATCACTAATACAAGGCCATTTTATTTTCCCATTCTTAGCCCCAGTAGCCCTTGTAACGTGGCAGGACAGGTCTCCAATGACAGTGTGATCCAACCAGCCTCAGATGAGCTGGCAGACTCTGGGCTTCAGTTTCCCCACCTCAGCAGAGGTGTCCCCTGCTTCACATCTGACTGCCTGGGCTCAACATTCCAGATTTTTGTGAGAACTGCCTCTTAAGTGAGCCCAGTACAGCCTGTCTTACACCCCTGCAGCAGCTACGTCCCATGTTAACTGCAGTGAGAACACACATCCATGAATGTCTCTATTTATTTTCATTGCAGCCTATTTCCCATCATGCTGGCAGAGACAGAATGTTTTGCTGTTGGTCACCTCGGGTAAGATAACTATGAGCAGCTAATGAGGATATTTGATTTTTTGAGTGATTTGGGATCTGCTGATACTCAAACGCAGTAAATGTACACTTCTGGCTTCTTTTTTTAATTTATCATCTTTATCACTAATACCGCTATTCACTTTTTGAATTATAACAGTAATTTCTCTCACATTGTGACTAGCTGGCTAGCAATACGCAGCGGTGTCATTGTGAAAAACCTTGTGTGCAATTGTGTGGTTTGCAGCTACAAATAGGTAAAACTGTAAAATACTTGGTCACTGATTTCTCATGTACCTATTCCAAGAGCTTCAGCGGTGCCTATCCTCAGTGTGAGCCCACGGAGTGGGAGGGAGAAGGAAAATTAATCCCTTTTGATTGGCACTGTAATGATCCTGACAGGGGATGGGTGCAGAAATCCACCAAACTAAGCAGTGCTTGCTGTGGCTCAGGTCTGTGCAGTATACATACATTTTAATTGGCTGGGGCTGGGATATAATTGAATCAAAGTTTGTTGGAAACTTAGCCCAGACTCGCTGAAAGTTTCATGCAACTCGAAACCAGGCAGTTTTGCTTGGTTTAGGTTTAATTATGAATGGTTCACTCAGCCTCAGTAATGACTCATATTCATTAACTATCCTATATATGAGATGTGACAAAAGTGTAGTTCAAATACACAAAGCATAATTATTTAATGATGAAGTAAAGTTGATTAGGAAGCCTTTAAGCTATTACACTCTTAGTAGGGTATTTTGCAGTCACTGAATAAATGAACATAATTTAATTCTTAAAAGCTATATAGCTCCTGCTGCTTTTGAAAATTATAAGTAGCAAACAAGTTAGGTTTTTCCCATTGCAGAATTCCATATGCTACAACAAAGAGCATACAGAATTCAATGCATTGCCAATAAGAACAGGGAAAACTATTCTTAGTGACTATCCAGGCTAAAAACGATAGGACTCACATATCCAGTAACAATCATGAACCTGACAAATCAAGCTTGTAAGTCTGTGGTGTGATCTGAAAACCTAACAAGCTTCCAAAAAGGATCTCTGGTTTAAAAATACATTCTTTCGTTCCTGATTCTTTTTTTTTTTTTCCATGAGACGTGCAAGACTGAACAGCATGAGAACAGCATGAGAACGGCTGTGCCATTGAAAGGATATATTTATATATTATGTAGCTGTGCTCCAATTATGAAATTGATCCATGGCTAAAAATCCCTTAAGGGTGGCTATTAATGAGATTGCCTGCTCTGAGTGCATCCAGTAATAAGATTAGGTATGCATTTATCCTGAGCAGAGATAAACCAATGACAAGTTCATGCCAAGATAAGACAGTTTTGAAAGGCAATTAAACATGGGACATAATGTGCGTACATATGTCTGTGGGAGGTTGTAGGATGGAAAGTTGGTTTTCATCTGCAGAAGTGCTTCTGAGTGTAACAAGGAGAAACAGGCTTTTCACAGAGGTGAGATTAAACTTGAGCTTAAAAATCAAAATATTTGAATTTGTAATTTACAAATCAGATTTACAAAATGTGCAGCCTGGCCTTTTTGGCTTTTTCTCCACTTACGGAAGGCTTGAAAACACCCTTGACAATTACCAGCTGCCCTGTGAGACAAGACTCAATCACCGTACTTGGATTTATATCACACTGGTGTTCAGAGAATGTAGCACCTTAACAACACCCAGGCTCCTACATAGCCTCTCACACTGCCTCACTTAGGCAAACCAGACAGTGATGCTCTGAGAGAAAAGACGTCAAGTATTTCTTGCACGATTTGCTGTAGAAATACCCGCACCATAGTTGTGGCATCATGTGTGGGCCACAAAATCTTGCACCAGGGATTAAACCTAGACAGGTCGGGTAGTGCTGGAGGACCAGCCAGAACAGCACAGAGCTCAGCACGTGCAGAGATGCATACAAAGCCAATGGTTCTCACCACTCTGCAGCAAGAGCATTTCTGTCCCCATCTCATGGCCATTGTAACTGCTTAGTTACTCATCGCTCTCCTACAAGACAGCTGAAATCTCTTCTAAAATCTTCTCTTATTTTTACAATGCTGGGAAACATTTATCCTTTTTACGCTGTTATTACTGCTGTTGCTCAGGACATTGTCTGTAGCATCTCCAATAATTGATGTATGCAGGGTGCAGAGAGGCCAGAACCCCTCCAGAAGCAGAATCCTCTCTTGTACATAAGCAACTCAAGCTCAAGTCAAATTTTGAATTACTGAACTGATTAAATAGACCTTAAAATCCTGCCTCTGCTTGCCACATTTCATGTATCTGAACCAGAGCCAATTAGTCAGAGCCTGTGCTTGTGCAGCTGAAACCCCTGGGTGTTGCTCTGGAGATTACCAGGCATCAGGTAAAAATGTGAAGGGGGAGGACAATTATAACCCAATTTCCGGAGTAGTCTCTGGGGAGATAATGGACAACGACTGGAGCATAAAGGGTGGGAACGAAGGTAAATAATGGCATGATTTGTGCCCCCTTTGTTTTTTGCCCGATCAGCTCAAGGTCGCCCTGCTAGCGCAAATGAGAGCAGCCTGGAGGCTTCTGTAAACCACATCAGTGGGCAAAATCTTTAAACAGAAAGGTATGAAGAGAGAGGGGAGCACTTCCAATAACGATCATGAGCGCCTGTCCCAGGACATTTGGAAGAATTCTTAAAAGCAAGAAGAACAATAATTTGTAATAACAGAGTATCTTCAAAAAAAACTATACTCCAGAAATATCAGCGTTTCAATGATGTGTGAAAGTAAAGGAAATTGAGTTGCATAGGAAATTCCCTTCCTCATTTTTGAAAATATGAAAACCTTCTGTTCAACTGTCAAATAACCAAATTTCTTAAATTAAGAAATTTGGATATTGGACATCTCATCTAGGTGCGATTGAAAGGAATAAACAGACTTTCACTATATATTTACAGACTCCGAAGGGATGGTTGTAAGTTTTTAAAATATCCACTAAATGAGTATTCTGGCTGTCAAGTGGTGAGTGTATAAAGAGTATGCAGAAAATGTGAGTGGGGAACTCTTGAATGTAGCTATGTACTTTCAGGAGCCTTCTGTTAAGAAGTTGCAAAAAACATATGGTATCTATTAATAAATATATTTAGCATTTTTCTTCCTAATTTATTCACAGGTAATTATTTGCTTAACTTATTCAAAGTAGCCCAGAATACAGTTCTTATCTGCTGCAGAAAGCTGTTGTATTTCCACCTCTAAAGTAAAACACCAGGATCCTTTCTCCAGCCCATCTCATTTGAGAGAAGCTGTGCATATGGCCAAGCAAAGCCGCCCTACTCCTAGCTCAAAAATAATTCATAGGCCTGCCTTTCTGTTAAAAAATCTTATTACAAAGTACTATGAAATTCAGTAATTCAGTAAGAAATATTGGATTTAGCTGCTCCTCCCATTAGGCTGCCTGTTCCCTGCCAGGACAGCTGGTTCTTCCAAAATCTGTCCTTTGTGTCACACACAGACACACAGGGCTCAGCAGTGACATAAATCCACATAACAGATATTTTGAATCATCAGCTTTGTTTTGCCTCTTGGAGTGCCTCCTTCAGAATTTTAAAAAAAAATCAGGTCTCTTCTAAATTAGCATTAAAGATTTACTAGTTGGTTGCAAGATCTCTGGGCTCTTTTTGAAAACTCTGATACTTTTCCTTTTCTTTCTCTGTCCTTCCTTCACTGCTCCCTCCTGTAATCAGGATCCCAAAGTGTGTGCTTTCTGATGAGGATTAAGCCATGACCCATGCATGATTGCAGGAAATAAGCCTTTAAAATATGCCTAAGTGCTCTGCTTGTTTGAAGTTACTGATCCTTAAAATAGATGTCTGAAAAAAAATGTGTAATTTCAAATGTTTCTGCAGATATTGTTCCAGTATGTGTAACAAGGAGACATATCAGGCCAAGTTACATCAGTTATGCTCCATTATATCATGAACTGAGCCAAATGAATCAAACTACACAGTAATACTTCAGATGAAAATGCAAGCCTTGTACAGTTTCTTTCCGTAGTTACCACTTACAAAGCATTAAAATATTCAGCTTGATTCTGAGGGTTTATTTTAGCTATTTACCAGAAATATTTTCATTATAGAAAGCATTTCATGTTTTGTAAGAAAGGATGAATAATTGTTCCCTGTTTATGTTCTCAATCATGAATGATTTGAGAGCCCAGTAGGCTATCCTCCACCACCAATGGGTTCAACGTTTGTTCAGCTCACCTCATATGGACATTTCTTCCTTCCAGGCCCCTCTTGTTTACCTGCTCTCCATCCTTTCTTGGTCCTATCTAGCCTTTTTCAGACAAGATGATCACAAGTAGGGTTTACGAGCTGGTACACCACAGATTGATATAATCAAAATTTAATATGCCAGTATTTTATTCTTCAGCACTTTCCGCATCATTCCTAGCATTTTTCCCCTGGCTGATCACCTCTGAGCTTTGAGTGGCTTTTACAAGAACTATATGCAATAACTCAGAGATCTGTTTCCTAAATAAGGTTGTATAGTGCGGCCATGTAGACTAAGAAATCAGCCACACCAGCACAGGAACATGGGCAGAGAGTTGTTCCTTTCTCTCTTGTGACTCAGTGCACAGAGCAGTTCTGGGAAGCTCCAGAAATTGGAGAGAATGCAGCAAGTCCAGGGCTTCTCCAGGAAACTCAGTTTCCCCTTTTTTTGTGATCTTTCTGCTCAGAGATGGTGGGAAAAGAATGGATTCTTTTTTTTTTTTTTCTTTTTCAGGGAACTTTTGTCCCTTTTGAGATATTAGGTATCAAGTGCCACCATTGGAAACTCAGTGAAAGAAGTAGATGCCTTAGAAATCCTAAGGTACTATCTGGCATTTCTAGATCCCTGCACACTTGCTAAGCTTACTGGCAAAGCTCTTTCACAGTCATTTAATGTATTGAGTATATTGATAGAAGTAGTAGAATAATATTGCTCTTTCCTCATTAGTCTCTCAAGGTAGGTAGAACATAATTTTGTCCTATTTAATGTTACTTTAATCCTAACCAAGTCAAGATAAGGTCAGATGTTTCACTGAAGTTTACTGAAGTTCTCAGCCCTCTTATGCCTGTGTGCATACAAACCTATGAGAAAAACGTTTCAGTCATTTCCGCAGCAATGATCAAAGAAATCACAAATGCAATGGACTTCAAAGAAAAGGGCAATGGCCCAGACCTAGCTCTGAGGCAGTGTGCACAAAATTGGTGAGATCTGAACTAAATTGCTTAAAAACATCTCCCAGTTTGCAGCACTGGTTATTTAAGGAAGTGCAGACTGAAGGTCTGTGGGTACCTGCTGCTCAGCAGCGATGGCAAGGGGCCTTGCTGCAAAGCAGCTCCAAAGCAGCTACACTCACCTCTGGCCAGGGAAGCTTCAGGCACTGGGGAATTTTGAATAGTCTGTGTGCTGCAAACCTCTGATTTCTCAGGTCTGGGAATTGAGGGTCAATGGAAGAAACAAAAAAATACATTCCCAAGAAGAGAAATGGATCGAGAGAGATGCCATTCAGTGCAGCAGCTATCCCAATATAATGGATGGATGAAAACCAAGGAACTATCCTCACCTCTAGGTCTTATTCTGGGCGTGTAAAATCCTCTCCTCACCTTCACCAAGAATGTTTGTATTCCTGCCGGTGTTACAGGGGGAGAGAACATGGACACTAACTGCTCTACAGGGTACTGGGAAGGCAGTCCTTGCTTTCCCTTCCCTTCCTCAAGCTCTGCCAGGTCCAGGGCTCGTAGCCACACCACCCCAGAGATGGGAGAGGAGTGGGGTTCTACTGCAGACTGGCTTGTATTTGACATCATCTACCAGGGACAAGTCATCGTAGCCTTGAAAAGCTGCAGCTACAGTCTGCTGTGGGCCAATGCAACTTCCCCACAGCAATAGCTCAAATGCTGTAAGCCATTTATTTGCCTGGGAATGCTATTTAAATCCACCTTACTAATGTACATCACCAACAGCCAAAGGCAATTTTCTGTAGGTGCTTGGGAAGAGGGGAAATGGGAGAAAAGGATGCATTGGCCCCACTGAGCCAGCACTGGCAAGCTGGGAGGTGAAAACTCAAGAGTTTCATTTAACAGAGTTAAAGCCTACATTTCTGCACATTGCGGTGCCTGCACGATCACAGAGAAATAAATCTTGGTTAAATTTTTGATGAGCTTTCAGCTGCTCTAAATAATTAACTAGGACCTCTCTCATTTGAACATGGGTGCAACTTTTCATGTTTCAAACACTTCCTGCATTAATCACAAGGGAATCGCTAAAGTTATTCAGGTCACTTCATATATTTATTTATTTTTAACATCGCTAGTCAAAACAAATTTTGAACCTTCATGCAGGGAAGGGAGAAAGCAGTTTCCTTTGATCTCACTCCAGGTAAATCCCCAGGAGAAGTATATGTCTCATTTCCAGTAGCTGAATAATAGAGATTGATAGGTTAATCAGTTCCAATACAACTTACAGAGTAATAGTGTGAGCTCGTATCCTAAGTTTTGACATTCCCCAATTCCAGGACGTTTCAAAGATGATAGTGCGGGATATCACAGAACAGTTTTTGAAAGACAGATGCATTAATAAGGATACTCCTGTATCCCCTCATGTAAAGCATAGCAGACTGATCCTGCTTTTGACAGGCTAATTGTATGAGAGTGTAACTACTGCAGTCAGTCCTGCTTCACCACAATGTAACGGCACAGAAAATGAGGTCTTAAAAACACTCATTCTGTCCCTTCATAAAGTGTCAAAAGGAGCCTGAATGTTGTTTTATGCAGAAACCAGGCTATCTTGTGAATATATAAAGTGGGCATTAAGTGTATTAAATATTGGATTTGGTCCCCTAATGAGGGACTTTGATCTCCCGTCATAAGACTCAGATGTGAAACTTGGACTCTGAAAGTAGATTAGTAGAATAGCTCCTTCCTAACCACTCCATTCTACTGCTGCTTGATAAGTCACAGACTGTGTCTGAACTCATGTAAAAAACCTGAAATACTAAATTAGCAGTGTCCAGTCTGCAAGTTCAGTTTTCTGCAAAGGGGAAAGAAGGGACATGCAGGCGAGGTGGTGAAAATTTGGCTTTGAGCCATAATTCAGTACAGCTACCTCTGAGCTTCAACATCCCATCCACAAAAATGGGACTACCCACATCACTGTCTCAAATACATAATGGGAAAACAAATATATCTAAAACTGCAAAGGGCTTCAAGAATATTATAGATGCAGGAGCAGATTGCATTCTCAGCTGAATTTCTAACAAAGGTCTACCCGGAGCTTTCAAACTTGTCAATAAATCCAGGATTAATGATCTCAGTCTGTGCCATTTTGTAACTCATTACTTTAGGCACCAAAGCTAGTGAGCTGTTTTAGTCCTACATGACTTCCTTTTTTTCTATGGATCGTCACTGTAAAAATCTGAGGCAGTTATTTCCCAGGAACCCTGGTTACTGTTGTTCAGCAGTTATCGTAACCGAGTCTCTATATATGCTGCTTTCACTAATTTGTCCACTTTTGCAGTGAAAACTGTCATAACTGCTTGATTTAAAATGCAGACTGCCTGAGAAAGCCTCCTGAGAAGTGACAGGTTCGGGGAAGTACTACTTGTGGAGGAGAGCACTTTAAATTGAAAGTGCATGCTCCCATGTTTCTGCTATGAGACTGGCAGAGCTACATGTTACTAAAACTACAGCCTTACAAGATTTTCTTCAAAAAATGTCCTTTGGTGCTATCCATTTCTTCAACCAGTTTCTCTGAATTGCATATGTACAGATAGCCATAGGTCAAAATGCATTTATTTTTCATTTGATGGTGTTGTTGCCAATGCATATATTTGCCCATAGGTACTGAAAGCATCAACCATGACTGAGAAGATCAGGAGCAATAGAACTGGGTATAAACTGCCATAGTTTCACTGTCTCAACAGTTAAGTTTCTTTACCCCAACTAAGCATCAGTCAGTAAAAGTTAAGTCAGAAGCAATATCTCACAACAGAGGCACTGTGAAATTTTCTTCTTTTATGAGAGCATTGCACAAACCAACCATATTAATGAGCCACTCACATACCACACTGCCACGTGGGCACAACCCCATGCACCGCTACAGGCTTGGGGAAGAGTGGCTGGAAAGCTGCCTGGTGGAAAAGGTCTTGGGGGTGTTGGTCGATGGCTGGCTGAATATGAGCCAGCAGTATGCCCAGGTGGCCAAGAAGACCAACAGCATCCTGGCTTGTATCAAAAATAGTGTGGCCTGCAGGACTAGGGCAGGGATCGTCCCCCTGTACTCGGCACTGGTGAGACCGCACCTTGAATCCTGTGTCCAATTTTAGGCCCCTCACTACAAGAAAGACATTGAGGTGCTGGAGAGAGTCCAAAGAAGGGCAATGAAGCTGGTGAAGGGTCTAGAGCACAAATCCTATGAGGAGCAGCTGGGGGAACTGGGGGTGTTTAGCCTAGAGAAAAGGAGGCTGATGGGAGACCTTATCATGCCCTACAACTACCTGAAAGGAGGTTGTAGCGAGGTGGGTGCCGGTCTCTTCTCCCAAGTAACAAGCGATAAAACGAGAGGAAACGGCCTCAAGTTGTGCCAGGGGAGGTTTAGACTGGATATTAGGAAAAATTTCTTCACCAAAAAGGTTGTCAAGCACTGGAACAGGCTGCCCAGGGAAGTGGTTGAGTCACCATCCCTGGAGGTATTTAATCCATGTAGATGTGGCACCTAGAGACATAGTTTAGTGGTGGACTTGGCAGTGTTAGGTTTACAGTTGGACTCGATATTAAGTGTCTTTTCCAAACTAAATGATTCTATAATTCTATGATTCTGATTCTGTGATCTTTTTCATTGTTTTTCCAGCTTAATTTTTATATATCTACATACAGTAGGTCATCTGCTATTTCTGTGGTCTAATGCATTGTCATCCTTTCTATTTCAATGCCTCTTGAGTGTGATTTATTAAAATGGCAGACCACACTACAGTTTGCAATGCAGGGCTAATTCATTCCCACTTTTTAATACAGTTCCTCACATAATTTCCAGCATTCAAGAGAATATATATTTATTTAAAGCACTGTGTGCTGCATATATAATTTTTTTCCTAAGTGAAATTTCCTTTTAATGGAGGCTGGGTCATGAGAGAGCAATTATATGAGTTATGTGCATGTTACAGAATAATTTAAAATCAGCTTTCAGGTCAATCTTTTTTAATTATCTATTTTATCATCTGGTTTCAACTAGCAGTTTAAATAGTTATATTTGCCTAATACCTGCAAATGTAATTGCTTTTAGATGGCCTTTATTCTGATCTCAGTATCAGTGTCTTTCACTGCATACTGCGCATGTTTGAACCTGTCTGCATGGTGACAGACTTGTGGTGACAGCTTGTATAACTTATTTATAAAATGACAAATTATTTTAGAATTTCTTTAAGTTCATACACTGGAAATATGGAGAAACACCTGCTTGCTGCAGAAAGCTGAAGAGAGTCTGCTAAGTCAAAGGGAAACTATGTGAATTGGTGAAAAGCACATTTAAAGTGAAACAAAACCCCCTGGGCCATCCTTATGCTGGCCCAGGTTTCAGGGAGGGCTCTATGGATGTAATTTTTCAGCTACAAAGTCCCTGTTGCTGAAGCCAGAGATCACAAGGAAGGTTCCCAAAGGCTTTGGGCCATGGAAGCCTCACCTGGAGTCCAGGGGGAGAAACAGCCTCTTCCCAGGGTCAGTTCAGAGCAGGAGCAAAGTGGAAGTGCTTTGAGTGGCATCTGGCAAACCCCCTCCGCCAAGCCCAAAGCACACGTCTGTTTTCCCGTGTCTTTCTCTGTCCTGAAAGGAGAATACCTCACTGTCCTTCACTTTGTGCTTACTTAGAATCATAGAATCATTTTGGTTGGAAAGGACCTTTAAGATCATCAAGTCCAACTTGAGCAAAGACTTCAGCAGGTGGCCCAGTGCTGTTTCAATCCCAGCGTTAACCATGCCAAACCTGTCACTGTAATTGCAGTAGGAGTCTCACTATGAAGCCATCTTGTTAACTTAAAAGGATTAGTTCATCAGCAGGTGGTTTCTCTAGGTAATGGAATCTGGGATGTCCAGCTGATGTGCTATAGAAAGAGTAACGAGGTCCTCTGATAGCAATTAGTCCTCATTCCCAGCAGTACAAGCAGGAATAAACAAGTGAATTGCCTTGTAGGAGCCATAAGTGGACAGAGCAAATACTATAGACACAAATTGCATTGCACAAGCAGGTAACAGGTACAGAGCACACCAATAAAGGACCACTAAAGGAGCAGCGCACATACAAGATATGTTCTGAGCAGCTGCTACAGCAGCAGTACCCAGGAGCACCAGTTTGGGAAAGTCAATGCAGGGTGGGCAGTTTCTATACATGAAAGAGTCATTACAATAACTAGCTGTTGGCTTAAATATAAATATGTCTGAATAGGGGTTACCATCCAGAACAGCAAATACTCTTCTCTTCCTGTTGCATTTTTGGTACCTGTAATTCCTTTCAAGTCATGCCAGTAGTACTGTTGTTTGCTTATTTTAGAGAGAGTGATTCCTGGAGCTGTGGCCACAGCCATACTGCCTACTGTGCATCCTTGCAGCACAGCAACAGCAACAGCAATGTTTGGTGGTTGTGTATTAGGACGGACAATGAAAATAATCCCTATACACCAGCTGATGGTGTGGTTCTGCATTTAAAAAGAAGTTATCACATATGCCTGAATGAAACCTACCTAAACATGTCCTTCTAATAGATAGACAACCCATTACGCACCTTTATCACAAAGTTACTCTCACAGTCGCTTTCATACATAATAAAGATACTTATCAGCATCACTCAAAAAAAGACATTGGTTTCAATTTAGCATCCTGAAATCCTACTCATAGAAACATCCATTTATCAGCTACTTAACAGCCTCTTGGTTGGAGGGCAGCTTCTTTTCTAATCTGATGTATGGTTTCATATTGTCCGGGTCAGTTCTTGGTTTCATTACGCAGCCCTGTGTAGGTTAGCATTTCTGACTCATAATATTCTGAACTGCATTGAGGCCACCAGTGGACATCAATGTCTAAACTCTATAACTCTGTGCCAGCTCTGCTTATTGTTGTGTGCTGGTCAGCCCGCTAAGTACATGGCAAATGACCACTTTGGTGTTAGACCAAGTCTGACCTGGACCTGGATTTTTAATGCTTCAACACTCACAATAAAGCAATATAGCAGCATATCAATTACTACTAAATTAGCTGCAGAATTGCTTCTGGATACAAATGTACATAACATTGACATTTCTTTTCCTACCAAGAAAGACTTAATTTTATTTTTGAGAGTGACTAAGATATTGGCATAGTGCTTTGTGCTTTTCAAATTGTGTCTAGTTGAAAAATGAACTATCCCTCAAGGTAAATTAAATGAGCCTTTTTCTTTGTTCTTTCAATCCTTCTGCTAGAAGCCTAGTGCTCTTCAGCTGGAACTGTGTGTAAGTCAGAGATACACAGGTTGCTCTTTTGAGCATTGATTTCCCAAGAAGCATATAGACAAAGAAAACCTAGCAGGAATAAAACAAAGCAATTCAGACTATCTGCATTGTCAGAAGAAATGCAGGTATTTACTGTGCTCATGAAGGAATACGACTTGGTCAGGCCATGTGATGCACTCGGTAGTGCAATTTCAGGAATAAGAGAGAAGGGTATATGGGAACTTATAGAAAGGATGGTGGCAGGCTGTCCCAAAACCTAGAGATCACCCCCACACCTGATACCGTACCCTTAGAAGTCAAAATTTTGGTTCCATTTAGACCCATTCATCCTTCTTGCAGCATCAATTTCATTGAACACAGCAGGGTTTCCCAGTAGCTTGTTCCTAGTAGACTTCGCAAATACTATGAAGTGTTTCTCCATCAACACAAAACCTTTTTCCTGGCTTTATGTGCCTCAGTGAAAGAGAGGGCAATGCACACAGAACTGTTCATGTGGGCTCACCTTTCCACACTTGCCCTCAGTCCTGGAACAGAAAAGCTGCTGGTGTCTGCTCTTGTGACACTTGCCTTGTCCTTTGCTTCTATACGGTTTTACATTCTACCTCTTTGGTAATGTTTTCTACTTGCAAACACATTTTCTGCTTGTTCCTGTTGGAGTGTGAAGGTGCATGTCTGTACACATATTTGTGCTTTTTTTCTGTATATTTGTATATGTGTATGTTTGTATTTCACTTGTAATTATTTCCTTCTGGCTGCACTGAAAAGCTGTAAATATTCCAATTTCTTCTGGCACATACAAGCAGTTGTGATTACAACCGTGCAAGTTTGGAGATAACAGCTGATGCATCCATTTCTGATCACAACTTCTGTGGGAAGATTGCCTCTCCTAGGCTGTATTTTGTAAGGGAAAATAAGGGTTCTTCACAAAAGATAAAACTGTGTCAGCTTGCACTTACCTAAGGATGTGCTGAGCTCTGAGACAGGTGAGCTTAATGCTAGGATTGAAGTTGCATGTTGTTAAGTAGAATGTTACAAATGCAGTTTTTAGGTACGTTAGGATCGGGGAGTTTCATTACTCTCTTGAAATAAACTCCAGAAGTTCTGCCTAAACAGTAGCATGAGATAATTAAAGTGAAAATACATGGAAACGGCATAAAAAAAAGCACATACTCACATGGAAAAGATTTCTTCTGTAATCATACTCTATCTCCATATAAACAGATGTTTATAGCACTTAGTCCTGAAATGGTGCAAATCTGAAGAGTACCAAAGACCTCAGATTGCTTCATGTTACTTTGAAGGGCAGCTGTATCAATATTTCAGTTACATCTATATTTTCATATCAAAAGCAGCACTGTGACTACAGATAGGTCATTTGTAAAAAGCAATTCACTGAATGTGCCTCTCTTACTTTTCTTATTCTTGCACTACCTATGAACACATTGCAGTTTACATTCATCTAACCCCCGTTTCATTAAAAAAAAAAAAGCTACAAAAAAAATAGCAAAACTCAGGAGCTGATATTTAAAATCTGACACCTGAACTGGACTGGGTGGATGCTCTGTGACATTGAAACTCCAGTGTTGAATGAATGTATAGATAAGTTAAAGGAACAGATAATGCAGGTGATGGAGATTTCAAAGCAAACTATTTCTCTGACATTTAAAAGGATTTCCCCTTCCACAGCCAGTTGCACTGCCAGGACTTCAGAAGGGAAGCTGTACCCTGCCTTCTCTGCATTTCAACAGTACTTAAATTAGCTGAACTTCAGCCACTGGACCTGAAACTGCCTCAGGCACTTGGGAGATTCTTTAAGATAAAATATAGATTTGCTTATCTATTTGCTTTAGTGTTCATTGTGTAAAGTCGGGAAAATACATGACTGAAATCAGGCTTCACTGGTTGAAAAGAATCACAATTCATAAGTGCCCTGTATTTACTGCCCAGGATGAAATCAAAACGCATGACAGTGAAATGGCTCCTCCATCGGCAGTGAAACGTACAACTCATCTGCAGGTCTCAAGGGTCTGAGGTCAGGGTAAAGCCCTCTGGAGGTGCCTGACTATGATAGAGAGATCCCAGACAACTAGCTTGGGCCAGTACCACCAGCAGTGCTGAGATGCCAGTAGGTCTGCCTCACCCTGGGGTCTTTGCCTTCTGCGTGGCACCTGTAAGAATATGTACAAGCCCCAGAAACCTCTGCCCCTGTGGGCAGCAGTGGGGATCCAGGAGCCAGCAAGGAACTGGCAAGCCAGGGCCACGGTGCAAACGAAGAGAGCCAGCAACACACCACGAGCTGGTTTTGCCCGCAGAGCTCCTGTATGGTTTTTAAAACCACTTGCCCCCAAAGACTTACGGGGAAACAGAGCCCCAGTTTCCAGTACTGTTAGCTGGGGTCAGTCTTCTATTTTTGTTCTAGCAGGCACACTGCAAACCTGTCCCTCCCTCAAGTCATGCCGAAAGCTGCAGTGTGCAACTGTGGCGCGCACCAAGCCTCTTGAATGAATAATAGCCCATCCAGGCCCAGGCAGAGCCATTATGATATATTAAGTCAATACAGCATAGAGTCCTTCGCATTTTTAACCTGATCTGCAGACATTAATTGCATTCATAATAGCTCCAGGGGGCCTGCAGACTAAACGCAATTTCAATGAACTATTAGAGCTCTTTCTTGGAAAGGACCATTAAGATTGCAGAGCAAGTGCTCAGGATGAGATGCCATTTGTACAAACTGTGTCACAAATGGTGGGGAAAGACTTGCAGTCTCTGCAGCAAAAACAGTATGTGAGGCAGTACGCAGTGAACAGCTCTTCTGAAATCCTTCCACACCTTCTTGTTTCTGTGCAGTATTTGAGTTAGGGCTTAAAAGTAACAGGGTACAAGGATGAATCCCGCTGCAAGACCTTTTGGCAAACTGGGGTGGTTTTAATAAAATTGAGCTTAGTAATCAATCCTGTTCTAGCACTGCACTATTCACCACCATTTACTCCATCTCCACAGAATTCCAAAAAATAGCGACCACCCCTTTGGGATTCAATATTCAAACACAAATAACTCATATGTGATGAATTTTTTTTTAGCAGTATCAGAAAGCACTGGCACTGCTTAATCTTTTTCTGATTGAATTTAGTGTTTGGCTTTTAAAATGAGGGCACGATCAAGTCCTTAAATTCCAGCAGCACAAACAGCGGGGAAGTGCTTGCAAAGCGGCTTTGCTTGCTGACTGCACCAGTTCAGGTTTGCTGCGATGCGTCGCTCTTAGGGACAAGAGCGTGTGCAGGAAACAAAAGCACTGAAGTATCAGGGGAACCTTTATCTGCATCGTCACAGCTTTTCAGACTTCTCATACCTTTACTTTTATGAATATGAAAACAGATTTCTGGTATGTTTATAAACATGTGTGGCTAATTTTCATATGCTGCCTGGAGACAGATGCTGGGCCATCTTTGAAGAGGCATGAAGGAGGTTAATACCCTTCAGATACTCTTCAGACACTCTTCAGACTGGACACCCACCATTAGAGAGACTGGTATTTAAAAAAATCAGACACCAAGAATTTCCAGCCTTGCTCAATACCCAACAGACTCCTTTGTTTGAATCCTTATTTCCACCATTAGGCACTAAAGTCTGTTAAAATAATGTCATTTGGACATTCTGCCTTTTGCCTGTTTTAAATTATAAACTGTAAAAAAAGTTAGTCTGAAAGTAACCTGAGTTACACCAGCCTGGATATACTGTCTACTCCTCTGCAGGTACCACTTGCATAGGTACATTCTGTACTACTCAATTACTAATTTCATCAAATATCTTCCCCTAACAATGTATTTAATACCCAAATAAAGAACCAAGCTTGCCTCACTCCTCTGAGCAGTAAGTATCTGAAATTGTGATGACTTATTTTGGAAGAGGCAATGCTCCTTGGAGGGCAAGAGCATGGACACAGGGTGTGGTGTGGCTGGACAACAGCAGGCTGCAGAGGCACAGTGGGATTGAGGTGTATTTTGCTATTGCTTCATCCCTAGGACATTCTCTTTGCTAGGCAAGACTAGTGGGTAACAGCCTTATGTAGATACAAATTTAATTGCTGATTTGGACACTTACAGTCCAGGTACAGATGTTTTTCTATGTTGGTTAGTCCAAATAAAGCAAATCTAAGGAAAGAAGAAAGGCAGGAATAGTCAGTGGCAATGGGAAGCAGAGTTTACCGCACTGAGGTTATTACCACAGAAGCAAATTCACTCTTGCAGCCTCCTACCACGCCAGCTCCCTCCTGCACTCCTAGATCACCACCTTTTCATTCTGCCACCCTTCAATATGTGCTACCAATGTAAGAGATGTAAGACACAGGACTTAGCAAATGGCCGTGACTGATCCACTGCATTTAGGGACAAAGGGGTTAGGAGATGGTGGTGACACTTGGGCACAATGGTCTGTATCTGCATATGGTGCCATATGGGCCTCTTGGCTGCAGAGCCTTCCTTCTTGTCTTTTGTTGAATTCACAGTTCAGAAGTGAGTGACCACTCCCGCTTTCTTCCACCCACAGCATTTCATGTGCTACAGCCCATCACTGCTGTCAGATGCCAGGCACAATTCATTCTCTTTCATAAAAGCTAATCTCTTTATAACAGCATTTATACATAAATTAATGAAAGATCAGAATATAAAGATGTTCATTTTTGATTATTTGCCCATTTACAGGAAATTCAGTTAAAACTGTTTAGTTTTATCATCACTAGACAAAATAAGCATGACAGGATATTCTAGCCTCTGGATTATGTAGATAACACACAGAAATGTCATTTACATTTTCATTCTTTTCACAGAGAAATAAACCCATGCTTGCAAGCAAATTAGAATTCAGAACTTAATTGGATTTTTATATTCTCTTTAAGCAGGTAAGATTGTTTTTCTTCTTTTTTATTATTGTATCTGAACACTGGATTTCATTTTGAGAGTGTGCCACTGAAGGTGAGAGGCCCTTTGTGCTAAATGGTTCATTTAATACCATTAAAATCTACCTTTCTTCAACACGTTTGAGGATTTAGATTGTTGAATGCCAGTATTTCAGTATTATTGTTAAACAAGAGAAAGGCTATGGAAAATTATTTTCTTGGGTCTATGAATGAACACACATATGAGCATATATATCCACACAAGCACATGCATATGCACATAAATCTATATATTGCATGCATGTCCACAAATACACTTACACACATTTATGTATATATCTACATGTTTATCTATGTATGCATATGTAGAGAAAATGTTCCAATAATTTATCTCTGTATGCTCATATTTTTGTCATAACTTGATAAACCATTTTAGAAAAAAAAAGCATATTTTGTTTGAGTCTTTCTGAAAATCTACTATGGTATGAAAACAATGGAAACCATTCACTATTTCCCTTTTATTTCCTGCTTATCATGAGTTTCACCAAGCTGATACTGCATTTAAGACCCTATCTCTGATGCTGGTCAGTGAAGTCCAAGCAGCTTCTCTGCAACTGCAGATTACGAAGCACAGGTCTCCCACTGCGCCTGAATGACAAGCCCTAGATGGGGGAAAGGGTCTTATTAGAGCAGAATAAGAAATATCCTGGAGAAAACTTCACTAAGCTATTGATATATTCATTGAAGAAAATACTGAGTGGGATTCTGGCAGGAAACAGCATTTGTAAGGGCAACCAGAGGGAAAACTCATCTTGTTGAACTCCATGTTATGTCGCCACTCCTGACTCTCCACGTCAGAGAGGAGCACTGCAGGGCCAGGCACCCTGCACTTAAGACCTCCAGACACATTTCTGTTTTGTGGCACTGGAAAGTAAGTTTTCACTCCACACAAGTCATTTGCCATTAGGAAAGTATCTGAAATTACGAAAATGCTGAATGATGAGAAAAGCATTTCTTGGCCAGCACTTCTCGCTGCTCCTGTGAGCGCTCTCAGCACAGTAGGAGAGCCTGGAGGCACGAGGCCATTCCTGTTGTATCCCCAGGCAACACAGTCATGCTTTATCCCAGGGTGACAAAGGTCGTCTTGCAAATATACGTATTCCCATTCATCTAATGAACACTTCATGACTCTGAAGAATTCACTGAAGTGGCAGCTTGACTCAGCCTCAATGCTAAACAAACACACTTGGACTAATCCCAGTTCTTCCTTCACTCCGGTTACTTCTGGTCAACGCGTGTCAAACGTCACACCCACAACTGCAAATCTGCACAGGGTGAGGCAAGAGCAGAAAGGCATCTCTGACTGAGGGCCTAATTATAAAACTGCCATTACCTTTGAGAAATATTTGACCACAAATGTCAGCTAATCAGCAGGGGTAGGAGCATTCTTGCTGAAGTATAAAATTCTCTACATTAAGTCTCTGCATTTCACATTGTATCACTTTCAAGTGCATGACTTAAAACTGATAATGCCAGACATCTTCCCATATCTTTTTTGTTTTCCCTTCATCAGTGATGCCAGTTTCAACACCTGCCACAAGCTACATAAGTGTGTAAATTAAAAATGTACTTTGTTTCCTCCGCGTTGACCTTCCTTAAAGATTATTAGTTGCACTTACATCTACCCGAGACAGAACCTCCACAGGTTCAGCGCAGCAAATCCCTTGCATCATTTGAAGACTTGCCCCTCGTTTTATAAGTTGTTTATTATGGATTGCAACTTGAGTAAGCATTTGGAATAACTTTTCAAAAATGAACCTTTTCCACACAAACCCACACTTATGTAATAAAGACATAAGCAAGGAATGAGAGCCACAACTTGGTGTGACTTGTTCTTCAGGTTTTTGTCTAGATAGATCTCTGCATTCCCTGGGAGTTCAGAAGCAAGCATGAGTCTGTCAAAAAGCCATTTTTGTGTTATTTCTGCCCAACCTAGAGTAAAAAAATTATTAAGTGAACATATAATGGGAAAACCTGCTCCCACCAGGATATCAAGTCCAGCTTTATAGATATCAAAGGTTTGTCTAATTCAAATTACTTTGGCATAACTGTCAAAATTTGCTCTGCCATGCTTATTTATCTCAGCTGCGTGGCACTTCTCTGATTAGCCCAGCGATGAACCTGGCCAGCCTCACCCACACGTGATTTCCAGCACAGCACTGTGCGATGCGAGACACAAGCATAAACTGCTCTTCCCCAGCCTCTGTGCCAGCCTCGCTCTCTGCCGAAATGTCCAGAGGACATGGACATGAAAGGAGCCCACAGAAAGTCACAATGAAAGCAATTTTTGCTTTTGAAAGAGTTTTCTAAGCATTTTTTCAGTCTTTTTTTTTTGGTTTTAGTGAAAACATTTTCTGTTTTAGTAATAGTCAAAGCTCTCTTTAAGGCACAACCTCCTATCAAGTTAAAAAATAAAACACAGTTGATAAGAGATTTTTTTCATTTGTATCTCCTATATCTCCTGTGAGATTATATCCAAAGATAAGTTTCTACCAAAAGTATTTTTGATGTATAGCTATGGTTTTGAGTAAATAAATAAACTGAAGTCCTGGTTTCCAGCATAAAATTCTGACTTTTCTGTTGAATTCCAACACCTCTCCCTTCTGTAAGGAAACACAAGTGAAACAGAAGGATCTATTCCTTTCTTCTGGTTCTCATCCTTTAAAAGAAACCTTGGCCTTTTTCTCTGGGAGAAAACCCATCCTCTTTCTATGAGTCTAGTAAGACTTGCCCTTTCCAAATGGATAATAAATTTATAATTACTGGTTACCATATGCTTACCTTCAGCTCCTGCTTCTGAGAGTAGCTGGTTAGCTACTGCCCTATAAATACCATCATCTTGATTCACAAATATGATGGGAGCAAATGCATCTTAAAAGCGTACGGGCAGAGTAGATGGAGGGCTATACAGCTGCAATACCAGTATGCGTATATTTATGGCAGAGCAATTCTGGCCCTTCAGCTGCAGCTCCCACCAGCTATATCTATACTGCAGCCACGTACCATGGGCTAGGAAGATGGAGAGGACATTGGGATCCCTATGGGGCAGGTGCCAGCTGGAAATCCCCAGTGACTAAAATGCTGATCCATGTCATGATTAAAACCCCCCAAGAGCAGTGATGGGAAGAATTTCAAAGGTCTGTTTAAATTAAACAGAAATTACAGACATACTTCTCTTGTACTTATAGCTTTCCTAATTTTTCATTTAATAAAAGCTTCCTGATCATATCCAGTATCTGTTTTTCTAGCTGTGGTGTAAGTGATTAAGACCAGCTCTTTTTATTCTGTGCAAGTGACTGAACTGAGCTGCTGAGTGCTCAGCATCACCAAAACACATAATTCTATTTGTGCAATGGATACCCATCAGCTTTTGTCTATTCACTTCAGCTAATTGTATTAATAAGACTAAGTAAAATTCAAATAGTTTCTCAAAGGAAGGGAGATTTATCAGAAAACCTCTGTAGGGCAGAAGGATGGTATTATTTCTGTTTTCCAGCTGACAGGGAGGGCTAGCAAGGGACTTACCCAAGTCACACCAAAGTCTGTTGTTCTCGCTAGCCCCTCCCTGCCTTGTGGTCTTGAGGCAGCTCCTACCCCCAGTGCACAAGGTAAATGTGCACTCCACAAGCAGCCAGTGGCGGTCAGCCCTGCTAGGGAGCCGTTACTAACCACTAAAGCTGACTTCTAAAAAGCTTTATGGAGAGTCAGCGTTGTGCAGAAGGCAACTCGTCAACAGCACCAGCGTAACGAGAAATTCACTGTGAGACAGCAGAGCTAAAACACTTCAAAATGTCAAGGCAGGATGACAACCCACAGGCAGAGTTATCTCCACGGAGTTAGGATGTTTCATGGAGAAAGCATCCCACACAAGTCATCCTGGCAATTAGACTGTAAACAAGCTCCTCGCTGGCACAGCCAAGGCATGGCAGTGGGCTCCACACTGATTTTAAGCCAGAGGACTCTGGGACGATCTGCCTGGTGACGCAGGGGTGGGCAGGTGAGTAACTGGGGCCTTAACCCCTCTCAAATGTTGTGGTTTGTAATTCTGCACTCTCTGTGGCTCTCACAGGAGGTCTCAACCTCTGGATGCAACTGCTGTGGATTAGACTTCTGGAAAGCTCAGATACATGCTTTTGAAAGAAATCATGTTTCTGAAGTGTCATCGGCAATACTTGGAGAAAAAAAAATCTTTTCTTTTCCTACTTTATTTTGTAAAACAGGCTGTTGAAATAGTTTTCTTCTTGAGCATTTAATATTGATGCTTATGAAAAAAGCAACAGCAGGAAAAGGGTGCCAAGAAATACCATCTTTCAAATCACGGGTAATGGTTACTAGTAAAAGGGAACCTGGTGCCATCCTCTTCACTAAAAGGAAAATAAAGGAAAAAAAATCCTTACTTCCTCCCACTAGCTAAAATTAATTTTATGATATTAAATTATGCTTTTATCATTAAAACAGATGTCAATGGAGCAGCCATAAATCTGTCTCCTCAAAGAGAGACAGTGGAGTAAGGCTGGTTTAAAATCACAAAGGGTTTTTGTGTACAGATGTATTAAAGGACTTCATTCAGCTGTGTGACTATAGTTTTAAGATTATTGTGGCAAGAAGTTTATGGCCTTCATATTACCCCTAGACAAGTCCAGTTTAGGCAAACAGAGCTAAATACTCTAGAGTTCTCCAAGTATATTTATTTTGCATCCTTCCTCTTCCCTCCCACCCCACATCCCCCAAACCAGAAAACACCACACAACACCTGTAACAATCTCAACACCTTTGGCACAAAACCCCAGACACCTCAGCAATATGCTGCAGGAGACGTCAATGTTCCTAGCATTTATATAAATGTTCCCAGTTACGTTAACGGATCATTAAAACGTGCCACCTATCTGTTCCTGTTGCAGTGAGCTGTCAGAGGCGTGATGGGCTGTATGTGACAGTACAGCTGCTGTGACTTTGTTCTTACTTGCGGAGATCAGTATGATGCCTCAAGCCTGAATCCACTTTAAAACTTTCTGCCTGGTGAATAGACTGATTTGTAGCAAGATCGAAAAGTCATGGATTTTCCATATTTTATCTCCAGTCTAAAATATAAGTTCAGTATCTCTAATGCTTGAGAGAGGAAAGATGTGGAACATGCCCTTTAAAGGGTTTGTTTCTACTCTTGCTGATTGCCGTTTGTTGTTTCGCCACCTTGCTGACCCACGCAGCATCTTAGCAACGTCCCTGGCGGCATGCTAGAGGGACATAATCCTAATCAGAGTTATCAAGTCCATCTTGATTTTGACATGATGCTGCACACTGCTGTGAAGACTGTGGCCGATACACCATCCCTCCCCCTGCCCCCAGATGTAGCACAGCTACAAATGCTCAGCTCGTATCAAGTTTTAAAGGAAAAGGTCACCAGCCACTTGCGGCAAATCTCCTGCTGATTCTGTGCTAAAACACTAGTACTTTTCTCCAGAACAAGCCCAGCTCTCTTGTAGATTTGCCAGTTTATACCTCTTTTCTTAAACTGAATCCCAATAAAGTAGTCACGTATCCACATCATTTAGAAACTGAGTTCATTTTCTATTGGACCTACTCCATAAGCCTCATCAGGAAGCAGTGAATGAGATAGAAATTAAGCTATAAAACAAACTATAACTGTGTATTAGAATACAGGTATTGGCAAGTAACAATAAATACGTTCACGAGAGCTATAACAATAAATATAGCCTAAGGGGGAAGAAAAATATGGGTTTTTTTTCTATTCTCTGGACATCTGAAACATAGTCTTGCTTTGAAAATGATAGTTTAGACTTCATTAACAAGAGCCAACAATACCAAAATTTCTTCTCTTTCTTTTTGGAAACCCAATCAAAAGTACAGCATGGTTTTAAAGTACAAGAGATTTTGATTTTTACAATAATTCTGTTATCTGGTTGTGCTCCTTTAATTAGCTATCAGTAGCACTTAATTTATTTCTAGTGTATTGTTGCCAGCTTTTTGTATCTCTCTCCCAACCTGTGAAAAATCACAAAAATAGACCTACAGAAATTAATCTTCCTGTTCCCTGTGCAGAGGTATTAAAATGGTAATTGCATCCTTTATACCTCTAAAACCTGATTCTGCTTCTAGATACTTATCTGAAAGCCCAATGAAGTTGTGTGATAGCTGTTGTTGATGCTACTTACACTTTACTGGAAGTTATTGAGATCTGATAATAATCACTGTGTTGTAAAAGCAGTGAGGCCAAAGTTCATCCATGCCTTTGATTTCTGTACTGAAGGGTGATTGTCTGGACCAATGTACTCCATTTATTAATTCTTAGCATCATACTTACCTTTATTTATTATAGCACAGGAAGAAATCTTGTCATCTTAAATGTATTATATTTGGCTTGCAACAACAATTTCTTAAAAATCCGGAGCTTAAATACAGTTTCCCCATGAGCACGTAAGTTGCGTGGTCAGATCCCACTTTGCTCCTTAATGTAACTCACTGCCCTATAAAAACACCTTCTGCCCTCCCCCCCTGCCGCCCCAAACTCCACAAACTGCTATGATGTTGTTGTGGTTGGTTGCTCACTTCTTGTCAAGATCAGACCCACTTTGAAACTCTTACTTCCAGGTTTAGCTATTTGCTACACACTCCATGAAAGCACAGACTTCAAAAGGTATCTCATAATTTGGGTGTATTTAACAGAAACCAGTCAAAGGTTACATATTGTTGTCTCTTGCTCACTGAACTTCTGTAGATGTTGGTTTGGGGGGAATTTTCCACTACTGGAAGTTGTGGCAGGGACTGTGCATCGCACAAGGACGGAGTAGGAGGAAGATGTCCCACTCGACCTACTGCCAGTCCCACACATGTGGTGTGCACCTTGGGATGAACTCACCCAGGTGAGGGTGGCTGCTTCTAGGAAGGAAGCGGGCAGAAACCAGTTACCTCCTGGCTCATGGGAGTCCACCAGCAAGAGAGCTGGGAGAAGATAGCTACTGCCCTTTAATGGAAGGAGGTAGCATTGATTTCAGCCTCACAAGGCTTCTCAGAGCTACGCTGTGATGCCGGGGTCTGACAAAACCAGTCCTCCCTTATGATTTGGATATGTCACCTTCACATATCAAAGCCTCCTAATAGGAAAGATCAGGTGTGCTAAGACTGCGGAGTTGGGTTTTTTTGGTTTGTTTGTTTTTGCTTTTAGATCAAGTTATTTGAAGACTTTATTTTCCATAGACCCAAGCATACAAAGGCTAAGCAACAATTGTCACCAGCTTAGCTGGAGGCACCTTTCTTACTTGTGATCCAGACAGGCTCTTCAGGAACCACAAGTGGTCTGATTATTCATTCCAAAATGACAACCTGTGCTGAAATGGCAAAACAAAGGTTCTGATTTTTAAAAAAAGGGAGAGAATGGAGATCTTTTGCAAACTCAGTATTTTTGAATCCAGAAAAAGTGATATTAAAGAGAGAAGGAAGTGAACAGGTTACGCTGTTAAAAGCTCTCCTCTAACATTTGGATTTATTTCAGTGGTGGTTGGCAAGTTTTCACAATGGGCAGCTTCAAATGCCCTAGAGTAATTGCAAAAGAAACCTCATTAAGAGACCCTGATGAGGGAAACTATTAAAATTGAATATACAGTTTGCTCTGATGAATTTCCCTACTTCATTTTTGCAGCTAATAATACAGTTCCATGTTGTTTTTTTCCTTTCACTAAAAGTGTGAATTACAGTCCTATAAATTCACCCTTACTGTCAATTAAATTAAATAAACATTGTCTGAGTGCATTAGGAAGAGACACAAAACAATTCAATACCAGGGTTAGTTATTGAGGAGGCTTTTTAACAAACATAAATTGATGTAATTAAAATAAATCTGCTTTTCATGTTTCTCAAGTAGGTGCCCCGTAGCCATTCCTGTAGAACACTATAGCAGAATAAACACCAGGCCAAAGCTACAATCTTTCCTCAGATTAAATGGCAGCTTCTTGCTCTCTGGGATTTTGGAGGTAAGCCTGGAGGATGCTGCTTACTTAAACAGTTGTTAAAGGAATGTAAAAGAGAAGATCAAAACTTAGCTTCTTGTTAAATTTAGTTTTTCCCCCTAGCATCACCTTCTTTTTGCAGAAGGAAACGAGTTAATAAAAATGCCTTTCAATATTACTCTTTATAGGCTGCTGGTAGCTGGTTGGTAACTTCTATGAATCCTGCTTTTGGAAGGTATTCTGCAAGTTGTGATACAGTCATGTGTTAGGACCACATTTAAAAGCAACATGCAAGGTCAGAAAAGTATTTTTCTGTTACAAGATCTCTCTCCCTCTCTTTGTTTGTGTTCCCAAAATAATAACAATAGAATCACCAACACTATTGACTGTTTAAGGATAGGAAGTACGAGTTATCTCTGGACCAGCGGATGCCAGGTATGCCTGTTAACAAACCATACAGAGCTGAGCATAGCAGAGAACTAAAGGAGCTCAGCTAGAATATATTAGACACTTTTAAACTGATTGAGATTAATAAAAAATGATCAAAAGTCTTTGACATTTGAATCCTACACTCTGACGTTGGGGATGGTAATGATGCCTAATGTGGAGGTGTGTGCTTGCCTGGAGCTCCTGTCTTAAACTGTTCCCAGCTCATTCCACAAGGACACTGTCATGAGCATATGGGTCCTACTGACAAAATAAAGGTTATTGGTAACCTCTGATTGCACAGTTCAGTTCTTGAGACTGTTCCGCAAAGAGCATTTGGCTTTAGAGCATAGGTAAGGCATAAGAAAAAAAATCCCATATCTTCCAACACCACCATTCTTCCCCTCACCTTCACTTGGCTGATCTAGGTTCTCAAGCTGAAGTCCCATTGCCTGTGACAGATAAATTCTCCAAATCAGCTTCCATTTCAGGAGTTCTCCTTCACATGGCAAAATTATTCTGTCTGGAAAATAGAGACAGGATTTTTTTTGTGTGCAACAGTGTCATTGACAATTAGTGCCTTTGGCAGCCCATCTACAAAGAGAGGAATTTCACTCTGTGGATGAATAAAAAGCTTAGGTCTCCAGGGCTGTCAGCCTTTAACAAACAATAAATGCATGCAATGGTGTAGAAGGGAATATAAATCAAAACAGCAACTTAAAGGGTCCTTCTTAATAACACAATATATGTTTACCTCCAAGAAAAGAAGGCCCAGCAGCTAGCAAACACCATAAAATTCCCACACACCATGGCATTGTCTATGGCCCTTAGAAAGGTGAAACATGCTTGAATAGATGTCAGTGTTCTTAACACTACAGATCTGCATGCTTACAGAAAGGAAATCACAGCACACTATTTCTCCCGAGGCAGTACGAAGTACTGTTCCTTATAATTGCAAGCATAAGATTTAAAAACATTTCCATAGCCTTGATGAGTCGTGTTGCAAATGGGCAGCATGCCAACTGCTGGCTGGGGCTTTGTGGCACAATATGAAAAGTCCTTAAATCTCAATGCACATGTCTCTCCACCCTTAGAAGATGGTGGCTTTGATAAAGGCATATAGCTGGGAAGCACAGAAGTTCATTTACAGAATGCTTTTAGGGTGAGGCAGTTCTGCTCTTTTCAGTGTCTAAATCTTTCCCTGTTTTTCCCCCCCTCTCTCTTCTGACTTTTCAAGGTTATTATCTCAATGCTTTTTCCGTGGTGCCAATTCCTCTCAACTTGAGTTTGCAATGACTCACAGCAGGGAGGCACAGAGAGAGCTACCAACGGAAGGGTCCTCCCTGGAGAAGCTTCACAATGCTGCCTATTATTTAGCAACTTGAAATGCTGGCTTAATGGCACACATCTCTTGAACATCCCTTCCTTTCATTTGTTCACCCCAGGCACCTAAGCCATGGAGACGCTACACTTATCTCCACTCTCTCTATCCCACCCTTCCCGCTGGCAAGGTGCATGAAAGCAGGGGGGCTGCCAATCTCCAGACTGCAGCTGTGACTCCCAACGCTGCTGTTCAGCAGATTGAATTGGTGGGCTCCAAAGCTCAGTTCAGCCATATATTCACCCCCAGAGAAAGCCCTGAAAATGGTTAGAAAAATCTAGCACATCTTAGGGGAGTATTAAATTTGAGAGTGTTTTCCTTGGTCATCATCATCCCTCTGTCTCCAAAATCAGACATGGAATGCAGTGAAGAAAACACTCCAGATGCTTTAACTGTTCTGGGATGGGGGTTTAAAAGCTTCTCTGCTGATGCTTAGTAGGAGACCTCCTTAGTAGAAGTAACCCTCCTCAGCAGAAGATCTCATTGCAGTTCAAAAAGTCGGCCATCCCTCCTTGCACTCCCATACAGTATTTATTCAGCAGAAGGGGACAGATACTAGGGATATACAAACAAAGTTCTGGAAGGGAATCAACTCCCCTGATCTCATTAATGACGACAAAAGTACAGACCATTCTGCCTCCATGTGGGCTGTAGCCCTGCAAGCTTGTAGACAGTCTTGCAGGCTGACAACAGGATATGGGGCCGTTACATGGTATTGGCAAGCCCTCAAACTAAACTACCAGTCATTTAAATCTGGCTGTGTTATCTATCGTTCCTTCTAAACTCCTCTCTTCCAAAAACCACGGCAGGTGAAATCCAATACCATGCACTGACTCACAAATAGCTATTTATTTTCAAGAAATCTTTCACCTGAATCTTTTGTTAGAAGCTTCTAAGGAAAACACTGGGTAATAGAAAGTGTTGGTGAAGTGACAAGCTGAACTGATTGCACACAACAAACAAAGCGCCTGGGGCTTCAGTATGCCATAGCTTTGTTTGGATGAACAGGATAATGATGTGAGCCTAGCAGTGGTTCAGGATTACAGGCTACTACTCAGTTCTATTAAATTCACCATGTGATGCTGAGCATGTCTCCTTGCCTCTCAATTTTTTTTTCCCTTGACACATTTGTTTCTGTGTTATCCATTTGCAAGAGAAGGTCCTCAGAAGGTGGCCTGTCTTCTTCCATAGACCTCTCTGTCTCTGTTCTGGCCCTAGCACCACAATCCCTTCTTGGCATATCTAGTAATTAGCTTAACATGTATACAATTATTATGAATAGTAGTTATAATAATATAAATAATTATGGGGTTTACAGTCTTGTGGCCCGTATAGCACTTTGTTATAGTTCAGATATTAGTCACATTAAGGCCAAGATCATAATGGTAGCATTCAACCTCTGTAACGACTAGACAGGGGGTGCTGGTTGACTGCTTACAGCAAAAATTATTGTTTACAAGGTACTGTAGAGATGGCAGCACTGCACTATTAAAAACATATTAAATTAATTGAATTCAAACAACCAGCCACAGTAACAGAAAGGATAAAGTATGTCTTTTCCAGAACAGTATCTAGCTGCCTTTGACAGCATTCAAAGATGAATCCTCCTCATGAAATGTGGCACGTACACAGAGATGGGTCGGGTTCTACTCTTGCTTTCTCTGTAACCCTCATAGGATTCAACAAGAGGAAGTGTAGAAAATGGGGAGTTTTCCCGTCCTCTCCCCCTCTTCTCTCCTTAGCAATCTAAGAATAGCACAGATTAACAACAGCTATTTCTGTCCTGGATTGTTCCCCATAGGGAAAAATGCTTGCAGTCAGTTGGACATGCATCTTTCCAGAATGACAGAGGAAGATGAGCTATGTGCGGGCTGGAACAGTCTTCCTGTTCCTTTCCTTTCACCACGCCACATACCAACCCCATTCATGTGGGTCTATATTGAATACTGCAAATCCAGGAACTCAGAGACAAGTGGGAGCTCAGGACAGCTGAATGAAACCCAGAAAGGGTGCAGCAGTTCGGTAAAACTCAAAGTCAAAACACCATAATATTGAAAAACCTATCAAAAAAAAACCCAAACCCTGCCCAGTGGGTGAGGTTAAGGTCTTATTGTGGAACTTTGTCACTCATGCCACAGAGAAATGCAAACTATCTTTTTCTTCAGTATGAGATCTACCATTTTCATGTGATAATACAACAGTAGGAAGTGGAGCTTTATCCAAAACAGAAGAAATTTCAAGCCTGGCTACATCAGAGAGGAGAGTAACATGTGCCCTGGCACAGTGATACCAGCAGTCCATTGGCAAAAAGCACCTGGATTAGGCATAAATCAAATTAACTGAAGTGGAGAAAGAATATACTCCCTTCCCCAAGGACACACTATTAGAAAGACTTCAGAGTAGAAAGAGCTGAGCACACCCGCAAGCTACTAAACTGTGCTCCATTCTGATCCAGCTGCAATGATATCCCACCACCCCCAGTCTTCAGCTCTTTTGGGCACTGATTTGGTATCCCCTCCTGCTACTGTGCAAGAGGAGAAAGGTTCATTAGGCATTTCTTCCTTCCCTCCATAAGACTCATCTTGAAATTGTACTACAGACCTGACCTGGCCTGAGTGTGCTCCTGTCTCCTCTGCCCAGCATAATCCCTCAGCTAATTGCTGTATGGGAGAGGCACCTCTTCCCCATGCATGAGGCTGTGCTTGGAACATGAATATTTCGTAAATGGATACAGTCTTTTCAAAAATTATTAACATATTTCTGCAATCCATGCTCAGGATTGCTCTAAAATAAGAAAGAGCCTTGCTTTCAGGGTCTTGCTTTCCACTTTCAGACTGATCCTGACAGCATTTAAAACATGTAGTTACAGTCTTATTATGAAGTATTAACACAACAGATCTCAAGGATATTTATTGACTGCTGCTGTTAAGAAACATTCTGAGATGGTTACTTGACTCCCATTAGATCCTATACTCAGGTAACACTTCCCAGGAGTTTATTTGTATTTCAAAGAAGAACACACTGACCATGTTCACACTTTCCAATATTTCTTCCAGACACAAGGGATTATTTACCCAGGCTTGCATGCAAATATCTCGTCTAATTCATTTTGTTCTTTTAAAATGTTGTTTAAATAAAGCTTTTCAGGGAAATAAGGCCTGTTTCAATTTATCTTAGTTGAAACTAGGACTATAAATCTCTTCTGTTTCCTTTATTGATCTCAGACAAAATTACAAATATAAATTACAGCTGCTGCAAATTAAATGTTCTAATGACTGTGCTTGAAAGCAAATGCAATAGCATCAATAACACACTAGATAAGACACAGCGAGAACAGCATAAAGCCACCATTCACTGGTGAAATCAAAAAGATTTCTGTGGAAACCCACAGCCAAGGGGGCTCTCCTCTTGCAACCAGATTTCTCTCATATCTCTGATTAATTTGTAAAATTAGCTAGACCAGGTCTACAGGACTGGCAGATGGTTTAATGCACCCACCAAGAAAACTCAGGTTTTCACCTGGTTTCTTAGACACCCTTGTTTCAGGGCCTAACAGCCGCTAAGAGTGTTGTTCTTGGAAGTCTTTTCTCGTAAATGCACCATAAATGGCAAGACTTGGCTGAAGCTGCATTGACTGTCTTTAGGAAACCAGAAAGACGTTATACACTGGACCAAGGCAAGAATCCGATACTGGCATGCGGTGCTGAATCACCGTACTTGAAGCAGCAATACATATTCCATACAGCCCACGCCAAAACATATAAATATATCTCCAGATTAACTGTCCCACCAGTTTTTTCATTCTTGATCTCAAGAAAAACATTGGCCACAGGGTCATGTTCTACAAGGGCAAATATCAAGTGATGCTGCTTCAGGTATGATACATTTCTTATGAAGAAGCTTCTATTTCACAAAGCAGCATAATCATCCGTTTTCTACACCACTGACACTTAGACCCTTAAGCACAAAGGTATCTGTTTACTAGGTCATGAAATTGCAAGTATAATAGCAGTGACTTTGCTGCACTTGATAAAACCCTAAAACATTTCATTTTGCTGCCTACTGAGCTTTAAAAAACCCTGACATTGGAGAGGAGACAACATTCTTATTACCATCAAAGTATTTCAAAATATGCTTGTGGTCTGTATACATGCATTTTTCCTTCACTCTAGTTCTGCCACTCCTTTCTGGTACAGACAACACTGCAAATATCCAGAAAAACTGATTCTTTTTATGCTTTCTTAAGTTAAGTTTTATATGATCACAAAGCCTCTCTGAATATGTGTATCTGTGTGTAGTCAAGGTATTAACATGCCTACAAATTTTATGAAACAGGCACCTCGGTAACTAGACAAATGAGCTCTCCATTTATCTGGAGATAAATGCAGGACACAGGGACTGGAAATCCTGTTGTATTTGTGGCTCACAGAATTAATTGCTTCTAAGCAGTACTCAATTGGTTTGACAGACACCATCGTTTCAGGGCCTAACGGCCACTAAAAGTGTTGCTATTGGAAGTCTTGCTTGTAAAAGCACCATGAACAGCAAGCTTTGGTTGAAACCGTATTGACTGTCTTTGGCAATCAGAAGGACTTTGCACACTGCACTAAGGCAAGAATCCAATACTGGCATGTGGTGGTGAATCAGAAGGGCAGGTCTGACAGATCCTCCTAGCCTCTGAGTTGTCCCGTAGATGGTACTTCTCTTCTGTGCTTACAACAGGCAGTAGACCTTGATTGTCTTACCTCATCACATAAGCTAACAAGCAAGAAAAGAAAACAGACAGCAGCAATCTTTGTTCTACTGCTTGTTCCCTGGTGTCAGCCAAGCTGCTGTTAAAGAGTTACCTCCACAGATACCTGGTATCACTGGCATCTCTATGTTTTTGGAGGATTTTTTTCTCAAAATAAAATCATTCACTTAAGATCCCCAAATCCCTGTGATGATTCAGGCATCATTTGCTGTCTTAATAGTGAAATTAGCGGGCATTCCAGTCATATTCTAAACCTCTTGTTGGGCTGGTAGACCTGCATCTCCAAGGTGCAAGCACAAGGGCTTCTCTGAGCGGGCATGAACGGCCTGTGATCCAGGGATAGCATTTATGTAAACTAGCCTCTGACATTCTGTTTTATCCTTCATTGTACATCAGTTTGTGTAATTTCATTCATGATTTACTTTGACCTTTATCTGTGTTTGATATTACCAAAACTTGACACTTAATAAAGGAAATTTCAAGAAAATATCAGCCAGCAAGCTAAATATCTGCACAGAAAAGGCAGATTTCACAGTGAATTGATAAAAATTACTGCCTTGCTTAAAGCCTAGAAAGATCCCCCCCTACTTTAATCTCAAGTTGCTCAAAGCAGGATCTCCTTCTTCCTTAGCACCACAGTTTTATACCAATTCTTTCTGAAAATACCTAGGTCTTTTATTCAGCTCTTCTGGGTAATAGTGCTGTACGTATCTGGCTTTGGAAAGATTTTTCTCCTCTTCATTAACGTTACTTAGCCCATGCTACTCTGCGTGTATGCATTCATGCATGTATAAATTTCAGTATCTTTCATGGGAATATTCTGCAAAAATCATCTGCTACATGCGAAAGTTCAGCTGAGAGAATTATTAACATTCAACAGTAAATGCTGTAATCTTAGTGTTAAATGGCAAAGAGGCAATTACAAAGATCAGGTTAAATACCTTTCACAATGCCTACAAGCTATAAGGCTTGAAATGTTTGCTCTTGGAATAGTAAGTCAGTAGCACAGGGTCTGGGTAATAGTGAGCCAGAGTGGAAAGAACTGATCCCTTACAGGTACTGGCCCCTCTTCTACAGTTATTTGCAGAAGGGAAAAGCACAGCCTTTGCATTCAAAACTCTCTTGGAGCTTTGCAGGCAAAAGAAACATGAAAAACTTCTTGATCATATTTAAATATTTCAGCGAGGTGACCAGACTTTAGAAATTTAATTACCTTAAGCCATGAGAGGGCAGAGAATGAGGGCAACGATGAAAAGAAAGAAAAGGAGAAAATATGAACTTTTTCCAGGACAATGTGATGTTACTATTTATGAACCTGCAAGAGAATTAGAGCTGAAATAATTAGACAGAAAAAGAGATTTTAATTAGTGATGGTAATTCTTATGAAAGGAACCAGATTGCCAGCCCTGGAAACTGCCAGTTCTTTTTATCCACAATATACATACGATCTCAATGAGACTATTGGAAAGATCCCTAGCATAGGACATTGCCCTGAGCTGAGAAGTCCAACATCTGACTGGTCACACATCTTGGCTTTTGCTGCAGCTGCGCTTTGCAATGTGAATCGTTGTTCACTAAATCAATTCCTTGGTACAAGCAGATTCTTTGACATGAGCCAATTGATCTCTGATGACTTCAATCAGCTTATAGTGGTGACCAAGAATCACAAAACCTACTGAAATAAATATAGAGTCCCACAGGTTCAAATGACCACTGCATCAGGGTCCCTGCCTGAGGAAGTTATGGCAAATGGATTACCAGTTCCCTCCAATATCAAGGCAACCCTTAAAAAAAAGAGAGAGAGAGAAAGAAAAAAGTAACATTTAATTCAGATCATGCCATTTTGCTTAATTTCCTGTCATCCTGTTTTGAAACAGCAGTCACTTTGTCCCAGTCCTCACGAGTGCCAAAGCTGCAAGGGCCATGAGACACCGTGTTTTGGGAAGAGCAGCAGCTGCAGAATTTATTCCTGAGTTGGAAGGTGAGGGGGAGGGATTGTTCTTTTGGTTGCTGTTAATAAAATTCTAGAGTAATGAAATGGTAGCAGAAGCCTTTCACCATCTCCCTTTACGTGCTGTTCTCCACGCCTTTGCAGCTGGATGGAGAATTCCACCTCCCAGAAGTGCTGAGCAGACTAGCAGATCTGGGGTACAAGTCCTCTGGTAGAAGGAAAGCTAGTCTGGCTGGTCCCTGAAAATTTAATTTCTAGTCCCTGTTGGCTAACCAATGCAGCTGGCTTAAGCTAAATCGAAAAGTAACACCTTGCTGTAGCTCTCATAACCTCCTATGGCACGGAAAGCAATAATCTTCACTACCTGAGCCCGATATGAAATAGATTAAGTCACATGTATCAACTTCACTTTAACATGAGTATTTCTATTACCTGGGTCAGAGAGTCTGTGCAGTCACTCTCCAAAACCCGCAGTTATTAATTCAGCAATTATAGCTTTATGGTGGCAAGGAATCCTTGATGTTTGAGCTGCCACTGGAAAGCTGTAATTCTGAATGGGACATGACATGAATTACTGGATTGCTGTAATTTTTCAGCTTTTCATGCATTTTCACTGCATATATTAAAAATACAGCAAGTAATTCACTTTTAATTATGCAAATTCAAAGACAGTAAGACAAGAGACGGATGAGTTTTTAAATGCCTGCTCTGCATGGCCACCTGGGGTTAGAATAGAAAATCCACCAGCTAATCAGGTAACCTGGCCCACCACGCTCCTGCTTGCCTGGGTGTGCACAAAATTACCTCTTTTTAGTATTCAGCACCATTACAAGCGTACAGATTACAGGAAAGAAATTGCCAAGCAGAGGGGAAGCTAGGAAAATGCAGATCTTCTCAACCTGCCTTCTTCACTTCTTTAGGTGTTCAAGGACAGCCAATACATAGCTGTCCTCACATCTGACATCAACATAAGACCTCAGAGGCTTTCAGGTATCTATATGCTTTCTAATTTGGCAATTACCTTCCTGACGTTAGAGCTTGGTTTTACTGGGACAGCATCCTCAGCCACTGTTCCTAAAGGAAAGGACAAATTTGCCCAATAGAGATATTACAAATAACTTTTAACTAGAATATTCAAATCAGGGCCATAGTGTGCATCAGCTTCCATGTTCTGCAGCTCCACTCTCGGTTTCTTCACTGTCCTTAGCAAAGCCCATGGCTGCAACCAGCTTTTACATGCATGTGTCCATGCACAAGTCTGTGAGTTCGTTGCGAAGGAGAAATAAGTTACACTGCTCTCAAATACATGGTTGTTAAATTGTAAGATAGCAAGTGCAAGTAATGATGGCCTGTTAAAAGTCTAGTGGCTGTATCTAATAGCTGCACTGTTCAGTGCAGTAATTACAGAGGCGAGAGATTGCTGAACATGTGTAAAAAAAAGAAATAATTGAAGTATCAGTAATGCAAAAGCTTCTCCAAGCCTAGAGCAATTGTTATTTTGCCCTCCTACTGATGTGTTACTTATCAAGGATACAGTAGTTAGAAACTAGCTCTCTTTAACGAATGTTAAGGTTAGGTGTTTTCTATCCAGGAACCCCAAGGCCTCACATCCAGTACCTCCACAGTTTAGGACACAGAGGTAAAATTACTCAAACACCTTATCGCCTTGCCCTGAAAGGATACATCTGCCTCTTTTCCTTGGAAGCCTGGGAGAACTTTCAAGCAAGCACATTAGCAACGCAAATCTTCAGTAACCCACTGAAAAGAGGGTGCTAAAGAAGATGCTTGCAAGGCACTGCTGTGCCAAGTTCTTCACATTAATATTTTCAAACCAGGTGGAAACTTTTCATTTTCTCTAATCTCTTCATCATCCTTTCCCCACCTAGAGATGCCTCACTGCTAGTTTCTGTCTTGCTTCTCCAAAGATGATTTCTTGCAGGTTCCTCAGCAGCTATTCTGTCTGCTGGAGTCTTTTAGTGCTTTCCTGAGTGCCTATTGCATACAGTTTCAAAAGAAGAAATCTTCCTGAAGGGGACTGTGTGGTTGGACTGTTTTTCCTGTCATGTCCTTAGCATTGCTATTACAGATCTCACTCAGATAGGGTATCTGCCCTGAAACCCTGGAATTCAGACGTATTCTCAAGTTCTTTGAAACTTACAGCTCCGCTTTGGCATACCTGCTGATCACAGCCTTTATAAATCTAGCCAGAATTGAGCAT
Source organism: Nyctibius grandis (assembly GCF_013368605.1). Classification (NCBI taxonomy): domain Eukaryota; kingdom Metazoa; phylum Chordata; class Aves; order Nyctibiiformes; family Nyctibiidae; genus Nyctibius; species Nyctibius grandis. The sequence continues at coordinate 92,860,160 of NC_090695.1, read as the reverse complement.
TACCTTCACCTTACAGCTTCTGTAGAAACCTTAGTCATGCATTAGTCATTTGCTGTCTTGACTACTACTAGTTCTTCTAGAATTCTGTTAACTTGCTGTTCTTCACAGAGCAAAGCACAGAATTAGCTGACTTAACTGTTTATCTGCTTTACTTTTACAAAGATGTGTCTTGTTGGGCAGCGGAAAGTCATCATTTCAGTCACTTACCAACATATATCACCAACTTGTTCCCTAATTCCACTCACGAGCCATTGAGTGATTTCTCTCTCAGTCTCTTCAGGGAACACTTCTGGCTAGATCTGACAAAACATCTGAACACACTGTTTCTCTATGAACTCACCACCAAAGAAGTCTAAGACCATAGAGCTAAAGAACTGAGATACTGTCTTCCTACTGCAATAGGAAAAGTAGCTCTTGCTCATTGTGAACAGAAGAGCTTGAACTTCTCTACTTCCCAGTCTTGCTAAAGGAAAAGCTGATTTGTATTTATAATCAGAAGGAAATGAGGAGCACAAAAGGAGATGTTGACAGTGTGATTAAGGTTTTCTTTTAAACTACAGAATAAAGCACAATTAATATCTTGGCTTGAAGGAGATTAAAGACTTGCGTGGATTCTTCCATCCTCACCTGATATCACCATTATCTAGCAATGGTTCTTATAACTCTCTTAAAATTAATTCTGCAATACACGTCTGCTGTTGGTTCTACCAACCAAAGACTGTATGAAGATCAGCTTGTAATGAAAATCAGTTTAACCCCATTTACTTTCTTAATGTCAGCGGTATCAGAGAGCTCACTTATAACCTTGCATGCTAAGTAAAGCAGTTAATTGTACTGTTGCACCAAGTTTAGACATAAAAGGCAGAATTAATAACAGGTTTAAACAAAAGGGTTAGGAGTTCTGAATGCAGAAAAAGGGCTATGTCAGTTAATACCAGTTTGTAAATAGAAAGAAAAGTGAATATTTGGTTAAAAGATAAGATTAATATTTTTTTTATTGATCTGAATGACTTATACCTATGATGGGGGACAGAAAATAAACATTTTGATGAAAACAAGTGACAGAAGCACCAAGGTAGCCCCTTTGTTTAAAGTATGGTTCTCGTGAGCAAATGTGACTGCCAGACTAGACATATCAGTTTCTGAGCTTGCCCCAAAGGAATTCTCATATAGTTAGTAGAGACCAAATAGACACTTGGGGATGCATTTCATCTCATACAGTGTGGGTACCTGGGGAGCCTGGCTCTAGCGTGGGTGTCTACACCCAAACATCCAGGTGGGTGATATGGGACAGCCTTACACTGCCTGGACACTAGCTGGGTATGGAGGCAGAGGTTTGAGTGAAATAATAGAATCCAGGTTGGTAGAAATGTTGGAGGAACTTACGGGTACAATAAGGCATATCACACTTTTTGCAGAGGGCTGGAGGGGAACAGGCATGCAGCTCCTCTTGTTTTCAATGAATGTGAGTGGCCTACCTTTCATTTCTGGGGGGGGTGGAACTTTGTGAGCTTATTTGCATTTTTAGGCACCTGAATACCTTTTTAAATACCTTTATTCTTAATGGTCTTAATACCTGCTTAGAGCAAGTAGGAGTGTAGGTTGTCAGGGAAAGATTAGAGACTTTCAAACTCATAATTCACTGCCCAGGCTGTTCCTTGGGCACAGCAATTATGTACTTTCCCTTACCCAGGACAGACTGTAAAATGACTGTATTGTCCTTAAAGACCAAATCAAAGTAAGCAAAAGGTAAGTAAATGTTTTCTACATGACTGCTGCCATTTTATAAGAAAAACCTATTGAACATAAAATGAAAGGTATCCATAGGTACATAAACAACTTTCTCTTTTTTTTTTGTTCTAATGATCCAAGGCATTGTTTGAACAGCAATGCTATTATAGATTTACTTAGCTGATTTCTTTCTGAGTGCACCAGAAGCCTGATCCTTCTGACAATGAATGCTACAGAAAGCAGCATTAGGTAAGTTACTGTGAAACCAAAGTGTATTTGTGCAGCAATAAAAAAGAAAGAATCAGGACAATAATGAGCAACTAAATAGTAACACAGTTAAGGGTGCTGCTGCTTTGCGGGAGACAAGTGACTATTCTGAACTCTGAAGTGCCAATCTAATGAATCACAAGAGCCCACTAAAATGAGAGCAAACATATAAATTCTTCTTATTTCAGTATGTACAAATACCAAAGCAATTTTGGGTTGTTAACCTCCACAGCTTAAGGACGATATGTTCATTAATATTGTATAGCACTTCCCTCTTCAGAAATTCTCTGTATATTGGTTTTGGTGTTTCACTGAAGCATCATGTATGTCTGAAAGGAGGCTTAATATCAGACAATACTGAGTAGCTCATAAAAAAGTGGACAATTTTAAAAAAATAAACTAGGAAAGGAAGCAAACTGATACTATACATTATTTCTGACAATGCAGACTGTGAAGAGATACCCAAAATATTTGGATTTTTGCTTTTACATGGATTTCATAGCTCCTCCTTTCCTCAAGAGCTTAATAGTTGTAAGTTTATCTTTCACCTGCACTGGTGTTTCATCTCTATGCACCTTACCTCCGTAGCTACGGCTGAAGTGCACCTATTCCTGCCTTCTCTGCTCTGTTCAGAGTCCCAACAAGGACCACGACCAAGTCTTCTATCAAAGATGCCTAACTGCCATCAACTGAATTAGAGTAGAAACTCATTCAAAGAACAGTGAGCAGATGGCAATCGTTTGTTTTGTGAGGTTGGCTGGGCATACTCATGGTAATCACAGTGAACATTGCACTGTCCTCTCTCTCCTGAGCTAGCCAAGTCATCCTGTATTCGGGATTTGAAAAATACCTTGGCTAATGCAAATTCTGTCTTCCTATACATCACTGAAGGATGACTTTCCAACTGACAAGACAGTCCACAGTATCTGCCTGCTATCACCCCTGCAGAGGAGGTCATAGCCATGAAGGAAGGCAGAGTACGGTACTTGAATGCTATCCCTGGAGAAAATGTGTACCATAAATAAGTCATGCACTATAAAATCACCTTCTAATTGCAGCTCTGACTAATGTGTACATGCATAGCTGCCATGTTTTCTCTCTATATTTGCAGCCTTACCACTGTGATCCTGAACCTCACTTGTACGGAACTCACCCCTTGGCATTCCTCACATGAAGCATATTGCGTAAGTTAAGGTAAAAGATCAGGCACTGGACAGCGAGCTATACAAATGGCAAGAACTTTCCTCCTCCTAGGAAATCTTTTCTCACTTTACTGAAAGTTTGAGGAAACAGATATGTTATAATCTGGGTATGGAAACGTAAGTAGCAAAAAATATCTTTATTTCTAGACCTGTTAATTATCCATGGAGAACCAGGAAACAAACAAAAAACAAAGCTCAGAATTCTTAAATAGGCAATTGAGTCTCTTAAGAAATACCCCAAAACATAAACAGCCACTTCTTTTGTTGGAGTAAGCAGCATTTTGTTCAGGAAATCACATCTTTCCCCATTTTCCCGCTGACACATTGCATTGCAAGTCTGTCACAGCACATTACCTTGGTGATGTGATGTAATGCAACATTGCTGATGCAACCCAATCTGATGTGTCTAATGTGATACATCAGGTACAATATTTGGGAAGATTTTTCTGAAAACAACACCCACAGAAGAGATTCTTCCCCCATCTTTGCCAATTAAAAAAGCCTTCCCAAAGAATTGCATCACCTGGAGATAATTGCTTTTTCACAGGTAATTAGCAAATAACAATTAGTTGTGGGAAAGGTTTGCTTTTCAGCAACTCACACAAAAAAAATGGGAAAACAGATGATCACAGCTGACATATAACTGCTTTCTACAGGACCAGGATAACTCACCTGGGTAGGTGTTATTTACAGGGCTAGATCATGCCACCATCAGGCTGATTTTTTTTTTTTCCCCATTGACAAGTGAGAATTCAGGTTTCAGAGCTCTGTGCTTACAGTTTTTCATTTAGAGTCCTAAATTACAGTTATGCTGTGAGGGAAAATAACACTAAAGTCACCCATTTGTCCAGAGATGTATCAAAAGCACAAAACAATAGGAAATAAGTATCAACCTTATGAACTCTTCAGTTCATAAATTGACTGGCAGTTGTTTGCTAATCTCTGCAGTAGATAAACGTTACCGAAAATGGAATCAAATGAAGATACATCTCAGCAGGCATCGTGTGAAACTAGTGAATTCAGAGTGATTTATTCCAGTGTAAGTGCTGGTCACCGCAGATGAATTCAGGACTACCTGAAATCCTGCTCCACTTGTGTTTCCAAAACCAACATCAGCTATGGAAAACTGCCGGATTTTCACATACAGAAGTAACATGGTCCATGTGACGATGATCAGATGAATTGTAAGAATCACTGGACGCAGACTTTAAATAGTCCACTAAAGTGGCGATGCTATTTGTCAGCAGAGGAGACTTCAGCTGAAGTGAATGAAACAGTACTGGACTGATACCACACCTCATGCTGAGAAGCTGGCAGCAGAAAGCTGTAAGCAAGCCCACACCTCTTTGCTGTATCACTTGACCAAGCCAGGGTAAATGAGAGCTAAAATCCTCACAGACTTTTAAAATAGGTTTTAAGGAGGGCTTCACAGGAGGAGAAAGCATCAGTTCTTAACGTTTTCTTTCCATTTAGCCACCTGTACCCTGCTCTGCCATAGCCACACACCACTGAGATGCCGTGTAAGCGTAACTCGCTCCGGCCAGGAAGAGAGCAGTGGAGGACTGGCACAGAGACAAAACACCAGGCCATTTTACTCACTGCTTAGGCTGATTTTTCAAGTGTAAAATGTAATTCAAATCTCCATAAAAAGCTATTTGCTCCCTAGTCTCAGGATTTTTACACCAAGTTTCAACCGTGAAATCCAATTGGAAAAAAAAAAAAGCAGCCTTACGCTCAAGGTCTGAAAATCCCACAAGAGCCTTTCGGTCTCAGACTCAATTGTATCTTAAATGGCATCTGACCAGTTTTGTTTCTCTTCTCCAAAGGTATGGCATAGTGCCTTGTCTCTAAGAGCCAGATTTTCAAAGCCAGGCACACACACCCCAACAAAGTGCAGATATTTATTGGCTATTTGTACACTCATGAAGCTATTCTAACAGAAGGATCAAGGCCGAGCTTTCTGAATTTTGAAAATATGGCTCAAAATGCACATGACAACTGTACAAATTCACCTCTGAAATTCAGAGTCCATGCAGTCCCTCAGGGCTGCTGCCCAGCTCTGGACACTAATGGTATCACAAGGCCCGATCTACAGCTGCCATCCCAAAAGCGGTACTATTTCACAGGAGCACAAATATTTCTCAACCTTCCTAATCCACCAGTGCTGTCCTTACCGATTCAGACAAGCAGATAGCATGAGTCCTGAAAGATTTATTTCATTATTTGGACTTTCTTTTTCACTATTTAATCTTCTCTCCTAGCACATGTGATGTATTTTTCTCTTTTATAGAAACTTGTACTTAAAATCATCTTAAATTACTGAAGGATTAGCAATGGGCAAAGAGATTTTCAAAGGTTTGGAATTTGGCCTCCCTTCAGGATAAAAAGTTGGATGTATATCTAAATTTTCCAAATCTCTTGATTATGAAAATTTATCAAAATACTTTGGAACACAAATTGATATTTCTGCCACCAGTTACCAGTAAGCTATTTCAGGAACAGCCTTTCTCACATTCTAATATTTTCTAAATCAGGAACTGTAAGTGGAGTAAAAATACAATAATTTCTGAGTATTCTAATCCAGAACTAGGTAAACCATTCCATTTTCACGTTTTCTAAACCCTCAACATCTTTTATGGGAAACAATACAATAAAAATTTCCATTTACACCTATGTGTTGCTCTAGTGCCATAAGTCCCACAAGCACAGGATTAGATGAAAAAAAAAAAAAAATCGTCTTTTATTAGATACAAAAGAGGTTTCTAACTTTTATGATTATAATGTAAAGCTTGAAAATACGATCTGTGTATATTCTGAAGGCTCAGAAATGAGATTTGTTATCTATTATATCATTAGTTACCTTTTACCCTTTCTATTCAAAGAGATGTTAAATGTTTTTGGAGGCTTGAAATCATTCTGAAGAGCCAAGAAGTGATTTATGTGTTACACACGTGAATTGCTCCATACACCCAACCCGCTGCCATGTGTCACCTGTCGGCCTGAGCATACCGACTGTTTTATCAATGCACAAGACAGAACTTAATAGAGCTTTTCAGAACCAAAACCTCTCTTTGGATTTTTCCAAGTTTTCTCTCATGACTTCTGATGTTATCAAGTGTGACAGCATGCTGCTCGTGAACAAAAACTTTTAAAACTCTCATCTGTCCTTTATATCAATCATTTTTTGCTTTTATTAAATCCAGTCCACATGTACTTCTCAGTGAAATCAGCCACTCCTTTTAAAAAGCATGATGTAGCTACATTTATTTCTCTAAAGAACAAAGTTCACCTGATAGTCTACTTTATGTTGGAAGAAATGTTGTCATGGCCATCTGCCTTCTAATTAAGAAGACTAATATATGTCAGAGACTGGGAAACCTCATCTGAATCTATTCATGTATCACATCTATGACTGGGGAAAAAAAAAAGAAAATCTGTTTTCTACTCAGGGACTTTGTTTAGCAGAAGTTCACTGACATGGGAGTTAGTTATCTGCTTCAATATCAGGTAACAGCACCACCTTCTGCCAACAAGTTACCATCTCTTTAGAAAACTATTAGATCAATTTTCTCTTTATGATTTCAGCCGCTTACTCAAACATTTCTGATGTAGAGAGCAAACTTTAGACCAACATCCTTAAGGCTGTTTTAAAACACCCCAAGCTATCCAAAAAGACATAGATGAAATTACTGAAATTTAACAAATTTACTTACAAAAATAAATCTAAGCACTCTAAAGCTAAACACGCTCTGCTTCAGCAAAACACTTAAATACATGCTTAACTGCACAATACTTGAATAAATCCTCAAACATTTTTTGCTGAAGCAGGGCTTGAAATGCCATTGCAAGATCACCAGTCCAGTTCCCTGAACACCCCCGTGGCATTTTTGACATGATTTAGGAGACTAGGCAGGATCACAGTACCTAGCTCAGTCTGAAAATAACATCTGGGCTCCCAAGTCATTTGGGTGCTTTTAAGCGTTTATCCTGTGAAAAAAGGAGAAATGACACCAACAACAGGAGAGACAAATGGAGCTCCCAATAAGAGAGGCACAAAAGGGACAAGTCTGTCCTATGCAGGTGTAGATTCAGCTTATCACCCTCTAGCCCTGCAGAAGTGAGAGAGAAGCTCCCAGGCTGCAGGTGAGACACTGCGCACCTGGTTCCATGTTTGCGTGGCACACACCAGGCATGTTTGCTCAAATGGCTGCTGCCAGCATCCTGTAGGTACACATACTTGTAGGCACATATGGCTACACGTATAGAGTCAAATACACCTTCTACGGCACATAATTATATAATGTACTGTCAGGTCCAGAACTTGTACATCCATCTGATATATTAGAAAGAATCCACTTCAATCTTTAAATTAGAGCAGCCCTACGCTAAGGGGAATCAGAGCAGACTGCCAGGTCAGCAAAGTGTCTCTGACCCTTCTTTGCCCCCATCAGAGCTCCAAAGCCCCAGCCCGGGGCAATCGCTGAGGCAAAGAAAGGGTGAATGGGGCAGTAGGTAATGCTGAAGAAAGGTTGCAGGATGACTTGTCTCAAAACCAGCAGTTGTTTCCTCAACCGCTCCTGTCCAGAGAGCAAAAAGAGTAGCAATGCATCTTCCTGCCTCTTCGTTCTCCCCCCAGCTCTGATTTCACTTCCCATAACAGGAATGGCCAACGTCCATCCAGCAGCGCTGGCAATGGAGAATTCAATTTTGCACACACTGTTGGGAAGCCTTGGACAAACGCTGCTTTTTGACATTGCAGCAGTACATAATGCTACAACCATCCAGTGTAAAATATGTCACCTTAACTATTTTCACTGAAATAATCATCTTTTTCCAGTGCTATCGGTGGAAGCACAGGAAGGAATTAGCAGCAGGCAGACTCCTGCACCTGCTAGCCATGCAGATGAATATACCGCAAGATGTGAAGCACTGTATTAACATCTGCCGTGTGCTCTTCTCTTATCCTCTCTCCCAGGGGAAAAGTGAGAGTAGAGAGGGTTTGGTTATGGATTATGATCATCTAGGGTTGTTTATATTACATGAGCTGGAAAGTTTTTTCCACTACTTCTTGCATCAAATTTGTAGCTGTTGACTGAACTGACAGATATAATTTGGAAATGAAAATAGGGCCCATCAGCAGAGAGAGGGCTGGTGGTGGGAAATACAGCACGTTTCTAAGCAACTTGCTCTAACTACTCTCTCTTTAAAGCCAGTTCTTTGCTTCTAGTATTGCTGTGGGTTTTTTTTAAATTGGATTCTGGTGTCTTCCCTAACACTCAGCAGCAGTAATGCCTGAACACTTTGCAATACTAAGCTGGGTGACATAACTGGGTAATGAGACTTACAATACAAAATGGGAGCATTAGTTCCTGGGAAGGTAATTGGATAGCTTCTGACTGAGCCTTTAAAGAAAACTCACTTCCCTTTTCCTTCATTTTTTTTTTTTTCCTTTTTTTCCCCCCCCCACGTTTCCTCTTGAACCCCATGTTCCCATGAGTTATAATCTAGGATGCTGAGGAGGTTCCACATCTGGTGTGAAACTATCGGCACTTCCATGCAGTGAGGATATGTGGAGCTGAGTAGATTTACACCGGTCCCCAGAGGGGATGCTCCTACATCTCACGTACATCTTCAAAATATTCCCACAGACTTTTAGGGGAAAACACCTCACTTCAAAATGTGTGCAGAAAGTCAGAGTAGGGTCTTTCCGCAAAAAACCTGCAGGGAGGAAACAACTTCCTACCTAACTTCAGCTGCTTAAAAATTAGTCAAGTGCCTTAAGGTCTCCGTCTATGTTCTCTTTGTACTTTACAGGCAATCAATGATTGCCCTGCCTTCAGCTTCAGTTAAATGTCTAATTTTTAGGCAGCTAAGTTTCAGAGAGATTAATCTTAGACAATGTATATAGTTACTTTTAAGAGTGAAACTGTGCTTTAATCACAGGAAACATCATACTTGTGTGATAAAATTGTCCCTCAGTGTGGGAAGCACACCTAGCTGCCATTGGAGCCAAGGGAGCCGGGAGAGACAATGTCAGTGGACACAGAGATAAAGAATAAGGCACTGATGAGCCAATCAATAAGCCAGTAATTAGGGCTGTTCGGCAGGTTGGGGATGTGTTGTTTTTGGTATTTTACTTGTGGCTTTTTTCCTCTCGATTTGAAAGAAGTTTGCTTATCTAAGTTTTATAACCACTTAAATTAATCCCAGTTCTGTTCAAATCAATGAAAGCCTTGGTGAGACAGCTGTAATTTTATGTGCATGTGTTTTAGTAAATTAGAGGGTTGAGCCTTAAGGATTCACTTTAGTGTTATCTACTAAAAAGATAAGTATAGCCAGATGTAGTGTCTTACATACTGCTGGACAGTTGCAACTGGAGCAACAGCATTGAAAGCAGCTTTATAGCATAGGGAGCAGATTTTCTGACTCAAAGAAAAAGCAATATTTTACATAAATAGTTGTAAATATTTTGTATTTACAATGCAAAGAAAGAAGGGTGCAAATAGGTAAAAAAAAGCCTAAGTAATTGGTAATGGTTTTATCTTGTTCTGTTTGTGCATATCCATGGAGAAATACAATCTGTAGTATAAACCATTTAACTAAATTAAATTCTAGTTAGCATCTGGGATCCCATCAATAAGAGTCTATATTTCTGAGGAGCCACAGACTGGTGGCAGTAATAGACACATAAAGATTTTAATGGATAAATAAATTAGTTGTTGCATTTCTCCTGCTACCAGAACACAGTTTAACAGAGTAATTAGTCATTAGATATCTGACTGTAATGAAGAAAATTCTCTGATCATTAAAAATTCACAAGAAAGAACATTCATACCATCAGTAATATTTACTTATTCTGAGGTGCATTCACTCAGCACCAGAAATAGTTGTCACCTCATTCCTCACTCCACATAAACCCTTAATAAGAGATTTTCATTACCATTAGAAAGTGATTTTCAGGGTCACTATCAATTTGTGATCATTATTACATCCTTAGCCACTCAAATTAAAAAAAAAAGGAATAAAAATCAATGCAGTTTAGCTATAAATCCACAAGAGCTTGGCTATCTCACAGTGTCTTTATCTGTTAGCCCCAACTTCTTATTTATAAATGTCATAACACTTCCGAGTCCTCATGAAGGCTGTGCACAGAATAAGTGACTATAATAAATCTTAAGAGATAAGCATTTACCTCAGTCTAACCAGACTTTTTATGTTCAGGGTTTTTTTTATGTCTGGGTAACTACAAGTTTGACTATCTTGTTATTAGCACCATTTCACAGATGCACACGCACACACATACAAGTCTGAGCTCAGCAAGGAGCTGAACATGTGGACCTAAGGCTTGTACATGTCTGCTCATCTTTAATGGAACAGGTGAAGCTAGATCCAAAGCTGGAGGCTTGCCAGCACACTATAAATTGAACCCAGATCTCTTGACATTAAAACTAGTGCCTTATTTATGCAAATCCATTTTCTTCTGGTATGCAGTTTGCCACTTCTGAACAGTTTGGGGACCAAATTCCCTTTTAAGTCAATGGAAGTTAAACATGAACAAGGACTGATGACAATGCAATTGTGTTTTGGAAACTACCAAGAAAAATAAATCTGGCAGTGCATAACATTTCAATTTCAACGTCTGTACCTCAAGCTTTCTCACGACTATTAGGTCTGTAACTTCTAAAATGCAAACTTGTCAAGCTCAACAAGAAATCTGTAAAAATATAAAGCCAACTTCTTTCTGATTATAAATAATCACCAGTAACAAACATTTTTCAGGGTGGAAGAAAGGATTGCAAAGCCACTGTAAAGACAGAGAGCAAAGAGCTCATTCCTACCTCACAGAATATCCAGTGTTAGAGAGCAGGTGATGGGGACAGACTGGAGAGGAGAGGGAAATAATGAACCAAATTATAGCATTGAATCCAGAGGATGGGAAGCCCACAAGAGTTTTAATTTTTGTCAGTAAGGCACATAGCTATAATTTGGAACACTCTGGAAAGAAGACATTCCTATTGAAAAAACAAACAAACAAACAAACAAACTTTTCTGCTCATAGCCAGATGGTGAGAGCTACAGGATTTCACTTCTTTGGCTGTCAGGGAACAGAGCTAATGGAATGGTACTTGTTTCATACCAGTAGTGAAGAACTTAAAGGCTGAGTCAAACAGCAGAGACTAAATACAGAGTCTGGGCTCAACTGCAGCTCTAGATCTACAGCAACATCCCTTCTAACCAAATAGACTGTCATCTGGCAAACACCTGAATGGAAAAACTACGAGCACTTATACATTTCCTGAAATGCTTATCTCGTCCTCTTTTTAATTTTTTTTCTTTTTTCTTTCTTCCTGAATCGGCAATAAGATTGCATCTTCTTTATTGCCCTCTCATTGATTTGCTCCTCAGAAGCAAACGACAGCACTTCTGAGAAATAAATAAATAACCAAATAAAATAAAGCTGAGAGGCAATCTGCATGTAAATCAGCATTAGTCATTGACATTTGAGACTTGACAATAAGCCATCCCAGTCCCAGCTGTCCCCACAAAAGCTGATCTCCTTTGTAAGACAGAGAACACTGCAAGCAAAGTGAACCAAGGATGAATATAGATAAGATGTAAACCCTCTTTGCTTGAAGTTTTTCCTAAAACTTCCTTTGTTCCTGAGCACTTAGGAATACTTTTACCTACTGCTGCTATCAAGGTGAGTTTTGTCTTTGTTACTTTCCTTCCAAGGATGCAACTTCTCACTGAAGTTGTTTATAATGTATTTGCTCACACATGCAGCTGCAGCACAGAAGACAGCTGCTTAAACTGGGGAATATGTTTATTATTCAGTTCTCTGCGCTATGCTCTACCTGTAGTAAAAGCTATTAGGTTAAACCAGGTCTTCTTACTGCTTTTCTGAATAATTTCTTTCACTCTCAATATTCTAGCACAATTCAGACAACATTGCTTTTACTAAAAATCAAGATATTTGGGTTTACAACACAAATATGACTGGAGATTGTGCATAGCTCTGAATAGCACTAAAAATATTTTATTTGGCCAAGTCAAATTGCTTAGCTCTAGCTTTTAACAGTATTTCTGCTGAAGATTCAGCTACAGGTATGTTTCTGTACTGCTTTGGCCTTTCTCATCTATACCGCTGCAAGGAAATGCAATGGATAGTAGAGGTCTGTCTGTCCAGGGAGAGAAGTGTTTTGGCATGTTCTATAGCAATTACCCAAAGCCAGGGCAGGATTTCTATTGCTGCCAAATCCCTAAAAAACTGCAGTCAGTTACCATCCCAAAAGGCACTGGGAGATGCTGCACAGTATGAGAACAAAACCTTTCCCAACACTTCCCTTAATCTATTACACAACAGCAAACATTATGTAACTATTACCCCCAAAAGCAGTTCACGCAAGTGTGCCAGCAATTAAACATAGCTGAACATGTGTAAGTGCAGCTTACTGTTCCCTTTTAATGCAGGATATGACTCTTCTCCAGGAGATATGGCCCTGATCCCACTACTACTGTTTGTGGAGTGAGGTATTCACTGGAAGAGCTATCCTGGTTTCATCTGGAATCTTTCCCTTTTGGTGCCTCCTTTTTTGTCAGTGAAACTGAAGCACTTGTGTGACCTTCCATTTAAAGAAAGGTTAGAAATGCCAGCACAAGAGCCTGACTGACATGGGGCATTGACAGCTTCCAGGGAAGTCTTTCTGGATCTGGGGTTGATTCTTTTTACTTATGTTTTTTGTTTTGTTCTTTTTTATTCAGAATGCAGAAAACCATAGAAAGCAAATCTCTACTCTTGAAAACCTTCATTCTAATTACGGATAAAACATTTCCAAATTCCCAAAGCTCTAATTATGTGCATAAGTTTCAGCATAATGTAGGCTTGGTGTTGCTAAACAGAGCAATGAGGTTATGGAAGAATGAAAATATTGATTTTCTTTGACAGAGACAAGGAGGACTCAGCTTTGGGTTCTTGCAGTGGTGTTATCAGCTTAACCAAGTATAATTAGCCTCATTCATTGTGGCGAAGTCTAAATACAAATAGAAGAAAAGTCTGATCAACAACCAAGAGCACAACCAAAGGCTTAGATGCACTGGCCCGTATTAATTTTCCCTGCCCTTCTTATGCTTGTTTGCACATGGGCAACAACAGATCAAATTCCTTTAATCCCTTAAAGGTAATACACTCCAAAAGGCTGGAAAAATCCTCCCTTACAAAAAGTTCATGAAATGTCATGTACCTGATGCTAAGAAACCAGCTGGAAGATGGTGCACCAATCCTCACTTGGATGAGCTTGTGCTCTCCTACAAGGTGGCTGTTCAGGACACAAATGAATGTCACACTCCGAATGTTTTCATCACCATCATCAGATGGTATCTGGAAACTAACTCTTACCCTTACTGTGACGGCCCAGCTGGTGCATAAGTTCCTGTGATGGAATTGACTGCTTTTTGTTAAAAAGAAAATTTCTCCTCCCCTATCCCATTTCTTTTCCAAAATCCTGCTGGCACTGTATACTCTATAATGCTTTCTCTAGCAAAACTTCTATATCAAAAAGTCGGTTACTGCAGCACATGAAGCATTAATGCTTCAACATGCCAAATAAATGTTAGAACAAGATGGAGTATCCAGAAAAAATGTGCCATTCTTCCTGTTTTTTCTGTAATTGTAGCTATACTGTCATATCATATCAGTTCATCAACTCCAGCGCACACAAAGAGAAATCCAACAAAGAAATTGTTTTCTCAAGTGGTGAGAAAAAGAGAAATGAGGGTATCCTTGCAGTGGGCAAGGAAGATAACTCCAGTTACAGAGTGAGCAACAAACTTGCTCTCCCAGCACAGGTGTGCATCAGAGAGTATCACAGTCTCCTTCCTTGCCCACATTTCCATGGTCCTTTTGAAGAAAAGGCAGGCTTTGTCATGGCACCTCGGGTCTTCCCAGCAAGGAGCCAGGATGAACCCTCTTTCCTGCCCTGCAGTGTACTTTTCACAAGAAAAAAAAAAATATAATCTGTACATGGTCACTGCCCTACCTAAAGCAATCTGTATTGCCTGTCAACAGATTTTCACACTTTAAATTTTGAATAGAACAGTTCTGCCAACATTTCCATGATGCTTGCTCCTCCTTCCTTTTCAGTTTTATTCACTCCCATCAGTCATCATTTTTTAAAAGAGGTTTTTACAACACAGCATTGTTAATTTTAGCACCTATGTGTTATGCTTCTATGTCTGATATAACCAGTGCTGCTGGAAAAATAGAGAAAATCAGATGAAAAAGCATCTTCTAAGATGAACTAAGCAAGTTTCTTCTGGGTTCTTTGGCTATCAACTCTCTCTAGCTCCTGTGTGAAACAATCTAAGCAAATAATATTATACCTTACCAATCACACAGACTACCAGCAATCATTTTGCCTTCTGTCACAAGATACTTGCTATGGTGGAAATTGTTTCACCTGTATCCCAGATCACGGAATACTGAGAAGCCTGTAATCCTTTACTTCGTTTTGCACTATTCAGAAAGATGTTCGTCACCAGTCATAAATCCATGACATTGTCATAGGGAACACTAAGGGAATCTTTTAGCAAAATCTTGCTGGTGTTAGCAACTGATAAATTGCCATATGTTAGAATAATTCCCTCTCCACTTCATTTCCTCCTGGGGCATTTCTAAAAGCAGCCATACCTGGCTTACTGTGGCTGTATAATTACCTGATAATTATTAGATTAGTGGTCCTCCAATTTGTAGCCACTACTCTCACCTCTCTTGTAACATCTCCTACAGCAAGATCCAGGTTAACTCACTGGCTTAGCCTGCTGTCATTCTGCAGTGATAACATTGTGATGACAAGGTGCTGACATGTATTTAGTGAAATATCCAGGATGTGGGATAGAAACAAAACCTGGGGTGCCTCTTGGCACTTGAGCATTTGCCTAGGAGGTCACTGCAAATGATCACTGTAAGGACAGGTGTCCCTTACACCACCTGGCCTGCACGGAGGTTGTGAAATGCACTTCACCAGCTCTATCTCTGAGTTCTGAAATACTGCCAAAGAGACTCCTTTGAGGTCTGATTCCCTTTGCCTTGCTTTGCTTTTGGTTGTGCTTCTGTTTTTAATGCAGAATAAGTATAGCAATACTGACTGCCTGATTTGATGTGAAGGAACGCAAAATTCAGGCTCAAAATGAACTTCACTTCTGTTTATGGTCATGTGTATTACTTGTATGCTGCTTGATTTTTTTTATTTCTTTTTGAAACCCAAGACAAAAGCCGCTCATTTCAGCACCTTGTTCACTTGTTTTTTCAGCCATCTGGGTGTTGCATTCTGCAGGGTCCCAATTTAGCTGTCCTTTCTTCTCACTAAACTAAGCAACTAACACGAGAATGACATCAGCACTGATTTCTGGTGCTAAAAAGAAAAGCAGTAAGAACAAAACATAACTTGCGCTGAATAATTTCAAAATGCTTCTGGCTTTCTCTACTCAGTTGTACGCGTGAAACCCTGCACCTCACTTCTGAACTACTGCAGGACTTTGTACATGAAAAATCAAAAGGATATAGTTTTGCAGTTGTCAAATGCAAACTTCAGTGATAGCCAGCTATAAGCTGTCTGAATCAAACAGAAGCTTCCTAGCTTAGTTTGGATTGCTTATATCCACAACTTTAACTTTCCCTAATGCTGCTGACATAAGTATAATTTTGACTTTTAAGGCACTCTCTGGATGCCTTCAAGTCCAGCGAATTAACCTTGCTACTTCAAAGGAGAACCTTCATATGAGAAAACTAACAAAACTGTTAGGATGGGGGAAGGAGTTAGTTTTGTTGTTTACTCTTTGTCCCAAGTGACCATCTAGTACAAAACAAACATCTTCCATCCGCCTAAGGAAGTTGTTCTCCTTTGTCTAGCTGAAGCACCAGCTAAGGCAGCAGCACAGTTGCATCTTTTGCACTAATGAGTAAAAAAAAAAAAAGAGGGAAAAAAGAAACTGGCTTCTGAATGAAAGGTGAGTCAGAAAAAGGACATGCAGAAGGGTGAACACAGCCCCCATAACAGCTATTCCCATGCCAAAACCCAGAAGGAGCAAACCAGCTGCAAGCAAAGCCAAGCCATGAGCCAGGTTTTGATGAAGCGTCTGTTGGAGATTTTTTTTTTAAATTCATTTCAGAACTTGTCATCTGGGTTATGAAGCTGAAACTGAAGGGAACCTTTTCTTTTTTTTCCTAATAGTAACAGCTGCTCTCGCTAGCAAACACCTGTACTACCTAGAGATTTCTGATTACCTCTGTAGCTGCTGCTGCTACCAGAAGTAAGAGTAAATAGTTTGGTAGATTTCCAGTAGGAATTAATTATTTTCACTTCAAAAAATAAAGACTAGCACTTTGGCTTAGAAACGTTTGAGCCTTTGCCTGTTTTCAGTTCGTTTCTTTTGTCTGCCTCTGACTTACCAGGCCAGCCTCATTGCAATCTGATGATCATTTCTAAATACATGGTGAAAAAAAAACCCTCGCCACAACCTTCAACATTTGCTCCTACATCCCTTTATGGATCTCCAACTGTGATCCACACCTTTACATCCAATATTATGCTTATCTCATCACCCTTCAAGTGCCAGTTTTCTTTCTGCTTTTGTAGCCCTCCAGTGCTAGGTGCTCACCTGCTAGTAGCAAGAAACTGTAACAGATGGACAAAATAGCTGGAGACAGACGCACTGTGAATACGTAACCATCCTCTCTGCCCCGGCGAGTCCCTGCGGCACTGGCTGGGGGTACACCTGTGTTTCATTGGCAGCTCAGCCAGCTGCACCATGGGGAGGCAGGCAGCAGACCTGCAGAGCAGAGGGGGAGAATGCAAAGGAAGCGCAGTGGCTAGAGACGGAGGATTGAAAAGGCCCAGCAATGACAGATGGATGGGACAGCGGAACTACCTCCAGTCCTCAGGACTTTGGAACATCATTTAAGAGTGGAAAATGGGCAACGAGAACACAAGATTTTGCATCCCTTTGTTTTAAATTCCAGAATTTTTTAATACCGTGAGTAAATGAGAAGATACTGACCTCTGTGATTCAAAGTCCATTTCTGCAAGAAAAGTGAAAGGGAAACTGCCATAAAGCAGTTAAGAGGCTTTTTACAGCACAGAGGAGAAAAGTCAGATTACTTTAAATGGGTCATGACCCTGCCCAGAAGCTGCCAGAACCATCCCAGCCTCAGGATACATCTACTCAAGTTGTCTTTGCTTCTATGTTGTTTGTTTGTAAACACAGTAATATAGGTGCCAGCTGTGCCATTGCTGTTGCTTTTCTTCTTTAGTGTTTCTTATTATATTAACAGTACAACACATACTGATTCTTCACTGTTTCAACTGGACCCCTGATTTTGGTCAGTTAGAAGCGGGAGGCTGGCTGCCTACCTTTGAAAGCCACAATGCAAAACCACTGTCATGGAGGAGAAGAGCTCGTACTGTGTGTGTGAACTCTTACCCTGCAGAAGACCTTGTCTTGCAAATCAGATGAATACAAGGACAGAGTGCCTCTGAAATATTCAAACTCAAAAAATAATACTTGACTAGAATGAATTTGCCCTTGTTTGCTAAAAGCATCTGTTTTATTATTATTGTTGTACAGTTTGTCCTGGTAGGTGGATGTTGGGTATCAGGTATGTACTACTGAGTTTCTTCTGAACCTTTCCAAAATGCAGTTTGAAAGATGATGGCAGAAAATCCACTGATCAATTCCCAGTTTGGAATACTTTCCACTTACTGATGGTGAGCTCTTCCAGTCTTTTCACTTTGGTTTGCAACATTTCTATAAGAGGCTTTGATTCAGACAATACTCATTACTGCTGCTTGCTAATTTATACCCAGATAGTGAAGATTATATTGTGTAAGCCTGAACATGAACAGCATAGGTTAGTTAGAGCAGCTCTTGGCAATAGTTCAGATGCAGGGGAAAAAAATGCTGCTAATATCCACTGGACATAAATTACCAGTTTAAAACTAGCACCAGTTCATAGATTTAAATGGATTTTTAATGGACTCCAGCCTCACGATTAAAGCAATAAGAGGATATGATTCCTCTATCCCCAGTGGCATCGTAAGGGCTTCATTGACATGTGCCTTAGTGATTTATGGTTGACTGCCTTAATCAGAGCTCCAAGCACCGTGGGGAAATGTCCAGGCAGCAAAAGACAGATCATGCAAAACTGCATGCTAATTTGGTTTTTTGAGCAGTGTTCACAGGTATCAGCCTGCCTGTGCTCAGACTGACCATGCTCCAGAGTCTTCAGCAAGGTCACTGAGGCCTCTTGCTTGTTGCAGTGGAGTTAAATCATTTCTATGTATATCAATGTCACACACCAGTTTTAACACTGAAATTTCAGTCATCTTGTAAGCTGCCTTTTCTTTGGGGTTTTTGTTTGGTTTGTAGCACTATCCACGAGAATACGGTATTATGACTTTTAGTACTTTTATGAACAAATACTTAATGTGCAAAATCAGAAAGGCAGAGAGGCCAGATCTCAATCTCCCTGGTCTCATATGGTCATTCATGCTGTGCAGAGTGGAAGTGAACACAGGTGACAGTACTAGCACTGTTGCTGTTACATAGAAAGACCAGCAGCCTCACACTCTCTTATGCGTGTATTTCTTTGCCTGCTCTGTGCAGTACGTTTTTCAGATGGCATTTACTGCAATGGGGTTGAGAGGAAGAGAAAACAACTATTAACAAGGGCCTCAGTTATAACGGTTGGGGTTACTGGGAGACAGCAAGTCTCAGAAGGGGAAAAGCTGTGGATGGAGCCTATCCAGCCCTATAAACCACATGAAGAACATGAGTAAACTGTATGTGTTGAAAGGTGAGTCATTGCTGGGGGCAGTTCCTGTATTTTACCCACTCACCTGCCTTGAAATGGTTAAATGGAAATACTGCAAATATAGCTTCCCAGAAGTTTATCCTTGCTTTTGATGTTATAGCCATTATAGCACGATCATTTTGAAGCGTTGTGAGTTCTTTCAAAAATCAAAGTCATTCCTACCATGAATCTTCTTTTTTTTTTTTTTTTTTTTTTTTTACTCCAGAGCCAGTATGCCTTATCTTAGCTTTGTCCCTTATTGGTAAGTCAAACTGTATCTTAGATGTCACATCCTGTCACACTTATCTATGATTTCATGCATGTAGCAATACTGGATTTTAGCTCACAAGCTTTGCTACTGCCCCTATCTTTTTAGGTTGTGACTATGGTAACTGTTCCATAACTTGCTTCTAAACAACCATAAAATGAAGCAGATAGTACAGATGTCTCTCATTAATACACCTTAATGTATTCAATAATCACACTGCAAATTAGTGTGGAAGAATCATTTTCACTTAGGTGGATATTTCTAAACTAAAGGAGGTTAAGTAAAAATAAAGTCTACGGTTGATTTCAAAAGGTTTAGTATCGTGAAGACAGAACTGATGAGGGTGAAACAGCTCCAGTTCTATTAGAAATCTCTAGACTGGCTGTGTCACAGCAGAGTATTTTCTTTCCTTCCACACAAATGTATGCTGGGACTAGGGATTCCCAATTCATTATTCTTACCTTTTTTTCCTCTCTTTTTTTTTTTTTTTTTTAAAAAAAAAAAGTAGGCCAGTCTCTGAGATGGTACCAACCATCACTGTGGTCTTAGACTAAACAGAAACTCCAACTAGTCTGACAAAAACTTGACCAAAAGAATTTTGTTTAGTGTTTTGCTAACAGACCATGCAAATTCAACGCAAAACTGTATAAACTTACTCCAAATGTGTAAAATCCTGAATTTGTACAAAAAAAACAATCACTAGGTAATTGATACCAAACTAATCAAGAACATTAAAATCACCTTATGAAATACTGTTACCACCCCCCAGAACCCAACACATCAGCAGTACATTTTAGAGGTGATCCAGCTCTGAGCTATCTTCTAGCAGAAGAGCAGCACAATGCATTATACGGCGTGCTCTGCCATCCTGGCTCCAAATGGAGCGTTAAGTTGTACACTGTGTAGCTACGGGATTTCCTTGTAACCAATAAGCCTGGTATTCTTGTCTTCCCCCAGGGATATAATTTTAAAATTATTTTGCTTCCCTTTGTCTCAGACAGAAAGAAATATTCAACAAACAATACCTTGACTGAAATTGAGTGCTTTGTATGTCCTACTGGAGTTGTGAAAAATTTCTCTTCCTGACAGTGTCTTGTGAAAGTGGACTGCTCTCTCATTGTCAGCTTTCCTCCTGGTGAGAAAAATGCAAATCAAAATATTGTGATCTTCTAGAGACAAAGTCTCTGTCATTAGTAATTAGCAGGAATGCTGAGAAATACTGAGAGCTTAGTTGCATGGAGATGTATCCTTTTCTACAGCAACATTGTGGATGTCATTCCTAAATGTGAGTATGTGCACAAATAAAGGTTGAGAGCCATGGCAGAGACTGGTGAGCAGCCACCCACCCAAACCTGAAGAAGGCTTTCTGCGATCCAGTCTGCAGCATCTCTAAGCTCAGAGCATGGATATGTCATCTTGGATTTCTCTCCAATGTGAAAACATATGAGAAATATGAGAAAAAACACCCACTTTGTTTTAGCTAATGGTAGTATCATTTATGAGCAAGCTAGATGCTCAGATTGAAAGGCTGATTGACAAGTAGCTGATCATCCTCACTTTGTCACTATGAGAGCACACATGAGTTAATGTTTCAGGTATGATCTGAGGTGGCAGTGGGTAGGCGAGGTGCTGGAAATGACACTAATGCTATTCTGACAGGCTGTGACTTTCTAAGTGCATAACTGAAGGGTTAGGCTAAGCCACGACATCAGATCCGACAGTAATGGCATTGCTATAGCTTGCAACAAGAGAAGTTTGGAACTAGTTGGCTAAAACTCTTTCCCTTGTCATAGGCACTTAACCTAATACACCTGTAATCTTCTGGCAGGTTCCCATGTCACAGGAGGAGAGAGTTGAGGAATGAGGAATTTGGAGCTTACCAGCTCGAATGGGCCTGTTATCAAGGAAACATGCTAAAAAAATTGCAACTGCAGCAATAAATAACCTCTGCTTGGAATCATCAAATACACAAAATAAAGACTGAAATACTCTTAAAAGTTCTGTACTACAGAAACAAGGGATTGAAAAAATGGTCTGAGATCCCCACCATGTTTATCCTTTCTCAGAGATACTCAGATTTCATTTTTTTATGGTCCCAAGTTAATTATAATTGAATTCAACTAAGAACTCTTACAGTACCTCTAACTGTCTAACTAGTGCTTCCTCTATCAGGGCTAGAGAAAGCAGCCTGAAACTTTGAGCTGAAAATTCTTCATTTGACTTCAGTGGTGAGTAATTCATTCTAGTACTAAATTTGAACTCACAATGCATCAGTAAGGACCTACAAAAACACAGACCCAAGTGGCCAAGCAGTTTCTCAGCCCTGCTGAGGACTGCGAGTCTCCTTACTCACATCCGATTTCTAAACATTCATTTTTTTGCAACGTGAATCACTGCAAAGCACAACAGCTGGTCCCAACTGGTCCCACATAGCTTCTGCACAAGGGGTACAAAAACAATACCCCACATTTCCCCCTTCTAAACATCATGACAGCCAAAAAGCAGTCTTAGCTATAACCAAAAATTTCAAACACTAAATTCTCCTCTTTATTACAGCTTCTCAGCAACGTCCACTTACTCAGCTATGCCTCCTGTGCTGCTGCCAGGAGCCATGGGTCTCAGACAGACAGAAAGACAGACAGCCTACTAGATATGCTTATACCATGCACCAGGTCACTGTTGTTTTCACAGGCTGTCAATACTGATTGTGCAAGACTTTTCCTGCAAAAGTACGAATTCAGGATTGTTTTCCTCCCTTTTCACAGGCTTGTGCAATGTATTAAACAACCCCAGAGAGGTCAAAGCAGAGCATCTTCAACATACACATCCCTACATGCAATGTTGAACCCTTTTTAGGGACCAGGCAAATGGAAAAAGGCATCTGGTCCTGAAAAGTGGAATGAGATGCAATGTGCTGAGGTACGGAAGTACTTCAAAAGCAGCAAACCCACTAATTAGAACATGAATCAATTTGCTATCTTTACTTTGAGTACTACAAAACAAGGGTAGTAAATTGAAGCCACCAGTGTCACAGCATGGTTTCACTTGTCATACACCAAGACCTGAGGCAAAAGCGAGAGGATTACCCAAAGACAGACTCTGAGAAACACAATAGGACCATAATTTTAAGTAAGTATATTTCAGAGTAACATAATAAGACTGTTTGTCAGAAAAACAACACTTTATGAATATGAAGCATGTTTGCCACCCAGTAACTGCCTAGAGGGGAGCTGCTGAAATACACTGGCTCAATGTGCTGAGTACAACTTTCCTGGCTGACCCAGACACAGTCCAAACTCCGATTCAGTTGCAAATGGAACAATATTTCATACTACTTCTGACTCAGATGTATTGATGGAGATGAAAAGTACATTAATAGTCAGAAACATTTTCCCACTGTTTTAGTGAAATTGCACTTGTAAGGAATCCCATTTTACTGACTCTCTGGCATTAGATTGGTTCTCCAAGTTGTTGCTGTGGGTCTGATCCCACAAGGTTTCATGAATTTACGAGGCAGAAGTCATATGAACCACAAAGAATGGAGGTCCCTGATTCTGCCACACTCCCTTGAGTATCTTAGGGCAAATGAGTTAATCTTTCAGAGGTTCAGTTCACCATCAGTAAAATTAAGATACTGCTCTTTTGCCCATTTTTACTATATTTTTTGTTAAAAAAATTTAAATCTGTAGTCTATATACATACAGTTACTCAAAAACACATGGAGATGTTAATTAGGTATTTAGATCTTGGTATAACAGCAATAACAACAGATCTAAATTGATTACCAAAATGACAAGAAACCTGAATAGTCCCTAAGTATTCCAGTAGAGCATAATAAGTAACTACAAGAGCAGCAGGGACAGTAATTAAAATAAGAAAATGAAACATGAATTTCAAAAGCCAATTTAAATGCAAACTCTTCAAATGTGGTGCACAGAAGCATCCTACAAGGGTCCAGGAGATTGGCAAAGCAGATTAGTAAATGCATGCAACTGCACTGCCATGACCAGAGCATTTCATCTGCTGGGGAAATGCAAAGCCATCTGGAATGACAAGCTGGAGAGAGTAAAGGTCCTTCAGGCCTCTACCAAGTCTCTATAAAGTGCAATGAAAATGATGAAACGGAATGTGAATCATTTAAAAGCAAAACTATATTAAGAAATGAATAAGCATCCACTCACATATAAACTGAGGGGATGAGACTAACATGGTTAATGATTTAGTATGGGTCAGATTACAGAATCACAGAATGAATCAGATTGGAAGAGATCTCTGGGATCATCGAGTCCAACCTATTGCCCTGACACCACCATGTCAATTAGACCATGGCACTAAGTGCCATGTCCAGTCTTAAACACATCCAGAGATGGTGACTCTACCACCTCCCTGGGCAGCCCATAGACTGAGAAGCAGATCTAGTTTTTCTACCTTTTAAGTACAACCTCTGAAGGCCAGAAAAACACAAACTCAGGCTGCTTCCTAAGTCTGTCCTCAGCTGTTTTCTGAGACACAGGTTTCCAGTCAAGTCAGTGAGATCCAGAAAATAAAGGGTGAGATTATTCCAAAGCATTTAAATTATTAGCACCCAGCAATCTTTGGACTGTCTGTGAAAATCAAGCGGTCTCTCATTTGGGACAATTAACTGATATGATTATTCCCAAATAAATCAATGGAGAAATCAAATTTATTTAATTTTGGATAGATGCCTTTTTTCATGAGGACACTGAAAGAGTAAAGGTGAAGGGCTCTGGAACAGCACGGCCACAACATTGGGGTAACATGGAAACAGCTTATTTCCTGATGCAAGTCATATAGATGAGGCTTAAATTCCTCAGGCACTTTTCGCCATTTCTTGCAGATGTCCTAAAAACCATCACCAGGACTTTGAGATAAACTTTTATCAGAGTCCTAACCACTAAGCAGTCATTGCAAACAGGGCTGCCTGTTACTGAAATGTTCAGCCATAAATTGCTGTATTATATGACAGGTAAACCTCATTTGTGCAAGGAAAGGACACAGCTGGGAGACACATAAGAGTTGTCGGTACACAACCTCCCCAAAACCAAGCCTGAGAACCAGAGGCAGCATTTTGTCTTTGCTCAGGGAGCTCAAACCATGATCTCTGGTGCAGTGGGCAGCAGGGATCTCGCATGACTCTGGAAGGGAGAGCTCAGATAGAGCCAGGTTGCACAGACAAGTGTTCGTCTTATCGGCATCCATGTGCAACTCCTACACAGCCGCTCTCTGTTGATGCTCTCGGGAAGATTTTGCAGCAATAAGACTTTTGTCATGTGAAAGTCACAGATCCTCTTTCTCAAATGAAGGCATAACAGAAAGGCTGTAACCAGAAAATAAACTCTAAAGAAAAATTATCACAGCTGCCAGCAGATGCAAGAAGAGCTTCACACTGTTTCAAGTGAAACCTCCCAGTAGATGGAGGAACAGACAAAAACAGACTGTGGGCTCTAGCTGGGACTGCTTCCCCAGGCAAAACCATCCTGGGGAGGGGAAGGATGAGGAAGGAGGCATAGTCTGTATTAAAAACAAGTAAATTGCAATAATCAGGAGGTCTGCAGCGCTGGAAGGAAAAGTCTCAGTGTGCAGTATACAGCAGCACACGAAAGATTGACTGCAAGAGGAAAACAAAACTTCAGGGGAGATCCCCCTTATGCAGAATTTAAACAAAATTCAGAAAGCCAGTGTCAGGCAGCATCTGCTCCTCAAAACCGAAGCACATATATATGGTACAGCACACTCTGAAACACCGAGGCACAGAGTAAACAGCCCAGAGATGATGATAGCAATGGCACGGAGGTGGCTGGGCCCAGCTGTGAGCCTCCAGCTGCAGCAGCAGCGATCATGGCAAAGATCGCAGCCGTGGGGCCGAACAGCCCAGACCCGGGCTGCAGGGAAACAGGGAGCGGGCATGCAGGGCAGCAAATGGAAAGAACGAGATATAGGCAGAAACAAAGCGCTCCCTCTCTCTTCTTCATGCACATACCATAGAGGTCTGATTTCTCCTCCTGGTAACCTTGATGCAACAGATGTTACAGAGGAATCACTGACTCCAGGATTTAGCACACTGAATTACTGAATTTGTTCTTGGTGCGCATCTAAATTGCAATTGGTGAAAAGAAATGTGGAAGGAGACACGTTCAAAATAAGTATGTCCAATATATCCTTTGTGTATAAGCTACACAGCAGCCTAAGGCTTTGTCTGACAGCAGCAGCCCTTCTGTACTCCCAGTATTTCTGCTGGATCAGCCAATGTCAGTGAGTTCAAAACAAAAGATTTTTAGTCCTTGAAAACCAGCACCATATATTTACTAGTGGCTCTGATGACAACGTTAGTAATTCATTTTCTGGGAATTTTTTTTTTTTTTATTTTGGCTTGAGATGGGTCAGTATCTTGGGGTTGGTTTTCAGCTTTTTAAGCTCATAAGAATATACTTATGTTTGTGCCTCATTGCTAAAATGTTCATTCTGAATTTTTAAAAGTGCTCCTCCCATGGAAATTGAAATAGGCTTTTGACACAGTCAAAGCACTTAATCCCTTGGGGTTTTTTTAATAAAAACAAATGTTATCAAAATTGATTTTCCAAATACTGGGGAAAAACAGTTTTGTAATTGAAAAAAAATCTTTTTGATTAAAATATTCTGAGCAGTTTCAAACCTCTCATTTGTTTTCCAGTGCTCTTTCTCACATGGAATAGAAGTGTGTGATCAACAACAAAGCATAAACAAACATTCAGAAGACCAGCTCTTTCACAACTGTACTTTTTGAAAGTACATTGCCTTCTCTCATGCTGGACTTTGAACACGGTCTGTAAAACCACGGCCTTTCCCAACAGAGAACACACCACAGCCCAGTAGAAAAACTGACTAAAGAGACTTTTCTGCCCAGTGAATTCAACTCTTGATGGAAACAGACAAGCAACCTATCAACATTAATCAGAAGAGCTTTCCTGGTGCATATGGGAGTCTCTTAAAGATATTTCAGAATAATTTTGACATAAAAACCTGAAAATGTGCTCCTACAATAGACGTATTTCAACAGCTCTTCAAACTCCAGTTTAATTTGGCCACAACACAGAAGCCATTACTTGGTCTCCTGTTAAATCCCTGATTCCAACCTCCTCACAAATCACTGTCACTCAGAGTGGCGAGCAAAGCAAACAGCTCTCCTTTTCTACCAAACTTCTTTTTTCCTTTTTTTTTTTTTTTAAGTCATCAGGTCAATTCTCATCTCTCTTGGCCTGACCTGTGTGGTAGAGCCATTGAGCCCTGTTGGCAGCTGGAGTCCAGAGCCACAAAGATGAGGATCCTTGACAGAAACACTGGACACACCATTCTTTGTTCCTTGTGCTCATCAATGAGAAGGCATGAAGAGTCAGGCATGAGGCACTGCTGAAAGTGAATGCTGGCTGCCTTATTACTGCTCCCTTTCTTTTTTAGCATTACTAGCAATAATGGTAAAAATATAACTAGGTAAGATGCTTCCAGTTACAAAGCATTTAGGACAATAACATGGCCCTAAAGCTCTTCATCAAATAAACATTGTTAACCTGCTTTTGCACATGGGAAAATTGAGCTACCAGGAGGAGAAGGGATTCACCTCCTTTTACTGGGAAATCCCAAACCCTAATCTGGTTTTCTATAACCTTCCCTAGGAACAGAGAAGTAAAAGGGAATATTTTAAGGACACTTTATGTAGACACTAAACTACATGATAAGCATATAACGAGGAAGACAGCCTTATCTTTTCAAGAAGCCACTTCTTAACAAATTGACTTTTTTTGCTCATTTTGACCTTTCATCTCACAATCACAGAAACTATCTCTCAGGAACTGAAGTTACCTGGATCTGGGAGAAAACGTTCTCAATTCTTCAACTGTGTTGTGAGCTTTGCCCCTTTAAAATTCAAGCAAAGCAAAAATTTTATCTAAACGATTTTTTATTTTCTTTTTTATGGCTGGTACAGAAACATGCATTTACACCACACTCCA
This sequence comes from Nyctibius grandis, assembly GCF_013368605.1. NCBI lineage: Eukaryota > Metazoa > Chordata > Aves > Nyctibiiformes > Nyctibiidae > Nyctibius > Nyctibius grandis. The sequence goes on along the minus strand of NC_090695.1, from coordinate 92,832,839 downwards.
AGTTTAGCTTCACTTCTGACTGTCCTGACAAGAAAGCTGCTGCAGCTGGAAGCTGACTCGTCAGGTCCCGAATCTTGGGATGATGGGGAAATGCCAAAAATCAGAAATTCAGTTCAGGAGGGATTTCAGATCTTTTTCTTTCTCTTCCTATAGGGAATCTAAGAAATCTGCACTGAAAAACACCTTATCTAGTATTATATCAACTCAGCAAAATTGCCTGAGACCAAAGAACTTTTTTGCTGATTACTCTGTAAAAGCGTCACTTCTCCTGGGTTCCCAAAGGTAATTGGTAAACAGAATAGTGATTCTTAAATATATTTTTCTGCTTGGCTGCTGAACCACACACTCTCTCTCTGCTTTAAAGTCTGTTCCTGGAGATTTGCAGGAGTACATTTTTAGAGCTCTTCCCCAAGCGTCTGCTGTTCACGCTCGGTGTGCTGGGTAGCCTAATGAAAAATATCCACCTGCTCCACAGAAATTCCTTGAGAACCTCTTATCTTCCTCTTTACCAGTCAATATTCAGATCTTTAGCTGGTATAAGTGAGCACTGGAATCGATTATAAGAGTGAATTTATAAGAGCTGAAGATCTTGCTCCTGCTTTTTCATACATTCATTGAGATTACAGGACACCATCTCTTACTGTTTTAAACTTTAGTCCATATTAGAGCTGATCATCAAGTTAAGCTACAACCCGTGATATCAAAAGACATCCACTTCTCTAAAGTGCTGGGTTCCTCTCTGAAAGCATAAAGTTCCTTTTATATCTCTTACAACAGACTTCACGTTTTTCACAGTGATGAAGCCTTACTCCAGGCTAAGTGACAGACATAGCTGAAAAAAGTGCTGTGCAGCTAGACAATAAATCGGAATACGTGTCTGTTTTTGCAGATGTTATCAGAACACAGCAGAGTCTTCAACACTCCTGCCCTACATCAGCCTATGAAATACATGCAGAACAATAAAACCTCAGTATTGCAGATATTAACCATGGTTAAACTCCTTTGTTTTTTTTCAGAATTTGACCCTTTATGAGAATAAACCTCTCTTCTTTACGATATCTATAATTTCCTCTGAATTAGCTATTCTAAATCTGCAAAAATTTGAGATGCCAAAAATATTCAAGGGAAAAACAATGCAATTCTGGGTATCTAAATCTCCCCAACACAAACAATACAACACAGCTACACACAAATTAATGATGCCATAGACATTAGTCAATGAATGAGAATCAGGAAAAAATTTATTTTATGCTGCTGTAAGTGCTAGCAATCAATTAATATGGTATCTCTGAAATATAGGTCACATCAGAACAGTATTTGTCAAATAGAGGTCCATTTTAGCACTTGAATGCCTAGCCTCAAGGTCACAGAACACAAAGTACACTTTTAATTAGCAATTAAAGTTACAAAACTATTGTTTCTCATTTAACAGCTGTGTTTGTGTACTCTGAACCACCAGCTAGTACCAGGATGTACTGTCTTGTTAGGTAATAGCCTCTAGATGCAACTACGCTTTGGAGACAAGACATAAGCTATTAAAAAGAGGTAGTCAGGACTTTGTATTATTTCGGAATGGTCTCTCCTGATGGGAGACTGATTGGTCTGGTAAGAAAAGAGCTGGCACCGTGTGTATTATACATACGAGCCAGCTTGTTTTGGACACACAACACGGAATTCAGTTTAACATTTCTACAGTAAGAATCCAAATCCCTAAAGGAAGATTTCGAAAAAGCTGGCTGGTTTCTACTAATCAGTGCATTAACAAAAAGCAGTCACTCATAAAACTTCCGTGATCTGCCTACAGCATCCCATACGCTGCTTTCAACACCCAGGAGATCTGTCAGCAGCTTATGTCAGGTATCTCTGCCATGCAGTATATGATGTAAATCATGTAAATCTTGTAAAAGTTAGTTACAGCTACTCTCTACTGCAGGGAAATTGGTATGCATTTAAGAGGAATCTTAAACCTGTAGACATATGTGAATTCTGGGAGATTAAAGTTTTTAGGGGTGCAGTCACCTTCCACTTGGCATATGCATGTTGATACAAGTCACCTCTGGGAAGCACTTGTAAGGGAAATTCTTATATTCATCTTCACCTTGGATATATTCCCATAAAACTGAGTGACAGTAATCTGACTACACCATTGAGATTCAGTCCCTCTACCATGAATGATTCATGGAGCACTTTCCTCTTCTCACTACATTTCCTCTGTGACAGAGGAGCTTGCCTTGCCCATCTCCAAAATGAAATATTGGAAGCATCGATATTTTGAACTTCTACTTGCATTTCTACTCATAGCAAGTAGTATCAAGTGGCTTAAGTGCCCAAAACAGGCCCCTTTACCCTCTCTGTAAACCCTGTTGACTCACAGCATGCTATATAAGCAGACACTCGAGATAAGTGAAAAAGGCAATCGAGAGGGCGAGGAAAAAAGAGAAGAAGGCAGTGGTTCCCAGCTCTCCGAAAGCTGCTGCTGGCTTTCTACCATTCTAGCCTCAAGGGAGACATGACAAATTCTTCAAGGTAGCTACAAAAAGGAAAGGACAAGTAATACCAAGTTTAAATTGCAACAAGATAGTTTTAAGTTAGATGGTAAGAATATCTTTCTAATAGTAAGTCTAATGAAGTCCTGAAATGGATTACTTACAGAAACTGGAGACTCTACATACTGGAGGTTTTTAGGAAGCGTCTGGAAACTCCCTGTCATATACAGCTGAGCTATATTTGAGCCTGCCCTGGGGCACAGACATGGGCTACATGACCTCTCAGTGTTCCCTCCTGCCCTATTATCCGCTGAATAAGAAACTTAACTATAACCTCAAAATATAGGAGTTCAGCTGCAAACTACAACTTTAACATCAATTCTTTTGCATAGTTGTTCTTTCAAGAACAGCTATGTTGTGCCTGCTGTCTTCCCTGTAGATCACTGAGGGCACTTCAGACAATGAAAAGACTCAAAACCATACCAGTTCATCTTTGAACAAAGAAAAGAAAAGGTCAATATTGGCAAGATCTTCCTTTCTGGTTTCCATTCACATGAAGCCCCTGCAGGTTCACTCAACTTTTCCAGTTAAGTGATTCTCTCCCTGTTATGTCTTGGAGTAACTATATGTGACCTTTGCTATGATGGTGCTTTTCCTTGTGTGTGGTACAATCAGAAGTTTGGAAGAGCAATTCAATGTCAATGCCAGCTTCCTAGGAAAAATAATTACGCCATTAAATAGCATCCTAGGCTACTTATTTATTTACACCATTTCAAGGCTGGAGTGGTAACTGAGGAAGTTTGCTTTTTCTGCCACTCCATACTAAAGCAACAGGTCTGAATTGTTGCATAGTTTTGTCCAGATGTGCTATGGTTTTGTGGTAGTTAAAGAATAATCACTTTCAGAACACCTGAAGTACCCCTCTGTGTATGTATTGTACAATATGTATACAAATTTGTTACTCACTGCACTTGAGTTTGTTCTCTCAGAAAAGCTTGCCATGAACTGTACACAGTCAAGGAAATTCACACTAGAAGATGAATATCTGAATACTTAAAAGCAGCAGCTCTCTGGGCAATCCCATATTCTTCTGCAGCATTTGAATATGAATAATTTTGGTGTTGTATCAAGCCCTTAATTTTCTTTTAATGCCGAGATTCTCATCTGAATTTCACTAGGACTTATTAAAGGCAGGGTTTTTCTTTCCCTCTCTCATATTGACATGATTATGGTAACTATGTATAATTATGTGCATAGGCTAAATATCCTAATTGTATGATTGCAACATTCAAGTAAATCCTGGCAAACAGAGAATGTTCTTAGGGCTAGCAGGACACATACTGATAAGTATAACAGAACTAGAAACACTCCTCTTAATTCCCATTATTAATATTTAGAAATAAAACAGAATATAATTTATCAAACATCCAGGTCACCCTTCCATTCAAAGGCTGGATGGTGAGCCCTGCTGTTATGAAAATGGAAGTTAATAAAGTACCTGTAATAACTGCAGAATATCTTTGTCCAATGGTATCATTTGTGTGCTGGAAGCAGGACAACTCAAAGGTTAAATTGGGTCTACTTACTAAACTTCTCAAATCTGCAGAAGGCAGCTTGGAAATGTAAAATATTATCAATAATTATTTGTCTTTGTGGATAAGACCTACTATGAAAAATGAAACCAAAACTGTACTCAAGAACTGAGAGGGAAAGAAAGATAGGGACACAAACCTCTCCACATTATAGTGCTTTATTTTTTTGAATAAAGAAACAGGAGCAAAGATACCTAAGAAAAAGGTGCAGATTTTATTTCTGCCAATGACTTGATGTGTGATGTTGGATTAATTACTTCATGTCCGTTATTTCCTTTTCTCCCTCTGCACTTAGATTGACATCTGTCATCATGAATTTGAACATCAGCCAATAGATTGGGATGTTGTACTCACTTGGGTGTCCCAGTGCTGTCATGAGTTTCATTCACACGACATTAAAAAAAGAAGTTGAGATTTGTCTGATAAAGGTAGACATGATCTTCAGGGGAGGCAGAGGGGAAGAGAAGAGAGGGAACAGGGATTTACTTTTGTCTTTTTAAAATGACAGGATTCAGCTGGGATGAGTTTCCAGTTGATTAAAAAAAAAAAAAACAAACCAACAAAACCCCCAACTCCTTAGAAAGGAGTGAATAGAAATTATACTGACAACAACTGCAGTACTACTGGGAGCTCTCAGAACACTATTCAAAAACCAAAAACATTCAGGTTCCACCATAGTATTAAAATAATGATGACACCCGTGAAAGCATTCATTTACAAGGCAGTGGGAGACAGGTTGAGATAAACTGCAACATAGCATCCCAATCTGTTACTAGGACTGTGAATTTGTGTCCATTCTGACACAAGCCAAGATCATTAGACTTGACCTCAGTGGGATTACTGTCAACAGTCCTTAAGGTAAAAAGTTATGGGATCCACACCTATTTTGCATGCAGAACAGAACAAGGCATACTGCACCCTTCTGTCCCTGTGATGAGTAGCAGAGCCTATAGTGTATATGAATTCTTTACTTAGATGAGGTGTGCAGGTTCAGTCAGATATGCAAAAGTCCTACAGCTCACTAAGAAGGGCCACAATTTTTCTTGAGGAAAGGTTAAGAACAGGTGCATGAGGTGTAGAGCTTGGTGCAACAAAGCTCTACTCACGTACAGCATCTGGTAAAGAACATAAAATTACTTCAAGGAACGTGCTTATTGATGACTTTTCATCTTGAGGAGCTCAGCTTTGAACATCTTTGATTGAACACTGAAAGAACAGGTACTCAGGATCTCTGTGAACCAGACCTAAGTCATCCTAAACTGGCTGTATCTAGCTAGAGTCTTTTAGACTATTGGCTCCCACTGCTATGCAGTGTCTAGTTTGTAGACACAGATCCCCTAGTTAATGTAGGTGCCCTATATACCTGCAACACAAAAGGTCTGAATCCATTTTCAAATTATCACTTATATCAGGTCACACACAAATTAAGTTTTATGCTCTACCAATTTCCCAGAGACCTGAAGCACTACACATCAGAAATAAGTCATTATAATCCCTGGGATCCAAGCCAAATTCTCTTATTGAAAACATATATTGTGTATTAAACCACGGATCCTTCTGTGTGACTGGCCTATTTTCATAACACTTGGCTTACAAAGGCCCCAAAAGAAAGCAGAGAGTGAAATTGCCTGATGACCTCTTCTGCTGACAGCCCCTGTTGCTCATCTCAACTGCATTTGATAGAACACAGCACATTCTTTTAAATATTTTATCCACATTGTGATCATGGGTGAAAGAAAGGACTAACAAGAAATGACAAGTGAAATGACTACATTTCCAGACCTGACAACACTCTTTATTTTTAATTCCACTAGGGTTGTGGATAGACATTAAGGTACGACTTTGACAAGAGATTAAATAAGTCAGTTAAGGATTTGAATAATATTATACACACCCTGATCTGAAAGTTCGTTTGGAAACAGGAGAAAGTAAAAGAAAACAGGCCAAGAAACCTGGTGTTTCCTTACATTGCACTAAATGCTCTTTTTTTCTGTGTGAATTTTCTTCACAGTGACACCTGAACCAACTGTAAAGAAACAGACTATACTGATGATAGGAAAAGGTGTCTAACTAGATTAAATAAGTTAAAGTGAAATTTCCCAATAAATTATTTCTAATAACAGTTTTGTACTCCGTGTCTGGAATACCTAAATGCAGTAGTTTGTGAACAGTCTGATGGATGAGTCTATAGAAAATAATTATAAAAGATTAGTACAATATTGTACCTACATTAATATTATAATTCACCTGTAATATTTTTCCAATTCTATTCTCTCTTTAGTCCCTTACCCTAGACAGACTTAAATACCTGAATAACAACTAAGGGGCAGGGGAGGTGGGGAAAAAGAGAAATATTTTCCTCCCCCTCCCAGGAAAAGATTGTGCAAGATCTTTCAGATTCCCATGGCTAGAAAGTAAGTTTATCAGCAAACTGGGCCAGTGTTGATGAAATATTTTGAATTTCTGTTTGTGCAAGTCCACTATCACAAGATAAACATCCAGGTGACATTGAGCATCCTCTCACAGATCTCTCACAGGGAGCCTGGCCAAAGCTGTGGCTGGTGTTGAGCGACAAATGATTATTACATTTTAAGCTGTGTTTGGGTAGTTTGGAAATCTGATTTCACTGTGCCTTGGAAGAAACATGTAAAAAAAAAAAAGAAAGAAAGAATGAAGAACTCTTACATTGCTGGTGGGTCAGATAGGTCTTAATGCTCTCCTCTCTGCTCCTGCCTTATATGGGTTTGCCCCGTGTGCAGAACTGCAGGGGGGCAAATAACGACAGGTAAAGCGTTGCTCCCAAGTGCCCAGATTCTCTCCCCTTGCAATCAACTCTCTTATAAAGGCACAGAGATCCTTGTGCTTCACAGATGGCCCAAATCTGAGATTCTTACAATAGAGCGTCTTCCTTGAAACCAGCTGTCTGTCAGAGGCTGCAGCGGTGCTCACTAAGAATGTCAGTCTGACACAGAATTATACCCTGTGGGAAGCAACCCTGATACAAACAGCACCCTGGCACACACACCAGCCATTGCATGCCGAGTTTCAACATTTTAAACAAAAAAAAAAAAAGAAAGAAAAATGAACAAACAAACAAAAAATATTTCTGGACTATGAAGCCAACCCATTAATGTAATAAGGAAAAAGCATGAGAAGCTCCAGGAAGATAGTGAGTGCCTGCTCCGGGTGCATTTGCACTGCACTTGCAGCGACACATCCTGTTCCTTGGCCCTGATTCCAGCAATCCAGCCCCTTCTCCCCCATCAATGCTCCCCACAAAGAAACAAGATCATGATCATAAATTGATGTTATAAAAAGCAGGAGTGATATGATCAGAAATTAAGACAATGCTTTCTCGATGGTCATGCTGAGAACAAACTCCTGCTACCTTCAGTGAAGCCTGAAAGCTACCTAACGACCTGACAAAGCAAATCATTAGCAACGTTTCACCTAGGTCTTAAAATATTTTCATTGCAAATGACTCTCCCATTAGATGAATGCCCATTGCAGAAAGTAATTACCCTTTCTTTGAACTTGCATTTCAGAAATTTGAAACAACTTTAAAAAAATGACAGAGAAGAATCAGCACATACTTTCTGTGACTTCCCCCCCTTCCCTCTCCTGGTACCACATCAGTAATAGAGCAAGGGGCAGGTGAACAGTCTGAATTTTCAGCATTAAGTCCAAGGACACTGCAAAAGGTGTCATGACCAAGAGGTAGCTCTCACCAGCCATTCCTTTAAAACTGCTCCTCTGACATATATGAACTGACAGGACAGTATAAGTGAGCTCCCCAGGGCAGCTGGGTCCTAGCTTGAAGCTCAAAGCTCTGAGGGCACATGCCAAGAGAAACAGCAAAGAACTGCTGGCTCTCTGTAAATGCACTCCCCATACAAAATAGTGGACAGCAAAGACAGATTCTTACAATTCATTTAAAATATGCACCCTAATTGAAGGCTGAATTTCCTAAAAGGTTTACTTGTTATGTGTCCCAGCTAAGCCGAGTGTGAAAGCTGACAGGAGATGAAGCCATGGGATCTGGGCTGACATTTACAAGTTCTTAGGCTCTCAGAAACAAACATCCACTTGTAACTGTGCATCAGCAAATTATTCATTTATTTTTTTCTGTATGTGCATCTGCTGAGACATACAGGCTAAAATTAGGGTGAGTACTCTTTCTGTGTGTGTATACATACATGCGTGTATATATATGTGCAAGCACTCATGGACATATTTAAAAGGGGAAGGAAGAAAACGTAACTGTCAATTAATAACAGTATCTTAATCTTTGTTTTAAATTCATTTTGTGACCATTCACCCTGTGTTTGACTCCCAATAAGAAGCCCATCTGTCTGAAGAAGATATATCCAGATGCTAATATCAGGACAATGATACAAGACTGTGCTGTTAAAAAAAAAAGAGACTATTCTCTACACTAAGAAGCCAATATATCTCTTCTGTGAAAGAAAGAAAAGTGTGTATGTGTCTCTGTATAGGATTTTTCTGGGCTTGGAAGAAAGCTATTACAGAGGATGAATCAAAAACAAAGCAACATTTATCAGCGCTTTCTATAAGGGAAGAAAAGAGAGAATAAAATTGGCCCTATCATAAAATATTTAGAGAGTTTTTTTGTAAATCACAGTAGAGAGAAAATAATAGGACAGAAAAGGAAGATGATGTTCAAACCAAGACTTTGAAAGTTATTTTCTTCAGTAAAGTGAGGGGGGAAGGGGAGAGAGAGACTGAGACTCTACGTGCATCATTTGATTATGTTTGTTCCATGGCGTTAATGAGTACTCAGCTGCACACCCAGCCCTACAGCCTTCCCATCAGAAATTGTAGCTGACATCAGACATCCCCAGAGGTACAGCAGACCATTTTCCAACACAGCTTCCCATAGTCTCAAACATCCCCTGGACCCCATGGTTACCCAGCCCTCAGCATGTACTTTAGCCCTTGGCTGATTCCTCAGCCAGTTGTTACCCCAGATGTGCAGAGGAACACAGGGGGTGAGCATGGCCATGGGCACACACAGGCAGAGCCAGACATGGGGCTCTCTGAGCACCTCCCGTGAGAAACTCAGTGCCTCCGGCACATGCAGCGCTAAATCAATAGCTCAGTGTAGCAGACTGCCTCTTCCTCCTCATGCCACCTAAGCCAACGTCTCGTGTCATCCTTGCACATCCATCCATGTGTCGTGACACAGCACATGAAATTCCCTCCTCGCTCATGAGAGCTGCATGGCCTCTCACGTGCTGGGGACAAGTGGCTTCAGCTCAACCCCAAAGGCAGACGAGGCCTGTCAGAGCAACGCTGGGCTGGCAACCTCTGCAACCCGAGCCTGGAAACACCAGCTCAGGGTCCCTGGGGTGCCGCAACCCACATCTCAGGGCACAGCTGGAGGAAAGCTTACTGGTACCACCTATATCTTACAAATCTAACATTTATATTGCTACAAACAGTTTTGGTTTTGGTTTTTTTTTCAGTTGGGTTGAATTGATTTCCATGTGTTTAAAGCTAAGCACAGGTATCAGTGGGTACATGATCACAGCATTAATTCAAAATTAAACCCCTTTGGATTTTAAGCAGCTTCATCTTTCACTATAAGTATTTCTACCATCTCTACTAATTGCACCCAGTGGAATTTTATGAAAGTACAGCTTTGTTTTGGAAGGGAGAAAAATATATTACACAGACTTTTTAGAGGTTTGAATTTAAAAAAAAACCACATAGTTTTACTTAGAAAACTCCACAAGTTTTTCTGCTCAGCCACAGTTTTTTGTTCACTCTAACTCTAAATCCTGCTCAGAGCTGCTATTTTCAGGAAAAAAGCTACCATATATCTGATGTAATTCAGATATTGCACTGCAAAAAGTGTCTTTAAAGTGCAGATTTGGGCAAAAAACATCCTGCAGAGATTTGATGAGAAGCTTTTATACTTAAGCGATAGCCTTTGTATTGTATACAAGAAGGAGGAAATAGCCATTCAGACAGAAAAACAGTGATCTATTATTCCAGAGAAAAAAACCTCTGAGTATGACAAAGATGATCAGCAGCACAAAAAGCACTGTGGATCACTGACGTCTCTCGTCTGCCGGATAACACATACTGAGCACTACCAGCTCCCGACTGATTACAGTTTGCACTCTATGATGGATATTTACTTCTTCTCATCCCTTAAGTCTGCCTTCCAACACGGTCTTAAGATGATAGGATTTTGTAGGGGACAAGTGGAAATGAAAATAAGAGGCCACTATAAGGACTAGAGTACTTTTTGTTGAGACCATTTTCCAAGACTTGGACTTAATTGGAGTTGGAGTGTGTCTCCGAAAAGGTGCACGAGTTCTCTCCTCTCTATTCTCTGTCACATCACATTTCTGCTCAACACAATGCAGCAAACCTTGGGAGTGATTTGTGGAATATATTAACATAGTTTAACACAGCGTGCATAAGATTTACATGCTAGTGCTGTAAGGAAAGGTGATAGGTCAGAATAAAATGGATGATTAAAGAAAGTTGATTAATTTCTGTAGCACTATTTCAAAAAGATGTATTGGAACAGAAAACTTGACTCATTCCTTCTGAGTATCTTAATTACGTAAAATGAAAGGAGCAAAGCTGAAGCTGTGATCCTCCCTTCACGACCATGCATTACTCGCACAAAGTTAGTGGAACAATCAGTGATTTTTGTAATGTGGGGCTACTTTTCAGCTGTCATCCTACACACCCTTGCTGGGTCCTCCAGCTCAGCTGTCTTATCTTGCAGCTCTCATCTTACTTTGTTCAAGTCAACTGAAATCAAAGCTCGGCATGTACTGAGGTGTTTTCCCCTCGAAGGATGGAAATACGTGTAAGAATAAATCTTTTTTTCTTGGATTGGCACACAAGGAGAAGCACAGTGGCTTTCACTTGAGCATGTCAAGGCTGAGTCATATCCAAATATCTGTACAGGCTGAGGCACTCTAGGACACTCTTGGTCCTGGTGAGGCTGATGGGATTTTTTTGTTCAGCCATCGCTTCAAGTGGGGCCAAAATTACCATCCAGCATTGTTGGCTACTTGGGGAAGGGATAGCACTGCCACAGCCCTAGACCTGGCTGAGATCTCTTGGCTTTGTTGCAATAAGAAACAACAGTAACCCATGAAGGAAAACATTAATTTGGCCTGAATCTCAGTCTCTCTCAGCTACGTGCACATAATTCTGAATAAAACACCAGTCAGTCACCCCCTAAGCATCCATCATGGTGTTGCTGACGTTTTCCCAGTGGGTTGCTTCTTTCTGGTGGAACTAATTGACCTCTGACCTGTTTATTACTTTACTGCCACCAATTTAGCACCAGTTTATTCATCAACATCTGGTGGTCGGAAAATTGTATTTTACATTATTAGCTCTCAAATGGATAGCTAATGCTGCTTAATGGGGCAGTTATATGCTATTAGAGATTCATTTTTTCTCATTTTGCTAATGAATGGAGAATCTTCATCAAAGAAATATTTGCCAGTTGGCTTAATTTCAAAGTCACTAATTAAAAACAGAAAAATGCTCATTATATGGAGAGCTGAATGTTGGTGGCACATGAGTTTTAAAGAAGTGTCATTTCTGCCACACTGTACTTGCACAGAGGCCAAATTGGCAATAAAGTGATCAGTGTGAGGAAGGTTGAGCTGTATTTACATACTGTCTCCGTAAAATGCTACTGATTTATTTCTCTGGTGCCAGACACACAATATGGGCATAGCTTAAATTGGCTTCTTTTCCTGGCTTTTACAAAAGAAATGGAAAGAAGAAAAATACAGAAATAAACAATCTTGGACTCAGCCCTAAAAAAAACTGATTTCCCTCCACTGACTAGCACAATTGCATATTACAATGGGAATGTGCATAGATGCTGTGACCTGGCATGCCGAATTCTTGAAACTTCTTTGCATAAACATGTAAATTTGGAGTAAACACATTTCAAGCTGACAAAGTGCACCACTGAACTAAGAGCAGGCTACACTTCAGCATATGCACCGCAGGGCTCAGTGCCTGGCTCAGATCTGAGACAGTTCAAGTCAAGGCTCTTAAATGAGCTCTCCCATCCTAAGGACCAAATAGTTTATATGGTTTTAAAGGGTTTTTTTTAATACATACAAACACATGTACACACCTATTACTGTTTGATTATTTTCAGTTATACGCTAAAACCTAGTAGCCTCTGCCGGTAGTATTCAATGCACAGAAACACGTCTGTTTTTCTTATACCAAAAGTCTTCTCAGTTCAAGATTCTACAAAGGATTTTAGGGAAGCATCTTTACAAACAAAACCACCGACTTCAAGAATGCAGAAGTACGAGTATGTTTTGTTTGCAGGGCTGGAACTTGCTGCCAGTCCTACATACCATGTGCTTGCAAATATTACTATTGAATGAAATACAACCACTCAAGTTTAAATTCACACAGGAATTCAAATTTTTTTTTTACCAGAGTACAAATATGAATACAAGAGAAATCTTACTTGCATCCTCCTTCCATGAAAAGGTGGGCAGAGAATGCCAAGAACATTTTTGACTCCCCCATGTGATGTCTAACAAGAAGCTGTGGTTTAGATTTAAGAAGCTTTCAGCATTTATCATAGTTCACCCATGCCATGTTTTCAGCACAATCCACATGCATCTTGAGGCAAAGCAGTAAAGGCATAACAAACACAAATTGTAACAGTGCTATGAAAATGCGAAGATATCTTTATTTTTCCCAAACCAAATAATTCCTGTCATTTCAAAGAGAACATACTCTAATCTAAAGCTACTGAAGCACATAGAAGCTGTGCCAGCTCTAACATATCTATTGGCTTCATGGACCATTAAATAGCACAGATGGCACTATGAATTATTTCTGAAAACGCCAATACATTTCTAATACTGTAGGCACAATTTTCCTAATCTTTGGGTGTGCACTCCCTGAGCATAGGTCCCAGCTCAGCTCCTGAATGCCCTCTTTTTCCATCTCACTTAGTGAGACGCAAGTAGCTGGCAGCAGAGACAGCCAGCAACTGTGCAGCACAATAGAAACTTCAGCCCACATAGACCCCTAGCTGCTACTGCAATTTTACTGCCACAGTTTCAAAAAACTGTCAAGGGTGCTGAAAGCATGGGATGAGCACTCCTCTATCAGTATAAAAGTGTATCATAAAAAGTAAACACCAAAGTCCAGGAAGTCATTGTAAAACTGTTTCTTTTTATGTATTTTTAGAGCTCTAATGCACTCTTGAGTGAAGAAAATAAAAAAAACAGAGAAAGAAGGGGAAAAATACCCGTGTCAGCAGATTTACATGGGTTTATTCTTCCACTCTTGTTTGTAGATCCATTGGCACACATACGATAAGAGTGCGGTAGAATTAGTGCTTCACTAACACAGATTATTTGAAACTAATGTTGAAGAGTCATGAACTCACCATTTCTAAGACATCAGAATAAAACTAACATATATATGCCAGGTTTAATATTTGTAGCCTGATGCTCAAGCATACCAGTATTTGTCATGACCTATGACTAACACCTCTAATTCCAAAATCCTTTACTCAGTAATACATCCATCCATTGAGTAAGTGGTTCCCCCCTCCCTTCAGTTTTTTACTTTTGGTACTAAATTTTCTAATAAAAATCTCATTTTTCTCTTATTTTGCATGCCTATATTTTACACACAGCTTCCTTGTGGCCAGGACAAGTGCATTTGGAGAGCTAAGAAAAAAAAAATGTGCCTTTCATTTCAGTGGACACCTCTGCTTCAGTCACAGGCAATAAGGGCTTTGTAACTGCAAAACCTTCAACTTAACTAGAGCAGAAGTTTCCCTCTTTGGAGCAGAGCATGCTCTCAACAGAGAAAGATCCTGGAGTACGTGCTTTTAAGTCATGATTTAGTATGTCCTTAATTCAGCTGCAACTTCAAATCTCCTGCAACAGACGCCCTCAAATCGCTGTTTAATGTCTGAGCAAAGTACATTTCACTTTAAAGCTCTGATTTCTGCAAGTCTGATATAAAACAAGATGCATCAACTCCAGTTTGCTGAAGGGAAGATCCAGATTGACTTACGCTTAAAGGGCAGCTTCTCTTCAATTTTGTGACAGTTCAGAAATATCCAACAGCCATTTTTTCCTGATACTGAAATTTGTGATAACTTCTCACATGAGCTTTTGTTGCAAACCTTCTGAGGAACAGTTGTCAAACTGTAAAGTGTATATACTGCTTCTTTTCCAGTGTAAAATAACTTTCTTTTTGCAAGAAAAGTGCCTAACTTGGCCAAAATCAGCAGTATGTATTGAAATACACAACACTTCAGCCAGGAAAGATCTTTTCTTTATGGATATATAAAATACACTCTCTTGCAACAAGCTTGTATCTTATTTATAGTTCCTGGGTGACTACTGAAAACTCCTTAAATGTTGTTTGATGGAGTAGTGATTCTTTTCTGCCTTACTGGTATAAACTGAATATATCTAAGGGCAGAATATATTGGCAGTAAAAAAGGTTCTTCTTTTTGAGATCTATCAAAATAAAATATACTTGGGAGGCTTTGAAGTTAAATTTAAAAAAATCTTTGGGAAATTGCCTTTCATTTCTGAGAGTACAATTTAAATTCAACCTGAGGGTTTGCATGAGACACCTCAGGTGCTTTCTGTTCCAAATTCAGTTGATTTATGTTGCCTTAAAAGATTTGCTGAAGAATCAGGCAGATGTAATTAGAGAAGAGGTAGCTAATACTATACATAGATCATCAAAGGATAAGTATGCACGAAGGAGACAAAGAATCTCAACACAATTGTAATAATCTCTGCAGATTTTAAAAAAATTACAGTCATAATTAGGAAAAAGTAATGAAAGATTGCATGAGTATATGATCCAGGTTCCCTTGGTATCTTATCACTGGCACAGAGTTTACTGGGAGTCAGCAGAGCAGTCCCACATGGGGTGCTGAGGGAAACATTGCAGAGACTCAAGGGAAAGAATCCAGGTGCGAGTGGGTCACAAAACCTTGTAGAAACATTGTCCCAGTGGTTACGGGCTGATTACTCTTGGAGCAGGGATCCTGTTTGGACCTCTGTGGGTTTAGTGGAAGCAAGACATCTCCAGGGCTGGTGGACAAGCAGAAGCCATGCCAGCATCACCAGAGGAAGCGCCCATGGGTCTAGCTGGGGTGGACTTCCACAATCAGCATAAAATTTTCCAGAGTGCACAGGGTACTGCCTAAACCCTGAATACCTGTGTGGGAGAAACTCTGCATGAAGCTTCTGTGTTGGGCACAAGTCTGAGTTTTGCCCATTGAAATTCTAATGGCTGGAGGTGATTCAGCTTAATCATAGCTCTTTTAAGCAAGTACTAACTACCGCAGGCACGACTGGAACCACTGTGCTCTGGGAGCTGGAAATGCATGTACAAACACCAGAATGACTCAGGGCCAATAAGACTACTTTTGTATTGAAATGCAAATTTTTTAAAAGGTCTTTTTTTGTTTCAATCTGCCAAAATTCATGTTTTTTCTTTAAACATGAAACATCTTTTAATGCAGTTACAGACAGGCTGTCATATCCCCTCTGAGGCTGATAATTTATGTTAAATATGTGGTCAGAAAAACAGAGGCCTGTAAGGCCACAGCCAGTAACAGAATAAATATCTTTTCAACACAAAGATGAAAACAGCACTTTGATGCAACACAAATGGCCTCATTACTGTATGGGCATACCTCCATACTTCATGATTTTTCCTTCCCACTATGAAGAGTGGAAAAGAGGTAAAAAAAAAAAACAAATAAGGTTCACTAAAGCAGCGTCACGATATTGTAATAATTACCGATACTTTGTTATTCAAGTGGGTTGAAAGCCAAAGTGAACTGGAGGCTGGTCAGCATTACAGTGCTTGCTACACAGGACACCAC
This sequence comes from Nyctibius grandis, assembly GCF_013368605.1. Lineage (NCBI taxonomy): Eukaryota > Metazoa > Chordata > Aves > Nyctibiiformes > Nyctibiidae > Nyctibius > Nyctibius grandis. The sequence continues at coordinate 92,816,850 of NC_090695.1, read as the reverse complement.
GATTCCTTGTTCCTTGTTATGCTTCGTTTGTTGCATTAGGCAAGTAACACAGGACTAGGTTTCTAAAGATACTTTCATGCCTGCTGCAATTTTCAAGAGGGCCTGCAACAGTAGGTGTTAGGCATTTGTCTAATCTTATTGCAGAAACTCCTTCTATAGTCAATATTCAGAGACACATACTTCCAAAAGGTGATTGTCCCATCTGCCTTAGCACAGGAGGGATCTTTTTCTTCTGGAAAGAGCATTTCTTACAACAAACAGTTCCACTGAACAACTCGCACAGGCTGGACACCAACATTTCAAACAGCTATAGACAAATCCCAGCCCAACTGTAAAACAGCATCATGTGCCTCAGAAGATCAGCGTAATGACAAATACCTCAGTTATCATGAGGTGCTCAGTTGCTATGTAGAGAGATTGTAGGGTAGACCTTTGTGACAGAAGGAAGATGTTGCAGTACTGAATGCTAAATGTCACATCTGCCATTTGTTATGAACAGGCTCGTTCAGTCTTGGTAATATTAGAAAGATTTGCAGTCAGGTTATCAATAGAGATACTAATAAGTTGGAAGAAGACTTACGTGTCACGGTGACACAGCCACAGCAAGCCCCTCTAGATGGATGCATGCCAGAACCGGTAGCAGACTTCCTCTGCCCAAACACAGACATCCCTTTTCCTCTTTCACTGGGAATTTGAAGTCTTAGAAGGAAATACAACTCTAACCTTTCTGTCAGACAAGGACTGACCTTGCTAAGAGAGCCCAGGCAGATTCATATACTGACATTACCTTCAACTGCAGAATAGTTAGCAATTTTTCCATACATGTTTTGCACAGATCCAAGTTCTCCAATAGAAATGTTTTGTTCATTTGTTTTCACATCACCGACCTTTGTATTGCCAACTCTGAAACTCACAGAGCTACCCACACATGCAGTCATGGCTGGAAAAAGGCTAACATTTTAATAACAGAAGACCATCATGCATGAGTGGAAACGTGCTTTCCCATCTCCACTTGAACAAAAGTTTGGGGAGTGCGTGTCTAATTGAGACGTGTGATAGAAAGGAAGACATCGAGAGTGAAAGCCACCTCTTTCCCATGGCAGCATAGCTCTTTTTCACTGCAGCCTTCCAGATTTCTTCAGGATTTAGTTCCATGCATAATTAGAGATCAATAAAACTGTAAAAGCTCAAGAAAAAGATCCAAGAACACTCAGCACTGCATTCACTCCAGGGACCCTCTTGCAATTTATGCAGTGACTGTTCTTCCTGTGATATACATGAGCAGCCTTCGGAGCAGGCTGGGAGCCATCCCCAAATCACAATTTTCCTCCCTCCTTCTCAATCTTGAATCTTTAATTCCTCCATCTAAAACAGAACAGCTAAAGGGAGGTAGTGAGTTACTGCCCATCTACTGCAGCTCAGTGGGTTGGCTGCTCCATGGAGAAAGAGAGACCTTCTCAAATGGAAGGAACTGAGCTTAAACATCAGCTCTAAGTGCCACTGTCCCTGATGATTTGGCTCTAAAGAAAATAAGGCCAGGTTAATGGGAGAGGTAATAACTTTCATTAGCTTGATATACAGAAGCAGGCAAGTTTGCAAACACATTGCAGGCTCCAGCTATAGCACTTTGGTCTAATAAAAGATATTACCTCTGCCTACAAACCTCAGTTTTTCTCTGTCTCTTAGACCATCACTGCCACCAAAGTGCCATTACTATTGCAACACTACAAGAAAACAGCAGCGATGTGGGTTGGCTCATACATGAGAGAAACAACTTTTTTTCCCAAGTAGCTATGACCAGCACAGGCAAGGCAAGAGGCAATCTTCAGTAGGAAGGAGGGAGGAAGAAAGGAGGCAGAGGTGATCACATAGAGGTAGCCCACGCAGGTAACAGCTCAAACATGGGCTAAGCAGGATATGCAATTGCAGTTTCACTTCAGAACATGACCTGGGTTTGGATTACAAAGGTACTTAGGTATCCAAAAGCACACTTGGCTGCCTAATTTGATTTTTAAAAGAAAATAAGTGGATTAGGGGTTAGATTTTTTAAGGGATTTAATTTCCTAAAGGGACAGAGAAGTACCCAGTGGGAGAGTATTACAACTCAATTAGGATTATAACAAAGAGCTTATATTTGTTTTTCATATTCGCATAATTCATAAGTGGTTGAAGGAATTTTGTACAAAGAATCAAATTATAGCAAACCCAAAACTGCTTGGTTTCTTTCGATAGAGATCGACTGTATGAAACTTCAGGCCAAACAAAATTTCAGAACGTTATCAGTACCAAAAAAATGAGGATTCAGGAAGAAGTTCTACTGCAATAATTACCCTGACTGTTGGGGTTTTTTCTATTGAAATATTGGTATGTCACTCAAGGCATTTACCCTGAAATTCTAAAATATCCAAAATAATTACAATTAACTTTTTTTTCTTTCTTCTTGTTATAAATATCTCAAAGGAACCTCAGCTTTTGGTCCTTTTTTACCGCTCCCTACTGATGAATATTTTACTGTGTTGTTCCACAGTGAAGACAACCAGTCTTTGTTCTCTCCAGTCTTTGTTACACTGAAAAAAAACTGTAGTGAAATCTAAATGCCCCAAATCTTACCTCACCATATTTTGGAAGGAAGGATTACATGCATAATCCTGCTCTTTTTCCTGAAATCCTAAATTTCCCATATTTCTGAACAATTGCCAAAAGTAAATGCTACATATGAAATTAGTTTCTGCTTTGTCTCTTTATACATTTTTTTACAAAAAACACCCACCTATATGAAAAGGTAACATTTACCAAAATCGGTTCTTATGTCAAAACCTTTAATTTTCATAACAGAGACTGAGGCAATCTTCTACAGATGTAGGAAAGTAAAACTCAGAATCAGGTTTTAAGATCTCTCACAGCTTCCTGATACTTCCATCTAAAGCAAAACTCTTAAAGTCTAACCCCTTATTTCTTAATGAAATACAGATTAATTGGGAGTTAGCGAGCTAACAGAGGCTTGAGCCAGGACTTTGCCCCACGGCTATTTAGAAACTGTTCAGTCTAGTTAAAAATTTTCATTACATTGGTTTTGTATGTATGTTTCTTAAAAGCTGCAAAGTAATAGCATAACTTTTTAAAGAATGACATTCTCACTGTGGAATGGTGTAAAATTCCTCCCCTGAGGTAGCTATGTTATCTCATTGAATTTAAAAACAATAAATTGAAAGTTAAAAATAAAAGAGAGGGGAAAAGGTGGAAGAAATAGATGGAAAGGCATTGAAGCTGTAGGAGTTCTGACAAATCATCTTGGCATATAGTCCCAGCGGTGATGAGAAATTGCTCTGTGCGTTTTATTTACTTTTTTACACACCAGAACAAAAAATGTACTTGAGGCAAAGTTGTAGAATATAGTTAAATTAGTGGGCTTATTTTATTAATGCCCATGAGCATGCAATGATGAAAAAGGATTATTCTAATACACAACCAGTGTGGGAAAACATGATAGTATGTGTCCCAATCCTGCAGTCTGTTACATGTATTTTATGCATATGAGTAATCACTCCATAGTGTAACACAATATCCTAAGGTACTTGTTCTATACTTGGAATTACATACATTGTTTTTTCTTCCTTTAATGGATAAGTCTAGTGACCTGTATTTAACAGTACATTACATCAAATCCAGCAGACTACTCTCCATATTTTGGTCTTGGAATGAAACAATCGGCTACGTGTGCCTTCTACCTTGTCCCCTTGTGAAATCGATAAATGACTTGGTGTCAATTAAACATGTAAAATATACTTTACCAAGGCATATTCTTTAACCGAAACTGAACTTCACTGTCATTCTTCCCTAAGGCAGTATTTGAAGCCAGCAGAAGAAACCTAACGCACACAATTCTCCTCATAAGAAGAGTGAAAATTAGAAATATGGAAGTTTACTTAAGCAGATTCAAGTATCCCTGGAAACAGGTAACTAAAGCCAGACAAACCTTGCATGCTTCAGTTCACAATGGGTTCGTAAACCAAATTGTTTTCCTGTTCACAGGGTTTGGATTCTTGCCTGAAGAGGCAAGTTAGATTAATTTAAATCTCTGAATTAAAAATTCACATGTAAGACAAGGAAAGGCTGTTGTGACATGATGCAGGACAGAGCAGATGCAAACAACAGCCCAGGTTTAACTGAAAGATACGGGTACGCATGTCAAGTCGCCTTGGGTACAAATTTTCTACCGATCTTTAAAGTTCTGCAAGGGATATACGTGCACGTGGAATACAAGATCTTATCCCAAATCAGGGTTGATTTGTGTGTGCGGATGAGATGTCGTTCATGGTTTGACTTTCATAGCTAAACCCAAGCTTAGCTGCAACTTCTATATGCTAGTTCAATATTGGCTGGTTTGTATTTTCTGAAATTTTGATTTGGGCACAAAATGCAACAAGAGAGAACAAAAATACTGTGTGTTTTCATTTATTCTCATTCAGTCTCCAGAGGGAGAAGAAACCTCACAGACTCGATTAGTCTGCTTTCATAGCAATGCCATTGGTAAAATGTCATTTTGATTTGAACCAACTACAACCTACTTCACAAAAAAATCCCATGCAGCATACACTATATATATTAGAGAACTTTTCACTAGCTGGTAAACTGTGTAATGGTGTCATATATGAGCATGGCTTAATTAGCTACATTATGAAAAGTGCAATGAAAATGCAAAAGGGGCTTAGGAAGGGCTGAGCTGCATGAGGAAACTGAATCTTGACACATCTTGGGAATACTGAAGTTTGTGTAATAAGGTCAAATTCTCACCCCACATTGATAAATAGACCATTATATAAATAAAAGATTATGTGTGTGGTCCTTATTAGACAGACTTGTAAGTTCACCAAAGAAGACAAGAATGATGAATAGCTCCTCAAACAGCACTGAACTAGCAGCAAGGCTCCTCAGAGAGGTAGTTCAGATCAGCAATTTAGCTTGTATTTCATAAAACAACCGCCACCCTTTTAAGCCACTGCGGTGGAAGAATGTTTTCATAGCAACATGTTTAGTGTTGGAGAAGCTGTCCTGAGGCACAAAACATTGTCTGTAACAAGCATCAGGGAAAAGAGTATCATCTTCTACTTAAAACTAGCAGTTTCTAGCATGTGCTGAACGTGGAGGGAGCAGTTTACTTACGAGTGAAGATCCTGCCTGCCTAAAGCTGCAACTCCTGGAGGAGAAGATTATGCAGCTCAGGAACTACTCCAGTGAAAGTAGGTTGGTTTGTCTGGAAATGAATTGACAGCAAGATGAAAACAGTCCCTCATTTGTCATGCAAAAAGGTTTAGGTCCATAACAAAATAGGAGAAGAAATTAAGCGAGAGAGTAAAAGGCAGCATAAGCTCAGCCACAGCAGCTACAAAAATTGTCTGTGATGAAAAGGAGCAAAACAGCTTCAACAGTGAATCATGCCCATAGCTACTGATTTAAGAGCAATGCCGTGCACGAGGGCCTTACTTGTGCAATGCTGAACATTGGACAGCCATAGTCAGAACTGATCATACAGGGTCTAACCCGACCCAAACGTGTTGCAACTATGTGCAAGTCCTCTGTTGTTATGTGACGATCCACTGGCTGCAGAAGCCAGCATTACTCACTTGTGCTACTACCCCCACACAGCAAGCTCTTCTCCACCTACCTTAAGAAATCAATCAGCTGCTGCACAGAGATAAAGAGGTCTTTCAAGTTCTCCACTATCCTGTAAAAAGTATCGTAAACTCTTCAGTAATTACCTCTGGTACATTGAAGAAAAACAAAAAAAATGTGAAATTCAGTTATGTATTTGCTAACTAATTGAATTATACAGGCAGGACGTATTCTTTCCTTGGATGCATTTTCTTTCTGCCTAGAGATGTCTCATATAAACAGAGATGCACTGGCTAAGATAAACATTTGACTGAGATATAATTCTCTGGCTGCTTAATTGGTCTTTCATCTGGTTCACTATTGTATATTTATTTATATAGCACATAGTAGTTGACTTCTAATTAGTTTAGAATCAGAACCAAGTTTCAAAATATTCAGGTACTTTTGCACAGGAGTCAGAAAGAAGTCCTAGCGAGTGCTAGATATAAACCAATGTCTATGCCCCAGCTGCCTTTCCAAGCTGAACATTCAAAATCTTTTCCATTATTCCTCCAAACCTGGAAAACACCAACAGACCACTCCTTTACTATAAGGCTCAAGAGGACTTAACAGAAATTAGGCTATTAGTGAAATAGTTTAGAAGTTTGACAATCACAATGTCATGCTGTCTTTCCAAGATCCTAATGCATAACTCAGTAAGCTTTTCTGAGTTATTTAAAAAAAATCCCCCAACAAAAAAAAAAAAAAACCAACAAATAATTATGTACCAATAAAGGCACAGCAACCCTATTTAATTCTGTTCCCCTAGTATGTCACATGCTAATTAGGAGCTGGCACTCATCACATAATGTGGATCCAGATTTGCACTTCACCAAAACACAGAAGGCCAAATTCCAACCCAGGATTTCATTCTAACCTACCCTAATGGCTGCAAAAAGCTGCACAGTTGAGATTTGGATCAGATTCAAAACTTTCTCAAAATGTATCTGTGTTCACATCCTGATTTTTGATTCCAGCTCATCTCTAATTATAATTATTACACAGAATGTCAGGTCTCAGGTTATGCTCTTTAAAGTTCTCCCTATAAACAATTAATTAGCTCGCTGCAGCCTTTCTATAAATAGCTTGTACATATAAATTATTCTCATCTGCTCAGACAAACAAAATCCCTGCTCTGTTTTTTGCCTTCTGATTTTCCCTAGTGGACTGCAGCTGTTCGGCAGTCAGACACACATACGTGTGCTCTTCATATTCAGAGGTAAAAATACAATTATGGGACTAATTGACAATGTTTTTTTGTATTGAATTAATGCTTGAGAAATCAGGTTTTCCCCAGAAAATGTCTGAAAGCAGCATTTCTATCAACTTTCTCTGATAGAGAGTTGCCTTCCACACGAGCTGAAATGCTGTTCAGCCAAACAGCATGCATTCCTTGTTTTGAGGCATCATGCTATTATGGGACAGGATACATATGGTTGCCCAAATTAATTTTGCTGACAGGTCTTCCAAACTCATCCTATAGGTGCTAACAGGCAAGATCAGGCCAAAGCTTCCTCCAGCAAGCAGGCAGCTAGCTCTCCTCTCCAGATATGTTCTTTGCTTCCCTACCAAAGGTTTTCACATCCGTAGTAGAGCTGCCCAAGTAAAGTGTGTAGTCACTCCTTTGCCACATTAGGGCATAGTCCTGTGACTTAGCTTCATTTACACAGAATCACAGAATGTTAAGGATTGTTTAGTCATTTACAGACTAAATAGATTTGTACAAAGACATATGCAAATGTGAGGTAGGCTGGTATAGGCAGGCTGCTATAGCAATCAGACCAAAAATTGCAACGGCCACAAATACACAAAGTGAACATATATGCGAGTATACCATAACTATTTCTCTTGGTCTGCATGCAACTACCTGCATGATGTGCATACTAATAATCTTTGTCTCATCCCTGTGTTGAGACTGAGTAAGGAGTATTGGTAAAGCACTTTGGAAGATTGTGAACCAGTGCAACAAAGCGTTATGATCATTTTGAAACACTAATCTATATGTTTTTTTCCCCACAATCTAGCACACAATCATCATTGCGTCCAGACAGAGAGAAGAAAGCAGCATTATTGAACATTTTAATGTTTCACAGCATAATACTGCTATCATAGTGGGCACAGGAAGGCACTGAAGATATTTCCCTTGTTTTCCCTTCAAGTTCAAATGGGAAACACTCTTGTTGTATTCCTCAGACCCAGCAGACAGAGCCCAGGACAAGCAGAGCTTTCCCAAGCTTGCTGCAACTATGCTATTTCATTAGCCAAGCGATGTGCCACCAAGCACACTGCACATCTCTAAGCTCCACAATTCCTTCACGTATTTGTTACTGCTTTTCAGAAAGACCACCATGAAGCCCAAGTGTATGGAGAAACCTCTTTAGGCAGCCCATTTGTGCTTGCATGGCTGTCCAGCACAAACTTGGGAGGCCCGAGTTCTGCTTTTGCCATGATTCGTTATCATTTAAAAGCCATTAGCTTTTATCCTTCCCTCTGAAAAGCTTTTTTGCATACACATTTTTTGCTGTTCATAGCTGTGGGGAATTAACAAGGTGAGTTTGAACCCAAAAAATTGTCAAACTGCACTGAAATGTGCTGTTGACTATCCACAGGTGCACACCACATAGCAAAACTGTAATTATGAGAAGGTACAACTCCAAACTGTAAATACATTCATGTCAATATGCTCTGAAGCAGCTGTACATAAACACATGAGCAGGGTTGCTGGGATTTTTTTCTAGTCTTGGCTTTTGTCAGATGGGTAAAGCTTGTTTGCCTCAACGTCTGTTAAAGGAGAGAAGCTCGCTAAGTGCAAACAGGGAGGTTCAGACTAGTCTGAGTAAACCAGCAGAGACAGAAAGAACAGGTATCTCTGTAATCACTCATCTGGTTTAGGAGTCACTACTACCCTCTTGTTTCCTTGTACATATAAAAAAATTTGCAATTAACTACTAAGTTGTCTAGCCAATTGAAGAACAGATTTGGGTTTGTTTTTTCACATTTTACCAAGCCTATCTAAGGTTTGCAAAAAGTAGACTTGATGACTCCTGCTTTGTTCTCTCCAGTATTCATCAAACCATTGCAAACAGCAGTGTAAAATGTTACCAAACTATGTGTAAAATAAATATACTATATTCGCTACATAATAAATAAGATGAAAGCCAACAGGGAATTAGATAGCCTTTTGATGTAGACTCTGGGACCAGAGTCACGTAAGGACTTCAAAACCTGAAGCTCAACTCCATTTTACGTTAAAAACTTCAAGGAGAAAATTTAACTGATTTTTGGCCTCTCATTCCAAACAGACTGGTGGTTTTTTTTAGATATTTGCTGCAAATTAGTTGCTTCCAGTTTAATATAGGGAAAAACAAATAAATGAAAGCTGCACTGAAAATTAGATGAAACTAGGCAGAGTAAATTTTGAGGCACATTGAATTTAACCGTGGAAATAGACAACCACCTTGCTGCCTGGTCTGTCACTAGTATTTCAGAAATACTCTCTTCTGAATTTTTATTTTTTTTTTTTTGGCAAACAGAAATGACACCTGGATATCACTGGTAAAGAACTGACAGGAATACAGGATTTTCAAAAGCACTGAAAATTTGTCTTATTGCTCCCAATGCAGTCCATTATCATAACCCAAACTGGATCAGCAGTGGATACTTTGCAAATATAATAAGCTCCACTGAAAATGCAGATTTCATTAAAGTCAATAGCATGCATTCATTTTTCCAAAACTAACACTTTGATCTTATTTTAATAGAATTTTGCCATCTCTATTCATCCACTTTCCCGGGCTAACTACTTTTTTTAAACAAGTGAAAGGGACTGAATTTTATTCAGGACATCTGTGTTATGAAAAACAAGCATGTTTTAGAATCCAGCTTTGAAAATGGTAACAGGGAGGGGCTTCCAATATTGGTTTCTTAAGTATATATATATTAGCACTGTGTTTCAAGCAGCTTTACTGCTTTCAGACATTATTGTTCATCTCCCCCACATTTAAGTTGTCCCTGAGACATGAGTGTTTCTTCTGCTTTGTCAAATTACTTATCTTTTGACATTTTACATTTTTGTATTTTATGAAGGCCCCCCAAAACAGTAAACTCTGTGAACTAAAAAATTGTCATTATTCTATTTGAGAAAACCTATCTTTTTTTTTTCTTCTATTTAATATCACTCAGTAACATAAACCACCAACTTGTCTTGTTGACTGTTAGTCCCTTTTACTTTAATTATTTAAATGGTTTAAAGGCTCATGCAATAAGGACTCAAAGTCTCAATTATTCTTCATTTATCTATACTAAACTGTTTTAGTCAACAATTGACCTTGATTAATTATAAGTAACATTGTATCTGGTTACATTTGCTCTCGGAATTTATTGCTCTTCTCTCATCCTTGCTTTTGACCAATACTAATCCGCTCTGTTTTTCATTTTCTAGGCATCCCACATAGTTCAGAACCTTATTGATATTCTGGATTCATATGTTCTAATTTATTGGAGTTTCTCCTAACTATCACTGCAGACAAAGGCAGCTTTATTGCAGAACAACACTAATTGGAAATGGAAAAGGGCTGCTTTGTTAGATTGTATTATGAATTCCTCTCCCTCTCTCCCCAAAGCAAAGCTGTTCTATTATGCATTTTGGATTATACACCCAAGCCTAAACCTGCACATATTTGAGCCACACCAAGTAACAGCACAAATCCCAAGCAGAGACCAGAAAAGCCACAACTAGCAGCTGTTGGATTTGTATCAGGTGGTAACTGAGGTAAACCACACCATTGCCAAGCATGGTTTACCTTTCAGAGCAGCCATCGAGATCCGAATTAAACAAGACCAATTTTTCTTTTTCCAATTAGCAATGAGGAGGGTGCAATGGGCAACCGTTCTAGGCACTTTTCTGAGGAGGCATCACACAGAAGCAACTATGTGAACACACAAAGCAGGCCAGCTTGCCAGAGGCACCGTAGAAGTTCAAGCAATTGATACACTGATTACAAGACTAAAAAAAAAGAAAAGTTGTGGGTTTTTTTAAATCCATTAGGCCCTTGTGTGGGAGAAAAGGGGAGAAGATGGGGTCACTGAACTAATCCTCTGCTCTAGCACAAAAACCACATGGCTCAGCAGGGGAGGGGTTGCTGGTTTCCACACATCCATCTTCCATCCTATTAGAAAGGAAGCTGGGATGAAATCCATCCTCCTGCCCTCACACACTGCTTGTGCAGTCTGAACTCTGGCATCTCTGCAGCCTTGGGCGTGGGGATGCATCTTTAATTTTTTTACCAGCAGATCACAGCAGAACTGCAAACTTCTAGGGAACTGTTTCTTTATCAATAAATATCAGCTCATTATTACAGCTGACATTATCATCAGCATCATTATTAGAAAAGTATAAATTCTGGTGAAATTCCAATTTAGGGAAAAGTTTTCGAAACACTGATTTTTCCTTTCAGAAGCATTTTTATTTTTAAACATGCAATGTTATACTATATTTTTAATTAAGAATTCAACAGTAATCCACATGTAATTACTTTAACTTATATCCCTCTATAGGTTCTTTTTTCTAAAATACGAGTTTAGCAAAAAAATACAGATTTTCTTTTCTTTCTCCATTATGAGGAAAAATACCCATTTAGCTCTAACTGATGTTTATCTTCATATATCTCTTATCACCACTAATCTCCAGGCAAATCATGCTCCAGCTGAAGGTGAAGTGGTTTCTGTAGGGTGTTATATCATCAGTACTTCACACTGAGGATTTGCTGGGTATATATAGCACCAACCTAATGTGGTGCTCCTGCTCTATTACATCTTGATAACATAACTAAAAGAGAAATGACAAATGTGAATGAAATATCCAGCTAACACAATTTGGGAATCAACAGTCATTCATAACTTCTTCATTTGTTCTGGTTTTTTTTTTTTTTTGCAATTCTTCAACTGGGTTTTGTTTTTTTTTTTTGTTTTTTTTTTTTTTTTTTCTCCTAAGTTCTTCATCTTAACAAATGAAATCATATGAGCACATGGATTCTCCTTGCAGTACTAAAGATCTACTTGGAAGACCCATGAGGACATTATCTTCTTACTTGTCCATACAAAGCTTAGCATTGTTGTGGTGGGATTATATAGTTAGTAATATAATAAAATGTGAAAATGAACTATAACAGCATTACTGCTATTGGGTTCCCTCCCGGCTCAGGATCACTATTGCATTTTTTGCAACTGCATAGTCATCCATTTTTATTAACAAAGGTAAATTTAGAAATCAATACATTCACCCATATTAAAAATCCTTCATTTGTAAACAGGTTTATTTTCTCCATAGTAGTTTTTCCCTCTACTATATTCCTAGATGTTTTTCCAATGTTAAAATATTTGCTGTAGAAATGGCTTGACATTTTCTTTGCTATGTACTAAATCAAGAGACCGAACTCCCAAAGAATTCTTTAATGACTGTTTATGTCTCAGGGAAACTGGTGTTAAAGTGCAATTTTTCAAGTAAGCAACATGCTGATGCTCAGTAAAGTGATACAGATTGTTTCAGATAGGAGTAACTGAGCTGGGTAATTCATCTAACCTACCTGACCTGACAACTCCTTTCATTATTTTAGAACAGTAATTGAGATGCCAGAACGTATGATGATGATGACATAAGAGGACATTATTGGTCTACTTCAAACACCCTCCACATCTACATTGATGAGTGATACTACAGGCTCACAGCTTAGCCACAGTTGAGGTCCAAAATGGTTATCCTCTTCTGCCTTTCTTTTTAGAGGACGAGACAACTCCAGGGATTAATGTATGAATTAATTTGAACCCCTTTTCTTGTTGTCATAAGCAATGAAGTGCTCCAGGAACAGTCCTGAAATTGGCTAAGGGCCATATGCCACCACTCACCCTTTCCTGCCCCCTTATTTGTTTCAGTGATGAGAGGACTGCTGGCTCACTTCACCTCTTCTATCAGTTCTTTTCCCTTTGCGGTCTGGGCTACATACTCCTGTAGACAGCCAGAGAAGTGGAGGCAAGGCTCTTCCTACTTCCGTAAATTCACTCACATATCAAGGGGAGAAAAGGGCAAGCATTTAGGCTGTGGTTTAGGTCATCTTCCTTGCTCTTTACTGCCTGTGTATCCTAGGCTTATGGTCCTGCAGCTTCCTTAAAACAGCCGAGAAGACAGACCTCTGCTTTATAGACTTCAAGTCCACCCTTCCCAATGACCATCTTTAGCAGCCTCCACAGAGCTAACATTCAGGTTAGAGCGTTTGGTTAGACAGAGAAGGAGGACAAAAAATTTGCTTCCATTTAAACGAGTGCTTAATGCTTGCATTAACAGTTTTCTCTCCCAGGCTCACTTCTTCTTGTGAAATCACCTCCTGTGTTTATAGGCAGAGAACCACAGCCAGGGCTACAACCGAAATGATGCTCAGAGCATATAATAGGACCTGTAGTTTAACAGAAGTATGTATAAATAATGTATAATATGAAACAGAATTAAAGCAGTAAGTAGAAATACACCAACCAAGCAGTCACAGTACTGAATTGAAAAGCAGGGGGAAAAGCAATAGCTGTAAATAAGACACTGCATGTGCTGGCGGGCCGACAGAGACTTCAAAGATAGTTAAAAAAAAAAAAAAAAAAGACACTTCAACATCTCTAGATCTAAGACACTCCCAAAGATATTTTCACCAAGCAGAGCCTAAAAAGAAGCACTTCAGCATGAAAACGAAACTATCTATTTAGCTTTGCCATTCTGGAGGACTCAAGTATCTCTGGAAGCTCACTTTCTCCTCTAACTCATCACGCAGCTGTGGAAATGAGAAACAAAGTCTAGAGCAAGACTTGCAACTGATATAAAAATATTATGGAGGTAATGGGGATCTACTATAGATATCTACCACAGAGAATCCAGCTGATCTGCCCCAGCTTACTGTAAATTCTTAGCAGTGCCACAGAGGAAAAACACAGCCACAGATATTCAGAATAAACAACACTGAATTGTAAAAAGTTGATTTCAAAGAGAGGAAACTGAGATCCAATGTTTCTGTAAGCTATAAACACCTTTAATTAGAAAGCTTATTACACTTACTGCATATTCAGAGAATTACATACTGGCTTCAAGCTAGTTTCATTTTCCAATCTCATAAGACAGTAGGAGCTACACATAAAATGACAAAAAATTGTATCAGCATGTTTTGCTAGAACAAGAATTGCACTCTTCACAGTAAGGTGCAATATTTCCCTACAGAGGGGTTTGGGTGCTAAAGGGAAGTAAGAAGTTACTGGCAGCAAACTCAGGCTATTCTCTGTCACCAGAAGTCAAGGAGCCTGGACTGATGCGAAGTAGCAGAGCTCCAGCAAAGTCAAAGGCAATTCCCTGGTGATAACAGCAGATGCTTCAATGGGCAGCAACTCTGGATTACTGCACTCAGTGACTGGTTGGAAGGCAGACAAGCCCAAGTATGTCATTGTACTTCTAGAGTAGGATATAGCGATTCCTTCCAATACCACGTAAGTGGCACCAAGATTCATGAAATCAGTAAGAGGATTCTGTGTTTAATATTTCTAATCACATATCATACCCCCTGACTCCTCTCTGCTTTTCCCCACTAGAATGTAGGTTAATTTATATGAGGAACTTTCTACTCCATTTCCCTAAGGAAATGAGCAAAGAAGAAAATCACATGCTAGACACATTGACTGCCTGCAGTTTTCCTTTCACCCTGCTACAAAAAAAATTCATTCCACTGGCCACAGAATTTCCCCTTGTTCCAGAACACCCAACCCACCTAACACCACCTCCACTTCAGAGAGGTTTAATTGCTCAGTTTTTTGTTTACATCTTTTTTTAAGGCATAAACATGTAGAGAACACTTATCTTCACTCCCTTAAGGCCTGAGTTCCAAAACTACATCATGACCGTTGCTATTTAGAGCTGAATGAGGTAAAGGTGACTAGAGATATATGCCACTGAAATGCACATCCAAATTAGATCAATAGAGGGAGACTACTTTTCTGAAGTCCCATCATAAAGTCATGATGGTTTAAAAACAAACAAAAAACCACACAAAAAAAACCAAAACATATACATCAGTCTATGTTTACAGGCCTCTTAATGTATTAGGCTAAATGGGGGAAGAGGATGTCTTGTTTTTCTTACAATTTGGAGAGAGAAAAAAAAATCCTACACTATCACTTGATTTCCACTGTATGGGTTAAATGTCTGAAGCACCCATTCCTGGAATGGCTCTCTGAAAAGAACACTAAGTTCTTCAACTTTGACAAGCAAAGTCAGTGATTGGCATTTCAAAATAGAAAAGGCTGAAATGAATATAAAAACCAAACAATAAACCTTTCACGTAACACACAGTTTCACAGCGGCTGTATTGTCACAAAGCTCTTTCTCCTCATCAGGGTGATGCCAAGTATATTCACTGTCTCTCCAAAAGCTTTAGACAGTATCATGAAGGAAAAGATGGGAACTTAATCTATTTCCTCACTAGGGCAATTTTTAGCACTAACTTCTCTCTACCGAGATCCTCTCAGTTGACTTCCAGGCTGACACAGCTGATTTGCACTGGATTAAAGCATTGGTTTCTTTCTGTGTAGATGACACACCAATGTCCCTGGCTTAAACCAGACCTTTGGAGTTTTGAACAAAAATCCCTCTTCCCATTCAATCCATTTTTGTCTTGATTACTGAACAAAATATGTGTTGCTAGAATATGCAACACGATGTCCATGAAACAGGAATGGGGATGTGTAATTGTCTGGCATAATTTATGAATGCCAGGAAATTAGCATTGACCAGACAATGACAATTCCATTTTGTGAGAATCTTCAATGTAATCACAACAAAATGTGGAAAATATTTTCCAAATGTTTTCTGGTTTGCATTGGAAGAAAACCAAATCCATTTCAAAATCTTGCCATGAAAACAAAACCAGGCAAAAATGTCCACTTTCTGAATAAAACCCGAGCTTTTCCATTAGGAAAGAGGATGCAAGAGTGTTTTAGCTGTTACAAAGCAATATGGAAAATTCACATCCCTGTTTCTCATCCCAGATCAGTGTCTCAGTAATCAGCTTCCCCAAACCCCTTTTTACCCCTTTGATCCTCACCCCTTCTCAGTGGATCATTGAAATACTTAAGTCTCCACTAAACATTATAGCTTCACAGAGAGCATATTTGGCAAATGGAAATTCTCTGGTTTAACCAGCACTAGTAAAAACCTGTTTTTCCACTCTTCCAGAAATTTAAGGAAATTATTCGTACAAAAATGAATAATGAAAGTGAATAAGCAAAGTTACTCGTGTGTAGAAGCAACACTGGGCTAAATTCTTCCCTGTAACTGTTTGCTGCTGCCATAATTCTGTCTTAAGTACAAACGACTGCACTGCTTTCAAAGAACTTCCTATAAATGCTATTTGCTGGGGGAGAAGATAAGTGCTAGCAGCTATAATTCAAAACCAACAAAAGCTGCACACATTCCCTAGCAACACAACAAACCTGAGACAGACCTACATTTACAACAACAACAGATAGCTGGAATACTTCAAATTGCTTATTCCTCCAAGAGCAGAAAGAAGGGAGAAAACACCTGGTAGCTCTTCAGTGAAACAGTTCGAGCGATCATGTTACAGAATGCTTTTGTTTCTTACTACGTTGGTTAGTCTGTGGACAAGGGATTATATAGAATAAAATATCCGCAGCTCAGTGAGCGTCATAACAGGACATTTAAACAGGGATGTGTGAGACATGAAGTCATTCACTCTACACAGCTTCAGTCAGAGTCCTGTGTCCAGCTTAGAGCAACACATCTTAGCAAATATGCAGACCAGTTTGGAAGGATGCCAGCACAGAGCAGTAAGGATGAACTTGAGTGTGGAAATTGCCCCTTGAGGCAAGACGGAAAGAACTGAAAATTTGCTAAGTCTATAAAAGACACAGTTGAAAAATCCTGGAAAAAGAAGGCCTGAGTAAGAGTTTTATGGCTGCATTCAACAACTGATAACATATAGCAAATCAAAGATACCTTACTGACTTAAATTACCACAGTTAATGGGTAATTTATTCACAAGTGCAAGATGAAGAAACACAGGACCAGGTCAAAGGAGGGCAAAAATTCACAAGTGCAAGATGAAGAAACACAGGACCAGGTCAAAGGAGTCTGAAATCTTGTGCAGAAGTAAATTCAAGTCACAAAATAAGTTTTAGTTTACCACGGTTATTTGCATACATGAAGGATTGTTAAAGCAATACTGCAAACCTGAGAAACTCCCCTCTCTGTCTCAATTCTCTTCCCATTTACAGCCAAGTAGGGCTTTTCCCCACACATCCTTTAAAGCACAGTGGTGGATGCTGCTGCAGTCAGGAAGTCCCTTGTTGTCTTGTTCAGTTCTTCTCTGCACTTAACTGAGGGTCTTACATTTAAGCAATTGCTTAAAACAGAGTCAAATTTGCTGAAATGGGAGCAGTAGGGTGATGAAAAAAACATGTATTTTTCAAGCTTAGACATCCAGGCCAAATCTCAGTTGTAGCAGTCTTTCATCTTTTATAGCTTAAGGATAATTTCCACCTCACTTATGGACTATGCTTCTCAGAGCTCTCCCTGCTACATTCATGCTGAGCCCTGTGCCTCCTGGACTCCAGGCAGAAGGCAGGAGAAGGTTTGCATTGAATATCACTATATATTATTTTCCTCAATTCTACCACTGTTGATCAGGCCATTCTGAAGATAACTCATCATCACAGTTTAGCAGAAACTAGTTATGAAAAGTTGTGGAAGGGTTTTTTTTTAGTTGGCTATGTTACTGTGCATGTAAGCACTGGAGGACTGTGCCTATTATAATTATTGACTTAAGTGACAATGGAGGAACTGTTCTTCACATTAACCTTCCAAACTTGGCGGATAAACCAGAAAGTGCCTTAATTTATTTGTCGCTCCACCTCCGTATGGTTTCAGAGACTCCAGCAGAATAAGGCTGATTTATGCTGCCTGGCA
Organism: Nyctibius grandis; assembly: GCF_013368605.1. NCBI lineage: Eukaryota > Metazoa > Chordata > Aves > Nyctibiiformes > Nyctibiidae > Nyctibius > Nyctibius grandis. The sequence continues at coordinate 92,799,191 of NC_090695.1, read as the reverse complement.
CCGGTCCAATACATCTAGGAAACTTTGCTAAGGAATCAGGTTTTGTCTACACCTTTTCCTCTTTGGAATCCACTAAAATGCTTTTTATGCTGATCTCTAATGCACAGTGTTAAACCTACCTGGGCCCATAGATAATACTAAAATACAATAGAGCTGCTGTGGGCTTCCTGTTCACCATAATCATGCTCCTGACTCCCAAAATTATCAACAGGGCTAGGAGGAAAAGAAAACACTGGGACAAAGACAGAGGGTGTCACACAATATGCACAGATCTGGCTAGAGCACAGAAGCACTGGCAGAGCTGGACTGGAGGGAATATCAGCACCTCCTTTGCACAGCCTTGTTTAGAAGAGCTTGGCAGTCTTCAGCTACGATCCTTCCATAATCTGTAGCATTACCGAAATATCACCAGAGGATATTTTGCTTTTCTTTCATTGCTGTCCTTTGTAGCGCAGCTCAGAAAGTATAAATCACAAAGCAGCATGGAAATCACATTTCCTCTCTGCCTCTGGAATGATTTCATCCTCTCTTTTTCTATTCAGCCTGTGAAACAGCTAATGCTCTTTTATTTTCAGTCCCTTCGTGGATTTTGGGTTACCTGTATTATTGACCTGCTTACAACAAAGTGCCAAGCTAAAACATAACGTGGTGACAGGTTTAGTAGCCCTTGTCAGTCTAAAGAGATTAAAAACAAAACAAATCTTGCCCCAAAAGGCATCCACTACACAACCACTGAAGAACGCCCGTGCTGTTTCTGGCACTTCTGTCCTATGCAGGTGTGACCGGTACCCCTGCTCCTGACCCCTGGTAATGTCTGTCTCCTTAGTGTCAGGTGACAGAATGACATGCGTTTAGAAAGACAGTCTCACTAATTTTTGCTGTCACACAAAAAACTGATGTGAGCATTGAAATCTTGTAGAATTGTTCCTTTGTCTCTTTGACTACATCAGTTGTTTATGTATAAGCTGTCCAAAGTGCCTCACACATGTAATTACATATAATCTTCACTAACACTAAATAATATTCAATAAACAAACAAATAAGAGTAAGCACTTACAGCGAAGTAGAAGAAATTCAATATAATAGATTCATTACAAAATTTTAATTCTAAGAGTGATTAGCAAAAAATCTTGGAGAGAAGAAATAAGAAGCCCTTTCAGAAATATTTGAGCACCATTAGCTTGGTGCCCTCCTTACTGGTGAACAGTTTTTAGAAGACCGTGTTCATGGTGAAAATGTTGCATTAGGAAATGGATAGACAAGCAAGAAGTGAAATGAATGGGATCCACAGAAATTCCACCTTTCTCTGCAATGATGTATTTTATAACACTTCTATGATGCAGAAGTGTTTTCTTTGGAAATTGAGTGCCATATTAAATGAAAGCATATGGAATTTATAGTGAAACAGGTTATTACTAGTAGAAATTATGAATCTATTACATCTTGTTATTCCCAAATACAGTAGCTGACTTTTTGCTATAGTCATTTGCAATAACAGTCAAAGCCATCTTGATAATTGATGTGCTGACCTGTCCTAAATGCAATGACTCTGGTCTTTAAATTTCACCATGATTTCCTCTACAGGGATTTAATTAGGAGATGTGCTCCAAGGCACCCACTCCACATTTCTGGATCTTCTAAGAATGAACTTTGATTTGTTGATTTTCGCTTGCTTAAACACATCCTGAAACACATTTTGCAAACTGAATTAATTTTCAATCGCACTTCACCATTTATGTTAAAACGGGCCAGCGCTCTAACTTTCTTAGTAAGGACTGGCTTCTAAGAAAGAAACTTCTTAAAGTTTAAATCACTCAGTGTAATGTCTGTGCATAATAATTGTTATTAGGAGTCATCATCTAAGGAAAAATACTAAATACATAAGCCCATGAGAATTCACAGTAATTCAAAATATAATTTTCTTCCTGGAGAATCTAATTTTGGTGACTAAAAGACTATCATAGCATTAATACTAATACTTTCATTGTACATAACCTAAACTGTTGTTCAGAAAAACCCCAGGCAACTCAAAAGCTCAATTGCTCTCCTTAGATCAACATGAAAAAAAGCAAAACCTAGTAGAAAAGAAAGCAGGGAGGGAGACACAGCTTTGTCGTATGCTCTGCCTGTAAACTGAGCTCATGGGGGTTTATTCACTCTAAAGATGGGTTTCATAGCATTCTCCTTCACCAAGGGTGGAGATTTTCCCATTTGCTCAGCAGCCTGTACAGCAGGTTTCTTAACCCCTTCAGTGCCTACATATTCCATACATCACGGTGGAGTACAGTAGTCAGCTGGGATACCCCAAGCCTCTTCCACCTTCTAACCATGTTTCCTCTCAGCAATTTATGGAGCTGAAACATTGCTCGTGATAGAGTGATCTTCATAAAACGCAACTTACACTTCAGGGAACTCAAAACTTCAGAAACTTCTCCCTGGCTTTGCATTAACACAATGTCAATAGAAGCTTTTATCTTCCATTCACATGCTCATCGGATGTTATGACTTAAGGGAGATTTTAGGAGTTACTTCTTAGTAAGCAAAATACTCACACTGCTCAGCAAGCACACTATTACTTTTCTTAATACAAAGTAACTCCTAAAGCCACAGTCAGAGAGGCAGAGATGTCTAGTGACTAATTTTTTAGTACAGACTGTAAGGTTTCCTTTGCATATGCATGTCTGTATCTCTGTGCCTGCACAGAGAAACACAATATAGACACTTTCTCAGGCAGGGAAATCAACTATGACTTACCTCCTAATGCCATTGAGAGGACATGCGGCATAGCAAGTCCCCATAATTACACACTCCAATTTTCTGAGCAGTGGGTGCTGCACTGGTTGCAGACAGCAGCACAGTTGAAGTGTCATGTGTTAGAGATTTTAATGGACACACAGAGCCAGTCATTTATAACACAGCACCTGCTTTGTTTCCAATGGTGTTCTAAGTTTGCAGGAGCAGAAAACTGCACCTGCGCATCTGCACACCTTCAGAGACTTACCAACCTGATTCACAGCTCCTCTCATACAGTTGCACTTCTCCATGGGCACCACTGGAACCTCATTTAACTAAGCCTAAAGCTCTGTAAACTTAACCACATCTGCCAAAAGGTTTTCTCTCCTTGCAGAAGTCCAGTGGCCCTTCGCACCCCGATCCTAACCCTGTCATGTCATCAGGAGATATACATGATAACCAGACATTTCTGGGCCTATAGTATCGTTCCTGAGAAGTAACTGGGTATGGATACCAAAGGGTAAGCCAACAGACAATGCCTGATCTGCAGTCAGCGTTTCTGTGTCCCCATCCCATGATACCTGCAAGGTGATTCAAGACAGCTTGATCCCTCAGTGAATGAGGAGGGAAGAAGAGCTATCCCAGGTAAGTAACACACAGATGGAAAGCTCAGTTCGAGCTGTAAACGTGCTGAAAGGTCTCAACTTTACTCAGCCTGTGAAAATTTCATCACATAACCATAGCTTCAATATAAGTTTATAGTTGTGGAGGAGTATCATTCCTGCACTTACCTTAGGCTAGCGTTATTTCCATTATAAATCTATAAAGCATATAAGCAGTTTTCTTTTTACCTTGTATCTCTTTGAAAGATAAAGCTGGCATTTTTGTTATTTTATGGATTTTTAAGAGCTAGAATGAGCAGTGTTTACACGAATGGAATATAAAATCAATTCTATCTTGATTACATTTGACTTCAATGAGTACTAAGTGATGCTTCTTCCATTTAATCAGGGAACAGTGTTGTAGCTACACTATTTGCATTTTAATAAAAATTCTCTCAAGATCCAACCAAAAAAGCAGCAGCACAGCTAAGTGCCTAGAAATTAGAGATTCATCTTTCATGATGAATAGTAAGATTTGACTTGTTTAGATGTTATTTTGCTCTTAATTTTAAGACTTATTTAATAAATAGAACCAGGTTGAAAAATTGCAAGGTTTATACATTCCTTCAAAACAGTTTAACAACCCTCCTTATGCAGAGGTTTCCTGTCTTTTTTTTTCCTCTGTTCACACCTATATATTTGTGTTTACACCTATACAAGCTCACACTCATATATGCACATCTCAACACACTTTGCTGTAGGCAGCAGCAAGTGTCCCTGAAGGACCGAATAAAATCCCTTAAAACAGCATAATATTTTAGCTGCTAGAAGAGTAATACAGGGCATCATTACCCTCTAACATTAATGAAGGATGAAGTATGAATTCATAGAAGGTAGCGTCAGACTTATTTTACCTCATGACAAGCATAATATGACATTTTTCCAATGTCTAAAAATTCTAAAGTGGGCCAAAACTAAGCCTGATATAATTCCATTAGTTTTAATGGAATTGTGCTAGGGACGAATTTACAGCAGCAACTAAAATCATATCATTCTTTCATACAGTAATTATATTCTGGACAGTCAAAAAGAAACAGCAGTGAGAGCACAAGCAGCAATGAGTTTCAAAATGTGTCTTTCCTGAATTATCTTTTAAATTACAAAATAATGTTAAAACTGAAAACTGGAAAATTTGTATTACATTGCCCTTTCGTAGCAATCTTCAGGTTCGCTAGCAAAGCATCCAAAATCTGTATCACAATAATTACAATTCAGAGTCTTTAGAAGAAGGGGAAAGGTGCTGATTTCTGGTTGAAAGAAAAGTCTACAGAAACATAAAAAGCAGTTAGGGGCTGAGCAATGGATCTGTATAATGGGTGGCTGCACGTGTCCCTGTGCGATGCTCAGGCCATTTAAGGGCTCCGAGTGCCCATTTCCATTACAATTAGCATTCAGTTCCCCTAGGTAGCTTTGAAAATTTCAGCATAGGTGTATACATAAGCTACATTATTACTAAATCCTGAAACAGTTCAAGGAACATTAAATTTTATGCGCCATGTTCCCAGCTGATATTACTCAACAAAGCCCCACTGAGGTCATTAAAATGCTGGTGATGACTGTCAAAGGATCTGACTTGGAGCCTTCACCTGTTACTGTTTTTTTGTCTAGTTTGTACACTTTGGATCAATAGCTTTCATTACCAATAATGATCATTTGTAGATTCTGCACAACAACTGCAAATTAATTAGTTGTTGCAAGAGTTCAATTGATTCACTTGCATGTCAAAGAATTACTGATCTACAGCTCTACCGTAGCACTGCCAGTAGAAGTTGTTAACACTTAACACGGTGGACCTTTTCCAGATTATAGTTGCAAATAACGGAAATCTCTTGAACTTTAATGGAATGACAGTGAAAAGCTTGCAAGACTCCATTCTGTTTTGTATTTCCACAGCTTGCTATTAGGTAAAGTATAACAGCCCCATCAGTCTTACAGTTCTGGCATGCCCTTCACAATGGATGGAAACAAGCTGTATAGCTGTTCCTTCAGTATGTGGTACTGCCACTGTTTTGTGTCCATGCCTTTAGTCCAAAACTGGGCTGCAAATACCCCTGCTTTACTGGGAGCAGAGTTGTGGTGTCCTTCTAATCTTGTCCCCAACCCCAATGGATGTGGAGCACGACTTTTCTGGAAGGCAGCAAGAAAATACACAATCATTTACTGCAGATAGCGAGGCGATGTTGTGGGTAGCATCTTCGAACTGCGCCTTTTCATTGCTCAGAGTAAAGGCAAAACATGTTCCCTGATACATTTTGACCTCACTCCCCAACCCAGTTGCATCTCTCTCCCCTGAAAATGGCTGCAAGCAATCTGTTCCAAAGATCTATAAAGTGCACCAACAGCAGGGAGAGAGCGTGTGTCTACAAAAAGCTTAGTGAAAATGCACTTCAACTCAAAGGCAATAGCATGTTGCTGAGGAAAGCAGTCAAAATAAGAGGTCAGAGCTGGGAGTTTCTTCTCAGTCTTAGCTGCTGCTTAGTCTGACAGCTGTGATTTAGCGTCTTTGTTACCAATAAAACATGAACAACTGTTACAGAAAACAAGCATTTCGCCTCTATGGAAATTTAAACAAGGTGTAACATTCTGTCGTACTAATCCTTCCTCATTGATACTGTCTTGGGAAAGCATGATTGCTTTGAAAAGATGTTTCTGGCATTAAAACCAGACAGTACCCTAGTCATCATTGTTTAATCCGACTATTTTTACATAAGCTTTGTTTCAGTGGTTAACGATTTCTGATTTTTTCTGATTATGACGCCAGCTTAAAACAGCGACATTTAATTTAATCAGCAAGTTCAAGCTCCAAACCTTGTCTTTTTAATTAAACACCAGAGAAAGCCTGTAAAAAAAATAACTCACTTCAGCACTAAAAGGAATTTTGGAGCAACTAAAAGTGTGCAAAAAAAATTAAGGCATTTAGTCATAAGGTGACCCATTTTTTTTTTAAATCTAAATAACTTGCATAACTGCTAACTTTGACCAATACAAAAGATCTACTCCTGTCACAAACTAATATTAGGGAGCAAAAGCTTCCTGATCTGAGGGCAGCTATCCCACCTCACAGCAGTGGAGGATCCAGCCCTGTTAATACTGACCCTGATTTGTATGCAGCTCTTCAGCCCACACTGATTTCAGTTATACCGCTTAAAGCTGACAGGCATCTGGAGAAGATTTTACAGCAGTGATAATATGGGATCAATCATTTTATTTCCCCTGCTACAGTTGTTCACTGGAAATTCAGGAACCGGCATTAGAAGAAACCCAAAAAAGAAATTAAATGTGCATTTGTGTTGATAGTACAAGCCACAAGCTAAGTGACTGTAACACAGATGTATCCCCACATAGCGGATCACACAACATACTCTGCTCAATGCCTATAGCCAGCAGTGGTTACAATCTTTCCTGGTTGCTTTAGCATGTGGAACAGATTTTTTTTTTTTTTCTTAATTTTTTTGTATTACTATTATTCCTTCCTCCCTTTGTTTCTTAGCATCTCCCACCTAACCAAAGTTAGAACTTCACTTTACTCCTTTCATTCGATATATCAAAGCCCACAAAGAATCCCAGATACTCTTGCTGGGGAGGATGGAACAGTGATTGACTGTCACCTTCCTAGAAATGCTGTGGAATGCTGCAAGGCATTTCTGAGCCATGGTCATATCTTTCACCTCAAAGAGGTGTGACATGTCTGCGCAGTACCTACAAGAAACCCTCCAGACAGGGGATATCCCTCGACGTCCCCAATACAGAAACTTTACAAACTCATCACAGCATTCAAGAGGACCAAAGCAGCTCCGACAGATGTCAGGGTCAGTCTTACCATGGGTAGGACTCCCAGCACTGTTATATTTTCACCACCTTCTCTCTTCTTGTGCATCACTCCGACAGATGTTAGATAAAATGGCTTCATGTTTTCTTCAACCATAGAGCTGTGCTCCTCTGAGCCTGCTGATGACGTTAATGACCCTGCTGTCTTCCTAATATCCCACTTCTTTATGCCCTACATGCGGCATTGCTATGGCAACGTGCATCTCATGCTCTACAACCTTCATTTGGATATATCATACCTTGTTTGTTTTTACTTTTCTTTCTGAAGCATAGCAAGTTCTTATAAGTCATTTTGTATGCCATTCCTGAAACAATATACACCATGAGCAGAAGATACTCGAAGCAGCACTGTGTATCTACACTTTCTCCATTTTTTCCCCAAAAAATGCCTTGACTTGTCTCTAGCTAAATCATCTTTGGTGAACCACCTGCTCCTCATTGGAATGTCTCTCCGATGCACAAGTCCAGTCAGTCTATGACTGAACAAAGCATGTAAACTCTGCTCTGAGAACTGCTTACACACTGTGTCTTGCAACATTACATAAAAAGCTTTTTCTTTGCTTTCTCACATGCATACTCATAAAGCCCATAATCATGCCTGAAATAAATGCCCTCAGTTAAGTTTTAATTTGTACATTCAGAAGAAATGTTACTCAAATTAATAAGAGTAAATTAACTCCAAGTTAAGGTCACTGTTTCCGATTTTTTTTTCACTGGTGTTTTTAAAGCACCATCTGATAATTGGATATTGATTTCACTGCCCTACAAATTGACCCATTCAGTGGTCTTGCCTCTTTCTTGATTCTCCTCCATTAAGGCATTGATAATGATAATTTTGATTATTTTGGAACATTCCTATTTCAGAACAAAGAAGAATCACATTCTTTACTGAGCTCTTCTTTTACCGCAGACCAAATCAAAAGGATATAATTACTTCCATGCTGACCAACACCATAATGGATTTTACTTTAGTTCCTACCATGAAACATTTCACTATAATTAACAGCCCAGAAACTGATGGTATGAAGAATGTGATTCATTGTTGTACAATCAAACCACTATTTTATACATCTGTCCCCACTTAACTAGATGGCAATACCATAATCTCAAGATGAGCCACAATCTCCTTAATAGAGACATGTTGACCAGCAGCGATGCTGAAGAGCTCCAAAAAGTCAGGTGAAGGCTACTTCATGCTTCAAGTGCTGTTACATGCACCCAGACCCACACAGCTATAGCAAGTTTTCATATTCTCTTATTTTCCCAGTGTTTTCACCAGCCAGAGCAAGACAGAAGAGGCATGATCTTACTACGTTCAGAAACTCCTAGGGGGTCATTGCTTGTGAAGAGGAATTTGGTCCCCACATAGCAAGGGTCTTATTAATGCACAACAGGATTCCCTGCCTTTCACTTACATGACACTGGACCTTGGTACTTAACAGGATTTAAGTCTGAAATATGAAGGGATATTACCAAATAATGTGTCTTGAAAGTCTCGATTCCTTAACATCTGTCATCTTTCTGACTGCTACAGCTACACTGTATTTTCCCTATTTTCTTTCCTTTTTATGATTATATCCTCAAACACCTCCACTTTTTTGCCTCTGAATGCTAGCTATAATGTGTGTCTGCCACCACCTCAAGACATTTATTTAGAATTAGAGAACTGTGTGGCATCAAGGGACAAATGACCATTTGGCTCACTCCCTGTACTGAAGAGGGATAAATATCCTAGATACTGGGTTTTTTCCTTACTTTGATGGTATTCTAAACCAAAAGAGAGAAAACTGAGGAACCCTGGGATATGCAGGGTTGTCAAGGCTCTTTGTTGCTTACAATCCTGACCATTCAGAGCAAGGAGCCTGACCATTCCCCTGCCAGGGTAGATATTCCCATCCAGCCTTCCTGGATGCACACCGCATCAGTTAAGCTACTTTTGAGTACATTGCATTCATACCAATTAGGTCTTAATATTAACAGACTTTTGGCCAGAAAAAGGTAGCAAGGTCAAAAAACAAAGCCCATGAGGAGAATCAGAGGGATGTGTATGTGAAGATGAGCAAAATCAGAGAGCAAGAACTACAGATCACCTGGGAAATTAACAGACCAGAGGGACACTCTCTGTAGCATGTATGGGAAGTCCAAGAACAGTTACAATGGTAGTAAATTTTCCTACTGAAGTCCCAAGAATTAAGATGAGCTCGCTAGTCCTTAGTTACTGTGCAGAAACAGACCGTAAACAGTTTTTCCCTACTCACCACTTCCATTTCACAACTCAAGCTATCTAAGCCATGGCAATGCACCTCTTCTAGCCCTAGTAAGCAGCTCCTCCAGACACTGTAAAAACCATCACCCAGTACAGGTTTCTTACAGTAAACCGAGCACTTAACGCAAATTCCCTAGAGAGGAGGGCCATGAGATCAAGTCATAGTAGGAGGCACTGCTTTCCCCAGCTCTCTGTTTCTGAAAGCACTCTACACACATGCTGAAAACAAAAAGTATGACCTGTACAGACACAGCAGGATCAGGCAGACAGTTTTCACAGTTACCCCTTATTAGCCATGCCAATTCCTACAGACTTGTATAGACATAAGATTACTTTTTTAGCTGCAACACTAAGAAACAAAATGTGTTAATTCCCCTCAAGTTTTGTTCTTTACCTCACTCTTCACAAACTATTTTAAATTATATGTTATCTATATAAATATATTAAAACTCCAACTTCCATTACAAATCCTATTCCTGCAGGACATTTATAATTTAAATAATATAAACCCTTGAAATCAGGTTCACTATAATCGTTCTGACAAGCCTAATTTGGAGCAGCAGAGAACAGAGTGTTGTAATAGTAATATGAAGTTGTCAGGCAGCAGAGGGACCTTTGCAGTGCAAGGTAATTGCAATGTTTACTAGAGCCGTCCTGCTGCAGAGAGGTGGATGGCTCAGGGCAGCTGCCAGGAACATGCAATTAAATGCACATAGTTAATCTTACTTCAACATGCTGGGGACAGCAGACTTTCTCTATTGTTCATGCAAATACACACACCTTTAGCACATCTGTACTCTACACAGAACAGGACACAAAAATAATGGCGTGTATGTCTGGAAGACACTCGTGCACGTTTTTAACTATATGCACATAAGAAGCCCCCATCATAACACTTAGGGCTCGCCCCAGTATGTATGGGACATGGGGCTGGGAGTCACAAAACCTAAATTCTGAGTCTGCCTTTGCCATGATTACATCTACCTCCCTGATCTTTAAAACAGGGATAACATAGCTCAGATAGAGATCATGTAGTTCACAGGAGGTTTAGGCATCAACACAGTCACTAGTATCCATAGGTTCCCCAGACACTCAGAGGAAAGCCAGACCCTCCAGAGGATAATTCTAAGGAAGAGCCTAACTTGAAATTCTCCCTTCAAGGTCCCCTTCTTGCAACTACTGAGAGCTCAGGGGACGAGCATCCCAGTGCAGGTTACCTAGCAGGGTGTCACAACTCAGGCAGTGCAAATATCCTCTGCTGAAACTAACTTCACCTGCAGATGACATGCTACTTTAAAAATGACAAACAGAAACAAACAAGAGACACAGGTATTAACACGATTTCTGCTCTGCCTGGAGTTATGGATGCACTCAAGTACCTGCCAAACTCACCAGCAGCAGTATCTTTGAGCAATGCATTTCATTCTTTGCAAACAGCAGGCTGCATTTTGACATGCAATGCATCAGTTAGTACCATGTTAGCACCATGGTACCAGGGAAATGAGCAGGGGCTTTTCTGTAATTACCATCGCTGAAGTACGCATTGTGTTTGCCAGTTGGTTCAAACACATAAAGCAACCCATAAGAGCTCAGCACAACCTGAGGCACACGCTTCCACTTTCAAATTTTGATATGATTTTGCAGTTGCAATTGCCACATGCTAGCATCACACACAATATCTATTGCAGACAAATGTAATTTTGATCATTCCAATAAGTCATTAACCAAGACTGCATGTGCGATTATCAGCACAGACATATGAGGGACAAAGCCGTTATTCCAAGTTCTTTGGTGTTTTTCTGGAAAAAGGATACTTGTTACTGACTGTCCAGCCCCTGATCTTGTGTCACACCAAGTGAATGCGATACTTCCATTTCTAAATGTCTACACTTTAATTGTATCCGAGATTAAATAATTTTCATATATTTTTGTTCAAGTTTGTTCAATTTTCCTTTGCCTAAGCTTATTGCGTGACATATTGCAAAATGTTGTGTCTAACCTGCTTACTGGGCAGGGGGGAGAAGGGGAAGGAAGACACAGGACAACACATGACCAAAAACAAACAAACAAAACCTTTCTGTATCCAACAGCAAAGATATTTACCAGAGAAAATCCAATTTCAGACCAGTTCAAATCTGAAGCGAGGTTTACTAATGCACACTGGATTTCCAGACTGGAAATAGGAACAAGCACCAAACAGACTGAAAAATTTCCTGGCAGTGGGAGATGTTCTGTTTCTGGTTCATTTTGTTCTGGGAAAGTGCTACAAACCTGTTAGACAGCAAAGAACAAAAAGTTCATCAGTGCTAGTCTCTGGAGGACCAAACTTTGTAGGGAGAGCCAAGCTTACAGCAAGGGTCAAGAAAAATGCTATTACGCAGCCACAGTATTGTGTTCACAAATCAAAAATGCTAAAGAAAATGCAACTACTAAAAGCGTTCTGATTAAGTGAATGGATGGCCCCAGACAGGTTTGCATTACAAACATTAATTGCACATTAGCTCAACTAATTAAAAAATAAATACTGTACATGGCAGGAAGCTCCTTCTTAAAGAAGCTTCTGCCTTGGGAAATGAGCCAGTGCCTTTTTTAAAAAACGAAAAACACAAACCCTGTAGTGTCAGTGAAATGCCTGTTTCAGCAAGGGAGACTCTGAAAACACCATCGGGCAGATACTACTGCTGTGCCAACTGTGCAAAGCCAAAGTGGCAGCGAACACCAGGAAACACTTAATGAAAGGATCTCTTCATTCCCTCTTACTGCCCAACCCACTAAAAGCCTCAGATACCATGAGCGAAACAACATGAAAACACAAAATAATTCACTTCTGGAATTTGGCAGAGGGTTGAAGCATAGGCCTTGGGGAGCCAGCGGCGGGGGGAGCGTTGCTCCTTTCCAGGCGCCTGCACTGCAGAAGCACTGGAAAGCTCTGGGGCAAAATACCAACCTTGTGCAAATGCCTCAACTACTCACAACCACACCGGCACCAAAACTGCAAGGAGCCGCCTCAGAGCCATGCTGTAGTCAAACTCTCTTTCAGTTTTCCCTCCGATCCACACTGCTGCCAGCCTCAAAATATCTCCCCAACAGGGCCCAGCTCTATCCCTGCAGTTTTACCAGCATGCTCAGAACTTGCTTGGGGCCTTCTACAGCGCACTTCATTGCAGGAGGGTGTGGGCATGCCCTTCTAGCTCTCTTTTAAATGGTTTCCAAGGAACAGAGCAAGAATGGGAGTTATTCAGGCTCTTACAGCTCAGTTGAGGACAAGACGGAAGGATTGTAATGACCTAGTCTGACTTTGGGAGATGGTCGTGGTGGCGATAAGCACTGTGAGGCTGAAAGATGCAACAAAAAAGAAAAAACAAACAAACAAACAACAACCCACACACCCTGCAGCACCTTACCAGAGCGAAGCCCACCTGGCAGGAGCCAGGCTAGCATTCAGACTGCCCAAATCCCAGTCCACTGCTCAAGAGACAGGGTAATTTTGCATCTAACAAGAATTACTAATGGGATTTGCACTTGCTAACAGATGTATCTTCTTAGGAAACATGCATGTGTAAGAATGAGAGATTAAAAATCTTTTCAGACATGAATGTTAACTTTCTATACCTATGTACACACAAAGCCCTTGCTTTCGTAAGTAGAGAAGCACAGACACTTTCACCAGTGCAACACTAAGTAGTTGGTGCAATACTAGATAAAAATCAAGATGCCACATCAATTTGTGTGAAAAGAGTTGTACTGATATATCTGGGTTCACATCCAAGCTCTGCCATAGACTAGCTACATAACCTCAGGCAAGGCAGCTCCTTTCTCTACTTCTCAGATCCAGGAAAAGTAATTTTTCTTCTGTCTTTTATCTGTTCTCCATTTAGCTCTTTGGGAAAGCCGCTTTTGCAATCAGCCTTTGTGCAACACTGAACGCATAAAAGATCCAGTCTCAGTTTAAACACTACAGTAATACAAATAACAAACAAGCATCATTAATTCACTTAACAGTCTCTTTTTCTCTCTCTGTGCAAACACATTTTCTGAGTAGGAAGAGGTTTCTTTCAGCAGGGAGGTAAATTTGTACTCTCTTGTAAACAGAATGATCATGTGCCAGTGTATTCATAATATTGAATAACAATAATAAACAATTTGATAAATTTCTTGGCAAGCACCACAGATCTTTCCTGCAAGTCATGCCACATCTTAACAGTCAGTTCTGTTCAGAGGACATGGAGCAATTACAGAGCTAGCTTAGATGCCATTTAGGTTTCACTGATAATCAAACGCTACAACCTAAACACACTAATTGCAGTGTTGTCTCCATTGTGTATGTTATCAAACATGCATGAATCTCCTCTCCTCAGGGATAGCTGTTGTGGACAGGGCACCTTGTAACACTGCAATTGCATCCAGTAGTAGCTATTAGAGAAATTGCTTCTTGTGGTCAAGAAGAGTCTGAGTATTCTGACTGAGAAAGGGTTCCCGAGATCATATTGGCTGCTAATATTTTATTTTATTGCAATTTCAGGGGATTAGGGAAATCACATCCCCCACAAGAGCCTTTACTTCTGGCAGGTGAGAATGTCATATGTACTTTGCATTAAGCCTGAGGGCACGTTTAAAAGCACTGGCAGGGAACACGTGCATCCCCAGAAAGCCCAGGATTTGTCCATGTTGCCTGGTTGAGCCACACAAAGCAACTCCACCATGTGCAGTCTTGGGAACTAGCACTCAACTTGACTGGCAAAGCAATATATCCCAATAAGAAGCATGTAATCAGGAGAAAAATGCAGCCATGCTTAGCACTGCAACTTCTACGGATTCATAAATCCACCACATAGCGTGCTCCTGAGATAGCTAAATACACGTGGGGGCTCTGGCGTATGCAGCGAGTGCCAGGCTAACAGCTCAGTCCATAAAAACAGGGGCAGAAACTTTTCTTAAACTGTCTCACCAATTTATACATCTCTTATGAAGATACAAGCTTTCATTCTACACTTCATTAGGGCTGATATAACTACCACCTCATTATCCCTGTTACATCTCCAAAACAGCTACAGGTAAGCAACATAAAGAGCATCATGGAAGTTCAGCTTCCCTCCCCTTCACGCCAGCTCTTAAACATAGTCTCAGTGTTGTATTCCTAGCATAATTTCTCCCTTCTTGCATTTGTCTCCATGTCACTGCACTTAAAGAAATACCTTTTATATATCTTGCTATTTCCTTTTTGTTCAAAGCCAAGCTCTGCAAAATCTCTGCTGCTCTCCACAGTCACATGGACACATACACACACAAAAAATGTGTGATTTAAATCACATAATGAGTAGAGAACAGAAAATGGTCACAATCTGCTTGCCCATCCCAGCTCCCATACACATGGAAGGGGAATTTATTGCTTCTTATACCACCTCCCCATATGCCTGCTGCAGCAGCTGCCCTGGAGTAGGTAAGTATGGTATCACCCAGACTCACGAAGCATGTTCTCAGTGTCCCAGTGGCACGACACAGAGCTATCACTCTGAGGAGAAGCTCTAGACGTCCCACAAACAATAGACAGCTTCGAAAGCTTTCATGATTCATAGGTAGTCTAACAGAGAGTGAGTTAAAGACCTTCTACTTTCTGTAGACTCTTAAAGCACTCTCTGTGCAGAGGAAGGAATGAAGCCAGAACAACTCAGTATTTCTATTATCCATTCTGATCTTTCAGATGCTTTAGCTAAATATCTGAGATCTAGTGACCCAATGAGATACTGGCTTTATGCTAGGCATGGGAGACACATCAGAGGGGGGAGCAGAGCTGCTTTCTTCCAAGCAGAAGCTGGTCTTTGTTAGTTGTTATTTTTCTGTTCCAGTTCCATCCTTAACAAATTCAAAGAAACTTGCATCTCAAGTGAATTCCTGTAATTAGATTTCAAGAACTGGCTGGTACTTAGGTTTCATTTACAAGTATTTTAAAGCACAGAGATGATTAGCAGCGTTATCTGTGTTACCGCTTTAGGGGGAGTGTTTTAATAAGCTTTGAAAAGGAAGAAACCCCACAAAAGGATAAGTACGGTAGATACAGTAACAAAACACTGCGCCTTAGCTCGTTGCACATGGGTGCAGGAGATGAAGGCAGAGGCACTCTCTGTCATGGCTTTTTCTGCAACTAGAGTTGGATATCTGGAAGGCTGACAAGCTGCAGACTGAAAGTGTTCAAGACCACAACCATAAGGAAAAGCTAAGGCTAAATTGTGGGAGAAGAACACGGTAAATAATTCTTCATCAGATTGGATCAGCTATTTGCACTCACATCCTACACCTTCCCCTGGGTTCCTCCCAGCCTCCTGTTCTACCTTTCTGCTGTCAACTCTTCACTCTGCCACCAGCAGCTTATTTTCCTGAGCAACTGCAGAAGCAGCTAGGGGGGTTCAAACAAATTCCCCTACATGCATCACAGTCATCCCATCTTTCTCCAGCTCTACCCACCCGATTTGTTTAGATTATGACAAGAGCAGAGCAGACAAAGAAAACAGCTGTGGGAAGAGAACTAACTTGTCCCATGTCACACTTGCCTGTGCAATTTGGAGGAGAAAACAGAAAAGAGACTGTTCTGCTTCTTCATTCCTGCACATGTTTCCAGACGGCTAACTCATGGTTTCCTCTGCTGCCATCCACCATGTGCTTGAATTTATTCCCTTTGCTCCCATCAGTTTATTCCCCACTTGTGCCCAGTTTTGCTCAGGTCCCACACCATGCTCCCAGGAGATTTCAGACCCCAAGCTCAGACTGCACAGGTTAAAGATGACTATTTTGAGACACTGAGGGTTGCCCCCTCCTGCTCTTCTGAAGGAAGAAGCAAAACAAGTGTCTGACTGAATAAAAATCAACACAAAATTGAATAAGGACCTGGAACTACGGCCTACTCACAGCTAACTGGGGCAGCTAGTGCTAAGATAGTAATACCCCTCCCAGCCCTTCATTCATGCTATTCTCTGTCAAGGAAAGAGGGCTATTTTGTATTTAATGTCAGCTGTTTAAAAAAGATTATCATCCATAAATGTGAACTTCCCAAAAACAAATAATGCTAACACTGCTGAAAGAGCATTGATTCCATAAAATGATCAGAAGGGAGTGCTTAATTATTTCCCAAGGAAAGAAAAAATATGGTAATACCACAGATTTCAATTACATAAGATCGTTTTTAAGAATAAAAGCCTTCATGTCAGTTCTAGGTCTTCCTTCTTTCACAGCCTGATCCATACTCTTTAGTCAGTTTGTTACAGCTTCTCATAAATCCCTTTTGAAATTTAATGCAAACTACCCTTTTTTATTAAGCATTTTAATTCCGATGTGGCTTCTGTATTCTCCAAGGCAAGCATATGTATGAACTGTATTGTGTGTCTCCTGGGTGCTTGTAATAATTACTTTAACGCAGACTAAAGTGATATCCATAGCAATAATTCTAGTCTATGATTTGACCCCAAGTTACTATTTTCCTATGCAAATCTTCATGCTACTGTGTATGTTGATGTTGAGTTTGATTCTTTTGAATAAACATGGTAATTGTCAAGAAATACATTTTAAAGCTCAGAGAAGCCTAATTATTGGGGGGGATAGGGGGAATGTGTTTGAGAATAAGCACGCATTAGTGTGCCATCTTGGTCCACACAGCAATCCTGCAGGATTCAGTCTGCATCTCATCACAAAGCGAATTAGTCAGAGATCCACACAGTTGTTGACTACAGTTTCTTTCAGATAGGCAGAAGTACTGCTCTGTAAAGAGAAATTTGCAGCCTGTGTAGAGTTAGATTTCTCTATTCTCAGAGCAACTTAATTAAAAATCTCCAAGTACCTAGAGAACAAGAGTCTTATTGTTTCAGGATCAGCACAGGAATTCATCAGGGATGGCCAACTAATAGCACAAAGGAGACAAGATCCAGTTTGCAGGGTAGCTTTATCTGATTTCTGGAAAGGATCAGCAGTCAGTAGGTCAACAATATTTCATTTGGGGGGGCAGGTGGGGAGGGGTGTGTGTGTGTTTTGGGAAAGGTGCAGGACTAGTGTAGCCAGTTTCTTAGATTTTTGCATGGTATCATGCAAATGTAATCAAGTCTTTGATGTGAACACATGGCTGAAAATAAAAATGGTCTTAGAGTAAAAACATGTCAGGTCAGCCCCTTTCCAAGTAATTAAGAAAAAGATGTCCCTCCCCCCCAAAAAAGGGACCAAATCACAGTACAAATCAGTACGAGCAGCTCCTTGAACATCAATATATAAAGTACAAAGGGAAAAAAAGACTCCAATCTGTGATTTATGCAGAGAGAACTCATGCTGCCAGAGTTAAATTGTCCTTGCAATTGCTAAGAAACTATGGATGACAAAATCTTAACTCAGAAAAGATGCATCCAACACAGATAATTCTGTATTAGAGCTCATCTGTGTGACAAGGAGAAAATTGATCACAAAAAAAAAGGTATTATCCAAATAAGAAGTGATCATGACTTGACTGCATTTTTCAAGTGCAAACAGAAGACTTTTTACTTTGCCAGAACTACTAATATACATGCTTGCTGCTTAAAAAGGATCGATTTCATGAAGCTGGGGGAGGACAGCAGGGAGTAGAAGAGCCAAACCAGTTGGGAGAAAGAATTTTAGAAGAAAAATGTTACAATAATTGGGAACAGCTTAAGAACATTTTTCTGGATGTCCAGAAAAACCACAGTCTGAGTCAAAGAAAGCTGTAGCTCCTAAAAAAACAAGTTGGCTTAGGGGGAAGTGGAAGCAGGTATAAAATATACATATAATAAATGCAAGAAAGGCAAAGTTCTTCATTTTAATACAAATCAGAATACAGAAATTGCCAAAAATGTACAGGAAAGCCATAGATCTCCCCTTTGTCCCCTTTTTTTTGTAAAAAAAAATAAAGGCCAATAGAAGGAAATTTTTAGATATAACAAGAATAAAAAGGAACCGCCATAGCAATTCTCTTCATACAGAGTGAAGTGTCAAATGGTCAAAAATAACACAGAAAAGGAAAATGTTTTCAGTAAACACATTGCTTCTCTGTGAAGAAAAGTTGGACAATAGAGTCATATCTGATCATAATGATGATGAATACTGTATTTCAACAGTGGACAAGAAAAGCTTTATGCAAAAGGTAGTATACTAGAAGCAGGTATTTTAAGATCAGCAAAACTAAAAATACTCCTATGTACAAGAGTTTTAAGATAGGTGTCCAAAATGTAGGAGAGGACCTCTTCTACAGACTGTTCAGTAAAAGCTTTAGAGCACCGCAGTTCTTCTAGAGGGCTGACGAAGGCTAAACCTGCTCTAACATTTAAACTTTAGAATCAGGGAGGCTGATCCCAGGCACATCAGCCTGCCAGTACTACAAAGGATACAGGGAGCAGTATCAGGAATAGCTTGAAAAAGACTTCAGCAAAAATTGCATAATTAATGCATATGGGTTTATGGAAAACAGAGCTCAAAATAACCACCTTTCCATGGTTAGCTGATGCAGACAATAGTGTTTATGTAGTATGCAGAGTCTGCTGTTAAGCTTTCATCTTATGTGAAGTTTTGACTAAAATACTGGAAAATATGTAAGTCAGCATGGCTCATATTAAATGGTTAAAACCCCAGCTACTCAGTAGACCTGAAACTAAGCAGAAAACTACCTTCAAATAATTACTTTTCTTATGGTACCATCCAATAGCCATTTTTTCCTCTGCTATGAAATATTTTTATCAGTCACATTAATGAAGACTTTGTCTCTAAAGGTTATTATGAATGATTTTTCTACATTCATTGCCAAGATAACACCTAACTTACGAGGATCAAATTCCCATTCAGAATTATTTATTTCAACAGGAGGTATAAAGTAGTCTTTCAGTAATGAAAACCTTTGTAAGGATAAACACTTTCTAAACTGATTTGCACCATCATAAAACTGAGCTGCACCATACATAGCAAGTAAAAACAAAACAACCTCCTCCCATTATCTCCCTAATGAAATGCATTGCTGAGAATAACTCAAATCTTTCTGTTTTGATTTGTGAGTGTTATAACAGTCACAGCAACAATAGCAGCCCTAGAGGTATCAGTTATTGTTGGAAAAAGGTTTATTTGAAAGTTTACGTTACCAAGGGAAGACTTTCTAGACATATTTCTAAGCAGGATAAATTCATTTTCTAGACTTCTCCTTGCTATTGGCCCATTGTTGATTCTCCATCAGAGATGCGTTATGAAACCAAAAGAGTTTTCACATCACCTGAACAGAGTTTATTTCCTCTTTAATTCAGCAAATACTCATATATTCCTGGTACACCCAGCTGCTTAATTTGGCAAGGCTTGTCTGTTCCTGCTTTCAAAAAAAAAAAATATAAAGTCATGAGGAAGCACCAGACTAACACACAAGAGAACGTCGATACCTTTAACAACATTCCTCCCTTATCTTTATACTTCTCCATCTAAAAAATGGGTTTATGAACTTGTACTGTGAGATCTTCCAATGAGAAAGCACGAGCACAGTAAGTAGCAGGGACCCAGGCAGAAAGTTATTAGCCTTTCTCAGTTTCTTTCTGTAGTTATCACTGAGTTTTCCAGACTTCCTTTCATATCTGAGCTGGATAAATGCATGAACAGAAGATTTGAGCTTTTCTTGCTTGCTTACGAGAGACTGTTTTTTGAAATTAGCACTTTTCATACTGAAGAGTTCTGGAGAACCTGATGACCTGAGCAGCCACTGTCATGGCGATTTCAGAGAAAGAGGCCGACTGGTGATCTCCAAGCCTGTACAGACCTAGCTGACTCGGAGCCCATGCTTGGTGTACAAGCAAGTAGTAGCTTTCTCACATTTTCTGGACAACACAATAAAATTCTGAGTACATCAGGAACTGGGAAGTAGTAATTGAGAAACTATTCTCATACAGCCATTTTTCCTGCCTGTATCTATAATTTGAAAGCTAGATATTTGATGTGATCTGCAGTCTACAACTACAATTGTTCTGTAACTAGAAGCTTCATTTCTGATACCCTTCTTATTTACAGTTGCAAACTGCACATGCACAGTAGGTTCCTCTTTGTTTTCATGGCACAGTGCAGTTTGAATAACAGTATAAAGGAGGAGATAACTTAAGGTACAATTAATCTGCCTTTATTCTATTAACATAGTCTATAAAGTTTATTTTCTCACCATTATAGTTTTACTGGTCAAGGCATGCTCTCTTAATGTGTGACACGTTGACGTAAGAGATTTCAGTCCATTTTACTCTTTTCTTCATGTTTCAGGGGCCAAAGAACTGGGTGCACTGAGTTTTGAGCATTAGTTTCTTTTGGACTATATATGCATAATAGCTTATTTCATCAGCACACATTCCACTCTTGTCTGACTTTAGCTCGTATTGAAAGTTAAGTTGTCCTGTCTTCTGGTGATCATAGACGTGCCTCTTTTGAGTAGATGATTAACTGATGTTTAAGCAGACAAGTAAACATGAATATAGGTCTTACAAACATGAACTTCATCTGCTAGGGCCCAAGTAAGACTGATATTTGGATCTTCAAATATGACAAAGCAAGTATTCCCAGCAACCTCTCCTTTAAAGAGTAACACTTCCAAAATTATACCATAAAAATGAAACACCTTTGATCACAGCCCAGACTTGTTGGCACTTCTGAGGAATAAACATAAAACCAATCCAAAATTAAAGATCATGCCAATAAATCGAATTCCATTAATTTAGAACTGTAACAATTTTCTGAGGATTTGATCAATACCTAGGATTGCATCAACTAAAAACTCATCTTCTAGAATAAACTCACGCAGCTCCCCAGGTGGAGTTAACTTAGTTTTGTAACTAAAACTGTATCCAGAAAAACTGATGCTAATGGAAATATTCCACCATTCACTGGAGACCCTCACCTCCCCTCCTCTCAAAGCTACCATTTTCCCATCATTGCTAAATAATACCTGTCAAGAAAGAGTTGCATTTGATTGAGATGCGGAGGCATCAATAAAATAATTGCTGATGTCAGATAGCATTCTTTGCTTAGTGTTCATTCCCCTGTATGACTTAATTAACAATGTCTTCACATCAGAATAAATCAGCTCTTTTTTTTTATTTACCTGATGTCTTCAGTCATTTTCATCCCTGTGACAGGGGTACTCCTCTATTATTTCTTCCAGAGCATTAGTCAGGTGAGAGGCATGGACTCAGTTTGAGACTGAGACCCCAAAATCCCTGCTGATATGACAAAGGAATGGAGAGGCAGGTGGTATTTAAGCCAGCCAGAATTTGTGACAAAGGAATTAGAAAGCAACTTATTAGAAGTGCCACAGCACTGAGAAAGACAATAAAGCTTAGCAAATTAGATGATATAACGATATTAGAGGTGTACAAAGAAGAGTCAAGAATGACATATGAACCATCTCCTTAGGACAAATTGTTGCACTTTTTTGAACTGAATGGACAATAAAATGTGTGCCTTTAAAATCACACTTAAAAGAACTGAATAAAGCTTTCCTCCAGCATAACTTCCACTTACAGCAGCTGAGGACACCTGAGGTAGAAAGCACAGCAAAAAAGAAGCCACACTTCTAAAGTCATCTATGTTCCCACCAGAATGAGAACAGCAGATTTTCCTCTGCAAAGCACTTCAGAAGTCAGACAATAATCTCACTTACACCTGTGCAAACTCAAAATGACTCCTCTGATGCTAACAAAGTCATTCCAGATTCGTAATCCTCTATGCAAGATCAACTGCTGGGACTATGCTACCATCACCGAGCAAAAACACTTATGCAAATAACTGATACTGCAAAACAGAGCGTTTTCCCAATCTCCTTACGCATAGTGTAAACACAAGCTATGAAAGTTACTGTGAAATTTGCTACTCAATTTGTCATTCAAAATGCAGCTTAAACTAGTGGCTCTAGACAGAAGAGATAATCAAAAGTAAACGAATTGCTTAAGCAGAGCATTTCACAAGGTACAATAGAATGAAATCTGTGTGCCAGTAAAAGACTCAGGTAGGAGTTGTTACAAGACACAGACATTATTCCTTAGGCCCAAGCCTGACAGTATTAATAATGAATCACAGCAGGATTTCTTATTATTTAGAAGCAAATGGAAGTGGTGTCATCTTTTCTCAACGGTAAATAAAGTATATGGAAGCAGAAAGACAAGTTTCAAATTAGATTCAGCATTAAGCAGTATTAGTACTGCATGGACATAATCTGAACAGTTGATTAGTAGAAGCTACATGTGAAAAACAAATATTACATTTCTGAAAGATGAAAAAGCTCGTCTTGCTTTACCTCATCCATACTTTCATCCTCACATTGAAAAGCATCAAGGTTTAAGCCATAGAGAGTGTACAGACATCTTACCAATAAGAGTTCAAGGATCTCTGTGCAGCTTCAAACATACACTAAGAACCATCCTTACCTACTCGCTTCATGCCCCTCAGAAGCAGAGACTGTTCTCCCTGAGGAGCTGTTAACTAGATAGTTGAGAAGTTGCCCATATTTCCCCTATTTGTGCCATGCCTGTCAGTGACTCGGAGGACTGAAAACCAGCTTTCTCATGACCCATCTCACATCCTCCATTTGCCATAGAAATCTCTCAGAGTCTAGAGTAAACCCAGAGAAGGTGGGATTTTTCTCATATACCAAATCTACTTACAATGTTGCTCTCTAAGTAAACTAGAAAAGAGCCTCCCTCTTTGAGGCTCCATTTGAAATCCAGGAATGAAATCCTGTGGCAGCATAGAAGTGGCTAGGGAGAATTTTTATTGGAGACATGCTAATATCCAAGCAACCCAGTCCTCCTAAAAATATCCCATGGGAGAGTTGTTAGAGTCTAATTTGGGTCTGTGACTAACATGCATACGTTATAGTCACTTCTCTCATGCTTCATAGGCTTCTAAGTCTATACATCATATAGGGCAACAGTAAAGTCTAAATAACTCTTTACAGGTTCATTTATCTTCTTTAGAAAACCTAGACACGTGGCTGCACCATGTCGGTGTTCATTTTATTTAAAAAAAGGAAAAAAAAAAAGTGCCACGGTTTATTCCTTATGATAATGTTCAAAGGTGGCAAATGAACTTCTTAAGTGTTTATAACAGCTCTATTGTGACAGATACACTGCAAGTCTCTTCCTTTTGTCTTGAGGGCTGTGCTCCACTCACATTTGTCAGGAAAACCTCTGATGCAATGACATCCCTCATCCATTTTATAACAGGTAATATTAGCCACTGAAGCATTCGTGCTGGCTCTGCGTGAAACTCCTACAGCCTGCTGCTTATCTTACTGCAGCTGAAGGAATTCAAGAGAAACTTCCCAGGCAGTGAAGTTATATCAATCCAAGAGAAATCAAAATCAGAACTGTGGCCTCATCGTGCCACTTGCAATTTATGCTATCCAACAGGCTCATTAAACATCAGTGAGATTATGGCCTATTAAAGATAATGAAAAATGCTTCAGATTTCCAACAGATTTTTGATCTCAATTTACCGCTTCTCTGCAGAACAATTCCTTTATTCTGGTCAGAGGAGCTATGGCCTTTGACTTGTAAATCCCAGTCCTGGTCTATATGAGTTAACCTTCCAGGCAAGCCTGCCAAAGTCAATTAGGTTATGGCATCAAAGTACATTTTAAGCATAACTATTTAAGCAGATTATAGGTCTGTTGCTTGCTACAGCCGAAAGTTTTACTTTTGGAAGTAACATTAATTCAAACCCCATACTCCCCCTCTTTTGCAGTTTTAAAGGAAGCCTGAGGGTAGTGCTTTTACTTACTATGACAGGCAGAGTTCTCAGCATCTGTTTAAACAAAACAGAACAAAGGGATTATCTGTTGCCATGCAACCAATAAAAATGATACATTTTTAATAGCTGAGACCAGAAAAAGCAGCTGCCATACGGGCTCAGAAATTTTCAAAAGAAAAAAAAAGGTTAATGCCTTAAGTCAAGCTAAACCACTTTTCTATAGAGGGGAGGGAAACAAATCTTTTATGACCATTATAATATAAACTCAGCAAGGTTGGAAAGAGCACTACTTCCAGCAAATTCTCCCAGTAGGTACAAGAATTGTTGTTCTTACACAAATAGGTTGGATTTTCACTTCCCTGACCCTGCTGCGTTTGTTTTGCCTGTTTTTTTCCATATTGTCGAAACACTTGACCTTTCAATCTGTGGGATGGAAGCTAAAGTGCACTATAGGACAGTCCAGGCCACCTCCTGATCTCAGCACTTGGAGGTCTTCAGAGAGTAGCTAGATTTTCATATATGCTAGCTCACTCAGACATACCTGGGTAAGACAGAGATAAATCAGACAAAGATCTGGAGCAGGATCAAAGGAATCACTTGTTTCCTTTCCAGGAATTAATCTGATTATATAGCTCAGGCACAGTGTCTAGAAAACTCTTAAAGGAACAACTTTAAACAAGATGACACACCTGGTATAGATTGTACAACTTCACTGATGCCTGTAGATCAACGTTAGTTCATAGTGAGGGGATTTGGGTTGTTTGAATATAGGCAATGTTATACACCACAGTTAATGGCTGAGATTTGCAAGAAGACATAGCTAATGGGAAGGTTTAAAGCTAAATGCCTTTCAAAGTCTCAGCCATAGTTACCTATCTTAGGAGCTCAATAGTGATACAAAAGAAAAAAAGAAAAGAAAAAGCCTTTTTGAATATTAACCCATCTGGAGAACCAGAGAAAAACCTTGAAGCAACCCATTTTTGTGAGATAAAAACTGTTCCCAGGAGAAGGAAAAAGAAGTGCTGAAGCCCTGGCTCCAAAAATCATTCTCCAGAGAATTTCAGCAGAGGTATGAAGCATCTGGAAAATTAAGCTGTTTAGAAAAGTACAAGACCTCATACTGATATTTTGCTACTATACATTATCTACAAGAGCTAAAATGCTGTCCCATCCAAGGCTGCTGCCAGTGACAAGGATCTGACCCCACCTCACACAACATTCTTGTGGTGTATACATTTAAGTCATCTGGGGAATAGTGCAAGGAAAAAAACAGTTTCATGACCCTTCTGATTTCTGAAAGCAGCGACCTTCAAGGATTTCAGATATATTTCTACCTTTTAATAAATAATTTCAGATGACGGTCTCGACCTTAGCAGTGTACAAGGTCACAGAAATAACCACTAAATTAAGATCACCTCTTCTCTTCCAAAATCATTCCAACCTCCAATCAGCAGGTCTAGTTTTGCATTCAGAAGAAATTGAAAATGAAGCTTTCATAATCTCTTTCTGAGTCTCAGTCAAAGCTGAATGGAGCTAGCAGGAGCTTTGTTTTAAGGTTAGATTCCTTTGGATCAAATCCATACTGGCTAGCTCTGAACATCCTTTCTCCAGACATCTAGCTCAGGTAGCATCGCTTAGGAAAAGCCTGGACACATTGCAAATCCTCCTTTTGGTTTTTATGACACCAGCAAATGCTTGTCTGGAGATGAAGCCAAATAGCTTTAAGGCTAAGTCATCTTGGCATGTTTTTGTCTTCAGTGTCATGAAAGTTTTGTTTAGAAGCAGTTAACAATATAACAATAGAGGCTTATGTCTCTGCTGTTGTTTTCCTGTTGTTAACCATGCCCCTTAGTGTGAGAGTGATGGATCAAGACAACATGAAATAGACTCCTCCATGTGAAATAAAGACTGACATGGCACAAAACATTTTGATCTCAATATGCAACGATATTGATTACAATCAAGCAAATGAGTAAGATTTATTTCTTCTTTTATCGTTCATGTCATATTAAAGAAGTGATCTGTTCCTATTCAGATCGGTAATCACCACGATCAAGCACATTTTGGCAGCTATGGAAATCATGATAAAATTAGGAAATATTGAAGGAACAAATGATTTCTCATTAATACATAATGACCACCATTAATGCAAATGCTATTTAAAGTTAATTTAGAAGAATGGCTACATTAAGATAACTGTGCTGCCCCAATTAAAGGGCACAAACATTCTCCACTGAACCTTCTCTGAGTTATTAAGTTGTCCTCCACCTTTGGTGAAACTTCTGCAGAGTTGTGATTTCAATTTTTCCTCTCTTCACTCTGCAACTTACTGAATTTAGTAAAACTACGAGAATAGTGGTGAATAAAGAGAAGCATCCTTGTGATGACTTGTCACATTCGTAGCTAGAAACGAAGCAAGAGGAACTCAAATAATTTTAATATCTTGGAGGTTGGTCCAAGCCCACAAAAACAAACAAACAAGAGAAAAAGTCCTTGTCAGGAGGGTCATTCTTCCACATAAAATGTGAATCAACAATATTTTTTACTGGTTCTAGCAGTTAGCTTCCTTCTGACATGACAGACTTCACTGACTGCAGAGCAAAGGACAATACTGACCATCAACAGAACAGGAATGGGAAAAATAGAGTAGAAGCAGTAGGGTGTAGGCAACACTCCATGGCCTTTAAAGAAAAAAAAAATGAAAATTGTTTAAAGTTGACAGACAATAAAAATGTCACCTTCTAATTGTAAGTGATTGCTCTAAATTAAAATAAGCAATTCGTTATGCACAAAGAATATAATCATAGCTTAGCTAAAATCCATGGGAATCTTCTATTGGCAAAGACAGAGCCAGAAGACACTATCCACTGCTCTGGCCACATGAACAGTGAGAATACTTCCCAAATTGTAAAACCATTGACCTTAAAGGACACAATCTAAAGGCCACTAGTTTTAGGGAAATCTTCCCATTTACTTCTGCATACTTCAGATCAGGTCCCAAAGGGGGCTTGCATTTATCCTCTCTATTTTGCAAAGACAGCTGAAAAAGATCTGCTTGGTGCAAATCATTCCACTTACAGTTGATCATACTGGCTGTACTAGTATGCCTTCAAGAGCCACAAAATGAATATGTTTTCCATGTATATGATGGTGTTTGGTTTGGCTCTTTTCTTTTTTTTCTTTTCTTTTCTTTTTTTCATTTAGGTGTCCCTTCTCAAAAAATTCTCTTGGAATATATTCGGTAGATTTTTCTATGCAATTTTGAACTGTCATGCAACTTGTTGAATTTGTTCAACATTCTTTAATTTTGAGTGCACTTTTCTCATCAACAGACAAGCAATTAATGCCCTCTAAAAAAAAAAAAAAAAAGAGAAAAAAAATCACTCTTTATTTGATTTCAGCATCTACTCACAGACATCAGGATCAGTGTAATAGAGTCACATCGTTGTACCAGAGCAGAATTCAGGCCTGTGTTCGTATATTGATAAGACTTCAGGTTAAGCAGTCATTCAGGTGAAAATAGTGCAAATGTTTTCATTTGAACACCTGCCTCTTTGGAGACTTTTCAAAGCCTTCCTTCAATTTATTAGTGGATAATTCCTGCCAGAGCTTGAAATGCTCTTTCCTGGCAGCCTCTGAGCTCTCTGGCCTACACATCACTGAGGTGCAGCACTGACTGAAGACCAATCAAGTTATGCACTGTGGGTTTAGAGGCTTGTGAATATAAATGAGCAAACTCTGCTTTAGAGCTGTGTGTACATTTCTGCTCTGCAAACTTGCTGCTCCGGGGGCACAAGGAGCCTGCAGCAAATACACTGGAGAATTTGGTGCTAAAATTAGTTTGCATTGTAACAAATCACTTTAGTCTTTTCTCGTGGAAAATTGCTGTATGCTTAGTATGTTTAGAGAAGGGATTTTCAATCTTTTGATTTATGGACCCTAAAAAATGTTCCAGTGAGATTGCAGAACATTCACATCTATAGACTCTGCATATAAACTTGCTTTTCCTGAACCCTTTAGAAGCTATAGAGAAAACCCAGAAGGTCCATAGATCACAGGTCAAAAAATACTGACTTAAAGCAAAAGATAAAGTAGTAAATTATCTGTGACCAGATTTTTTTTCTCCCTTTTTTGACACTCAAGTTTTCACACTCACTCACCAGAGTTAATGAAAAACAGGACTCCAAATTATTGAAATTTCAGTTGCCACCCAGACCAAACATTAAATAAAGTATTTAGCTTTGCATGGCTCAAAAAAATTTTCTCTCCCAAATGAAAAATCTTGATGTAAACAAAGGGCTGACAAAGCATAACCCAGTTCTCAGTAGCCAAAACATTCACCTGGGAAGCAGATGGATATCCCTATTTTGCTGAGACCACCTGGACCTTGGCACCAGAGAGGTGAGGATTCATCACAACAAACTATCCCATCTCCCAGATAAGCAGCCTAAGTGCCTAATTAGAAACTTACTGCCCTCTGCTTTCCAGCTCAGTGAATACTCAATTGCTTTATACAAAGGAGAATAGTATCATTGGGAAAAGAGCTGTGTCAATGTCCCTCTCTCCTTCTCACTTTAGCTATCCCACATGATGATGTGCCAAGGGAAATTATATGGGTTCAGCCTTCTTCAAGCTGAGGAAAGGTACCTAACCAGACTACTACAGTGTTTAAGGTCTAAAATGTTTATTGTTTTCCCATTGTGCACGTTTCTTCTCTATATGTTTGCAACTTCAATTCAAAAAGTCCAATGATGTTGACTAAAAACCACTGTTCAGCTTTATTTCCATTTCTCTCTCATACAGCTCACTAAATGCCATTACAAAATTTTATTCCCCAATACACGTTTGTGTTTTAAGTATCACATTTACTGAAGTGGTCTGTGAGTCTTTATCAGTATAAAGTGGTACATATGTAAAACAAGCTCATCTGTTATGCAAAACTAGGGGATTTATAAAAATAATTTTTAAAAGCCTCCTTTTCCCTTTCTAGATCACTTGACCTTTGCTTTAACAAATGCTATTCCCCTGCCACAGATGAATCACTACAAAGTGCCAGAAATTCTCTGTGTTGATTACTATAGTTTAAGGTTAGCAAGAATTGCTATGACCAACAACCCTGCCTCACCCCTTTTATGACAACTACTAAAATCTCATGCTGGAATACTACAGAGGCAACCTATCTGACCAACACACATACCCTGACTCAGGAAAATAATGCTGATCATGACAATGTTTTGAAGCTGAAATCAGAAGTATTTAAGCACTTCACACATATGCTTATGTGTTTTTATTTAACTGTGATGTCTACTGAATACTTTCCAGGGTAAAAAAACTTGTAGTGTTGACTAAATCACATTTCTCCCCACTCACCCCCCACCCAAAAAACACCCACTCTCAATTTAAAGACTTCAAGGGATGAAGGCCTCTATCACTCACTATAGCTATATGACCTAGTGCTTAATTAACCCTCTCCATTCAATTGCAGCTTCTTCATTATTTGAATGTCTTTAGTTTCACTCAGTCTTTACTGTGGTCCTAGTCCTGTCCTCCGCATACTCTGACCAGTTCTTGGCCTAAATTACATGCTATTTCTCATTGCTCTCTAATAACGAGCAGATTTTTTCTGAAATATGATATTCTATTAAAAACCTGTAGAAATTGATAACTTTTTAGAGACAAAAAGAGCAAGAGAGCCTGGTCTGCAGCTCTAGGTTTTCTTAAGCATATCAGTGACTGACACCAAGACCTTATTTGTAAGCAACACACATGGCCTTGATCAGCAATAAGACACTGTACAGGCACTCAGAACTCATTAACCAAATAAACAAATGTTTTAGCACTTGGTTCCATGGGCTCTCAGACAGTAATTGTTATAACCATGTGGTTGTCTCCATAAGGGTATCTTTAAAGCAGTTTAGGCTTCAGCTTCCAAATATACAACATCACTACAGTCAACTGCTGCAACATATGGCCCTGCTTGCACAGGGGGTTGGACCAGATGACCTCTAGAGGTCCCTTCCCACCCCAACCATTCTGTAATTCTGTACACATGTATTCTTAATATGAAGCTAACATTGCTAATAATCCTTTGCACTGAATATGGTCAATTAACACTTAGATGTGGAAAACTGATGAATCTATCAGGCAATGATGTTAAAGCCAGTAATATTTCTAAACTTTTTCCATCTGAGTTGGTAATGAGAGTAGAACATGAATAGTCTGTAGGTGCATGTACCCTTGCAGGCTTAAGCATGCTTAAAAGTTCCTTCATGCAGCTCTAAAATATTTACAAACAACTTTTTTTTTTTGTTGCTGTTTAGCATGAAAGTGTCTGTTCAAAGCCGGTATTTTATAAAGTGTTGCTTTGGTTTTTCTTTTGGTCCAATAGATCAATTCTCTTGTCCCACAAATTCCTCCTATCAGCAGACACTCTGTTCTAAGTTTGCCCTTTAATTTAGGGCAAACTAGGTCAGATACGCTGAACTGCAGAATTGCAGAGGAAGTCCAGAAAAAAAAATTCATGTCGATTGAAGGCAGCTTTTTTACTTGTACAAGAACTCTGCTGTTTGCTGAGACATGAGGCCATAGCACTGTCATAAAGTTTATCCAGGAGAGCCAGAGCCAAATGCTTATGCTCTAAACCTATGACACAAACCACTGCACAGCAAATTCTATTTTTATCTCCTGTTTTGATAAGTTTATGTAGCTTTAACGAAGTTGGAAGCAGCAGTAGAAGAATAGTAGCAAAAGCATTTTACATTTTGACAATTCTGTTCCACGTAAGCACACTGCTGTAAACTCCACATGTCCACCAGACAACAACCAAAAGCAACCATTCTGAAACACGCTTACCAGCCGCAAGGTGGATTTTACTTAAGCCCACTTAGAAAAAACAACAGCAGCAAAAAGTTATCTATATTCTTAGTACAACCTGACTTTCACAACATATCTGGAGAGGGCTCTTGTTACCAAGTCCCCTTGGAAGGAAGTAGAAAGGAATGCAAAAGTTACTTCAGGATGCTGAGGGACCAAGATGGCTTTCCAAGATTTAGATCTTTGTTTGCAAGCTGATTTGGTTGCTTGAGTACAAATGGTTTCCAGCTTAATCAAATTACGAGGCACAGAGCTTTAGCCTTCTAGTTCACGTAAATAGAAAAGTCATGGTGACTTAGACAATAAGCTTAAAGTGCTAGTCATAAATCACAAGCATCGATTACTGTTCTAGTTGGTGTATATTAAAAGTCCATACTTCTACACTGAACACACTTACTGAAATACAGTATAGGAACCTAGGAAAAAACAAAGAATTTAGGAAGGGAAAAGATCGCACTTAATTGTCCATGAAAATTTTAGCCAACTGCAGGTGTACTCAATTAACATCTCATTAAAAAACCTCTTGAACTTCAAATAAGCCATCAGCCTTGTATAGTGTAAATGAAGGGTATAATTGATAGCCACAGCAGCGCTAGGTTAAGTGCTTTAATAACATTCTGGCTCTCCAGAGAAAGTCAGCTCTGTTTCATCAATATAAAGAATCCACGCCAAAGAAGTTTCATAGTTTAAATGAGTTTTCTGTAGCTGCAGCAGAATAAAAGTAATAAAGTCAGGGGGAAACTCAGCATAATGCAGCATGAACTTTTTCTGTTTGCTTCTGGAGTATTTTCCTCTATTTAGACTTTTCAAAGAAAAAATACAGTACACACCTTATTTTCTTCGATAGGCTAATGGGTACAGATTATCCATAAAGCATGAAATACCAATGCATTTCCAAACATGTGGCCCCAATTCTGATCTCACTTATGAATCTGTCTTTGCCAGAGGCAGATTTGCAAGGCTGATTTAGGATCCAGTAATCCTGCTCACTAGCAACTGGCCAGCACAGTATGCTGTTTTCCAGAGCATCTGATGCAGCAGCAGTTTGGTCCTGTAGGCAGATATATTACCTTCAACAGAACTACTTCAGAATGTCAGAGATCAGCATCTCATCCTCTCTGCTCCATCCAACCAACCCTGAACTTCAGGAAGGTTTGAGTACAGAGCAATGTCATAAAGCTAGACCCCTAGTATGTTGATTGATGAGACATGGAGAAGAAAAATATAACAAGCTATTTGATCCCTGGCCTTTTGCTCACTGTTATTGCTCTGGCCTTTGCACAGCAGAGGCTAAGCAGGTGCAGCAGCTGTAAAAGAGCATCCATTTTCCATATGATCGTATTTTCTGTCCTTGAGGGGAAAGGAGAACTGCACAGTTCTGCTGTATTTTGAAGAGGATAAGCACCTCCAGCTTCTTGCACTTCATTCAACCTTTTTTCCAACTCTAATAGCTCATCTACCCCACATGTAGATCAAGTTCACAGCAGTATCAAGTTTCTGGAGCTGGTGGGCCTGTCAGTCTGCAGGTCACTGAGTATCTGCAAATTACTTCTAAAGTGCTCCAGAAAAGATAATTAGCAAAAGCAATTCTCCAGTCAGTTTAAATTTGGTCTGCATCCTCCCTGAAAATACTGGGAGGTCCACAGATTGAAAGAACTTAAAACTAGAGATTGATACCTGGGGTAATTTTCCATCCTCATATCTGTCTCCTTACTAAGCTTCTAATGCTATCCAGAAAGTTGTGATTATGCCCTTGGTTTTCCTTTGTCTTTTCTGTATAGTTTTTGGCATCTTCAGTCTAATTAAGTATGCTTGTGTCCTCTGTCCCTCCTCAACACTTTGTCCTGGTACATACAATAACCTTCAAGCTAGAGTTCTCATCTTCCACATGCCCTGTGTTTTACAATTCCCTTTGACCCTCTTGGATGAAGAACACTTATTTGATTAAAACATTCCTGCTACATTTGCTCCCCCCACCTGCCTTGGTTACTGAATGGCTGCTTTTGCAGTTCCCTGGAACTAAAGTCTGTTTAATCACAGGGAAGGTTCTCTAGCTCTCTCACAAGCAGAGACTAATACAGCTTCTGCTTTGTGAACAGAGAGTCTCAAAGGAATTTCCAAACAACCAACTCTCAAGGTGCATCACTCTTCAAAAGAGGTGGATTTATGCCAGTCCTCTATCCTTTCAATGCTGGGAATGGCTGTGGAGATAATTTCGTGCTTACTCCATTGTGTTTTGTGACCACGCTCGGCTCTGTAGCTATCTCAAACACAAGCAACTTACTTCCCATATCTTTATGGTCTAAAACGACAATCTTACTGCTGAAAATGAAAATACCATCTCTGAGAATTACATTCTTTTGAACAAGTAATGCCAAAGTTTAAAATAAAAATTTCACCACTTTGGACTTTGCATTTTGTATTAAAATGGGTCCACCTTGAAGAACACTTGTGTAAATAGTAATTCCTACATTACACATGCATATGATACTGAATCAAAAATACATTTCAACTGCAGGAAAAAGATCCCATCATGAAAAACGTAAGATAGCAAAGCCTCTAATGTTCAGCTCCTACGTGATTTTCTAAAATCTAATTTGCAAATGTCAGCAGTTCTTGTGTGTAAAATCATTAAAACCATACAATTAAATAATTGAATGAAAAGTCCAAGAATAGAGTGGGTTTTCCACACCTATGGACTATCATTCATTTTACTGCAGTGGCTGGCAACAAGCAGTGATCTTGAATTGACAGAAAGCATCCCATAATGGGAATAAATTTTGGATCAGTTCCAAACTCCACTGTGAAAGTCAGCACAATAACACAGTAGCTGCAGGAGATGAGACTCTCAGGAGGTAAGAAGTCTTTGAGCACTTTCAGGCATAGTGCGGAACATCTCCTGCCTTCTCTCTTTTTCATTTCCACTAGCAAGGATCATCATACGGACGAAAAGCAGTAAGATTTACTGGCTTCGACCATGTACTTTATCATATTTTGATCATCCTATGGCAGAGACGAGCTGTACCTCAGAAGCGCCAGTCACGTAATGGGGATGAAATTGTGCTTATTTTAGCCATCACAACTCTGTCTCCTGGGATACTGGACTACTATTTTTCTGCTGAATGTAGCCTCTCTGTTGTTTTAGGCTTTAAAAAAAGAAAACAGAGAGGATTTTATATTTGGCATGGGTGGTGTTTACTTATTTGCTTATCTTGTTAGTGTTTGCCCTTTTCAACATTCCTTGCATCATACAGACATTTTTCCCCCACGTAACACAATTTCATAATCTGCTTTATAGGAAGAACCAATCAGAGTTAAAAAGTTTTTTCCAGCACCTCAGCAATAACTAAGAGACTGATTCTGAAGCTGCCCAGTTGCACTTGCATGCAACCCCGCTCAGAAATCTGTAACTCCACTAAAAGAAGTTCTGTAGGGGAAAACAAAAACCAACAAAACATTTCAGCAGCATTGTTGTTCAAGACAAAAACCACGTGAGCAGTTCATTAGATCTGAGGTCTGACAAGTGATAGTTGCTTCATGGTTGCCAGCTTGTTGATGCTGCTACTATCATCAGCTGCTCCACACTCCTCTTGCCCATCTGAAACTACAGATTCTACTGGAGTTAGGACGCTGGGCTTAAAGTTTTAGGCAAAATTTTTGATGAAAGTGCAATTAACTTGACACAAAACCCACTAATAATACCAGTCTCACATAAAAAAAAAAAAAAAGAAAAAAAAAGAATGCAGAACTTCAGCAGGAATTCTGGAGATGCAAAGTGCAAAGAAAATCTGGTCTTTAATTTTTAATATGTGAGAATCGTGACTCAATTCTGCTGCTCAGCCAGAAGTTCAAGGAGAGATTTAATACCTACAGTTTAGGCATTAAATCAGTCTTGGAAACCTATCAGTTGGGTCATTTGAAACTGGACTGGAAAAAAGCATTAGAGAAAAACTGCAGGGAACAATTTTCCAATAGTAAAAAAAAAATAGGATTATTATAGCAGTCTTGGTGCATATAATTTTATCTTTCCAAGAGATATGGAAAAAAATACAGTTCAAAACTCTACCTGGCCAGTAAGCCCAAGGCAGTAGGTCCTAAAAATTTTTACTACTGACAATCTTTTGAAAAAGAATCACATATTTTCCATTTCTCATGACACGACAATTGTTTCTATTCTCAATCACTTTGACTAATGTGTTGGGTACTGATTCTCTCCAAGAGTCTGACACATTCAAGTTTAAAACAAATTGTGCTTTAATTTAAAATAATCTTTTCTTAGACAATGAAAAAGGTGGGATTCTGGACCCAGGAAGAAACCAACACAGAATTCTTCACTAAAATCCTCCTCCATGATTTTACTCTTCAAGTACTCTGCAACTCTCCTGTGTCACTGTCAAATACCTGCCATGTCTCACCCACATAGTAGGCTTAACCTTATTAGCTCAGCCTCCTCTGCTGCATTTTTTATATATATATATATATACACACACATATATACACACACACACACTTAGACACACGCACTGGAACACCCATCTTAGCCCTTTAATTATCTTGGCTGGCTGCTTTCCCCACAATGCAACTACAGTTTCAGCATCAATAGGAAGGCTGGGAGATGGGAGAGGGGACAAGGTAGGTTAGAGAATTAAACACTAGTGGCTTTTAAGCTCCCTAATTAAATGCATAGGGCACTGCATCTGCATAACTGAATTGAAAGACTTTGGGTCATATGCTTTATTAAAGCCTAAATGAGATCAGTGATGAGTGGCATGGCTTTGAGAGACAAGGTTCCTCAGGGTAATCATTAGGTGTGGCCACTGAGAGCAGAATTGAAAGTGTGCCCTTTGTTCCTAGAAAAATACCTAGAGACATTTTCTTCCCTGCTTCTGAATCCCCTTGAAGAAGGATTAGCTGATTGGCATTAAATGTCACTGCTTGCAATTAAGATCATTTCAGCTACAACAGAACTCATTACTCTATTTGAGGCAGTGTCCTAATCTTGGGGGGCCCTCTTACCTAACCAAAACTACACCCATGTGAATTATTACCCTTTTACAGCTCTGTCAGATAATCGGTAGTACCAGTTTAATGAACAGTATACTACTTTTATCTCTGCTACTGGTAAAGCTTGACATCACTCCTGAGCATCACACGGAACCATGAAGCCTCCAAGTCATCCCTTTCAGAAGCCATCTAGAGCTTACTGTCTAATGCTGCATTACACCAGCTCCAGCACTAGTACAGCACTTCAGTGACTCTTCATTACAAAATCTAGACAAGCCTGGCAGAAGCACACACTTGACTCCTCTCTCTGCTTCACAATCCTGAGCACAGGAGTCATTCAAAGAAACCAGACCACAGGCTATTAAACCACGTGTTAATAACAAAACAAAGTAAGGTTGCTTCTTCTGCCTGCAGCTACACTACACTAGGTTGAAACTGAGCATCATGGCATCTGTTTGACCTCAGTAACAATGCTCATTAAGATGAGCCATCACCTGAAAGTCAAATTAGGTCTCTGCAATGCTTTTCACAGAGTTTTGGGGAGTCATTGCAGAACTGAGCCACAGTTCTAATTTCCCCTGGTTCCCACTATAGTAAACGGATAGGAGGAGCCGGGAGGGGGGGGGTCCCTCCAGATGGCAAAGCAAGCAGGAGTCTGACAGGGTTGTATAGTTGCTCTAATTCAGCCTTTATATGTGTGCTGATACCCCACTTTGAGACCTCCAGTCGCAATCAACCTCCACACAGAGCCGGAACTGCCTGTTTTACCAATATGCCACCTGCCAGGGTGGCATTCAGGGATGAATTTAGTCTGTCCAATCTAAATTATTTCAAAGTAACCAAAAGAGTTTAAGTAGAAGGAGGGGTCTGTTCAGTGATGAAGGCACCCATATCTCCTATACATGCTACATAGGATAATACAGGAAAACAACTTGAGCAAGCTGATGGTTGCCACATTGCAGTCAGTAAGACCTCTTTTGAGAGCAGAAAGCAGTCTTGTAGAGATATGTCATTTAAAAAAAATCCCTCCCACACTGATTAGATAATTTTGAAGAGCAGTTTGGTAGGACACATATTATAGAGATCAATGCAGCTTAAGCAGGTTTTCTGTCACCAAGATTGCTGCCCATCACTGCTCACTCACACACAGACCACACTAGAATTGGCCTTCACACCATCAGTCCACTTGTTAAGGGTTTTCTGTCCTGCTGTTGATCAAGGTTAAGCACAAAGGAAAGGTTTTTCCATGCAAACACAAGCAAGGTGTGTGGGGGAAGACAAAAAAGGATATGTTTCTTCAGCAATTTTTAAAATTATTAAATGAATAAGTGTTCTGCCTCTGGCCATGGAAGGCTTAATATGGCTTTGAAGTTCTCACTAAGGCTTCATAGACAGAGGATTAAATTCTGTGAACACAATGTGGTGTAGGAAGAAGCCATCTAGCCCTAGAAGGATCTGCACTCTTATAGGGGTCTGATCCCTCCCCTTCAGTTCAGTTGCCAACTCTCTGACCTACCCTGTCTCAGCCTGCTCTGAACTCCAGCTGTCTCCACCTCTGGGGTTCACAGGACCTTCACACAGCTGGCACTCCTGGAGACACACTCCCAACCAGCTCCATACATATGGACTGTGCACCTGAAGCATCACTGCAGTGTTTGTTGTACACCAGCCACTGGCTTCGTTTGGTTAGCTCAGCAAAGGGGAACACACAGGCACATGTGCCAGAATACAAACCTTCCACAGACTCCAGGTACATATTCCAGTTGTTGGTGCATGCTAACCTCCAAACTGTTATACTGCCATTGCTATTATTCCCCCTCCTTGTGACATTAGAATAGGGCACTAGAGCTAATTAGCTGCAGTGGTGTTGGTGAGCACATACTGCTGACAGCAACAGCTTTAGGAGCACATGCTGAAGAGTGGGACAACGCTGGCTGTGCCACCCAGAATTTAAATAGCAAAATGACACAACTCCAACACAGCCTACTAGAGGACATGCAGGTAAACTCCTGCTGCCTAATTCAACTGCAGCAGCTTGCAGGGCAGCAGCTGGAACGCTATCAAGCTACTGAGAAACCTATGCCTTTACACAGGCATTAGCCCATACTAACTCCATACAGTGAGCTTCACATATTTTCAAACAGAAGTGCTAACATTCATTTGCATCACCCTCACTGTGTTTTAAAAGCACTTTTCAGTGTAAATTTCACTTCAAAGTTCAGTGAAAATTGAAGCTTTTTGATGTAATTGAGTTCTGTCCTTTTCTCTCACATCCTTCATAGTGAAGGCCTTACATCAAATTATAAATCCACTTCAAATTGTAACACCACTAGATGCCATTTCTCACCTCGTGAGATCAGCTGCGTCCTTTACTAAATGCTTGTTTTATATTTACTCCTGCATGTTGACACTTCATCATGATTCCAGGTAGCAGTGCATTTAAAAGACATTATACATGAGACTTTTATCAAGCATGGCCAATTATGTAAATTCCTCCTAAATTTATTTTTAAAGAAAAGGAAGATTGATTGCAGAGATTTACAATTTACACAGACAGTGATTTAGGAGGGTATTTCAATTGCTAATGCGCCTAACAAAGATGTGGGATTTGTTTGTAAACTTCAGGCCTACAAAATTGAATGTCAACACCAGATAATTATCATGTCCTACCCAAAATGCTGAATTTAATCGAAATACTCTTTGTAGTAAATCAACACTCAGTATTAATCTTAATGAAAGTTGATTATGATGCTGCCTGTATGTAAAAAGTAAGTACCAGTCACAAAAGTAATGGATACCTCAAGCAAAAACTATGCAGAATTTCTCATCACTGTTTGGCATGAGAAGTAAGACAATGGCATCACATTTGATTGACTTCATAGATGTCAGTGCTTAGGGCATAGGTATCATACTCATTTGGATGAGAACCAGATTCCATATTTAATTAAGGCCTGTGGGCTCGAGCATTAATTCAGGACACCATACTCTCTTCAGCTCCCATTCTGCTCGAGAAGACACCACAGCCTTCACAATAAATTAACTATTTGGTTCAGCAATGCATTACGATCTTCACCTAGAAAATTTTTAACACTGCTTCTAAAGTTTTCTCCTTTGCTCCACCCTCCTCTCTTCCCCCCCACCATTCTTT
The DNA here is from genome assembly GCF_013368605.1 of Nyctibius grandis. Taxonomy (NCBI): domain Eukaryota; kingdom Metazoa; phylum Chordata; class Aves; order Nyctibiiformes; family Nyctibiidae; genus Nyctibius; species Nyctibius grandis. The sequence continues at coordinate 92,759,932 of NC_090695.1, read as the reverse complement.
TCCATCTTCGCATCTCTCTTCTGTCTTCTCTTCCTCTTTCCCTGTTCTAATCTTTTGACAACACTTCAGATATTAGAAATCTGTGCATCGAGGTAGACTCTTGCAATTTCATTCTTAAGTGTACACTGCACTGCTGTAAGCCAATTTCTCACCCCTTGTATATGCTTAGACCACCCCACCTTGGAAATGAAACAAATCTACACTTTGCTTGGCACAGTGCCTTTCCCATTTGTATTTGCTAATCTCTCTCAGGCGTTAACATCATAAAGAAGCACAGTTTAAAGTGTCATAACATGGGAGCAATCATACATCCCATTTCCGTGATTTCCACGACAGTCAAATCCTATTTGAATACAACCGTACCCTTCCTGGCATATTCTTATTTCTTCCTATGTTTTTGAGTCTTATATCAGGAAAGAATGCTGTTTAAACTGTGAGGAATCACAAACATTTCAGCCAAAACTCAAGATGTTTTCCTTTTCAAATGCCTTTGCAGTGACTCCCAGGAACTGTTATTTCACTGTTATGCATTCCTCTTTACAACATGAATAGTGGGAGATGTCATCTGTGATGGACTATGAAAAACTTTCAAATCATCCAGTAAAATGTATGTTGTGCAAGTCTTGATGTGCAGTTTTGTGACTCCCAAGAGTCTTCTGGTTTATTCTGCACTTGTGTCAGACCACAGGAACTAAGTAAATCCTAACCTATATAGTTCTCGCCTGAAGGGAAGAAAGATTCCTTTCACAAGATAACCAGTTTGCCTATAAGAAATGTTTTCACAATCATATCTCTAAAGTAATCTAAAATCTTCTGTCACATCCATGGCTGAAATATCTAGGTTCTAATCTACTGCAAGGAAAAAGGCTAGGCAAGCTCTTGTGATTCTTACACAGGTCTACCATCCATCTGAAAGCAAAGTATTAAACTCCAGGAATAATTAATATCTTGCAAATTATTTCAGGGATAGAGATTGCTGAGTTAGGAAAATGTTGGGGGGGATCATAAGAATGTTTCTAGCTTGCACTAAGAAGTCTCAACATACTGTAATAACAGACTCAGTTTCTTAAATAATTCAATCATAACACAAACAAGTAGCAGCACTTTAAGGCACAATATTTGCATTTGTTCTACCATAATAAATACATTTGCCCCTGAAATCAAATGCCAGAAAACCACTGCACTATAATCGGTTTAATACAGATATTCTGAGAAGTAAGAACATTATAACTTTGAATAGGAAAAAAAAAATCAAAACATACAGTTCAATAGCTGCATCGTTTATGTCAGCATAAAAAAAATGCAAAGAAAATTTTCCTTTTCCTTTATATTGGGTTCATTTTCTGAAAATATGAAGCTATAAAGATGGTCTGTGTTAATCACGTGCTGAGCTAATTTATTAAGATATCACCGTCACTTATTAAAGTAAATAGTTCTATTATCTTTGAAAGTTACCATTTATAAGGTAGAGAAATCCAGTTTTAAAACCAACAAGTCAAAAAGTTACATAAGTCTTGGGATCAGAGGGGACCCGTATTGCCATCCTGCCTCCATGGATAACAAATGCATCTCACCTGGTGAGTCCTCTGTGAGGTCCCGTAAATGGGACTTGCAAACAAGCCTGGGTTGCAATCTGTTCTCTTCAGAGTTATGTGCTCCTCTCCATGCTTGTCTCTCCATTCCCACTATGCTGTGCCAAAATTTGATCCTTCTACCACTCCTGGACCACATCCTACAAGCTCCCCGCATACTCTAACTGTGTTTGATACATGCTGCTCTTCCTGCTGCACACCATAAAAATAGAATCTGCTCATACTCAAAATAGTTTATTCTCCCAGTAGGAACAAGACATAACAGAAAGACGATATTAAAACAGACAGTGTTAACATATGTCTCTCTTGCTTGGAGATTACTGTCTCCAGTTATCCTGGGGATAACCAAGGCAGCCTTAATTTTCCAAGAGACCAGAGGAAGTGTCTGCACATCTAGGACAGCTCCCACCAGGACCCCCTCCTGTTGGGCAGGAAAGTCCTCTTAACTATCTCCCTCAAGAGAGGGACCAACTCCTTTCACAGCCATGCCTGCTCAGGTTTTTCTCCTCCTCTTCCAGAGAGATGGAATAAATTCAACAGGAGGTCAGTCTAGAAACCTGAGGCCTCTTTGTTCCACAACAAGCATTTACCATCTCAAGCACGCCTTTCTCCTCCCTCCCTGTCTCTCAAGAAACCACCTTTAAGTAAACTCACGTATTCATACAGTAAACGCCCACTACCAAGGCCAACATGCAGTACTTCCTAATTATTACCTACTAGCTCCACAATTGTCCCAGAATCATTCCTGTTCCTTATGCCTACACTGAAAAGGGTCAATCCCCAAACTTTCTTCTTTTCTAAAATGAGATTACAAAACAGAAAAGCATGACAGCTCTATGTTGCAGATGATGTATTTCAAATAAGGACATCAAACACAGGGAAGCCAAGGAAAAGTAAGTCATTTTAACAGAATAAAACTTTGCTCCAGCTGCTGGTTTTGTCAAAACCACCAATCACAGAATGGTTTGGGTTGGAAGGGACCTTAAAGATCATCTAGTTCCAACCCCCCTGGTTCCAAATCACCAAGGAAGCTACAAAACAAATAGATGGTGATGCAATACCATGGGTGCTTTGCAACTATACCAGAGCACTCTGGTTTGATAATGGCATCGTCCCCATCTCACTTCTCTTTCTCCCCAAAACTTTAGTATCCTGTGATATCTGACTTCTCCTTTCAGCCTATATATCACCTTCCTGAATTATGTGTGTGTATTCTAGCACATAAGGGAAAACCTTGATTTGCCTTCTGCTTGCCCTTAAGCTATTTACAGGTCAATTTTAATGATGGACATGAGAACTAAGATCTTGCTGAAGGGTTTGTATTCCCACCTCCATTTGACTTCCAGGCAGTCCCTAAACCCTTTGAAATTCACAGCATACTTACCATTTCAAGTAGCATTTCTAACGTTCTTTAAACAAAAGTAATCATACAAAAATCCTCAAAACTAAACCAAGTCTGTGTCAAGCAATTTATGCCATTCTCAAAAAACGGAAACCCAGTAAAAATATGAATAACTGAATATGACTGTGTTTCCTAAAGTCTTGTGGAATATTTCCTTTGTCTGAGACTCCCCAGGGCCTGTGCTACTGAAAACACTGTCAGTTAAAGCACTTCCATTTCCATGAGCTGCCTCAGAAGCAACTGCATATTTATTGCTGTTGTCACATACCCTATTCTGAAAGTATCAATTGCTGAATACTTGTCTCATCAGTGCCACTCAGTTTGGGATATCTGAATGATCACGGGGTAATCCATCACAACAGCAACCAAAGGAGCAACCGGTGGCATTAGAACTGGAACAAGGGGGAAAAAAAACCCAAATATAAGAATTCTTTTATAATGATTTCTTTATAAAGGACCACATAAGAACTAGTCTGTGCAATTTTGTCTTCTGCAAAAATGCAGAAGGCTTCAGCAGCTGCATTACTGCTGTGGCTGAGAGGGAAGGCTTCTTGTAGTCTGGGCTTTAGCATAGTGCACAGAGCTCCACGACAGACAGGAGCACCACATTGCAGCACAAGGACCTTAAAAACCAGATTCAACCCTTCTATGAAAAAAAGCTTTAAGAATATGAATTACTGCTTTGGGATGCCTGTGGTACTACGCCACAACACTGATTTGCCTTCTCGCCACACAGCACATAGCCATATAACCCTGCCTGTAATAGGTTTGAAAGCTGGAGGACCTCAACCGTATCAAAGCTTATATTTAAGCTAACATTTATGCTGCATAAATCTTCAATAGGAAATAGTATCAAAGGAAGAAATGTGCATATAACTTCAGCTCTCCCCAACCAGCCATACATTCTTGCTCAGACACACAGAGAAATTCACACAGCACCTCATGAGCTCCCAATTGCATCAAAAAGTAACCAGCCCCTTAGGCCACTATGACAAAGGCTGTTTGGGAGGTGCCATTTCCACAGACTTGGGCAGCTGAGGGGTGGGGGAAGAAATTTCTTTAGCTTCATAGGCGAGAAGGATCTGACTGTCAGACAAGGCTCTCTTTTTTTTTTTTTAATACAGAAACTATTTCTCTTCTTTTTACTGCTCAGTTGTCTTTCCTTGATTAGAGGGGAATGATTTCCACCATGTGATTTTGTGATTTCTGAAATTTAGGAGTTATTACAACTCAGTATTCCCTGGAAGTGTTATATAAGCACAAGTCAAGTACTGGTTGTTTCCCTTTATGGTAGCTGAAGATCTAATCTCCAGGTTTTATGTTTGTTACTAAAATAAAAAGTCAAATATTACTGGTCAATTGCTACTGTAGTCCTGTTTCAAAGACGATGCTTCTCTTAGAAATTAATTTTTATTTTGGACTACAGACAATTTCTTCCTATGGCATTAGTGTTTTCTAAAGGTCTGAATTTCAAAGGAAAAAGTAATCCCAACAGTCTTTCAGGGAAGGCTTTTGTTTTATGCTGTCTCATCTCTTTTGGTAATAGTTACAGTAACTAGAGAGCTGGTTTTTCTAGGTTTGATTTTGTTTGGTTGGCTTTTTTTAAGAAACTGCTACCAATATGTCACAGACACTTCTTTTAACAAATCCCTGAACAAGTGTTGATATTTAAGGGGGAGAAGAAGGGATTGTAAGAATTAAGAATATGAAAGAATTGTTATTACCTTAGTGTAAGCAGCTATACATCATTACTTAGCTTAACAAATGAACTATAAAAAAAAAGACAGTTACAGCAATAAACACATTTTGTGAAACACAATTCTCTGTACCTTAGACACAGCCCTCTTAGACAGAGCATGAATTTAGATTATGGAAGTATTACTTACTCCTGAGTACTCCCTAAATGTCTCCAGGAAAACAAAATGTATGTCTCTCCAGCCATATTGACAGAGTTATTATTAAATATTATATTGAAGCTGCTGTAAGCAATCTAGTATCACAGAGTGTCCTGTATATAAAAGATTGTGCACACATTACTACAGGAAAAAACAAAGCCAATTGAAGGAGTATTCTGACATTTTCTGCTCCTCCTTTTTTTTTTTCCTTTAATGAAAATTTTGGCCTCATTAACCTTACAAACTACTTAAGCATACACTTAAGTGAATGGCTAATCCTAGGATTCATTGGCTTTCAGACACATCGTAATGGAGCAGAGTGCTATCAGACCTAAGGAGGTTATAAAAGGCACCTCACTCTCTTTTCCCCCTTGCACTGATTGGCACAAGGAGCAGCAATGCTCCCAGGAAGATGGGCCAGATTACATTTTTATTTTGCAAGGTACAGATTAAGCAGACACCTAATGGGCCTCAGGAAATGCTGCTCAAAGAAGGTCAGCTGTTGCCAGCAGATTTGTCTGCAGTGCTTTGTTCTGTATGAGGCAGCACTTTCAAGGTCCCACTGCCTTCAGAATCTGACAGGCACTAGGTGTTAAGAGCTGCCTCTCCCAACACTGCACCAGGAGCCACACTGCTATTCAGACTGTTATGAGAAGCCTGCAGTTTGCTGACCCCCACCCCCTGATTTACACCACGAGAAGCTGATACATATGTACCATGAGCTGCATTTGCAGATTATTGTGGTTTGCAAGGCAGTAAGAGAACTTATTTAACGAATTAATTGAGTATCACCCTTTCAGTGCCCTCTCCCCTTCTCAGCCACACTGAGAACTTGCTCCTTAGTGCTTCTGCACCTCAGCAGCAGGCAGCAAAGGCAGGCCAAGCGGTTGCACTGGGTGCTGCTCACCTGCTTTCACCCTGGGAGAAATCTGTAAAGAATGGAAATAAAGAATTTCCCCCATCTGCACATCAAGTTTAATTAATTTTGCTCTGCTGATCCCTGCCTGGCCCTCAGATAAAAGTATCATCTATATACAGTAAGTTGGCAAAACACCACAGGGAATTAAGTCTGGGTTTGAATGAAGAACACTGCACTAAGAGTTTCATTTCTCTAATCAGGGAGTAGGATCTCTGGTGACACAGGTAAGCCAATCAAAATTGCTCAAATTATGCAAAATGAATCCAACTTACCAGTGAGCCCCTGATGAAGAATTATTCAGAGAAGTTACAAGAACAAGTTCAAATGCTTTCCATCTGTTTGCAACAAATTTATGAACAAAAAGTAAGTTTCATGAATAAATTATTCACTGCAAGTTATGCCCCCATTGCTTTTTATTAGTTTCGATAAAGCATGCACTTTCATCTATTTCACTTGCAAATCCTTTGGACTGATCATCATTTTCATTCAATATATTTTAACTAACTGGTAACAAATCCTGAGTAACCAAGAAGTCTTTATGCTAAGAAATCAGTACCTATTGTAGCCTGTATATAACAATCTAGTTTTCATTTCTTTGCTGAGCACAACCAATTCCATCTCCAGAATGTCATCACTGGTAATAGACATTTAATAGGCTGGGTTTCTCCAATAAGTTATATCTTTGAAATAAGTCTTGCTGACTCCAATGCTTATAGAAACACTAGGTGGGTGCGCTGTGAGACACTTCTAATATATACATCCCAAAACACCCTTTCCAATTTTGTGGCAAAGAGCCTTCCTGAGCAATATTGAATAGAGTCAATCAGATTATTGCATTAAGAAGTCTGTGTCTAGCTGCAGTAAGGCAGCCTGGGTTTCCTCTGACTCTAAACCAGCAGAATTAGCCACAGACTCCATCCCTGTTACCTGTACTCTTAACACCTATGTGTGTCAAAACATGATGCATTACAGTTTTGTTGTTACAAGGAAACATATGGCAAGTTTAATCAAGCCTAAAACAATACTCTCTTATCTACAGGCAGAAGTGTGTGACAACTAAGGTCCAAACAACGGTGCTGGGCTTCACTGAATAAACCTTTCCTCACTGTAGCAAAGAATAAAAGATGAAGCTCTGCTTTGCTCAAAAGTGCACCTCTGCCCTGGTTGCACGGGCATCGACTACGAGTGAACAAACAGAAATAGTCACTCACCACAGCAGAGTCCAAAGCCCAGCGAAGTCAGGGGCAGGGGAAGAGGGAGCGACACCTGCTCATACATTATGATGCTGTTGACACCAAAAATCTCTTAAAATTCTTTATCATCTTGTAAGGTATTGGACCTTATTACAAAACCTAATCATGCGAAACCTAAGTTTTACAAACACTTGAAACACACGAATCTCTTATCATTTACATACAAGCCAAGAGCCTATGTACCCATCCACTATATTTGCCTTAAGTAACTCATCACAAATAAATAGTATCATCCATAAACACTGACGTGCCTATGCTTTCTTACTTTTTCAGCTGTAGCATAATCCATCTAGAATGAATACTTCAAGTCAAACAGGCTATAATAAGCAACTGTCTTTCTCTAGCTGCAATATGCATTAAATGAAATTATTCAATATACACCAGTTATTTTGAACAATAGAAACAAAGTTATTGCAGAGAGCACTGTCAAAGTAACACTCTGCTCCATTATTTAGATGACATTCACCAGGATAGCAATCCAATGCTCCCTTCATGATTGTTCTAACCAACATTACACCATCATCCACAAATACAGCCTTAAAACAGTATCTCCTTCTATAGCAATACCACTGGTGATTCAGGTTTGTAATGTCATCATTGTATTTAGTACCTAGAATTTCAGAGGTGTGTAACAAATTAATTCTCTCTCCTCACAGACAGTAACTATCAGGAGTGAAGAACCTTTGGCATAACTCATACATCTGCTCTATTTCACAGTGTTTATCAGTGTTTCATCTGTTCACCCATATGGGCTGCCTCATTTTTATAAGGAATTACTCAGTATTAAAGATTCATGCGCTGGAACATTCCATACACTCTTGCTTATGATGATTATAATTAGATGTATGCACCAAATTGATGCTCATGAAACCCTGAACAAATAACCTGCATAGCCCTTCAAGAGCTCCAAATTTTAATATACCGTAATTTATGTTTGGAGTGCTAAAACACTAATATCAAGGAGTAATTGGCAGACATTTAAAAACCCTATTAATCTAAAATATGTTAACATAAACCTGTGTTAGCAGGGAACAGCCAGTTGTCACCTAGAACATTTTATTCATTGTTCTTCTTCCCCTTCCCTCTGTTTTTTTTTCCTCTAGGCTAGAACTCAGACAACAAAATAGATTCACTGTTTGGGAAAATCCTGCCATTTTGTTGGCATCTCTGGAATTAAATTTTTCTTTTGCCAACACAACCAGCTTAGTACTTTCATTATGCAGATATATTTTCAGTACCACAGTTTGACCTTTCTCGCCCAACCGATGGCCTGAAAAAGTCTTTGCCTCAGAATATCCACGTAGTCATTGCATGAGTAACAAGAAGGCGCTGAAACACATTACTGCTACATCCCAATCTCATTCTGACCCCTGGTGACTCTCTTTCTTGCTCTGTGTGAATAGAAAAACCAAACAACTTGAACCAAATTACACAAACTCTCATAGTGGTCACAGGAATCACAGAGCACTGAAATTCACACAGAACTGAAAATATTTTTCCATGAAATTTTAGCTGTGTAGTCTTAAAAGTAAGAGACTAGAGGGCTTTCCTGTAACACCCTGCCTGCCAACTCATACACAGGCCTCTAAAGTGCTACCAGCTCCCATTTCATTGTTTAACTCTTACCTAGCTCAGCCACCATGCCCAATGGAGTATTTTCATGATACCTTCTAGAGAAATTTAATCTCTAGTGCTTTTTTAAAAAGAAATAAACTGACAAAAAAAAAAAGTCTTACAGCTTTGACTTTCATAGTTTAGGGGAAACTTATTTTTCACTCCTTTAAAGCTACTTCAACTTTTTAAAACTCCACACCATTACAGAGCAAGGGAGAAGGATGAGCATGACGAGCACTGTGTTTAGGTAGACCAAGGGCAGCAACAAATGGGGTCATAATTCTCTCTTTCAGTACTCAATCATGCTTTTGTTAAAGTCAAAAGAAATAAAACTAATCCCTATAATAGGACTACTCTAATAAAACTACTCCTTTAAGAGGAGATCAGTTCCTCAGTCTCCCATTGCTGGATCTCAGGAGTAGATAACACCCAGGAAATCCTTCTCTAAGTTCTTCAGGGAATCAACAATCTCGTATGGACAGCGAGATACACCTCCTTTTTCCTTGAGCTGCTCAGAAGTCCAGTGCCTTCATTTGCAGGGTGAGTTCCCTTCATCACCGAGGAGAGGGAGAAGTGACCTCCTGGAAGCGCCCTTCTCTCACTACCAACTGTAATGGCTGCAATAAGCCTTAACTGGGCCAAAATGTCATATTTGGAAACAGTCTATTTGTCTTTTAAAGGTGAAAATTTACACATTTTTTTTATTCTCTTCTTTCCTCCAAATTACTGCCTTCATTCCATCAAATTCTGAAAATAGACTCTATTCTTAATTATACACTACATAGGGAAGCAACTCCTTCTATAAAGAAAATACAGTAGAAAACATTTACAACTTTGGAAATGTTTAGTTGTGCCAGTTGTCACTGTTTTACTTAGAGCTTGAAAATGTGTAAAACAAATCAATATTATCATCATCTTGTCTTGTAAAAAAAGTTACAGCACCAGGGATCAGCACAGAATTGAAGGGCTTCTTATTCTCCAGCTGGCTTTACATGCTAGGAATGCATCTCCTCAAAAATGGAGGAAAACTTGGAATTTTTTCCCAGGATAGTACCTATTTTTTATTACTTACAGACAAAAATAAATTCAACCCATCACAGTAAATTGTAATTATATGTTTTGAAAATATCTTCTAGTCAAGAAAGCCAGTCTGGGTGCATAACTTTTGTAAAATAAAAAACTTTTCACAAAATCCTGCATCATATTAAATAAAATTAATTCAACCCCTTTCATCAAAACCCTTCCATTAAGTGAGCTGTGAGCAGTGTAACTGAAAGCATTTGTCATTAAGCACTAGAAAGTTGTTTCACAAGCACATCTTGAATCAGATCTCAAGTAATTGAATCCTTGAGAGAGTCAGGAGCGATCATGCTTTCTGACTTTGGTTCAATATATCAAAAGCAACACTTCAAAAACAGATCTGTGATCAGGAAGCTTCCCAGACCTCTTCAACTGTCAAAGTCTGCACATCATACATAGTCAAAATTCACCACTTCGCAAGAATTGGCATTATTACCAGAGGGAATAGTAAAATCATATATAAATCTGTTCAACTAATCTCTGAATAGGGCTGTTTCTAGAAGCCCTTTCTCAGGTCACATCCTAGATCTGGAGTTCTCCTTGTTCTCCGAACTGTTGGCGTGAACACACCACACCATTGACTCTCTAACTCTTTCTCAGCCAAACCAGCAATTGCAAATAGGTGGCCACAAAATCCTGTCTTAGCACTAAGACAAAAAGACAGAATATGCTTAATGTACACATTTTAATAATGCTTCATAATTACTAAGTAGTGTGTCTACATGCTTATCATTTCCAAACCCTTTATAGCCATTATATTTAGCATTTTCTATAGTAAAGTACATTGGAGGAAAAAAGATTACAGTCATGGTTGCTAAATACTAGCCTCACAACAATGATAATGAATTCTATTCATGGGATTCATGTGTTTTCAGGTATAAAATAGAGGTCTACAGCATTAGGAGCTTACATCTATATCAGAGAAAAAGAATATTCAACTACAGAATGAGCCACTAAAGTGTCATAACATGAAACACCTTTCTGAAAAAAAACCCAAAAAAACCAGAATGTTAGTTGAAATTAAAGTAACTAGTTTAACAGACCAATAAACTTATCTTTAAAGACATTACTGAAAACTAGAGAAGCTTTCTCCAAGTGCAATTCAAAGGAAAAAACAAAGAGAGAAATAAGAGATTCATTTTCGAAGTTTCATCCATTAACATCTACTACTGATTTTCATAAGCAGCTTGCTAACCAGCCAGTTTTTCTGATCATGTATACTTTCTATTCTCACAGCAGGATCATGACAGGTACATAAATTTATATTTTTACCCAGGAGAAAACACCATACACTCACACCCATCTCAATATTCCTAATGCCATCTTGTCAGTGGTAGCCTGGTGCTCTCATCTGATGACAGCTGACAGGCAACAGAAGAGCCCCACATTTTTAAAAATCAGACATGACTCCTGGCTTGCTGAAATGGGCTTTTTTTTTTTTTTTTCAATTATACAGTACCACTAAAAATATGTGAACAGCAAGAAAAAGTGTTCTGTCCAAGACATAGTAGACAGCTAATTATTGAATGGGAGATCGATAATACCTGTTAAACATCCTGAGAATTGTCATTTTAATTAAAGCTATTAGAAACATAAACCCATTCTTTGAACTCAGAGGGGAAAAGACTTGTTTGGGTTTGGTTGGTTTTGGTTTGGGGTTTGGTTTTGGGTTTTTTTGGGGGGGGGGGTGGCACGCAGGGCAGGAGTTGAAGTTCTCCTCAGTGCTTAATATAGCCAGAAGTCCACCACCTTCTATATTTGTTAGCTCCTGTTTGGGTAATGAGCATATTGATGGGTTTTATTGGCTTGACTGTAAATCACTGTGTTTTAAAGTTGTAAGAAAAGCAGCTGGTAGCCACTCCACAGCAGGGAATTCATCTGTGTTACCCACAACATCATATCCCTCCAGTGATTGCAAGCTCCAAACAAACAGTACATCAAAGACTTTAGGGAAGCTGAAGGTAATTTGTGCTGCTTCATATTTTTCATGATAAGTCTCCAGCAATTACTTCTGTAGAAAAGAATAAAAGTTTCATAGTAATTAGGCAGTTAGGTTTAGGAATTAGAGTATAGGAAAGAATAAGGTAATCAACCAACTCCTGACCATGATTTTTTTATTATATATGTATCTATTTTTAGATATATTTTCACAAGAGAATTCAGGTATTCCTTGTGAATACATATATGCATACATGTGTGATCACATGTGTGATAATATATACATACTGTCACAAGAATCACGGTTTGCAGTATCTTGACAAACCTAAAAGCTTTTAAATTTTAATGCCTAATCTTGCACTGATGTTTTAGCTTCCTGTAAGAGGTTCTGAACGTGACAGGAATTCCAGCGGTGTAAAATTGCCAAAAGGCTTTTACCTGCTTGAGAAAGAAATAACAGAGCTATTATTGTCGAATAAACAATATGCCTGTAACCCAGATAGCTCCTCTGAATGAAATTAATGTCCCAGAGGAATCTGATTCAGCATCATTTTTAGATTATATTTGCAATTCTTCTCATCAATGAAATAAATCCTCATTTTTTTTCTTTTTAAGAGATATTTAATTGAATGTAATTAAATCACTCTACAGTCAAGAGAGGTTTTAATAGCAAAGCGTTCCTTGATGAGGTTCATAAAGTAGTGTTAGTCAAAAGCATCTGAGAAAAGCAGCAGGCGATGGCCCCAGCTTTTAGGTACACACAGCACTTTCCACACCAGCAGGAATTTGGATAACATTCAGGAACAATATGTTGATTTTTTTTTTGTTTGTCTAGTTCAGGTGAGACTGATATATATTAATTCCTGATTAACATTAATGCATATAATTATGAACCCACTAAGAACAGTACCATTACTACCACTTTTATTCTGACTTCAGCTACAGGAGAGTCTGGCTACTCAGTGATAGGCACCAAAAGACTCATAATTTTCATTACACTAACTTGATAGCAATCATTTAACACACAAATCTGTCTCCAGTTTTTAAAGGAAAGATTTAAAACCTTAGTGCTGCTACAGGCTCATACATGTTAACACATGCAGGAGAAGTCTTCAAAGCAGCTGCAACCAGATCTTTGTTATTGCAAATGTGGACTCCTTATTGTATTTTTACTTAGATATACAAAATTCTAGGAATTCATGTACTTGAATCTTCCACTACTGGCCCAGATCAAAAACTCAAATGCCTAAACATGGCAATAACCAGATCTGCCTTCAGGTCATCTGCAGTGCATTTTGTACTTTCATTACCTACAGAGAGGACAGGAGTTTCAAAACCTGCCCCATCATTTTTCAAAAGCTTCCTGAAACAACGAATCCAACAATGTTAGGTTATATAGCAGACATCAGCTTAATACTGTTCTCACTGTACTTATTTGATAATATGCTCCCTGATAGAGGCAGAAATTGTTGTTTTGTTCATACTCCTACGAACATGGATTTTTCCACAAAGATTCCATTCCAAAATTGTTTATACAGATCACATTCTGAAGAGGTTGCTGCACTAGTTCATTTTAGAATCACCCCTTACTTTCTAACCCTATGACTGATCAAAAAAAGTTCCCCTTTACCCTCTTCCTAAAAAATACCAGGTTACATTGTAACGCTACTATTGTTACATGATATTACTGCTACTATGATTGACTCTGATCAAAGTGTCCGACTGAGGGCTTGCTACCTGTCTGCATCATGTCAGACTGGCTGCTGACTTCTGCACTTGTTTTTGCACAACTTTTTTTTTAAACCAAGAACCATATCATATCTTAAAAGATGATGGTGATCTGACCTAGAATGCAATTTATTGCTGTTTGCCCAGTGCCATTGATTGGAGAAGCAGACCTCTCACTCGGGAGTGTGTTATACACTCAAAATAGCCCCTTACTGTCTTCCCAGAAGTCTGAAAACTGATGTCACCAACAGAGAAAACCCAGCTGATGCTTCAGTGAATCTATAGATACTATACACCAAACCAGAAAGCATTTAGTTCATTGTTCAGAGTAGAGCACTGAGACTAACTCCAAATATATTTTAAATTATATTTTTAATGCAGCTCACATTAGGACATTACACTAAAAGAACATAAATGAGTGATATTGAATGAAGTATGAGCACAGGTATATAGCACTTAGTGCCTGATTTGATGCTGTGTGAGGTCAGCATTTATATTTGATGGAATCAGTGACATTTAATAGAAAAATCTGAGCATTTCTAGAGAAATAAAGGAGGCAGACTCCAATAGCAATAATCTAAACTTAAATCTGATTTCCAGAGCAACACAGCATTTATGTTGTTCAATATCACTGCTCTTTGGAAGATGACAATGGCTTTTTATCTGCTTTGCATACATCTAACCTGCTAACTGCACAGCTGGAACACATGCATTTATTCCTTTCCAGATGCCCAGGACAGGCTGCAAAGCCCATAATAAGTGTTCCTACTGAATTCTCATCTGTATGGATAAAGTCCATCACAACAGTTAGAGGAACAAGACTACCAGATACACAATAGAAGTTAGTCACCTTTGAAATATCTTGAGGTCAGATCAAGAAATAACCAAAATCAGGGTTAACAGTCCCCAGCTCGGTAAATCACTTACAGATTTCAGAAACCTTCATAAGTGCTGATTTCTTTTAATCAAGCCTGCCTGTAACTTTGAATTCTTTTTAGCAAAAGCAGCTTTTCTTTTCTGGTTTTGCTTTACCTTATTTTCCTTGTAGTGCATATTTACCAAAAGAGAACCTGTAGGCACAAGGACAAATGATGCAAGCTTGGAGAAAACTGCCTGCTATGAGGACAGTTACTGCCAGTGAATACCAGTTTGGTGAGCTTTGAATAGAGAACTGCATGCAATACCCAGGAATTTTGGCTTTATATGACAAATTGCACCATAGCAGCGTATCTTCAACTAAATCACAACATGGGCTTTCACCATATATCAACAAAACTCGAGAGAAGGATAACATTTGGGATTCTGTTCAGATCTCCCATCCTGGCTCTGTTTGGAGATACGGTATAACAACTTTGAAACTCCCCATCCATTCTCAGCTTAAGGGTATTTTCCTACAATGCTGTTTTTATGGTGGCACTAAAAAGTCTCCATGTACTAGCAGCTTCCACTAGTGCTGAAGTTTTATTATCAAGTGAAAAAATGCTGATACACAAAATTACTGTAGGCTTAGCACCTGCTAAATTGGCACTGCTCTATCTGAAGCAGCTCTGAGTCTATAGACTGGGGAAATTGAGAGAAGTAATATGACAGGTTTGATTGATTTAAGCACTAGGCTGGTTTCAGCAGTGATGAACTAACAGTTTCCCTCTTCCCTACCCAAGAATGGGTTCATTTTCTAAAACTAATTTCAGACTTCAGTACTATGACTTGACTACTAGTACATGACAACTGCAGAGCAATTTTACTCTTTGTTTCTTTTCAATGGACAAGGATCATTTCTTATGGACTCTTTCCTAAATCCAATATTAAGAAGTTATTCACATAAGTATTTAACTTCGTTTACACAGTCTTTCACTTATTAACTAAAATTCTTCATTGTTGTGACAGTTTCATGATCAGACACTTCAAAAAGTATTTTTATTAATACTCCCTGAAAAAGGCTGTGGCATTAATAAGGGAAAGTGAGAAAACTACACTTTCATTAATTGAATAACTATTGCTGCCACCAGCATCTTAGGGAACTGTTGTTATCACAAAGATCAAATAAGAGATATTTCAACAAACTATATATAACCAGTTACTTTTAGAGATTTAAGGATTACGTACAAAAACTCCATTAACTGCAGTTACATGAACATGTGGAAAACAAGGTGTAAGTTTCCAAAAATGCCCTTGTGGTCCAAGAATTCAAAATATTTGTTATTTCTAAACTTAAAAAAGTTCCAATAGCTTTACTCCATAAAGGACAGATTGACACTTAAGTTAGAATAAAATCCAAGGAAATAAAAATCCCAAATAATAATATGATCCCAAAATGAAGTCACATCACATCGAGCTGATTAAGAGCAGCATAATAAAACATCAAAATATTTTTTTAAAAAAAAGCTGGATTTCCTTTCATTGAGGTCAGCAGCACCATAGACAAAGATCCAGGAATGATCCCTAGATAAATGGCCCTAAGAAAATGAAAAACTCTTTAAGAACTTGCATCCACAAGTAGACAGCTATTTTAGAGGAAAAGAGCTCAAAGTCTATCGAGCAGGGTAAACAGCTGGTGGCTGACCATAAAAACACTTTGTGTACAAGACCAGCACACCCTCCCTGGATGAGGGCAGCTGCTCTACAGCTGTAGATAGCTCCAGGTAGCACTTTCCCTGGAGCACAGTTCAGTCTATGAAGCAGAAGAAAGTTGGCTCAGCTAGGTATTACAGGAAATTTTTAGATTTCTGCTCAACTCTGTCCCTTTACTCCCACCCAAATATTCCTAGAGAATTCTTTAGTAAATTATCTAGTATTGGACCTTTGGAGCATAGACTCACAAGGAGGCTTAGAAGGATAAGAAAAGAGCACCCTTGCTTTTTTTTTTTTTTTTTTTTTAAAATAATAAACTTTCAGCTCCTTGAAATCATTGTTACTTACGTAAAATCCTTGGGAGAAGATACTCAGTTCGTTCATAGAATTAAGCAGAATTTAAAAAAAAAATTAAAAAAAATCAGAGCGTAGTGAATAAAGAGCTCACAAACATTTATCCAAATCTCAAATTGTGCCTGCTCTAGCCATGTTTGACAGAGGGCTCCTGGAAGTTTTTTTATCTTCCTGGAGCAGTAAGCGTGGTGAGGTAGGTGTTACTGACACCTTTTTACAGCAGAACCATACATAGGGCCAGTGCAGACCCGATTAGAGGAGGACAGTGTTAGAGCACCTGGGACACCTTGCCCATGGCCACAGAGTACTTAGTTCCCTAAAAATCACAGCATTTCCCCAGCAGTGTAAAAATATTATCCCTACTTTAATGATTAGAAATAGAAGCAATATCATATGGGAAGTCTACAGCAAGGCAAAACCACAGAGCGTATCAAGGAACTGTGCACATCTCTGCCAAGCAATGAGGCAGCACCATAATCAAGGAAGCATCTTTCCTTAGCCTGAGGCTTCAGCTCCACAGTGTTGGAAATGTTACGGTAACCTGCACCATAAGTATTTACACAGACAGACCCCAGTGCCGTTCTCTTGCCACAACAAAGGCACTAAAACTTTCCTGCTCCCCGCTGACTTGGGCGTTTATCCGTGACAAAGAGACATAGATCAAATCATGTAAAACCCATAAGACTAGAGATACCAGGCACCATACCCATACAATTCTTTATAAGTGGCAGAGCTGCCAAACTATTATCCTACCTAGCATTGTTCCAGTAGTGCACTCAGATTAGCATGAGGCTGACATGCATCTGCATTCCATCATTTTTTGATTCCTGTTTTTTAAAATCAAAACTGTACAGAGATTTTTTCTAGCTTTATTAAATAAAATGTACATGCAGGGGAAATAGAAGTACAGATGCATCATTTGAATACAAAAATACAGTTTCCACAGAGGACTGTGACTCAGGTTTCTTCTGCTGTTATAATTTACAATTACTTATCGCATTAGCTCCTAATTGTCTTTTCAGAGTGCACTCAATTACAAAATTAGAATCCTTATCTTCCTCTAACAGCCATCTTCTAGACAGATCCCCATAAAATGTGCAAATTGACTGGAAGAATATTTTTCCTTATACTATTCCTGTTCATCAAAAGGTTGTCCTAAATCAAAGCTTAAGCATGCTTTTGTTTTTCTGGTGAAGAAAGCAAATCAGCTGATTTCTGGAACTGGCTTATTAGCCATTTGCTTATACAGAGACCAGGTGGTATCATGGATTAATTATTTTTCCTATTTCACAAAATCATAACTCATAATTTTATTTTTTTAAGACCAACCTTTGGCAGTAAGGCATTCTTACACAGCATCCCTTTTAACAGACATATCATTTGCTCTGAATGAAGCAGGAAGAAACAAATGTATCAGATTCATAGAATCATTTTGGTTGGAAAGGACCTTTAAGATTGTCAAGTCCAACTGTTAATCTAACACTGCCAAGTCCACCACTAAACCATGTCCCTAAGCACCACGCTTTTAAATACCTCCAGGGATGGTGATTGTCCTGGTTTTGCAGGGATAAAACTTATAGAATCAATTTTCTGTTACATTTTGTTTCAGTTTATGGCCAGCTGTGGTATGGTCATCAAGGCCATCAGCCCAAGCTGGCCCACAGGTGTATTCTATAACACTAACATCATATTCACTATAAATGGGAAATCTTGCTGGGGATGGGGGGGCTCTTTGCTCTGCTCTCCTCTCCCTCCTCCTCTTTTCTCTCAACAGTTATTATCCCTGGAGGGACTTGCCACCATTCTATGAGCTAAGTATAATTTTGTGTCTTTTGTATTAGTATCGATATTGGTTTTCTTATTTCATTAAATCTGTTTAAACTTCAGCCCATGAGTCTCCCTCCTTTTCCCAATTCCCTCTCTCAGTTGGGGAGGGGAGACTGGGCAATAGAACAACTGGTTATTGTTTAGCCCTGGGTGCAGGCTAAATGGAGACAGTGACTCAACCACTTCCCTGGGCAGCCCATTCCAATGTTTCACAACCCCTTCAGTGAAGAAATTTTTCCTAATATCCAAACTAAACCTCCCCTGGCACAGCTTGAGGCTGTTCTTTTATTTCATCCTTTCTTTCTCTTTTTAAAAGCAGGTGCAAAGTCTCAATGTTTTGTTCAGCCTCATTGTTTTGTGGATGTGGCCATCCACTCTGAACAGGCTGAAACAATTAGCTAAATCAGTTCCTTCTTTGACTGAAACATTAATACATACTCCTACAGCTCGAAGACCATTAGCTCATGCTGAGCAGGAAGGTAAAACAAAAACATATCAAAAAACTCTCCAAACTTTTGTATGAGGCTAAGTCTTCCCCACAGCTAATCAAATAGGGTGAAACGCAAAGCCTGCTGCAAAGCCCAGACTGCCAAGGCCCAGGGCTGAATGCTTTTCAGAAAATAAAATCTGAGCACCTTTCAAGTCTGCCAGGATCAAATCCATGTTTCATCCAAGGCAGGAAAGCTTTGACATCCTACAAATTCAAGCGGTAATAGCCTGTGAAAAAGGACAGTTAAATATTAATGACTGTACAAATAACAAGCCTCATCCATTTGCAGTGCCATTTATTTCCCTCCTCCATGCACTCCAGAATGTATTTGCATTCTCTTCTTAGAAGAGACCTAAATAAGGCTTGCAACACAGATTCATAGAACAGTTAGAATACAACCAAGTTTTTAATGTCACTACATTGTCATACACGTGAATACTCAGACACGAGGAGCTGAATGCTGACACTGTATCACAAGCACATAAGAGCAGTCTGAACAAGTCTGCAGCTTAGCACATCAGCACTAGTTTTGCTGATGTGGGAGCCCCTGTTCCTTGCTCTGACTCTGCTTCTCTCCTGGACACAGTCCCCAAAGGAGAGGTCCTTATTGTCCTCCAAGATGGGTGCAAGGCTGAATAAATCCATGCACTAGCTGGATTAACAGTGTTTAACTGTGGAACTGAGGCTCCAGTCACCTCTGCTCAAAGATACTTGTGGCCTCATCCCAGCCCACAGTAGAAAAGACTATTTCTATCTAGGCTAAGTACCCTTGGCTGTATGCAAACAGGGGGAAACAGCCACTGAAAGGAGCCTGTGCTGAAAGTTCCCAAGTTGACACCACAGTGCAAAAAGTGTGTTGTGTCTAGATTTAAGGTTTAATCTCCAAGTAGTACCAATTTCTGAACATGTATTTTTGGTTGCTTATCTCTGAAGCTTCCCATGGACAAAGTATATTTTGGGAAAGATTAGAATGAAGGCAGCCAGGTTATTTATGAGCCAGTTCAAAGTCAGTGGGAGTCTCTTACAGGACTTCATGAACAGTGGTATTAACAGTGAACTGATGAAAAGGGATTTTTAGGATGGTACACATGAATAAGTACGTAATTCCGTCAGTCTGGCATTGTATGTTGCAAGAAAGGCATGAGAAAGATGAACAGAGCAGACACCAGAACTGCAAGCCTAAATGACAAGAAGTACATTGGAAAGCAGGAAAAATTCTAATTTCAAAAGTGTCAAATTTCCAGTAGCTTTCGGATGCAAACAGAGCTCCCTAGGAAAGCCCAGAGTTGTGTATGGGTAACCTTTCATAACAGAGGCATTTAATTCACTTTCCAGCCTTTACTTTCCATGACATTTCTGTAATTTTCATAATTTCAACGTAGCTGCATAATTTTGCATACATTTAAAGTAAGTGGTTAATCATCATTAATTCCACTGGTATTCTCTGTGCTAACAGTAACCATTATTAACCTATTTGACAATATTGTGGATTCCTTTGGCATTAATGTGATTGTAATATGTAAATCCATAGGAATTCAATTGTAAATTACCATTATTCAATGTACTTAACTTCAATGCATAATTCTGCAATTTGTGCAGAAGGAAATTACATGCTGACTCATAAGACATAACTTTTGAGGGCTTCATAAGACCAAATGTGAACAATTTGTACCTATAATTACATTAAAATGTAAATGAAATATATAATGCTGCTACAACACATTAAAGGAAATATATTACTTATATCCTTAGCCATGTTGCTTAAAGGAAAATGTTTCATATTAAACTAGCTATTTGCATTAACTACTCATGTAACAGATTTACTTAAAAGCTAGCAGTATGTCAGCAGTAGTAAAGGCCTTAATTTAAAGTATATTAAAAAGGAAGTTTTGACAATTTGAGTTTTAAACATATTACTTTTAAATATAACATAAAAACTTCCATGGGCCAGTTGCAAAGGCAGTAGCTGGCTTCAGGGTACATTGGATGACACCCTGGCAAAATCCTGACCTTTTCACAGACAGCATATCTTTCTTAAAGCCCAAGGGACTTCACAGGACTTGGGCCAGCTCCTAGAAGGAGAAGAACAATTTGAACTCACTCCCAGCCTGAAATGGGAGTAAGAACTTGGGTCTCAGGTCTATGCCCTACTCACCTAAGGATTGATCCAATTATTTCTATGGGCTTTGTATGAAGCTACTGGAAGAAGTCAGACAATAAATGGCATCAAAATGTCAATCATGTCCAACCAAGATTTCATCCTCTGCTCTCAGAAGCATCACTGAGTTCAAACAGAGCTCTGAGAAATGATCAGAATTTTATCTGCACACTTTAAGGGGACTGATCTTTTAGAGTTATTCACCTGAGTAATTTCATTGATGTTTAAATTTAATAGAATTGCTCACATATACACCGGAGGCTTGCAGGTTAGTAGTCAGGAAAAAACCTTTGTATCAATGAAGTTCAGGTAAGAATTCAAGAAAAGAAAAATTTTTGTTCCAGACTGTGTAGCAGCATAAAATTGGGTTGAAAATTTCATGAGGCAAGGCTCTTATGATCTGCTCACTTCAGCCAGAAGTATTGTGAGAACAATTTGTGATTATGAAGACCAGAGCTGTGAACTGAATATTCTGCTCTTTTGGGCACCAGGTTCATTTGAAATTCTAGAAATAGAGGAAATTTGAAGGAAGAGATTCTTGAATTTATAGGCTGAGGATTTTTAGGGCCAACTCATGAACCCATTCCAGATGGAAGTTAAATTTGCATCTGTCAATAACCAAGTTCAGAAGGCAGAGTTGGGTTTCTAAGTCAAATACTTTCATCTTTGAGCTAATAAGGACTGAAGCCTGGTCAGGTTCTTAACAGAAAAACACCATGTCTCCTTAGCTAGTAATGTCCCTTGAGGAATTTCTTCCTCTTTGTAGCATTCATTCAGTTTCTCATGGTGGTTTTTCAAGCTCTCAGCATTAACATTACTGAATAAGATGGGGCGCATGAACAAGTGCTGTATCTTCTCCGAAAATACAGGCAACAGACCATCATTGTCAAGGTGGCTTTAGCACCTTCGCTTGTTAGGGGAACAGAGTGTGCTAGCCTCACCAGAAGCAAGCTAAGTATTTCTGACCCCTATAATATGAGAAAGGGCAACACATAAGGTAATTGAAATCTTTTAGAATGAAATCTATCAATTTCTATGAGCTCTGGACTACATTCATAACATGAGGGCACAAATAGTAGTAGATGAAAAGCAAAGAAGTGATTGACATGTCCTTCCATACATCTACAGGCATTTTACCAACTAATAAAACTACCCCTTTGCTCCTTCCTTTGAACTCTCTTCTGTTCTTTTTCTGAAGAAAAGTGAGAATTCAAGAATACATGCTCCTGATAATGACACAAGGATTAAAGAAAATCTCTACTGAATTTGAAGAGGTACAGGACAGCTGCACCTCATACCAAAAGTTACCAGATACTGAGTAAAGCATTCTTTCCTTTCAAAAAAAAAAAAGGGAAAAAAAAGTCACTTTTGATGCATTTTCCATGCAGAAAAATAGACCAAATTGACTTAAAATTGCTGAAATACCACAGTTGTTTTCTCGCTCAAAACATATTTTCACTCTGATGTGTTAGTGTAAAACTGAAAATTAATTTAAAAATCAACAAAGACATCAAAAAAACCCACAAACTTTAAATACTTCTAAAAACTTCCATCTGGCATGACCAGAAAGCTTTCCCCTGTGCTCCACTTAATGCAGTTTGTGATTTCAGTTTCTCATGGTGGTTTCTCAAGCTCTCAATGGAAGAAAACACTCAACTTTCAGTGTCCTAAGACTGTGCTAGATCTGAAGCCCCCACGACAGGGGTCTGAAAAGTTTGGAGAGAGGAGTTCCTCAAACCACTGTTGAGGTCCACAAGTTTTTGGACAGTCATTGCTATAACATTACTTCCTCCACAACGGTTGGGGAGATGCAACAATGAGAGGCACAGCCCAGCATCGCTGTGCACCACACTGAGGTCAGTCCTGCAGTGCTGGATTAACATCATGACTCTCCCTCCTTCTATCTCCTGCCAGCATTGTGCGCACATGGATCCATACTGGCATCCTTCAGGTGACAGAAGTCCATGTTCTACCTTCCTGTCTCTGCATTCAATCCAATGATTAAAAGAGAGCAGGGGCTAAGTGATCTCATTACACAAATAGGATAAAATTATGTTAAGTACATTCCTAAATTAATCCAGCATTTCAGGGTAGCATTACTTACATCTGTCAATACAATTTTAGTGAATGTTAAAAGGTACTTTGCCTGTTCTGCAGCAATATTCTGCTTTGCTCTGCTCTTTTTTCTTTTCTTTTAATGACTGCAGGGACCTCGGGTGTTCTTCAACCTTTATAGTCAACAAAGCACCAAGTCCACAATTGGCTCAAAACCTTTCTGTTCTGCCTGCAGCTACAGCTATCCAAGTGAGATTTTTGTCATTTTGGACTCAAGTTTTTTTGAATTATTGATGGCAAAGACAGTCATACAATATTTAGTAGATTTAGCTACCTCCAGACTGAGTAAAGTTTTAATCCTTCCTCCTCCATTTATAGCACACAGACGCACACACACAAGAAAAAATGAGCAGCTTAATATTTCCTTAGCTTCAAACTGTGTCTATTAGTTGGCATTGCTGCAGTCTTACAGTGAGAGGATAGAGCTGTACAACACAGCTTCTTTAGGAAGAATGTGCTGAAGTGTGCTACCTACAGAACAAAACGTTCGACATGTCTAAGAAACAGAAGGGTAAGAAATTCCCCAGAGAGAGAGTGGGGAGGATGATGCGTGGGCTTCTGTATTTCTGCTGATCACCTTTTGATGTCACACTGTTAGAGCTGAAGGACTGCAGGACTGAGAGCAGCATTACCGACAATGCAGTGGAAAAGGGAAAGTGTTAATGAAGAGCCCAGTGAGATCTCCACCAGTATGTTAGAAAACTGGAAACAGAATAAGGCTGGACTGTAGATTATTCAATGCATACACATTTTGCCAAAGGGAATAATCTTCCTAAAGAACTAGCAGCGTTTTTGGTTTTCACTTCGATAGCCTCAATGGGAGGCTTTTAACATTAACTTCCCCCACCAAGAAACAGTGCAAAAATGGAGCAGTGACAGCCGTTGGAGCCTGTTCCTACTGACGTTAATGGTAAGCCCTACATCGCATGCTTGTGTCAACAGTTTTACAAAAAGGATCAGACGGTGTTAAATACTGATCACTGTGTAAACCTGAAAAAAATGTTAACACCCATAAGAAGCAGAAAGCAATATTTATTTTTTTCTACCCTATTACATTGCCCCTTCAACTTTCAGAATTTGGATTCACTGTTTATCTTTCTAGCTTGGCAAAAGCCTTCCTTTCCAGTTGCCTGGGAGAAATACATGTCACAAACTATCCTTAGCTTTTTTTTTTAATCTGTATCCATTATTATTCTAAGTATTCTTGAAAAGAAAAAGAAAAAAAAAAAAGAGCCAGCACTCTGAGGTCGATAGATGTTTCAGAGTGATCCTGCAGGGCTTGGCAGCACAGATTGTAGCTATCAGGCCCACTAATCATACAGTTCAGCCCAGGACCACCATACTCAAATCTCCCCCAATTGTTAGGCCCATTCTATTTTTAAAAGGGCTGGATTTGATCATCTGAAATGGGCCAGTAAGCTATTGTCAGAGATGAGAACCCTTCCCTGCTACTGCAAATCCATAAACTCCCTTTCTACAGCAGCAATGGTGGCCAGAGACCTATCTCCTCCCAAATGTCTTCTGGAGGAGACTCTACTGGAAGGGTGTTTGAGCCTTGAAAGGCAAAGGAAATGAACAAGTAAAAAAACATGAAGGGCCTGTTCCTGGAAGACAAGACCTGCCTTTGAACAAGAGGGAGACAGAAATAAACATTTGCACCAGATTCATAACAAAAAGCCATTCAAGTGTGACTCACCTTTGGCAATGCCTAACTAACTAAAGGAAACAAAAGGGGTGAATACGATGAACCAAAAAACAAAGTGTAGAAAAGGTTAAAGGAGAAATCAAATTCATTTGTTTTACAGCTCTGCCAGGCTGAATTCAGCTATGACTGTATACTTTTGCAAATAAAAGACAACGTAAAGGAAAAGAAAAGAAAAGAGGGCTAACATAATTAATCCATTCTCATTAATTAAATTGCTTTAGTGGTTCTTTGCTTTATTGAAACCAGTTGTACGTACATCCTTGCTGAAGTAAGCAGAGTCCAGCTGAACTCAGACTGCTTTCCCTATGGTTCAAACATGCATAATACATGTGCCTCTGACAGCTTCTCCCAGTCACAGAACTGTGTCTCCTCATCTATTAGGACACAGAGGTTTGAGCAGGGACTGGGAGTCGAAAGCCACAGGGTCTACAGCTAATTACCCTGTTAAAACAGGCCCAAGAGCCCAAAGGAAGATTAACTTCTCTGCTTGAAGTGAAGATCTGCTTGTCATTATCTTCAGTGTTGTTTCCTTCTTCACTTGTTCATCTCCCAGTATATTTTCAATTACATCCAAGAACTACAATAAATTCCTAAGCCAAGCACTCCAAAATTAAGAATTGCCATAATTAGAATTGCCCATGCAACTTCAATTTGGCCCCACTGTATATATGCATGGTTTTAATTACATGATCACACAATATTTTATCCACAGGACCCTTGATTAATTTGCATTCTGAACATGCTGTTGGAGACTTCAGGGTTATTAAAAAAAAACACCTTAGTTTTTAAACACCAGCTCACCCACAGTTCTGAAAAACACCACAAATATTTCAAGATAGTATTTCACCTCATGTTTCTATAGATTTCGGGAAAGAAGTGCAACAGTTGTGACTGACACAAGGTGGTCACCCACCAGTGTGAAAGTGGTTAGAACAGATAATTCATACCATTCTGCCACATACCTACAGGCTATACAGCATCACTTGATGAAGAACCATCATGTGACAACTTAAGAACTGAACCCTCTTTTTCATCCCACAGCATAGGAAAGGTTCCCCTGGAGCCATCCACACCCCAAGTTACAGAACATCATTTCCTAATGCTATCACTAGAATCGCTTCGACTCAGTATCAGCAGTTAAGCATGCCATGCTCACATATGCCCTATTGCTAGACAGCTCTTAGCAGAAAACCTGCAAGTTCCTCAAAGACCCCTGCTCAGGAACCAGAACCTGGAATGGTTTTGCAGACTACCTCAAAGAGGTATGGAATTGGGTCAGTCTATGATATTATGCCAAAAAGTCCTTTAAACAACTAGACTAACACTTCTGGTGTGCAAACACTACACTGTGGTTCCTAACAATGCAATCGTGTCATCCACTGCAGGCACAAGTGAGTTCTCTCTGCATAAGCATGCTCAGCCATGCCCTCAGCTGTACTCAACTGCACATGATCCCCCCCTTAGGGGCATTAGCTCTGGCCAGTCACCACACTAAACACATTCCCATGACCTCTCATCAACTCAGAGAACAGTCAAAGCTAGCCACCTAGGATGGACTAGGAAGACATACACTAAACTTCACACGAGGCCAGCTAGCTTTTGACCACACCACAAAGAAAGTGGCAATTTAAGAGTGAAATCCTCACTACTGCAAAGCCAATAAGCACGAATGCTTCAGATACTCCTTGGCAGTTATTCTATTGCATTTCTAAATACAGGCAGTGCAAGATGATACTGGTTTGACTGTGTTCAGGCAGAGTGGATTGAGGAGGAAGCTACGAAATTCAATTTACACTGTAACCCAAAAAGTTGATTTATCAGCACAGGCTTTTAATGGATACCTATAGGTAACAATGTTTGTTCTTTTATTACTCACATCTCTTACATAAGAGGGCCTGACATTCTGGATATATGGAGGAAGCACAAATCAGTAGGTTAAACTCTTTATTACTTCTCCACCCTGTTTAAGGGGAGAAGTGCCAGGTTTTGTCTCAGAGCGCAGCAGGCGTTTTAGCATTATCTTACCCACAGACAAGTGACAACGCAGTGTATTATATACAGTCCTCAGGAGCTTGCAGGTCACACTCATTCTGACATCAACTGAATGCATGGAAAATAAGTAATTTTTTAAGTTCAGCTTTATAACAAAACAGAGCTGTGCCACAGCATAGGCTCTCCAGCAAGGCAGGCTGGACAAGTAACGCTGCTTGCTCTTCTGCCATAAGAAGGGCAGAAGAACAAGTATGACTCAGAAAATCCTATCCAACTTCCACTCCTGCCCACTGTTCTCTTCCCTCCAGTGTGCTCCTGGGTGATAACAACACTAAGTCAAATGGTGATGGGAGGAGGGCTTACTGCAGACTGTGGTACACCCTGTGGGACAAGACCTGGCTAGCTGGGTAGGCTGCTACCTTGCCATTACCTCCTCCTTTCTCATCCCTTTCTCTCACAATGCAACACAAATTCAAGCTTTGATTGGGGTTGGCTTCAGAAGAGAAGTTTGGCTCCTGTAGGGGATTACAAAGGCAATGGAGAGCAAGGAGTGTGTGAGGGAAAGGTTGCAGTTGTACCAAAAACAGTGGCCTTTCTAGGGCAAAAAATCAGCAAAGCACTGAGGACATGTGGGCACCTCCCACTAGAGTGAAAGGGCTTTGAGGCAGAGAGGTTAATGGACACCTTTTTTGAATCTTTGAGTGTGAAAGGACTCAAGGTTTTGGAACAAAGGAGAAAGCATTGGCAAGACCACAGACTGCAAAACCCTCTGTTGCCTTGTGCTGCACTGATAAAAAAGCCACTCAGGTTATTCCTATTAAGTAATACATTTTTAAACCCTAACCATTCAATGTTTCTTCTCCTTTTTAAGCCAGCACATGTATTCATTGTAGCAGCAAACCCATCAGAACCAAACTGCATGTACATCATCTTTTGTTTTCAATGGGGATGTGGCATAAACACTTGGACAGCTTGTATAAACAACAATAAAAACCTTGAAAGCAAGTTTCTCATCTAGAGCTAATCAAAATGCCAGCTGGATCATTTACCACTGGCCACAAGAATTTTCTTGTTTAACTGCAAAGAAGTCCACGCTGTTCCCTCTTCTGAAATAAGTCTTAGGCAGATATTTATAACCTGTGGTGTACTGTCTACGTGCCTGGGAGTGTCTCAGCTTGTTTTACTGCCATTGTTAAATATAGTTTTCTCTGTTCATAAAACATCCCAAACAGACTCTCAGAACTGTAAGTAAAGAGGGTAGAACCTTGTCTTCTTTTCAGCCCACAAACCACTTGTTTGCACTTTATGCAGAGGAACATAAGAGGTTTACAATGACAACAAACAGTGAAATTATACAGGAATTGCAACAAGGAACATCAAGAGCAGCTATTGCTTATGATATAGGAATAGAAAGTTTTCATAAGATAATATTTAATTGCTCTTATAAAATACAAAAACTACTGTCAAATTGCATTTTTAAGTATGCAATTTCAAAAATAAGTATTCAAATAGTTAAAGAAAACACATTGAAAAGGTTGCAATTATGCAGATACACAAGTCACAGGAGCTCTATACTTAACCTACACTCAGATGACTTCAGATTCTGTGTTCTAGTTTAGGCATATTATAAAATAAATCCCACAATGCTCAAATAAGAGCTCCAAAATTCAGGAGAAAGTAAGGCCAAAACTGAAATTTCCATTTGGATTCAATTCCAGTTACACTCTTCTGGGCAGTTTCCTCCCTGTTATTTTTAATTAGCTCCTCTGACACCATAAATCACACACAATAGTGAGGGTGGTTTGTTTTTAGTTTTGGTTTTGTTCCCCCCCCCCTAAAAAGTCCTCATTAAAAAAAACACCAAGTATGATGAACACACATTCTACTGACAACAGCTAACTATTCCCAGGGCTATGAACATTCTTCAGTTTTAGAAGAACACAGGCAGACCAGTGGACCAGTGGGGACTGAAAATAAATAAATAAAAAAAAAATCACTTACAGCAGCAAGGTAACAGATTTCTAGGAACTTGTAGCTGCTCACCTGCTACACACCACAGGGCCATGTTCCAACCTTGCAAACAAGGGACTTGAATGGAAACTCCCATTAATGACAGCTCTCTGAAAGGAAGCTAGTCAATTCAAGGCAGCTCTTTGCAATGATCTCTACAACATTGTATTTAGAATTAGCAGTAGTAAATCTATTGCTGTAGCCAACTTGTATGTTAGATAATTCTTGGCTAATTAGATTCTGCCATATCTTATGCTAGAAGCAGTATATCCTGTGACGTACGCCTCTATGACATGCTACCCTGGTTGAAGTATTAGAAATAGCCGTTTCTTCTACTAGAGCACACCACTTCTCTCTAAACACATTGTGCAAACTCCATATAAAGAATTTACTTTTACTGCATGCAACATTTCTAAAGCAAGCCTTCTTAGAGAAAGTACCTAAATATAGTATTCAATAGGTTCAATAAAGCCCTTTGCATTAAAAACAAGGAGGTGAAGGGGCAGTAGCAGCATTAGTAAAGGCATGTACTGATGACCTATTGATTTCAGCCCACTATTCCCATTCATACTAGTGAACATCTTGCCCTGTAGCATTACTCTAATATTACTAATCTATTGCTGGGGTTCAGAGAGATGACTTCAATACTTTGTATTGCACAACAGACTTTCCTTTATTTGATTATTTAGTAAGACATGATCCAAAATGTCACAAGACAGGAAAGAATATTTTTCAGCCTGGTCAAGCGAGTGCTAATAGGTAACTAAAAGTACAGCTGCACTTAAAACAGGAGGCAATTAGGGAGGGAAGGAAGAGGATATACTTTTCAGTATGATAACTTCTGAATTTTAAAAGGTAGAGGCAAGATGAAAGAACAATCAGAATAATGTTCTGTAACTATAAAACTATAACCTGTTATATCAGAGTGAGTATCTTTGCTATATTACTCTTACCAAAACATTGCTTAATTAATTACACTGCTACAAGATGAATAACCTTCAGTTGCACTCCCTTCACACCTAGCATATAGCAGCTTGAGAAATCACGTGAGGCTCTTTGATTTAATCAATACAAAGGTTAATGCCATTCTGAGGGAGTTTTGATCATGTTATCCACAGGATAAATGATTCTGAACTGGCACATGACTTTCCCACATTAGTTTATTGGCTGACTTAAAGTAGATGAATAAAATGAATAGTTATAAAAAGCTAGAGGGAACACTTCAGGTAAAACTATGAAGTATTTCATTTCTAAGCAAGCAGTGGCTGCTCTGACAAGGGCTATTTTTCTCCTCCCTCCCCCACCCACCAGCAAAACCAGATCTTTGCCCTGTGTTTTGTGTCATGCCACTCATTCCATGTGGCTTCCAGGGAGTAAAGGTTTTGGGCACTAAAACAGGAGAAAGATTCGTATTTCTATAATTTGAAAGTTAAGGAGAGCTTAGCAAAAGAAAAAGTCCACAGCATTAGTGTAAAAACTTCCCTGGAGGGAAGAATTAAGAGGGAATATGGTCTGCTTCTCCAAAGACAGCAAGATTTTTAACCAATAGCCCAATTCTTTGCTAACTTCAGATGAAGACAGGATCGGTATTACAGCCAGGACTGGATACAGAGTTTTGAGCCTCTAATCAAAGAGCTAAAACAAACTTGTTTCCACTGTTTGAGTTACTGGAACTCTCCATATTTGTGGCACTCATTTTCATGTACTGCAATATTGGCAAAGCAACTCACTTACTGTTTTGTTCCTAGAATTAAGTCATCAAATTTACATCACAAAGAATAAATGTGTTTTAATCAGTTTAATTCCTTCCCTCACTCTCTCAAGCAGCAGACAGCATGAGAGGCACCCGCTGCAGTCCCTTCAATTGTTTGTGAAGACTTGAAAAGGGAAAAACATAAATCCACTAATTAACAGAGAAACAGCAATATGGGGAATCTGGCCTCCACTGCAGCCAACAGGACTTTTGCCAGCCAAGTTCACCCACTGAGTTTAACAATAGTTGTTGGAAAAAAATGTGAATAGCTCCATTAGGAGTTTGGAGTGAGAAAATAAAGTCACTTGGC
The DNA here is from genome assembly GCF_013368605.1 of Nyctibius grandis. NCBI lineage: Eukaryota > Metazoa > Chordata > Aves > Nyctibiiformes > Nyctibiidae > Nyctibius > Nyctibius grandis. The sequence goes on along the minus strand of NC_090695.1, from coordinate 92,729,226 downwards.
AGTTGATTACAGTGGAACAGAATGACAGATCAATGAAACAAAGGATATTTTCCTGGCATACTAAGTTTTGCAACAATAACACTGCCATCAGTGTGAAGGTATAGTAAGGATTAGTTTACCTGCATAGTTTTACTGTTTCAGAAAACATTTGGCAGGAAATCACAGAGTTTAACTGTGGGAGTAAAGCCTTTAGATAAGCATTTAGTCTTGTGTTTTTAGCTTTATATAAAGGGCAGAAGACAATGAACAGCTACAGATCAAGTCAGGGGTCATCAAGGAAGGCTCCATTCCACAAGCAGGTACTAAGGTGTGAGCAAACTCCTCTTCTCAAATGTTCAACCTTAGTCCCTAAGTGTGCCAGACCATCAGCCCTCATCACCTTCCCCTTTGCAGAGTTAGGGAGTCATCACAACAGCAGTAGCAACTCACTTACCTTTAGCAGACCAACCACTCCCAGTGTCAGCATGGCTCAGCTTCCTTTGATCCAAAGAGATGTAGTAGAGCTTTACAGGAAGACGTCCTTCTTACTTCCTTCCCAAGCAAGCTGTCCCCTTTTTTCCCCTCACCTCTTGTAAAACAGATGCTTGTAATCCACTCTGCTGGTTTAACTACATCACAGATGTGCACAGTCTCAAGGTTACTCCATTTCTCTTTACTACCTCACAGCTAGCAGTGATGGGTAGTTAATCCCTACTAAGATGAAGCGGACTTTCATACTACGAAAGTTTTTTTCAGTTGGATCAGGTACTGACATCTTGTCTCAGACCAGTATCTCTTACCAAACACCCAAATTCACCGACAGCAACAAAAACTCTCTCTCTGCAGCTCAGCTGCCTTCCCCACCCTGATCAGAGCTTTTGACAGGTGATTGCAAACACCTGGTTGGCTCTTCCTGGGTCTCAGCCCCTCCCTGCACAAGGGGAACCACCCATGCCTGACCTCTCTTTGTAAGTTTTAGCAAGATCTTGCTACATCACACTTCTCTTCACCAATGAAAATCTGGACTTCCCTGCAATATGTTCTCAGAGCTATAGAAAGTAAAATAGCTCCACCCCTCCTGCTAATTACCATGACTGCATTCATTCCTTATTGACACATCCTGTGAATCAGAAAACTTCAGCACAGCTGATGACACTATGCTGCTAAATACTAGGTACAGAGGTAGGCCCTGTCCTCAACAGTGTGGAGATAAACAGAAACCTGGAAGAAAATTAAATGTGATTTTTCCTCTCCAAAAATATAGCAGAGATTTTGTAACATGAATCCTGTTATAACCCAGTCATTCTTTCAGTGGAGCCAATAGCAACATTTTTCCATAATATATGTGAGCAAGCCATAAATAATATGTAATTTACAGCTTGCTGTAGTAAAACCCCAGTGTTTCAAAGAGGCAGTGGGGGGCAAACTTCAAGACAATATCACCAGAAAGGAACTGAGTTGAAGGAAACCTAAAGACTGCAGTAAGTCAAAGGCCTAGAAACTTTCAGATGTTGACATAAAAATAAAGACAGTGCTGATCATTGAAGGATCTGCCACCACCCACCCTGAAAAGAAAATAAGAAAATAAAGAGAAACACAACTTCAGAAGTGATGAAGCACCAGACAGAGTCTGCCTCATCAAGGAGTGACACTGCAGCCCCACTTCCCACTCCAGTCTCCCAGACATCTCCCAACTGGACTGAGCAAGAAACCTAAGGTATCTCAGATGACAGACCAACTTTATGCTAACAATGGAAACATGAGTCAAAGCTAGAAAACGTCATGCCATTTTACAGGCCACCAAAGGGTTCGCAATGAAGTTCCTGGGTTTGGTGTCATCAACAGTGGTGAAATCCTAACATTAAGAGGGAAAATTTGCCCATGCCAAGGAAATGGCAAAGACATCTCTTCCAACAGAGCACTTCAGAAGGAATTCAGACACTTGGCCCCATTAATTCACAACCTTCATGTTAGTTGGTGCCAAAATTTTTCCTGAAGCAAATAACCTATCCAGCTGTACTATAGGATACCAATAGGAAGACCAAGTGGTGGGATAAGATGATATTGCAGAGCCATAGACTTTGTTAGACACAAAATCTTTGGAAGGCAATTCAATAGGAATTAAAAGAACTCTGATTAATAATTGATTTTTTTAATGTTTACTGTTAGACATTTTATTTGTGTTTCTGCAAAAACACCTATTTTGTTTTAATACTCTGCCTCTGCTGAGCTCCTTCATAAATATTTCTACTTCACAGTATAAAAAATTTAAGCTCTTAATTAAACTGTCATTGATGTTTTATGGCAATAAATGCATTGAAATAAATTACAGCATTTAACAAAATGTGCACTTTTTTATAGGGATGATCACTGCTGATGGGGTAACGTGAAGGATGGTAGTGTCTTCATACTGCTCACAAGTCACTGGGCTCTGAAGATTATTAGTTAAAAACAGCACTGCTGATGGAAAAAGTGAAGAAGAAAAGAGTAAAGGGATTGACTAACATTCTGCATTGTGAATGTTTAAGCAGTTCTGAGTAGCAAAATGCTGCCTTTTATTATTTGGTAGACCCTTCTCCCCTTGATCTTAGATATTTTCAAAATCAGAGTCCTGGTTCTTTACATACTTATTTCTAATGTATTTTAGAATTTGGAATTATTTTTTAAGATCTACACCGGCTCTGGAGAAGTTCAGTGTAATGGGGAAGATTATTTCACTACTGAAGTTCTTGTCTATAGGTACAGAAATTTCTTCACATAAAGGAAAGACCCAAGAATAAAAAAAGCCTTAAAAAAGACAATATTTTCATAACATGTTATTTGTACACTGAAATTACTGATCTGGAAAGAAGGGCTTTGAGGGGGACCAGCTGTCAGATAAAGGTATACACCAGAATGTACAAGGTAACCTTCTCACAGCAATACAAAGACATCTCTTAGGAGCAGAAGCACTAACCCTTGTATAAATTAAAAAACAAGATTTCACTTTCATTTAAATACATTCTATTTTTGAACTGTACATGAGAGAGCTCATTAGAGTGAAATTGGTTGTAAACAATCACACTTTACATATGATAAAAAAAACAGCTGCAACATATACTAATCAAGAAAACATACAGAGGGACAATATATAGTGCTGCTTCACCAGGAAAGCTTACTTCTGTTCTTCCAGCAACATGAGACTGCTGCAATGTTGTGCAAACATCAGGGAGAGGGACTGCAGCTGCACTGCAGATAGGGAGGCGCTGGAAGTTTGCAGTTAATTTTCACTCTGAAAATTTTCTAGCCATGTTATAACCAAAAAGAGAAAGAATTGCTCCCTCCTTGCCACCCCCCAAAGCACTACTGGGACTATCCATCACAAAGCAGATAAGAAACCTTTAACCTTATGTTCCAGCTAGTCTAAATATTTCCTAAGGCCATTTTATGTTGCTTTGTTTTGTTCAATGGCAAGGTAATTAACAGTAAGGACAGGTACACACATGATACTTTTTCTAATCCACATACTGCCCTAGAGATTGTCGCCATAAATGCCTCCTGTAAAGTATTAAGTGCCTTTGACTCCTATGGTGATATGGAGCATTCAAACTCCGTAAGTCGGGGCAGGCACTCCGCAGTATCTATCTCCTAGGGACAGCGGTGTGACAGGAGAACTGCTAACGCTATTCCCCGTCATCTCTGTATACCTGGTAACTAGCAGTTGTTTTCATTATTCTGCCTTTGTTTGGGGAAGAGGAAAGACAGCGCTTTGAACCCAAAAGTACATACATGAAAGCAAATCAAGTTTCTACTACAGTTAGATCAACCTTGATCCATTAGGAATATCATCCAGACTGTGTGTAGACACCTAATGAAGTGGAGCAGCCAGAGGCACTTTGCGTTCGGTTGAGACAAATCTCACTGAAACATCCTGAAATATTACAATTGCCCAATGCTGCACAGCCCGCTCCTTCTTGCCACCCTGACTACTTGACAACTGAGGTGTGCAAGCCGGGTAGTAACCCAGGGCCTGCAATCTCCCTTTCACCTACCAAGGAAGTTTTTCCAGCTCTGGGGCAGCTGCTCTGTATGAAGCACAGTCCAGACTGAAGGGAAACGTACAGGTAAATTAATGAGTTTGAACCTAATAAATATGGTCAGGAATCAACCATTTTTTTCTAGTAGAAATTGAAGTTAAAGAAAAAACTCTCCGATTGCATAAGCTTTGCCCACTCTCTTCCCACAATGCCAACGGAAAGCACTCTCTTCTGGGAAATGGCCTTTTACATCTTCTCTTTCCCATCAGGCAACTTCTGTGTTTTAAACGCAGTGTCAGACAACACGTGCAAGCCAGTATCACAAGGTTACAGAATCTCATCCTCTTCCACCCTAAACTCAGGTCATATTTTCAGGACACTCCTGAAGGAACAAAGGTGTCCTAGGAGAACGCAATTGAATGTGTTCCAGCAGCAGGACTAATTAAGGCTGGTGCTGATCTAGGTGGAATCCCCACAGACTACTGAAAATGTTTTTACTCTTTCCTCAAAGTTTCAGTGAAAAATCAACATCCAAGTAATTCTTTGAGAGCCCATGAAGTCACAATGACATAGGGAGAGAATTCAGCCCACACTGAGTTAGGAGTTAGCATTTCTTGTTAGCATTCAAGGAATAGTCCTCCTTGTCTGACCTTCATTCGCTCCTGCTGGTTTGTTCCAACATGCACAGTTCCACTTTGTTGGGAAAAAGAAAAAAAAAAAGTTGAAAAGGAAACACTCTCCAGTTTTGTTTTTATGTGAAAATCTCCCTCACCAGCTAGTTCCTACTGGCTGCTTTTGCAATGTTCCAGCATGGTACACTAATGTCCATCTTTGAAACAAAAGGCATTTAGATCATTTTAGGATTTAAGCAGAGCTCAGCTGGGGCAGGGTAAAGGTTAAAGTAATCTTCCAAAGCCTTTTTTAAAGATTAGATACTCATTTTCTATTCCTGTTCTGCAGATAACCACAGCACAGAGTGACAGGAAAACTAGCACATGCTTGGCTGAACTTCTCATTAATAAGGACACTGCTATCTGGATGATCTTGTTCCCTTTCTCTCTCATGCTGAGAGGGGAGGACACCAAAACAAACATGAAAAGATAAAATACTCCAACACTTCATAAGGCATAACTGCTTTTTTTATTAATCAGTAACTGTCACTGGGCTATATATCTGTTAGGTTTGCATACAGGACTGGCAGGAGCCTTGCTGTTAAGATACAGGCATAAGACTGAAGACAGAAGTGTTTTCCAGACCCACCACAGACTGCCTGTGTGATGCCATGTGAAATATTTAATGAGTGTGCTTCAGTTCCCCCATTGTTCAAACAAAGCTTCCCACCTCTTAAACGTCTTAGATATTTCAAATTGCAGGACAGGGACATCTCACTGTGGGTTTGTACGGTAACAACCATAATGGGCTTCTGATCATCGTGTAAGTGCTACCTTCATAAAAATAATCACGTTGCACATACTGCACACAATTAGGACAGAGAGCTACTCAAGGTTTTCTAGTTCAATATTTAATGTTCATCACAGGAGCAGATGTTTGGGCATCTAAATCATAACTAGATTTTCCATGATGAGAAACAGGAAACAACTTCCCTGGCTTTTAATACTTGATAGAGTATATCCCATCCAAAGACAACCAGCAGTACAAGTAAGACTGAAATGGCAGCCTGGGCCAGCAGCTAGGAACATAGCTCCATCTGGGGTTTACTTAACTCTAGTCCTGCATGACAGCAAGCAACTCAGTTACAAATATTTAACTCCTACAGATTTCAATCATTTAAGATGCTCACATACCTCATTTTTTCTCTGCCTCAGTTATTCATAAACCTTCCCAACACAGCACTGGGGACAAAAAACAAGCTAAGGACTGTGAGGGACTCAGATATTCTAAGAATAGGGACTGTGCACCTACCCATTAAAAAAAAAAAGTTGGCAGTCCATTAAAATTGGCAACAAAATGCATTGTCTGAAAGGAAAAACCAACATAAAATGCAAGTCATGGAAGTTTGTCCTCCACTAGCCATTATGTAACAGAACAAACAGACCGCGCTGTCTTGAGGCATTATCATGTACTGCTTTGCATGGGTTATAATTGTGATTTTGAAATAATGTATTAGGTACTGCAAGTACCTAATAATTCCATCAGGTAGGAAATATTTTTACTGATTCCTACCATTCTACTTAGTGCTTCCCCCTGCTAGGCAGCAGAGGATGTGTAGGAGTTAGCAATCCCCAAACCAATGTTTGCTTCTAATTAAATCCTTCCTCTGCACCTTGTTCAGGACCTGGCAGGATGGGGCCCTCAAAAATGCATGTGCAGGCCATGCAGTGAGGAAGCAGGATTTATACCACACAGCAGAGGGGATAAATCAAGTTCATAAAACATGTTATTTCCAGCTGTGATGTTATACATACTGCTTTTGAGAAGCAGCAGGAGCTGTTTCCTTCCCCCATGCAGCCGCTTTCAATACGCAACAAAATGGTTTAAATGCCTGAGAAGGCACTAAGGATGTTTTAAGAAATTGCCACAGTATAAAGATTTTTTTTTTTTTTTTAAGAGAGGCGACTGGAAGAGGAGTAACAGGTAAGAAAGATGTCTCCTTTTTAGGTATGAGAACCTTAGCTGTCAAAATTGTTCCTTGCTAGTCTTCTCACCAAGAAATACTCTTCTCACAGTAACCTGTGGTACTCCAGAGTAAATTTATCTCATCTTTGCCACAGCTATTCCTTCTGGAGAATCTGTTTCCTGAAATAAAAATCACAGCATGGTGATAGTGGACGCCAGTCATAGTGGGTTAATTAACAGATCCATGCCACCCAAGCCACGCACCTCTTCCGGCAGAGGTGACAGGAACTGCTGTACACCTTCAGAGAAGACCACCTTCCTGGTTTTGCTGATGAATCCAGTTTTGTCTTCCCTTTAGTTTCCACTGGCTGAGCTTGCTGGGAAAATATCCTGCTCTGAGGATGCCTTTTTGTGCCGAGTACGTTCTAGAAAGTATCTGAATCTTCTCAGCTGGCTATTTCCCTGTTACTTGCTGTAGCATCCCTCTGATCCTTTGGGCAGAGGTTTTCTAAGAAACAGGACCTAGAAAATAGCCTGGACAGCAGGCAGTCCCTTAGCTGGTGGGTATTTTCGTATGTTTTTCTTATGTCTGCCAGTCCCACCACAGAAGGGGACCCAAAAGAACTGCTTGCAACTTGCAAGGCACCAGATTGCTCTCAGAGGAATTTAATAGAGTTGAGATAGGGCTGAGCAGTCAAACTCATCCGAGCCCGCCCTCACACGGTGACAACTAAGGACTAGACCCAGGCAGCCAAAACAAAAGGAACTTCCTGCACTCTGCACTAGACCAGGAGGGCTGACACTAAAGATCTCAGAGCCACAAGTCTAGGTGGGAGATTTTCTAAAATGGTAAGACCTCTCAAGAGCCTGATGAGCTTCTAGATCAGATTTATTATATCTTTGCAATCATCTGCTCTTTTCATCTCAATATGATTTGTTTAAATAAACAACCAGTATGGCTTCAAGTGTCATTTCACCCATTACATGTGCAGCTAGACAGCTGAAGAGGCAGGAAAGAGAAAATAGAAAACTGATGAGGAGAAAAGAAAATAATAAATAAGACCAAAAGAAAGAATGAGCACCCTTAGGGTTATAGTCAGCATCCAGCTAAGAGGTCTGTGGGTACAGAAAAGATTATTTACATTGAACTATGAATTTTAAAAGTAATATTATATAAGCCTTCCAGCTTTAACAACTAAAGAGAAAAGTAATTATAAGAATTACCCAAATGTTAAATGGTTTGAAAATAACTGAAGTATTTCTTTCTCCTTAGTGGAATGTTTTGCACGACAAAGAACAAGTTTCTGAAAGAAGGGTAGGGGGTTTTTATCATTCATTTTAAAATGCAAATATTTTAATAGGTTTCTTTTAATATATATGATAATGAGCTTATAGATGAGACACAAACCACAGGCCAAGTAAGCAGATGTCTTGTCAACAAGGTCTAGAATTTAGAATCATTAGGGCTCTTTTAAGAAACATACTTACTCTGACATAAAACTGAAGTATATTATAATATTTCAAATTCACACTGCTCTGTGTGACATTTTTTCCTCATTAAAATGAAGAATGACACAGCCAGAGAGAGCCCCATCTTTCCTGCTTTGTATTTGTAGTTCAAAAGATGTCTCTAGCAAATTGTCCCAGAGAGACAAAATATTAAGCACCTTGAGTGCTGTTCTGCATGCAATTAATTTCACAGCCTTTGAAAGTTTTTAATGTGTTGTGGTGACCAGTGAAATAATAATTAGTTGTTGTTCATTGTTCCCATCTTGTTCACTCTCTCTTTTCTGCAACCTGTCAAATCCTGTTTAACTCTGCTTGTTTTTCTAGGTGTCAATTCCTTTACATTGTACAGCTTTCATGATGAAATTCCTGAACTTCTTGTTTGCCCTTCAACTTTGAAAAGCAAAGAATCAGAGAGTTCTGAGCAAAAGAAGCTCAATGAACGATAACCGACACAGAGTGCTTCTGAAACTACAGCAAGTAAACAACACATATGATCATTAAACAAATACCATAAAAATTAGGTCAAGTTTCTGAGCTAATTACCTATTGGATTGGGTTTTTGCCTATCCACTGAAATCAACAGAAGGTTTCCTATTTCCCTAAGAGGCTTTCTATCAAACCTTAAGTTCTCTTTTAAACACACTCCTTTCTTTATTTGGTGCACACATACATATATCCAAAGGCAAATTCCATCCCTTGACTCTTATAAAGCAGTGAAATTTATCCAAAACACCAGCCCTCACATATGTTCCTTGTGACTAAATACTGTTGAGAAGCCTGTAATGTCTTGAGTAAAAGGGGAAAAAAAAAAAAAAAAAAAGGACATGGTTATTTGTCCTAAAATCTCAGGAAAACCATAATTAAAAAGGAGCTGTGTTGTAAACACCACAACTGGTACAAATAGAGGAATCTGCAGTATGAAATTAGCTTTCAACACACAGGCTTTGATGCTAAATTTTACAGCAGCAGGAGACAAACTTTCAGATCATGCCTTCAAATTAATGAGGAGTTTGGGGGTCTTTTTTTAAGGATAACTTTGAAAGAAAAGTGTATTCAAAGAACTAAGCAGGAATCCTCAGCACATGTTACATACTGAAGACCTGAAAGTGAGCATACATTCATCACAAGAGACCCAAGATTGTTTCTCTCTGAGACAGAACATATAACCATCAGTGTATATAATCAACCAGTAGCCTCAGCAGAGACCCTATTATGTTGTGCACCACACAGGGAAGTCATAGAACTCAGAATCCTTATGTCAGGTGAGACTCATGTAGACAAGGCAGATACAAAAGCGTGATGCAAGTATCAGGTAGGAAATAGGAAGGAAGGTAATCAGGGTGGACACAACAGTAGAAGTGGCAGATTATTCAGGCATAACTCTGATTTTAGCATCCCAGTTCCTCTCTCAAAGGTACTTTTCCATCTGTGTCTCTTCTATAGTCACATGCACTATCATTCCTTGAAGAAGGCAGTGGAGGGTAACCTGACATTCAACTGGTAGATAATAATTCAACAATGTGTGAATATAAACAATAAAATGAAAATCTGCTTGTTCCTATAAGTGAGTTAACTTACTTTCACTCTTGAACAATGTTTCTGGAAGCTTGACAGTAATGCACTATAGGGAATAAATACATTTAATGTTAAACTGGGCTTCACTTTACTATGTATCAACTTCAAGTTTAGTTGGTAGGAGACAGCCATCATACAGTGTGATTTTCCTTATCAAACCAGTTTTTGAGGGAATTGTTGAAAACAGTAGTGAGAGAAAGAACAGGCGATAGAGAATCATCAGAGACAACTGCTTGGGGGTGTTTCTAGGAAGGAACTCCAGTTTGTGAAATCAGCAGTAGCAGAAAAGTGATGATCAAACTACAAGAGAATAAAGTCAAATATTTTAAGGTTACTGGACATAAGATAAGGCATTGCTTTAAAAAGGAAGCTTTGAGCCACTGTATTTGGCTTTCAACAACACAACAATTGACAAATTGTCGTTCAGTGAAGAATTCTAACAATAAAAAGCTGTATGTGATGAATTAGTGTGATATGGCTACCAGTATGACTATCAAGGTTAAGGGCTGAAGGAGTAAAGTTCATTCTTCTTTATTTGGTTCTTGTTTTTCAGAAGAAAAGTGGGGTTAGTTAAGAAAAAAATGAAGGTAACTATACAATGGAGACATCCTTCAAGAAAATGGTGACAGATAAGAATAGCATAGCCATGAAGAGACATATAAATGTCTGTACTCATTGCTAGTGTCTTAATCCAATCTCAAAGATAAATATAGATAGGCTTTCTCTTTTAACATACTCCTCCAGAAGCACAATGGTATTTACTATTGCTAGGGAAAGAATTCAGTTCTGGGGAACATTTGAGAATGAAAATTTAAAAAGAAATAATCATTCAAGAGAAACTCAAATGTCATTTGGAAATAGATCATTTTATTTCATTATAAAACTGGACCTCAGAGGGTCCTAGTACACATGTGTAAACAGCCCCAGGATGGCTAAGCTACAGTTTGGGGGTTTACCTCAGCCCAAGATAGGTGAGGACTAGAATCCCTGGATCTGGTGATTACTTGCTTGAGGCTTGGTCTTCTGAATTCATTATTCATGATGGGAAGCCTTATACACTTGACTGGACTCTGCCTGGCAAAGTTGCCCCAAAAGTAGAGTCCAACAGTCAGTAAACTCTCAGGAAATCAAGCCTGCTAACCAAAAACTTTATGGGCTGGTCAGAAAATGTTTGATGTTTGCTTTCATCAGAACAGAAGGAGCTCCATAAAACACTTTGATTTCCACAGGACGGAGGAAGAAAAAGCCCTCAAGGGTACCAAAATGGCTAGGAGACACTAAGTTGTGGCACCCCTGCCTCAAAGAAAAGACAAATTAAGGCTTAGCATGAATCAGGAAAGTAATTTCCAGAAATTAGAAATATTAACAGGATTTACAAGACATTTTTGCAGCATTATTGGTAATACTGAGATAGAGTTGTGTTCATTCTTTTTCAAGATAGCTGAGGACAAACTGGAGCTGGTGAAGGAACGGTCTTATAAGGATGATGGGAACACAGACCTCAACTTACAAGATACAACTATGAGCTTAACTTGTTGAGCTTAGCAGAATGAAGACTGAGAGAATGTAATCACCTTCTACAAATATTCTCAGGGGAGTAAGCATTATGGAGGCAGAAGAACTATTTAAACCAAAGGAAAATGTTGGCATAAGAACAAACTAGCATACTATTTAAGCTGAAAATTAAAGAGGAGTCTCTAGAAGGAAGATTCAGAATAACCAGTATCAGCAATTGGATGCAAGCAATCCAGCTACAGACCTGTGTGAAAAAATTATGTCTTAGACCTTTATTTCAACAAACACCGGAATTTTTAGCCATGTTTCAATAAGATGTTCACAGCTTCACAAAACTGAAGTGCTACTTTTAATGAAAAGCCTTAAAGCCTTTAAAACTGTTTTCCCCCATACAACTCAGCCAAAACCATTTCTAAATAATTTTTCCCCCAAGCTGCAGTTTTTGATGAATAAATGATAAAATATGAGGGAAAGGAACAGATATACCTATAAACCAGGCATGTTGGCTTCAATACAACTGAAAGATCTTTGTTCTTGGTGAATTCTCAAAAAAACTGTCCTCTGTCTGGACTTCATGTGCAATACAAAGAGATAAAAACAAAAATGAAGGGGGCTAGAAGAGAGAAAAAAATGACCCTGATTGTTTACAAAACTCACATAACAGAATAAATTTACAAGTACTTGTTTAATAACATCCCAAATTGCACTTGAAAATATGCATTTTATCAGATTTCTGAAGTACCATCTCTTCAAATTACTCTTTTTTGTGTATGGGCCTTGGTGAGTGAAAATTGTATCCGGCATCAAATACTGGCTAATGCCCTTACATTTCAGGGTGAATGTGACTGATTTCAAAGCTGTATTCATCTTGTCCTTTAACTCAGTACTGAGTATGTGGTTTAACGAAAGAAAAGGCCTGACTTACATATGAATCCCTATAGTCTCCCAGTATGATTCAGAGCCATCCATCACCCAAGGGAGGCAGGGGAGAGAAGGGATTCCAGTTAATACCTAAAACCAAATCCTCTCCTTCCTTCCTCATGGCCTACATTTGAGGTGGGGGGAAGTATATTCAGTCATTTCTGAATAGATAACTAAGGAAATTGCTTCTATGATATTTTAGTCCTAGCTTGATCCAGGGTCCTCTTTTAAATTCAGGTAACCAACACTTTTAACACACTTTCTCAGACAATATGGTATCTGACAAGATGACAGCATGCATCCGGCTGCAGGACTAGGCCTCAGCAGATCATGCTTGAAGAAGACAGAGCAGGCAGATGCTTTAGGAAACAGGCTGCTAAGGGAATGACAGAAAACCTGCCTTTAAGAATTCTGAAGGTGGCTGCTGCTGGACAAGAGCTGCCACCCCTCTTCGCCCAGCAGCAGTTTCCAGAGTTCTTCCTCCACCTTCAAAAAAAAAGCTGAGTCTCCCGAGCTGGGCTGTCCCATTTCTGGATCCAGCCCAGCATCCAAAACAGTGGTGGCAAAGCTCTGTTTCACACTCTGCTAAGAATCCCTAAAGAGGCTACTCACTCGTGCTATGAACTTTCCATAATACAAATAACTGGCCAAAGTGCAAGTTCTGTATACGATGACTTGGAGGGCACATGCCCTTATATTCCAATATCCATCAGTCTTTCAGGGAGTTATTTGCTTTCTGCTTATTAGTGTTAATACTGGTTTTATTTATTTAATCCTGTAAACACTTACAATCCTGTGAAAGCAAATTACTCTGTTACAGGGACAGTACACAAAGTAACACACCTGAGGAAACAAAGCTGGCCCAGCTGAGCTCATTTTTGTTCTTGTGCTTTTGTTTCAGTTGTAATTCAGTGAATAAAATATTCTGGGCCACATTAGCTAATACACAAAGAATATGTTAACAACCCCTCCAATAATGAACAATTCACCTCCCAGTCTTTGCAAATGACCTTCATAATCTATCATCTTAGCTCGAGAAGAGCCAACGGCCTGCAGCCAGAACTTGCAGCAAAGTCCAATGGCAGACAATGGGATAAGATTGCTTTAGATCATACAAGATCAGCCCACAGTACCTAATTGACATTAATCACCAATGTGGCATCACTTTACTCACTACATGAATCTTACTGTCTTTGTTTAGCCCACACTCGGGGCTAAACAGTAACAGTTTTTCTCTCACCCAATGTCCCTTCCCCAACCGAGGAAGGAAATTGGGAAAAAGAGGGAAACTCATGGGTTAAAATTACACAGATTTAATAAAATAAAGAAACCAATATAAACGATAACACAAAACTCAAAAGTATACTTAGCTACAGAGTTGCAGCAAGCTGTCCAGGAATACCAGTCATCAGCAATGAGGAAAAGGTAGGCCAGAAAAGAGGAGAGTAAAAACAGCCTCTTCTCCGTAGCCAGCCCTCCCTTTTATCCTGAACTTGATGTTAATGACATAGAGTACACCTGTGGGCCAGCCTGGGTCAGCTGCCCTGGCTTTAGCTGCTAATGGCCCCGATCACCATGGCTGGCCACAAACTGAAACAAAATCCCAGTGAAACCAGGATGCTTACCAAACAGTTCTGGCCCCTGGAAAGCTTTAATGACCTTTTAAGAAAAATGCTTTAAGGTTTATTCCCAGTGTAATGAACCTGAAGAATACATGAATATTGGACAGGCTGTGCCATTTGTATGCATATGAGGCTGCTAAACTGTGAACAGGTGTATGTCCCTCAGAGCACGAGGATACAAGTAACAGTTCCAGTGGTTTTCATGTCAGCAGTCTGTCTGATACCAAAATAATAAGATTCATATTTAAAATTTCACCTCTGTCATTTTAAAAAGTAGGTACATTTGCATCAACCTTTGATTTAGGTTGATCTCTTGGTGGTCAAGCTAAAGAAGTGCAGGAAAGGCAAATTACCTCTTCACCTCTTTACCCTAACCAAAAAAATCCACTGTGTGAATTTGGGCTATTTACCAAGAAGATAAGCAGTATACACATGTAAGGTACACAAGCAAGTATTTTCTGGGTGGCATTGTAATTACACGAGACAGACCTAGCTTTCAGAGGGATTTTATGTGGAGTTGTTTTGTATTCCAGTTGCAATAGCTGAGTGCCATCCAAAACACAACTAAGCTGAAAGAGGCAGAAAAACAAAAGCATCTACTTTGTCCCAAATGAATTCAACTGCGTTAGTTTTGGCAGCTTTTCAAAGATCAGAAAAAGATATTTGTTTGATCTTTCCCTTCTTTCCACTTAAGGTCAATCATTAAAACAGGATCAGCTCAGTGACTACACCTCCAGTTCACAGTCTGTTGGATAAACCTACTAAGTACCATTTTGACAGCTGTGGAAAAAAAGTAAAAATATACTAAGACTTTTTATAACAGCTTTACAGAATAGGGAAGATTGTTGCTTTTTCAGGTAGTTAAAAGCCTGGGCCATGAGGCAGGACAATTCTGTTCTAATCTTCTCTCTGCAATAGACCTACTTGCTGTCACCCAGCAAGTCTTTCACACTAAAAATTTCAGACACGTATGTCACAAGCTTGACACACAAACCAAATTCAGTCCCCAGTAAGTAAAACCATCTGCAGAACAGCTTAGGATCAGTAGGTTTCCCTGGTGGCAGGATTGCATGGAAATATGAAAAAGGGGTTCTTCATGAAATAAGCAACCAGTCTTATCTAAACAGTTCCATCTGACATGCCTTGTCCTGCCATTACTTAAGGTGTGATTTTCAGAGTCCAGACAGGTACATCAGTCCTTGAAATGCACTGGGTTTTGAATTCCTCTCTGCATTACTGCTGCTAAAAAAAAAAGTTAAATTCTAAAGAAGATGTATATTTAGATAATGGGAAGCTTGAAGAGAATATTCACCTGGTTCAAACCCTATTTGTATAATTCTCTAGAAATGCTTAAGCAGACAGCACTGTAGACTGGGAAAAAATTCCTATTATCAGCCAGAGATTTAAGGATTAGACTGAATCCTCTAAGACTGTTAAAAAAAAAAAACACAAACACAACTTTCCCTCTGCTCTTGTTTTGGACTAATTCCATTTAGAAAATCTTCCTCAAAAGAAATATAATCTTTCTTTCAGGGAAAAAGAAAATAATTCATAACAAAGGAGGACACCAATGGGAAATACTGTCCAGGAGAACCTTATAGTGGCAATGTTTCGCTGGGTTCCTTACAAAGCCTTTCAGTGTTTCAGTGGAAAAAAAACATGGTCTCTTGTTCAAATATTGAACAATAATGAGCGATTCATTCAGTCGTCTTAGGATTTCAAATACTCGTCCCAGACCATCATCACCCTCTGACAGAGAACCAATGTCTGTTTAATAAAAGGGGGTTTGTTGTCTGAAAGAATTAAAAGCACTGAGTTTTCAGCTCCAGTCAGAGAGTACACAGTAAAACTGTGAGTCTGATGAACAAAGGTATTTCTAAGCCATCTTTATGTCTTCTCATTGTTAGGCTGGCTGAAAACCTAACTTTTCCCCCTAGTATAAGGTTGGAATAGTTGGAAATAAGCCTTAAAATTATTCTGGTTCAATCCATTGAAAGGGTCCATATGGAAATCTAACTCAGATATCTGCAATGTGGTGGAAAAGAATACTGCTCCGTGTTCCTCCTTGTATCCACTACACTTCGTTACCAAGATCACCCAAACAAAAACCTGAAGATTATGGAAGTTCAGCAGTCCCTTACCAATCAGCATCCACAATTTCAGATTCTACCATGAACACACTTGCACATTAGCACTTTTCTGGATTAAGCCAGTTGTAGTTCACTAGGTACAAAACAAAGGAGAACAGAGTTCACTGTCAAAGAGTTAAGGAAAATACGGGACCATTAGTCTTATAACAAGGAAGATACATACATAATATGTGTGTGTATATAAACAGACATATGATCATTACCATACTGCAACTTGGAACGTGAATCTCTGTTTTGTAGCCTAGGAAACTTCAGCGTCAAGAAGTCTCCCATACTGTAGTATAAACGTTCATTCCCAAAAAAAGTATATTCTTACCATCTCATGTGCTATGGAAGTAGAAATATGGAATAACTTTTATAGATACATATCCATAATTAAATATAAAAGGAGGAAATATAGTAAAGAGCTTTAAGACGGCAACATTGCTCAAATTGCTGATGACTACATGAACACTAACTTTAGCCTGCTGAAGCTAATGCTGCAGCATTTTGTTGAATTTTGCTTTAGTCAGAGTGTGCTTTGGATCTAAACTGACCAACCATAAAAGTGCTGCATCTGATTCATTTAATCAGATTTCTCTTTTACTGATACAAAATTTGATGCCTGCTTTTAATCTGAACTGACAAATTTGAAGGAGAAAGACTGATTCTTAAAATGAGTGCGGAGGTAAATCTAGTTGAATCTAGGGAGAAATGCTCCTTTCTGGCATGTCAATTCTTCACTCCTGTTTTTGCCAAGTAAACTTTGGGCAGTTTTGACTGTAAAGAAAAAAGCCAAATCAACTCTATTTTTCCCTTCTTTAAATAACAGAAAATAAAAATCTTCCCCCCCTCCCAAAGAAGCACGAAGGAATAGAAAAGGATCCACCTGATACACTGTGGATACAATAGAAAGAAGTAGCACAAATTACAAAAACTTGAGGAAAGAATGGCATGCTTGAGATTACTTTTTACAATGACTTAAACCCAAGAGAAATGCCTTGCTATAAAAATGCATTTTAAGAATTATAAAGAACAAAGCTCCAACACAAAGTTGAAAACACTTAATTATAAATATTACAATAACAAGGCAAACCAAACAATTGGAATAACTTGTAGTATTAACCGCTCCTCTGGATTAGTTGCATGCAAACTTATTACAAAAAACTCTAGCTATTAGTCCAATCCTATTTCCATTTAAATGAATGGCAAAATGCTAACAACTTTTTTTTAATCAAAAGTCAGATCAAACACAAATAAAAATAACTTCAAAATTATTACTGATGAGCTTAGTGCTTGGTGGGAAAAACCTGCTGTGCTGAACACCATGTTTTAGTTTCAGTTTAGTTTGGTTTAGGTCTTAGAATTCAGAATAAAGCCTGGTTTTCAAAGCCAGTGATATCTATAACAATACGTTGGATTCACCCTCATATGTTATTTGCACACGGTTTGCTTGGTGACAATACATACAATAACTTTCTAGCAATTTGAGAATTTCAAATAGGTATCCAAGAAACACACCATACATAGAACTTCATATTCCTAGCTATTGCAAAGAGTCACTGGAACTTCTGAAAAAATCTTCTCCAGGAGAATAAAATGAGAAATAGTTCTTTTGATTCCAATCGACCTTTTAGTAAATAAAGAAAAATGGGACAAATTATTTAAAAAATAAAACATTAGAGACACCAAAATATTGATTAAGCCGCTATGAGTAAGCTCTTGAGAACCCAAGCTAAAAGAAGCTCTAATAATCAAAAGAAAGTCTGTTATAGCAAAAAGTGTTATGGTATCAATAATTGCTAATGAGCAACTTCAGCAGCTACTTGCAGCAAAAATAAATCATCTGTCACTTTCAGAGAGCTGTGGTTCAAGGCTACCTGAAAAGTAGCGTAAGATTAAAGGAAAGCTAACTGAATTCCTAACAAAACCTTGTCCATCAGCTTACTAATGGAATACTTTGAGATAATCAGGGTGTTCATTAGCCAAAATAGGTCCTTTGCTCACACTGGGTTTTCCAGGTGCTGACAAACATCATGGCTAGAGTATCAAATCCTATCCACCAAATTAACAGGAACAGCAACTCTAAAGTCAGCATATAAAAAAGATATGTAGGATTTGGCCTCAAGAGATGAATAGGATCTGACCTAATTAGTGCTTATCAAGGATTGATATAGATTTAACTTGGCCAAAAATGGAGTCAGCTCATTTACTTCCAGATGAAATTTACTTTCAGGTCATTTTGTGTTAATACATTTATACTCTGCCAGCAGGATGTGCAAACAAAGTATTTTCCTTAAAGCAGTAGAATATTGCCTGTACAAAAGATAAAGCCCTAGCACAACCCTGCACCTCCCCACACACACATCATTTGGATTTAGTACTGTATCTTGCATTTTTGCTGTGCTTTCCCTGCATTTGGAACAGCAAAAATCTCAAGGTCATCCTGAGGAATAAAAGAGATGCATTTTGGAAGGTTTTTCTAGTTCAGTGCTGACTTCCAGCCACCACTATTTCAAGCCTGTGGTTCATATATGACTGGTCAGTACCTCTTCTTGCAGAACATCTTTTCTGGAGATGTAGCTATTCCTTCCACTCCACAGGAGGTATGCTTGGAAACACAGAAAGCAAGGAAGTAACTCAGTCTCTTTATGCAAGTATAATTGGTGAGTTTAAGGGAGTGCTGTTGTAAAACTATTTCCCTGTGACCTATTTTTGTAATCACACTGCTGCCATTAACAGTGAACATAAAACTGAAGAGAGAAAGTGGAAGAGAGGGAAAGAGCAGAAACACAAAGAAAACACTTTAGAAAAACAAATCAAGAAAATATCCTAATTCCAACACATAGTCTCACTGGGTCTTAGAAATTAATTTTATAGATATTACATTGCATATAACTGAGACTTCTACACAGCATTTGAAACAAAGCTCAAGTGAGGAAATACCTCCACAGAGACAATGTTTCATTACACTTGTACAGAAATATGATTGGAAGAGACTTCTCGGATCACAAGGCCAATTTTGGACAACTGGTGGCAATCAAGTCTTTGGAAAGAAAATGCCCGTTTTCTAGAGTGGATTCCCTAACACAGCTCAAGTCTGGAATGTGTTCATATGCGACAGTGGTTATACAGTTTTGCTTCTGCTAAGAGACCAAGCTGATGCTGAAAGAGCCTGTAAAAGAATTTAAGTGAGTCAGTGTTAATTCTTTTTTTTGAGATCTGTCCATTTGTTACACCAGCAGGCTTTCAGCAACGTTCAAGAACCACTAATTCAGCAAAGCTGATGTTAAAGAGCTCCTGCAGGTAGAAAATTAAGAGGTTGCCCCTGCAAGTTATTGTATTTTTTGCTCTTCAAGACTTTTGACCCAAGAAAAGCAGATTACTAGTCACTGGAAAACATCCAAGGACATGATACATCTCATTTTGTTTGGGTTCTGTTGGCTTTCAGAGAAATCTCTGTTCAAACAGCCAGTGTATATTAATTTAAATGATCCAAAATACTGACTGTAGATTTGAGAAAACAACGTCACGACCTCAGAAGAGCTGTTATGTTTCATATATAGCAAAACAATAACCTTTTATATAGTTTTGCAAAAGTGAGTTAGAATGCATGAAGCATCAGTTACATTTTCAAATTAGTGCCTCTAGCATGTAGTAAAGGTAGCTGAAATCTTTGGGGGTATCTGGCAGTGCTTCCAGAAATTGTTCCTGCTGGTTCTAATACAGTGCCAATATGATGTAGCAGTTTTCTATTTTTCTTCTGTATTGAGTGCACTGTAGGACTTATTAGTATTATTGATATATTGTAAAAGAATTATATGTCAATTACCACTACAGTATGAATAAACTTTTTTAATACCTTGCAAGAGATATCCCTTTCCTCAATCCCAAAGTTGTCTACATTCTAGATGCAGGAAAATCCAAATTGGAATTTACTGTGGATTAATATAGAAGACCCAGAGGGTTGTCTCAGGTCAGTTTAAAACAATGGAATTCTGCATTCTTACTGTATTTGCATACCTTACAGTGACACCCAGTTTTCATAAAAACTAGAGAGAATGTGGAATTCACAGTGGCATATCTGAGTTTTTCACTCTCTATGAAGGACTAATTTGAAAACACAGAGGTTTGTCCTACTATTTTAATAATGTTGTCAGAAATGCCAACAAAAACCAGACAGTCTCCAAACAAGACTCTGTACTTAACCTTTTTTGTTCAGAAGAGAAGATGAAAAAAATCAGTCTAGAGAGCCTTTGATTAATGTTTTCCTGTTCTTAGAAAAATAGAGGTTAACACAGTAGCCAAGCAGAGCTCAACTTTCTAAGTACTTCTGTTTCCAAAGAGAAAATACAAATATTTATAAAGCAGCAGTTTCAGTGAAAACCCTTACGTTATTTGGAGGATTTTAGAAGACTGCATTCTGCAGTACAACAAACACAGATAAATTAGTGAAAATATATGTAAATAATATATAATGTCCCTAAAGATGTTTTAAAGTTTGGCATTGATTACTGTACATTTGTATATCTTTATGACTTCTCATATACTATGCAATTTCACTGAGATAAAACTGATTTCTATCCAACTGATTTTTTTAATCATAGGAAGTTATTAGTATTTGTATTTCTTTAATCTTTATGGCTCACAGTCTTTAAATGACTATTTAAAAATTGCTGATTAGATGAAGACTACAAAATCCATTATAATGTGCCAAGAAAAACTAATTGTTAAAAAACAGCTAAAATAATTACTCTTATTCTTTGTGACTAAGTATCCCATTTAGAGTATGAAAAGAATCTTTACTCTTCAGTTTAACAGCTATTCGAGCACAGGCTGGGAGATGAACCATGCATGATTTATATCCTTGGCATTGCTGCTGTAGCCTTACTGGACTTGCCTAAGATCACCTAGATCAAAACCTCCAACATCAGCCACAAATTTCGTAGTTTACACTTTCTTGAATGAAGACCAGTGGCAAGTTAAGAAAGCAATCGTCAACATCAGTGCCCCAACTTTATATTAAGCATAACACCAGCTCCACATGAATTAGTGAGATTACCAGTAACCACAGGGCCACGCTCAGATTTCATTTTTGTCTCTTTCCATCACTGGAGTGGAACAAATACCTTGGGCAAGCTTATTTTAACCTGCAGTTCCAGGTCTTATTTCCCTGAACAAGGTATTTGGCAGTACTGGAATAAAGGATGGCACAGCTAAAGAGAGACTCCAGTTTCATGCCCCTTCTATGTCCTTGGTTTATTGTACAATGGGTTGGAGATTGTAGGACCTTTTCGTTTGCTGGATAAATGGAAGCTATTAACAAGGTCCTTGTAGTGGAACATTTAGGAAACATCGTGGGCTCTTCATTAGCGTAAATGCCAATATATTGCACTGCCAGTTATGTAAAAGAGCTAAAAACTTTTAGTAAGAAGGATGGAGGGGACAGAAAGAATCAATATTTTTTTTTATTTCTGCTTCATTTAATTTAAGCATTTTACATCTCTCATTTGTGAAGTGAATACTAAGTGAAAAAACCTCAGCACTAAACTGTACACATAGATCAATCAAGTAAACTGCGTGCTCATTTACACTTTGTTCGTAAGTTCTTTCCTGAAGTCTGAACCACACAGATGTCTCCAAATAAGCCATTTGGGGTAAGCCCACACTCAGTCTACCCTCTCTATGTATCACACACACAGTTTCTGCTTTCACCCACAGGAATGCAAATGCAGAGTAACACCAGCAAGGTCAATGGGAAAAGAGAATTTTAGTCATAGTCTGCACATTTGGGTTCAGCTTTCTGATAGCTGGCACTACTGCAGGGTGCAGCAGGAAATACTCAGGAATCGAGCAGTGCTTGTTAAGATTGACCAAATTTACTCTTTTGTTCCCTCAACAAAAATTATGGATGGCAGAGAGCTTTTCATCTCATCTAAAGATACCATTACAGTGTCAAGCCCTTTGAGGGCAAAGCTAGCTAGAGAATATAAATGATGAATTAAGATTTAACATTTTCCCAGGTGCTGAACATTCAAGATGTCTTACACTTCATGTTGGCCCACTTGTAAGCAATACAGATCATTTTAGTACATACGTGGTGCCTATACCATTGAACTTTACACTCTTTTCTTGGAGGAAGTTGCTTCCCAAATTTTTAACCTTGCAGGTTTCTGTGGGCCAAATTGTAGTCACATCAGTAACATAACCAGTGTCATTCATGTCTTCTATAATCGAATTCTCCTGTTTGCAGACAGCTGGCAAAAGTTTATGCAATTAAATGGCAGCTGAACAGTGCAGAATAACTTTGTGAAGCGCCATGCAACAAAGAATATATCTCTCCCTAGTAAATAGCTCTACCGATTTCTCATGGTCAAGACAACCTCTTGAGTCTAGTTAAGCAAAATATTTTTATTAAACAGTTGTCTATTTTTCTTTATGCTGCATTTTAAATTGGGAGGGAGTGAGACTTGTATTTATCTAGGAACCATGTAGGAAATCTGAAAAATAGGGATATAAATGAAATACTTTTCCCTAAGAAAAACAATATCTATGTAAAACATCCCTTATGTTCCCTTTTACTTGCGTTCCCATGCAGAGGTTCAGCAAGTTTATTCCATGGTATGAATACAGAACTAATGCCAAAATATTTATATGGTCCATAACTCACAGACCCATTTCATCAGCTAATCATAATCATTATTTTTGGATTGTTTTGACAACAAATTTGAGAACAGCACTGCGGAGCTTAAGAAAAAGAAATATTTTGCACATTCCTTGTTTGCTCAACTTCATTTTTCAAAGAACAAACAAATGAAAAATTTATATTGAGTGCTCTCTCCTGAATCTGTCCACATGATGCTAGTTTTTCCCCATTTGTTAAGAATGTGATTGGTGCTTTTAATCAGGGGACAATTTTAACATCATAACACACTGAAGAAAGAGAAAGTTGTATTAGAAAGTAGTTGTATTTTGAAGCAGTTACGAAAACTGCTTCTTAGTTTGGGACACACAAACAAAGCTCAAGCAAGTATTATTTTTTGTAAACCAGAATTAGTAGACTGATTATTTTCTAGTTTTACTATGAATCTAGTTAAATACAGCAAAGACTATAGACAATTCTGAAGAGATGTAAATACCTCTAAAATTAATTTTGCTGTTATAATATCACTTATTTAAATGTAACAATGAAAAATCTGTGCAACTCCAAGCACAGCTGAACCTCTGAATTAGGACAAATTTAAGTACCTTCTTTTGAGACCTCAAATGATTGTAAGAAGTTACACGGGCCAACAAAAAAAAATCCTTTTCACTTAGAATTTTCAGTTTCAGTAATTTTTTTGTTCTGTTGTAGAACTTTTTTTAAAACAATTGAGAAATAACACAGAACTTCACCCATCATAAACAGAGGGACCCTACATATAGCTAATAGGCCGACACTCTCACCGGAACTGAAGATGACTCCAGGTTCAAAGCTTTGTCTTGCTTCATTCTGACTTAGATTAGAGGCTTAAGCCTGTGCCATTGTGCTCTCCAGAACAGAGCAAATCCCTTTTAGCATTATCTGACTTTTTTTACATAAAACATTAACCAATTCAGCCCACTGGACTAATCCTAGTCCAGCAATCAGAGAATTCCCATGGGACACAGGATACTTGTGCCTAGTCCTGGTTCAGAATTTGGACTAATTGCTATGATTCACTTTTTTTTTCTGTTTTTCTAGAAAAAAAAATGCTGGTTTGGGCTAAGGAAATCTTTGCAGCAATGATCAATTTCTAGCATTTCACAAAATACCTTTTCCTTCAAATGAACAAAAAAAGTAGCCCGTTGAGGCTGTCACAGAACACCAGAACTAACCTCACTGCCCAGAACGGCATACAACCAGAGATGCTAGTGTGCAGCCCAGAGGTCTCGTGTTGAATCAATACAAGACAGTTTTAAGAAACGATATAAAATTGAAGATTGCATTAAGAGCCATCACTGCGATACATTCCTGTTTTCTCAGACACAGCTTTGGCTCATTTCATCTTGGTTATTTTCTGGGAAGACAGAGGGTGCTGTGGATGCTTTTGGGTGATTCATACAGTTCCCTCCCTTCAAGAAAACCCTAAAGCAACTCAGTTAATATGAAATAATTTTACTGGAGTTTTATTTGCAACCAGGCATGTCCAGAAAGAAGAAGGAGATCATGGAAGTTCACAGGTAGCCAGAGGAATTCTTTCTTTTCAAAGCATAGCTTGTTTCAAGATAACTTTTCAGAGAGACTGTAAGGTGCACCACGTTTCTATGGAGAGTGCAGCCCCATGTTGCTTGCTTTGTGACTGTAAGATGATGCAGCATTCTTAGAACACATCTGTGGGCAAAAACTGAGCTCCAGGTATTCAGATATATTTTAACCTGGAGAAAGAGAGAAGGAATAAAATCAAAATGCCAACTGCCCAGACAAGTGAATATTCTCCTTTCTTTAAAGCTCCTTATTTTCTCCTTCTAAATGGATACTTATTTAATGATAATGATATTCTGATTCTGAAGGTGTTGCAATTACACTGTACTGTGTCCTGCCATTTCACCTCCTGATGTGGCAGTCTCACTCAGCAGTACAAGGGCTTTGGATTCTCTGCTCCTGTCTCCTCTGTCACCAACGCAAACTTCCTTTCCACCAAACTCTCCCATGTGTTTGTTGTTGTTGCTGTTAGCTTGTTTTGGATTAGAACTTGATCCAACATACCGGGTGCCTTTACAAGAGGCTTCTGAAGATGACGGAATATTTTGAGACTTTTCCCCATCCACCGAAAGACACTGCCTAGAATGAGAATCTTGTCACTAGGAAACATTTAAAGAGATATTATCAAAGCTGCAGGTCCTAGCCTTAAGAAAAAGGAAACAAAGAAATGAGAGACATAGCTAAAGAAGATTTTCTTAACCTTGCAATTTCCCTCACCAAGCCATATGCTGCAGTTCCTCAAAGTGTATTGTTGCAGCATAGGGAGAACAATGAGTATTAGTTGAATAATCAGGATAGATTATCAAAATATATAAAATCAAAGTTTGTACCCTACAGCAAGCCATAAAGAAAAGCAGCCATCTGGAGCTCAAGGAATGTTTCTAGCTTTGTCAGTAAGACTTTATTATAAACACAAAATACAGGCTGCTAATTAAGAAAGCTACAACTAAGCACTCTCACTCTCACTAGGGATCTTTGTCGATACATGCTTTAACATTCAGATTTGTGATCTTCATGAAAAGCCCTTTAAGCCTCTAGGGCTACAGGAAACTGACCACAGGGACTTTGATGTCCCTTATTCACATCCAGCATCCAGAACAAGTCTGGACCAATAAGCACTAAGAAGTGTGTCTTCAGTTCTTGCCCAGTTCTTATTTTCTTGCTGATTTCAAGAACCTTCTACATGGCATTATGAAAACTAACAAACACAGAAAATCAACTGGAAATTCTGACAAGGAGCACAACCGCAGGTACCTGAACCACGCCTGTGTTTTTCTGAGGTTCTCAATCCCTATGATGTCTAAGTAATGCAACAGCAAAACCAAAGGAGCTTGTTGATCTCTACATAAAGGATAGCGAGAAAGAAAGGTACTGAAGGGTAAAAAAAAAAAAAAGCTATCAAATTATTTTCCATTTTCATTTAGAAAGGAAGGAAAAATGCACACTTTTTTACTTTAGTGGGAAATTTTGCTTCTGCTTTTACTGATGATGCTGAAGTTTTACATTTAACTTCTGGTAAGGAATATGCTTTCAAGAACCACATAATCCTGCATAATATATGCCTTTTGAGTTGCATTTAGAGCTTTCAGTATGAGCAATCATCTTCATAAAAATGTATACAAAGAATCAGGCTAGTACCCTTACTCTTCTGACTGATACTAAGCTTATGAGCACCTAGCATGCTCTTCCAGACAAGCTTCTTTTCCTTACTTACCAAGACAAATGTTTTCGTTCTTCACAAATAACTTCACGTTAACATTTGCTTTCCATTCAGTTTTCTACTCTCCTTTACAAATATATGTACCTCCAAGAATCTCAAAGTTCTCTACTTCTTCAGCTGCAGCATTTATAAAACAGCCTATGCTAGAATAACCATCATGTCACAAAGCAGTCGCTGGCTAAGCCAAGATCTGAACTCAAAAGGCCTGAATAAGAAATTTGTATTTACTCCGTGTCTTTAATCAGCCTGTTCTCCAGCCTGAAGAGATAACACAGGCACAAGCAGTCAATGTGAAACTGACTGCACTGGAAGACCACAAATGTGTATTCTGCACTGCTATGGGAGACTATTACAGAAAACACAGTTTTTAGAAGTCACTGATTTTAAAAGCTGGCTTTTGTTTGCCTTCTCTTTGAAGTGACAAAAGGCAGTCTTCTTAAACTCAACAGAAACGGAAGAGATCTAATCATGGTAGCAAATTGGACTATACATTCTTTCTAAATCAGAAAATTCACAATGGTACTGAACGCATTTGATACTTTGTTACTGCTTAGACTCTGTTTATATACACATGCTCATAAAGGCATGTATGTACACCACACACACAGAGCTTGTATTCACATAGCATTAATCTTCAGTGTAGTAAGCACACTGGAACACATCACAGAGCAGTGTTGCTCTCCCAAGCCATGGTCCAGCTTTAAAAAGAACAAACCACAGTGAGCTGAACATGGTGTGAACCCAGGGATACCTTTGTTCCCTCTTCTAGATGCAACAGACAGCGTTATAAAACAGATAGTTGCAGCAGAGACAGATCTGGGTCTGCTCAAAGCCATCTTAAAGATGGCTTGCAGAGTTTTCCATCCCTTCTACCAAGAGATCTCAGCAGTGGCCAGCAGAGGAATTTTGAAGGGCCAAACGTATCTTTCCCAGTGTGCACACAGAAGAGAAGGCATATAATTGTACGCTACAGTCACCTATTAATTTATCCATGCATATTTATAGGTTTTTCTAACCCAGAAGGTGCACCTTCATTCCTCCTGCTAATATACCAGCCATCTCCACCAGAACAGGACACAGCACAAATAGCAGCCCTTCTCGCAGTTAGATGTGGTAAACATTAGGTGCAATAAGAAAGGCTGTTCATAGAGCTTTCTGCACATAAGGGTTCTTCAGGATGTGTTCAAGTTTCCAGTTCAGGCTGTAGTTTAAAAAAAAGCTACTTTATTTCACATGATGAAAGGTGCCCTACTTATTGAGAAGACAAGTTACTTTTTGCTCTTTTGATTTCCTGCTGGCCAGGATGTACAGATGGGTCTTTGGGGAAAAAAAAAAAAAAAAAAGAAAAAAAGAAAAAAAAAAAAGGACAGATGATACTGAAGTACAGAAGAGATTAACAGGGTCACTAGCTTGCACTCCTGGGGTCTGGCTGAAGGATTCCTGCTTCTTAAAACTGTGAGTAGAGAGAGATGATGGATTCATCACTCAATGAAAAGTGAGTTATGACTTTGCAGTATGAACTTACTTGGCTGCTTTCCATTGCCTTGGCTCTTCAGGTTGTGAAGGCTCATGGGAAAGCACTACTTTGATGTTTTCCTGAATTTTTCTGTGGAACATATTAGACATGAGGCGTATCAGAGACAAGTTCAAAGCATCTGGGCTAAATTCACAGTTGGTATTGATTATTTTCTGCACTGCTTCAGGTGGCATTTTAAGCAGTTTATTTAATGTGCAAATAAGCATATAACCAAGACTATCTGACTAGGAACAATTGGTCTTTTGTAAAAAGATGTAGAACATGGAGTCACTAGGCTAAGACACACACATAATTATCTAACAACAGTTGAGTAGCGTGCTAGCATCTTCATCATGCCAAGAAGACAAGAGAAGTTGTGCTAACAATACAGAAATGTGGCAAGAGCTGCCAAGACATGTGTCATGTGAGATACAGGACATCTTACACCCAGCATGAAACTGGTCCTAGAACAGAGAAACTGCAATGCAATATAGTGAAAAACCCCTTTACAAAACTGTCATGGAAAGGCACCACATTTGTAGGAAAAAAATAAAAGTTAATCCTGCAGTCTGTATTCTTTTTTGTCTTGTATTTTGTCATGCTATCTTTGCAAACAAGGGACTATGCTTACCTATATTCATATCCTATTGAATATCAGAAAAAGGAATGTAGATCATGCCAAGTAGCTTCTGGTTTGAAGAATAAAGAACAAATTTTCTTTAAGGCTTCAACCTCTAATTATATCCATGTCTCTTCTAGGTTCTAGCAAGTTTCTAGGAATAGAGAAAGAAATTCAGGCCTCTATGAGCTTTTTGTCTTGCAAAGAGCTCCATGGCATAATGCTGCTGGGCTCATGTCAGTCCATATAAACAGACAGAGGTTTAATCTTCAGTTCAATTTGTGTCTTCCAGAAACAAACTTGCAGTCTGCTGACAGAGACAGAACAACCTGTTCTCAAATCCCACCACCCTCTCAATCCCTGGCTGACTCCTGATTCCTGTGCATCATGACCTAGAAGAGAGTAAGAACTGACTCTCCTTACCTCCAAGGATCTCTCCTGGACTGTTTTTTGGTTTCTTTTTTCCCTTAAGTGCCAACCTTGTCATGTGAAGGTTTTGTCAGGATGCAGAGACACAATCCATGGAATCTACTGGGATGCTGCAGGCAGGGAATCCTAAGGCATTCCCTTCCAGCACAAAGCCCTTCGGACCAGGCTGCCATCCATGCAGGGCTCTCCTGCCAACTGCTATGCATGAATGCTCACAGTATCCTTTGCTTTGGACACAGGTACCTTGGATGGTTAAGACAAGAAAGCAGCATCCTGGTTTGGTACAGCTGTTTGCACTTTGGCTATTTGCTTTAAGCTCTGTGCTATACAGCTGCTGCTGTCCAGAAACATGACCTTCATCCAATGAACATACTCTCTATATCTTAACAACTGCCACCTTGCAGGAAAAGCCAATGAGTGTCAGCTAGTAAATCTGGTGATAGATGAGCAGGGAAAGAAGGAACTGGACTGTTCTGAACTTCACTGGCTGTAAAGGGCTAAGAAGGTCAGGAGGAATATAGCCTGGGCATTAAAATAATCCTGCCTGATTCCCAAAAAATAGCAAATCTGTTGAGTACAGGAGGTACCATTTTTAAGTCTAATTTCTCCTACCATAACCACATTTTAACAGCAAGCACAGCAGGCTTAACTATAAGGTCTGACAGAAATTTCCAGTTTTTGAATCACAAGTTCCATTTTTAAAGCTTATGTATTTCTTCATATTCAATGCCTGCTCTGAAAGCTCTATCACTGATATAGATAGAGCTATATTGAATGGACTCAGTAAAGGTCTGTGATTGGAAACAGATCAGCCCCATCTTGTTCTTTGGCATACCTGCCCTTCTGGAAGGAAAGCTCTGAAATATTTTGTGCAGCGTAGGTCTTCCTAAGTTTTTTGCTATTGTTCCTTTTAGTGAAGCTAGAGCATCAACTGCATGCACTGGAGCAAATTTGTTGGCTCCATTTCCACAGATCCCTGAGGGTTATTTTACCTCATTTGATACTAAGCCTTTCTACCACACGATTCCGGTAATAAAAAAACACTGAAACACATCACAGTTACAAAAGAAAAAAAAAAAGCTAGAAAATGAAGCAAATTTCTCTCCCATTCACTTCAAAATGAGAAAGACTGCTTTTAGAGGGTTGGCTGTACCAAAACAGACAAACTAAGTTTGTGTTTCAAATTGGCAAATTTAGAGTAAAGAAAGTATTCTGTGCTTCAAAGAATGAGTAAGTTAACATGTCTATTTTGTGATCTCATTAACTTTGAAAATAAAAGCTAACATTTTCAGAAGTTTATCAAAAGCATATTGTTTCCTTTAGGGTCAGAACTTTTCTTCTGAGCTGCACGTACGCTCAGGGTAAACAGGAAGTCTCTGACTCACTCAGTAGATGGGCAAGAACTTTATGAGCATTAGCAAAACCAGCAAGAAACAAGCCACTGTCCTAGTAAGCAATTGATAATCT
Source organism: Nyctibius grandis (assembly GCF_013368605.1). Lineage (NCBI taxonomy): Eukaryota > Metazoa > Chordata > Aves > Nyctibiiformes > Nyctibiidae > Nyctibius > Nyctibius grandis. The sequence continues at coordinate 92,699,408 of NC_090695.1, read as the reverse complement.
CTGGCCCAAACACTGTAATTAAATGTATGGGTATGTCTCATTTTGCTGACTCTGTTGTGAATTAATGCAGTGGGATTCCACAGAAATGTCTGTGTGAATCCACCAACAAAATGAATGTCAGCACAGATCATAAAGACCTAGGACAAAACACCCTAAAATAGCCCAAAGAAACATATGAATTCAATGACATTAAAGGACCGTATATCAAACACATTAGCAGGCATCCCGCTGCTGCAGCTACCAACTAGCCCTTCTCTTCCAGTTTGCAAAGTCTCATTAAAATACATTCTTCCTCATTTTTTTCTGTGCCACAGGAACACAGACATAAAAGAGAACTTAATGTGGGACACTATGGGCCAAGTTCTGCTGACAATGTCAAAGTCAGTGATAAATCTCCCTTTGGCTTAGAAATGGAGAATTAGAAGCCAAAAAATAATATGAAGTAGTAACAGACCTCTTTAAAAACAACAGTGTAACTTTCACTTGCAAAGCAGACAACTTCCAAGAGATTGGTTGATGTTGAAGTCAGAATATAGTGTTTAAACATTTCTCTGTGCAACTGAAGCCTTAGGCAGAACTGCTACATCTCTCGAGAATGGGGGGTTATATTTCTTTCTTCATCTGAAAGGTGATTTCATGCTTCAGGAAGTAAAGAAAGTTTATGCATGGACAATATAAATGCAGATGCCTCCCATAATGATTGACACCAGAGGTCGTGCAAGTGGAGTTTCATTTCTACTCCCAGTAGATCATGCAGCCAAGTGAATTAACGTCTCTTTAGTAATTAGAAAGTCAAAGTTTTGACAGGTCTGGCTTTCCCCCTTGAAACGGGCTCAGTTCAGAAGGCCTCCTTGAGGTCTGATCTGCTCTTCACAATTACCTTTTTTAATAGACAATATGAAAGCGAGTGACACTCAAAGTGTACTGTCATATAGAGGCAAATTTCTTTCCCCGCAAAGGACATAAGTGGCAATGAAAGAAACTCTTACATACAGCAAGCAGCTAAATCTCTGTCAAAAAGAAGTATTAATTTCATAGAGCTGTCAGAAAACTGTCTCGGTCCCAGTCCTAAATGTATGTCTCAAAATGAGAGACCTTTTCCAGTTTATATCTGAAACAATAATGCTGTTCATGTAGAAGATAAGCAAAGTATATTCCTAACAAGTTGCTTTTGCAATTTGTGTTCTTACCAAAGAGGGAATTTTCCAGTACGAAAGAAAAGCTATTGAGCTACAGCCCAAATATTGTGACAAATAGTAAAAACTGCAGCTCAGCATTTTCCCCTGCTGTGTATATTCAGACTGTCGCCTAACTACTTCTTGAATAAAGGTATACAAAATATAACACAGTATTGGAATATCAATAGGGTAACAATAATTCTTCTGGTTCTTTTGAACCTGATGGCAGGTTGATTTGGCCCTTGCAGTCAAGTCTGTAAAATCTGAAGTAGAATATCTTTATGCTCACTTCTAGCCACACCAAGCCCACTGTGTCTCTGCTAGAACACTGCTCAATCAAGCCCATTCCTTGATCAATGGATTTTCTACCATAGCACATGCAAGTTCCAATGTAAAGTCCCCACATTTATACACTGACCTACTGGACAAATGGCTTTGTTTGCAAACCATTTTTACAAACGCCATCGAAGGCCCATTTGGCAAAGTTCTCAGGAATCACTCTCTGCTATGCAAAACAGGAAAACTTTTCTCAAGGCACCACTATAAAACCTGATGCTTACACTTAGCTTTTATTTGTTATTCATCTGTTTTCTTCAGTTCCTAAACTGTACAAATGCATTGCTTCTAACAAGTGATGCCTTACCAGCTCTATGTTAAAGACAACACTTTGGTGCAACTGCTACTGTAGAAAACTAGAAGCATGCTCAACACGGCTATTTAATTCACCACTTTTCTAAACTGAGTATCTTTGTATCATGTAGGAAAGATTTCTTTTCTTCATTATAGTTATTGTTTAAGTGAGAATGGAGACAAATCCATCCAATTTATAGCCTTTCTCTTCAATTTTTATTTGCACAGTCTCTAACTTCTGTGCATTTTCCAACCCAGGGAACATCACTAATAAGTTTATGAAGTTATCATTGGTTAAGTGATAGCAGAGCATTAGTGTATATAATAGAAACTTCTTCTTTGACATGCAGCTGCTGTGGGAAGAAAATATCAAAATGGTAATACCATCAACCAAGAACAGTGTAGTGTCTGGGAGAGAGACAGAGAAAGAAGGAATATCAACAGGAAGTCTAAAAGCAAACAGAACTAAAATCAGCATTAAGCCCATAGCCTTCTGGGTGACAACAGAAAAATGACAGCAAGTATCATCCAAAAAAATTAAAAGAGCAGCATAAGCATTCAAGCTTCAGTGCCAAATATTAACCGACATGGGCTAGAAAACCCCCCTGTACAGGTTATCGTAATACTATCCATCTCCTCTGCAGCATCTGGTCCCTGGCACTACCAGCGACAAGACAGACTTGCTGTTTCCCTGAGCTGATCTGGAATTTCATTGCCTTTTTCCTATATTCCTCATTATTCAGCCAGCTTCATCCAAAAATATTTTCCTAACCTTGACCAACATGTGATGCTGATTACAAAGAGAAAGTCTACACAGAGAAAAGGGAGAGTTACTTAGAAAGAACATTCAAGTGACCAGATAGATACTTCGCTAATACACAATCCTCCATCTTACTCTACAGCTTAATTCACTGCTACTGCCTGACTGTCACTGTTCTGGAGCTATGCAATGCAACAAAGAAAACAAGATATTACTCAATTTTGCCAGTGTCTCTTTCTGTAATATTCAGGATTATATATTACACCATGGCAGGTAATGCTGACTGCTTTCAAAGGTAATTTCTTGATGGCAAAGTCTGAGGAAACTCAGACTTTGGCAACAGGAAACAACCACAGTAAATATACATACAATGTTCTCCAGCAGAAATTGTACGCATTTAGCACCGCTGACTTGCATAACTTCTTACCTAGTCTAATACTTGTTACATCATCAGCTCCAAAGTATTTTAACAAACAGGATTGAGACTCTTGCTACAACGAAGTTGTAGTGATCTACCCCAGCTGAGGATCTGATCCTTTTTGCCCTTGGACAGTGTCCAAGAGCTCCAGCAGCCTATTTGAGAACTATCCCAACATTTGCGTTCCTGGATAAAAAATAGACAAGAAGGAACATAAAAACATTCTCCCAAAGACAATTTGGAAATACTTCTTAAGACACTATTGAAGCATTGATCATTGTCCAGCTGACCTAGACAACAGACTTCAAGGTTAACACTTCCCTCGACCTACTTTCATTCTCTCAAAGATAAAAATATCTTCAATTTCACACTGATCAGGACTCCGGGTTAGAGAAATGATAGATAATGATTTAATATCTCTCTCTTTTTATTGCATCTCTTCCCTTTTCCTGTAACTTTTTCTCATGCCCTTTTTCAATCAGATGTTAGTTTAAGTCTGTATGTGCCACGTTAAGTAGGACATTCATCTTTCAGCTGGTGAAAAAGTGCATATGCTGAATGGAGCAGTCCTAGTTTAACTGCGAATTTGACCAAATACATGCAGAGGCAGATCATGGGGGAATCAAGCTTCTCTGCCAACTTTTCTGAACTTTTTAATGACCTCTCTTTGTAGCAGTGATTTTCCACATGAAAGGCAAAACGTTTGGTACTGTGTTCCCTTGAAGCTTACCAAAGAGAACAAAATATGCACACAAACCTGATGAGAGATACCTGAAGAATGAAAAACAGGACTCCATAACAGTGAACCATCCTGGGTTTTATGCCTTTTTACCTCTTCCTTCCAATCTTGACTACAGCTTTGTCAAAGCATTTAAAAAATAATGAAGTCTGATAAATGGAGCTGTTGTTAAGATAGGATAACTACAGCATCTTTTGATAGTAACAAGCTTTTAACATGTCAAAAATACATTATGTTTAATTACTGTATACTTCAGACAGCTGAGGTCTAAATAGACCATTGGAGAATAACAATACTATCATTACTACACTTGTACTGTAACTTAGACCAAAAAGGTTTCTATGAGTAGGAGTAATACAATAGAGTCCTTCATCTTCCTCTCATTTCTTCACCTTCATGATAATAAAAATTAAGGAACTCCTGAACAGAACCACTCTACCCTCACAAAGGCTCATTCAAAACAACAGTGTGAGTCCTGTCTACCTACGAATATGTGAGATAAAGTTTAAAAACTCACTACATGACTAGGCATTCACAGGAACAGAAGTCTCAGAGGCTGTCACCAGAGCCCTAATATCATAGGCTGCAAGAATACGGTGAGAACAGGCTGAGATCAGTCATAGCGTCAATATCAGGTCTCAGGAGTCCCCTGGAGTTCAAGAGTGCTCCTGAGCACTCTCTGGGGTACAGCATGGACACAGCCATCCAAAGAAACATGAGATTATAAGACACTTAGATCTTTTCAAAAGTTTTTTCCAAGTTGAGGAAATTTAGGGTGTGGAACCTGTTCTATACTTCAGACTATCTAGATTTTATTTTGACTATTTCAAACGAACTAGAAAGTACAGAAAATTTGGACAGTACTTCACAAGCATCAAGTAGTGTATGTCCAGATAAATCCATTCATGTACACATTCCAGTACACCTTCACGAAGAATAAGACAAATACATAACTACACATTACCACTGCTAATGAAAAATACCCCATCCCCCTTTCATAACTTTCTGACCTCTCTCCTTTGATTCAAGGAAATAATACCATCATTGCACTGATGCTGCTAAGAAGATAAGTGAAAATATATTTGAAAACTGTGAAGGTTTGCATATGATTCTCATGTCAATAATTTGCTGCAACTTTTTGGGAGATAGCCTGGACATGAAGTTCACGCAAACTATCTCTTTGCAGCCTTAGAAAGCACAAAGCATTTCAACACTACAGTTGTAAAAATTTCCTTTAGCAAAAAGATGTTCAGAGCCTTACAAGATTAATACCTTCACATCAGACTATCAAACAACATGGGTGTAAGCTATTTGATACTTTTAGCACTGATCAAAGGAAATGACTTACGAACAGTCCAAGCACAGCACTTATAACCATAGCTAAGGGAAGTATTTTCAGTAACCGCATTCACTGTGCAAGCCACAAAGAGCCAATCCAAAACCTGAGACAATCGGATTTTTATTCAGAGACCAACTGACAAGCGCTGCTCAGAGTCCCAGACTTTCACAACAAAATCCAAATTGGATGTTTCTTTAGAGTATCAAATAGGCATTCAATGCTTCTACTCACATAGACAGATGAAGAGATGCTGTATGTGTATCTTCTACATATTTGTCTTCAGAAAGGACAGTGGGGAATGAGAGAAACAAAGCACAAATACAAGGAAATAAAATGGCTCTATAAAACACCTTACAGGAAAAAAAAACATTGATCGGGATTAATACACATGGAGCTGAACACCTCACCAAATCATCAGGCTACATTGCAGCTGAAAATCTAGTGTCTGAACAATAAAAACAGTAAATATTATTCAAGTGTATAATATTGATCCTTCTATCCTATAAAATCCTAAAGCACCTCACAAGCACTAGGCACAGAAATCCATGGATCACAACAGCCGTTGAGACAAACCTGTAATTCTCAATAGCTTAAGGCATTACTAAAACAAGAAAATACCAAATTATAAATTTTAGGAAATTGACAAAAGCACTAAGAAAAGGATTCAGTAGAAATCAGCTAAAAACTTTAGAACATCGATAGTATTTTTTTTTCCCTTTTCCTTCTTTCATGTTTCTCTTTTTTGTTACTCATTAATAGTCTTCACTAAGATTGAAAATCAGACTCTCCTACTTTGGTTTTCCCAGGGCACAAATAGAAAACATGATTGATGTCCTGATCACTTGCTTATAGCAAAATACTAACCTTCTGTATTGCTAATTTTGATCTAACAGGGAAAAACCCAAAATTATTAACTCTTTCCTTTCCTTTTTCTTCTTATCATATCAAAGATATTTCAGATTCCGTGTCAGAGGAATGAATCAAGGAGATACAAAAGAGAGTTTTAGTTTATTAAAAAAACCCATCCTAAGCCATGTTCTCCCTATAGTTCAGGAAAGGTGAATTTCTGTCAATCACTACTGGGAACTACAGGAGGGGGAAAAAAAAAAGAAAACAACAAAAAGGGCTCTATTACCTTCTCTGACAAACTACTGCAAATTTAGTTACAACATAATATATTTACTCCTGATTACAGTGCTGACTAGTGTGTAGCCTTGGGATGACCAAAAATCACATCATCAACAAATTCCAAGCCATTTTGCTTGTCTCTGTAATTGTCCACATTTGGCAGGCATCCATTTTTCACTATGATGGGATCCCCCTCAAAGACTAGAAAAGTGAATGGAAGAAGAAAAACCCTTCCACCCGTTTAATGCTTCAATTTTATCTTTTATTCTCTCCAATAGTCTTTAGGAAAGAACACAGACTAAAGAGGAAAGCAGCAATAGCCACAGGCAAATACACGTCCCCATATTTTTGCCGGATGGAACATGACTGGGGAACTGTAGAAGTTGGATATGGAACATACCCACCTTCCAAAATCCAGGTCAACTCTTTCTCCCTGAATAGTTTTGCAGTCTGCACTTAGGCAGCTTTTAGCTGAGCTTCATCTATGTTTTGTGCATTTCCAATCTCACATACCCACCATCTGGAGAGGCAATTCTAAGGGTAGAGCTGGGGAATGCATCACAACAAACTAGTCCTTTTTTTTTCATATGACTGAACTGCTGAGAATCTGAAACACACTTTTATTGCAGCACAGTGAAACCTAGTGACAGATGGTAATAATCACGTAAAAATAAATCTCCTTTATGCAGCCAGCTTTTACATTCATTGAACAAATCATTAAACCTACAATATATTTGTGTGTGTTGTGCAATGCAGCAGCAGCACTGCAGGGCATTTTTCTTAAAAAGCTCATGTTCACTTACCTATCATTACCACTAGGCATAATGGGTAAAGTCTTAGTCCTTACAAAGTCAATGACAAAACTCCACTCCTTCAGTGAGGACCAGGATTTCACCTAAAGAAACTACCCAGCATAGATAATACCAAATTAAAAGTATACATTAAAATACCTCAAACTCTGAAGAAGTGCAGTTCATGAACTAATCATTGTAACTAAAGCTGTAAAATGGACCAACACAGACAAATGTAAACCTATCAAGTTATACCCTTTGTATCACCTGTGACTACCTATGACATTGCATATGCATGTTGGTATGACAAGCCTTCTTGCAACATATTGAACTCTACAGCACAAGGAGGGTGGGGAGGAAGTCAGTGTATTTGAATTTATTTATCCAGTCCAGACTTAGGAATCAGCAATCTGAAGTAAAGGATCCTTATATGTGAATTAATGGAATAATCCTGAAGATACACACACTTCTCTGGAAACTAGGGCTGGCTAAAATATAGCACATTTCATCAACCAATCATCAGTCGCTCCACAAAGAGGGGATAATTTTCTTTATTCCGCAGGTGGCAACACTGGGCTTACAAAGGCAGTTGCAGAAAAGCAAAAGGATGAACACTTTTTCTGACTCCCTCTCTGCTGGGCCACATGATGTTTAATAATCATATCCTCCTAGAAGTGGATATTTACAGCCCTTTGTCTCTAGCAGGATTGTCACAGACTGAGGCAATCTTCTCCTTCCTTTACACACAATAAAAACAAGTTAACAGAAATAGACTAAAGAAGTAAAAGATAAGGCATCTAATCGAGATACTACTGTAATTAATGTTTTCCATATCCTCCTCTCAGTCCCTACACAATTTCCTGGGGGTTACAGAAAGTAACAGGTTAGAAAATACTCCATCTTAAAATATTAGTAATTAATGTCTTTATTATCTCATTATTTAAAAACCAAGTTATACTGGGACTTCTTATAGTAGAAAGGTTGCAGGATCTTTTCCTGCAGAGGGAACCCTCACTTAAAGCTGAAAAATTACTACTATTATTACCACTATTACTTTCCACTGCAAATAGCAACGGAGTCTGATATCATGAGGACTTACCTGATGATTCAGTTTCTTAAATAAACTCCTGCTAAAGTTGTACTTTACTAGCCCACTCTCAGGAGCAAATACCTGTAACCAAGCACTCTAAAGGTATCATTATGGGTAGTACATTGATCATTATCACATGAAAGCAATCAGCACAAAGCCAAAAGGAGATACTTCTGAGGCAGAGTAAACTGTCTTTAGACTCCAAGTTTTCCAGACAAGGACTATCTTTTGTTTCAGTGTTTGTTCAAGTCTTCAACAGGGAAGTCTGCTAGGTACCTCTGTCAGCGTATAATGTCACAAGAATCAATAAAGAAGGCAAAATGAGAAGATGAGGAAATATTTCAGGAAGTGCAGGAAAACCTCTAGTAGTGTGATCCCTTACATCGCTTTTTATCCTCTCAGAGGAAGAGATGAAAGGCCCAGTACTTGAGACATTTCAAGGTAGCCTACATAAGGCACTAGAAAGGTACAGGGCAGGGAATAAGTCAGAGCGGAAGGGACTTTGTCCACGCTGCTAGATACATATTTCTATTAATTCAAGGTTTCTATGATCATTACACATGTTAAAAAATGAGAAATGAAAATAATAAAAAAAAATTGTGATTCCAAATTATATTTTAGTTTTAACATTGGGCCCATCAGTACAGCATCTTTATTCTCCTTTCATCTCTGTTCAACACACAACTGGTAAGCATTTCTAAAAAGGGTGTACTGTGAAAACAGCCAAGAGGCTGTGGTTGACTGAAGAACCAGAACATAAGCATAACACTTGTGGGAGGGAAGAAGGGGGAAGAAGACAAAATAACAAAATGTAAAGCCTTGGTCTAGTTCATTTTGATTGAGATAAGGAATCAAAACAATAAAGACTTAATCCAAACCTCTTTAAACAGGAAACAGCATTGGAAATCCCTGTAAAATTAAATTGAGTCAGATGAGTATTGCTTTAAAAATTGTTTTCCTGTATTTGTGAGGACAGGCCTTACTAGAAGCGAAAGTGAATAGGTAATTCCAAACTTCTTTTTAGCTTCAGAAAGTTTCACCTGGTATCCATTTTAGAGACTGGAGACTCCAGTTGTAGAGCTAGAGCTGGATCTGTTTCTCATTTTGTGCTTACTTCTCCACCCAACCTCAACTATAAAGAATGTCTAGACCACATCATGCCCAAGATCCTGTGCACATCTTCCAAAGCAAAACGTTTTTCAAAGGAAAGCTTCCTCATCAGATGCAGAGCTCTGGAATATGGTGTTCACAAGGTCAGATGACGAGCTCAAGACTGGAATGATACTGTGCTTACTCTAAGCAACTCATTGAACATTGGAAGAGGAGGACAGCTATCCCCTCCCCACAGTCATTGCAAGTAAACAGCTTTTGAAGGTAATTCTCCTTCCCGTTAGCCACAAAACTGCTACCAAAGCCACATATGTGCTGACACATACTTCAGAAACACACATTCAGCTGCCACACATCCTTATCCAAGATGATGGAAATGCTTATTTTCTTATAAATGGGACCTCTAAATTACACAGAATCACAGAATCAATCGATCAGGTTGGAAGAGACCTCTGGGATCATCAAGTCCAACCATTGCCCTGACACCACCATGTCAACTAGACCATGGCACTAAGTGCCACGTCCAGTCTTTTCTTAAACATATCCAGAGATGGTGACTCCACCACCTCCCTGGGCAGCCCGTTCCAACGTCTAATGACCCTTTCTGATTGCTGATACCACAGTCACTCCTGATAATATTAAAAAAAACCAAAAAAAAATACAAAGTCTAAGGATAAGGTGAAAGTGAAGGGGAAACCATCTGTTCCCACAGACCAGAGCCCAGCAAGAAGATGATGAAGCCAAATGAAACACAAAAAGAAAATAAACTCAGCAAAACTGATGAAGCAAAAGCCAGGGTAAAGCAGTTTTTATAACAACAAACAGTGTGTTCTCCTTCCCTCTGTGAAACTAAAAGCCTGTCAATCCCCAATGATATATGTATGTGCAAACATTTACACACACTTCACGTTTTCCTACGTGTATAGAGCAATGATTGCAACACAAACAACATGCATCTCAAACCACCAGCAAACAACTAAAGGAAGCACTGCCAAACCTGGTGTCACACCCAGGTTTTCTTCCATTCTTGAAGCCTCTCTCCTTCCTTCCCCTTTGCTTTTGCTAACCCTGTTGTGGCGTATATCACTCATTTAATCAGGCAACAGGACTCCAATGTATAGGGCAATATATCTTTACTATCAAAACAGGTGAAGAAAACCTCCAAACACTATTCCTTGAAAACAGAAGCAGGGGGAAAATATCTTTAAAAACATGGCAGAGAAAACTGCTAGGTAGTAAGTTTTGCTTAATTCCCCACATCTGCAGCTCTCTGGTACTGTGTTTGAAACAGTTAATTGGCAAGAGGGTCACAATACTCTGTCAAAGATGATTCTCCCTTCACAAGGTTTCCTGCATATTTCACAAAGGAGATATACTCTGCTACTTCCAGGGGCCTGCAGGAACCACGTAGTCACTTCAAAAATAGTTTTAAAAACAACTGTATCCTGTAAGCACCCAGGAGCTGAATTCTAACTCAGCCTCCTGGCACTATTATGCACTATTGTGGGGTCTTTTTTGAAAAATAAAAATAAAAAATCAGTAGGGCATACTCTAAGGAGGCGCATATTCTGTTGCAAGATCTAGTTTATTTTGAAGCCTCCAGTATGAGGTCAAAACAGCAAACAGCATTTAAAAGCAAAGAGAATGATAGATAGGACTCAGGACTACAGAGTCCTTGTCCAGAGACTTGTCAAGTCTGCTGTCCTGCCTCTGGCATTAACCAACTCACAGTGCTCCAATAAAGGGGAAAACATACCCAAACAACCCTCATAAAGCACCTATAGAATGGCATAATGATAGACATGTAAAGAGGAAAAATTCTTTCTTGGCCTCTGTGGCAAGCAGCTTATATTTTCAAGTATTACATTTGATAGACCTTTTTTAGCTTGAATAACCACAAATTGCATTCTTGTCCGTACAAAAATCCTGAATGTATAATGGAAAATCCTATAGCAATTCCTAAAATAATGGGGGTTCAGCAGAGGCTTAATGGTATTTCAAAAGCGTTTCTATGTAAATAGAGATGAAATGAGAGTACATTATATTTAATGAGCTTACTGCATGGCTTGTTGGTTATTTTTTTTTCTTAATTAAAGGTGCAATCCTGCAAAGTGCTACACACTGACCTCAGACTTAGAAAACCTGTTCAGCACATTCTTAATCCTAACTAATTAACAAATTCTTATGTATGTTTAGTGCAGTCAGGCCAGAAAGATCAGCACCATGCAGGACTGAACCCTAGGAAATTGGTTTGCCCTATTGAGTTTGTTTCTGCACAGCTTAAAACAAAACCTTGCAAGAAAAGGCCCAATTGACAGAAGACAGAACAAATGCTTATGGAAATATAAATAAAATGCACAGGTGATGCTGTGTTGGCAGCTTTTAGGTATATATCACATCAAAAGGTATGTTCTCCAAAAATCCGTCAGACAAAATTGCCACAACTGAAAAAGGCTCACAAGAGTATTTGAGGCAGGAAGTTCATGAGAGAGCAACCATCAGATGAACAGTTTGAACAGTTTGGAGACTATGACATAGGATTTCTTTTGCCCCCCCGCCCCCAATACTTTCTAACTATGGAGCTACAGAAGCACATTCTCCTTTGTGCTTCTTCCTTTCCTACTGTTCTTCTTCATCCAGAGCTGAAGAACACCCTTTTCCACCTCAGCAGGAAAAGCCTCATTTGAAGGAGCTTCCCTAAGGGCAAAAGAAGAGGGTTTGAGCTCTGCTGGGCTGTTATGGGCAGTAAGTATGGGTAGTCCTTTCCTTAAGCTGACAGTGTGGCAGCAATTGGGATTTAAAAGGCAAGAGTAAGTCCTGCTCAGTTGTCTGAAAGGTTTGTTCTTCAGACATATGATGAAGAAAGGTTTCAGGTGAAGAACACCAGCTGGACAGCAATGCCATCCTGCAGAGCAAGGCTCACCGAGTACTCCTCCTTAGGATCTCACAGTGAGGGCCTAATGTTCCTCGGCACTGTGCAGGGAACATCTCACAGGTCCAAAGGTCAGGCACCTTGAGTGATCTCACTTCAAGGTAGGAATTTACAGACTTCTTTTTTCTTCTTTAAATGCTAATTGTTGGGAACATTTACAGCTGGCTCTAAATAAGCACAGAAGGGAAATGGCACCACAAACTGTGTGTTTGTGTTTGCACTGCAGAGGAGTAATGAGCAGATTGGCAAGTTTTTCCTAAGTCATCTTGAAATGGAATAACATCGATGCCACATGCATTATGCAAAAGTGGATGGATTGATTAGTGGGTCACACAATTCCAAAGACCAATTATACAGCTTTCTTTAAATAATTAAGCACGGGAAAACGTACTACTCCTGCAAAGCTAACCAGGATCATCTTGCTACTTAGAAGATTCACTGTGTACTTCATTGCTAAAGAAAAAGCTAAGCAGGTTCTCACTGACTTGGGACATTGCCCTCAGTTTCATGGACACTGTCATATTCCTTCAGACACATCCTCATATAGCATTGACAAGCTTTGGCTTCCCAGTGCCGTGACTTTGTTCATTGGGGCCTCTTTGCTTTCTCACAGATTTAGCAGCAACTCATTTGCTGGTGTGAGCAGAGGGTACAACTGATTTGTTTTTCTAAGCATTTCCCAAAGATTCAGGGTTAGGTTTGTGCTTTACTTCTTGGCAATAGCACTGCACATCCAAAAAAAACCCCAAGCAGTTGACAGAAGAGAAAATATTTCAGTTTGATATATTTTTTTAACCAGAACTGACCATCAAGCCATGAGGAGTTATGTTCAAATTCAGCTGTTTAGATAGTGTCCTTTTAAAATCAGGTTTGCTAAAAGGTTCAAGCATTGCCAAGTTTTAAGAAGGGTATGTAGAAGCCCAAGGAATTGAATTATTTAAAGCTTAAAAGACAGAGCCATTAACCAGCACCCTTCTGACACCAGAAGGTTTAAGGAAGCCAGTACACATGAAAGAGTGACCCTGCTGGTCACTTCAGCAACACTTTTATGAAGGCATGAAAATGAATGGCACATTATATATCTTCCTAAAAGCTATTCAGAGGTAGACTACATAATTATTGCCATTTTTAAAAATAATTCCTTCAGAAACACACACTGTATTTAGAAAGAATTCATCTAGCTATAAAAGCACAAGAACAACGAATCACCTGCATTTCACTAACCAACAGGTCCTTTAACAATCTCAAAGTACAACAGAAAAAAAAATTACATGGGTACACCTTACAGCTAAAGTGACTAATCTGACCTCTGTTAACCAACAAGATTTGGAGGGATTTAAAAGATTTCTGTATTTTAGAAGATATATGTCAATGTTGACAAGAGTTGGCTTCTGTGTTTTGCTTTTATTTCTCAATTAGCTTTGTTTGAACTTATTGTATATCAATGTATTTCAGTTTCTCATCACCTCCTAATCAGACTGCTATCTTATCACCTGATACAGAAATAAAATACCAGGAGAAATCAATAGTCAGAGCAAAGGGTCAGGTAGGGGTAGGCCCTGGATAAGTGATACATCTGTCTTATTCATATCATGGCATGAGATCAGCTTCAAGCAATGAATCTGAAGAGTCAAAAAATGTACTCATAAGGGAAAAAGGATTTAATTTAATTCAGCTGAGCAAATTGCATTAATTGCTTAAATAATTACAACTGGCTGAAGTTTGCAACTTCCCATCACTATTTTGAATTTCAAGGAAAATTGCTTTTATGTTTTTGGACAATATTCCCTCTATTTTTCATCCAGCTCTACAGAATATGATATTTAAATGACAGCTGCTCTTTTTCCTTTCTTCTAACAAATCAAATGCAAAGATATATGTGGCTGGAGTCTGTATAGGTCACACTTTCCTCTGGGGATTTTTATGCACGTTTAATAACCTGCAAGTAAACCATTTCCCATGGTTGGGGAGCATACAAAGGATACTTCTTAGGTTTCACCCTTCCATCAGCATCTATTTTCATGAAGCATGTATGAACTTAAATACCTTGGACATGTCCGCCTCTCCATCAAATGTGGCTGAAATCAATCCCTAGGTTCAAAAGTTACGAGGCAAGGTGTTAGTCTCTCACATACACACTCAGAACACGACTGTAATCTCATTTCCTTAAGGATACACCAAAGACTGAACTTACAATTACATTGCATGTATAACACCTGCGTACATCAGCCATAGGAGACTCTTGAGACTTGATGGGGGTTTTCTGTAGCGCTATTGAAACAGCTTTTCCCAAACACAGTTGTACTGAAAGCATTTTCATTACTAACCCTGAGCAATCTGTTGTTAATACGCACTGCTGCAAGGAGACAACTTCCTAAGGGATTGACTTTAACTGTAATGGCAACAAACCCGTGAGATAGCAAGCTGAAGACTATCTCACAAGTTGCTTCACTGAATCATTTCCAGGATGTTCTTTTAATCTAGTTTTGGCGTCTTTTCTGAAGGAGAAAGCTCTTTTCAACAGAAAGAAAATAAATATAACGCCCCTTCTCTGCCCTCCTGCTTTGCCTCACCAGTGACAACAAAACAGAGCAGCCACAGGCCATCATTACGTTATGTTTACTCTTACAGAACAACATCACTGCAAACTGTAGCTACACAGCACTGAAACATCTCCTCCTTTCCTTTTTTAAAATTCTGTCTCACATTTGCACACGTAATTACACCATCCACTTTACCAGATGCTTTGTTCCTGTAATCTGTGTGAGTTCTGATTGTTTAGCAGGAGAATAAGGGACAGAGCACCCTCACCGTGTCACAGTGGGATCAGGTTCAGAGTGAAATTAAATTTGCCCGTTATCCTCCCACTCCCTCCTGTGATATGATGCATGTGCTCATTTCCTCAATGCAAGAGGCAGTTCTCCCTGCATGGAAATCAATTTGATTGTAGGACTTCGCAGATCTGTGCTGGAGGAGTTAAACTTTTTACAAATTTTTACTCCAGAAGTATGAGCCAAGTCAAAATTCCCTTCTGTTTCCTTTCTACTTAACCCTTAGCATTTGCCTGCATAGAGATGGAAATTATGCATCATTATTTCCAGCTGAAGAAACTTCAGCTCACGACTGCTCCTGCTGCCAGAGGCTCAGTATGTGACAGTAGTAATTCTGACATATTTGAAAGCTTGTGTTTCTTTATTTCAAAATGAATTTTTACTTAGAAAATTGTTAATTATAGCAAAAAAGAACAACTCAAGACTTAACAATAAAATCTTGGAATAGAAACAAAACATTCAGCTGACCAAAAGCAACATGAAAACCAGAACATGAAAACGGTTTCCCATCCTCTCTAAAACACCACCTCTCCTGTATGTTTAAAGTTAAGCAGGTGCATAAGGCTCATTGATTTCCACATGACCTGAGCACAGGTAGAATGCCTTGATGAAATGCATCCAAAATGCTTTTTTACAAGAATCCCATGATTATGGAGTACACTGGCTATATCAGAATGAAATGACTGATGAACAAGTTAGCGACCAGCTTTACAAAGAAAAACAAAAGGTCAGTGTAAATTCCAGAGGTCTTTTATAAGCTGTAATTAATTATGTGTTATTTGATTCTAGTTACTTTCAGGAAACTAAATGCTCTAGTGCCCATAATCATGCATTTCATATGTCATTCACCTTTTAATTAAACTGGTCCTCTTGTAAGGTTATTGTTTTCTGCCCTGTGATCTCAGCTCCTCTACTCTCAAACCGGTGACCTTGTGTGTTGCTTTGTTCAGCTAAACATAGAGAAAAGAGGATGCCACTTCGCAAAGCGTATTTGGTATTTTGACATTGAATGAAAACCCAGTGTTTGGAAACTCCATCACAGAGGGGATGGAATCCCAGGTGTGGACAACTTCAACTGAAGTTTTTCAGCCAACCCTAATACAAAATGCAGCTGGACTTCTTTGCTGTCAGCAGGAAGTGATAATCAAAATGTGAACGGACAGAAACCTGTCAGGCAAATGAAAGAGAAAGGTGGGGAGTTTAAGCCCATTAACCTAACTGGTTCATGGAATAAATTTGGATAAGACAACATAACTAGCAACTTGTTGTGAGCAGCCAGTTTTGAAAATCACCGTAGGCAGTCATATCCATAGCTGGTTCACAGACTAAAGACTGGAGCTTTCAGCCAGGTATTCCTATCCTACTTTATGCATCTTAATGGTTATTTGTGTTGCCAGCAATTGAAATGAGACCATGATTCAGCTCATCTGTTGTGGTGTTTGTCATCAGACTATCATTACAATGACACCAAATAACCTCATTTAAGACTGCAAGTCTCTCCTTTCCTTACATGTTTAAATAAAGAAAAAGTCCCCACTGCAGAGCAGAAGGATGATAGAAACATGGGAGAGTTAGATGATCGCTTATAGATACAAAGAAATGTTTGAAATCCACCTGTTCTATTTCCTGCTGCAAACTGGCTTCATAGGTGAACAGATCACCTTTCTCTGCAAGACTCCTTAACAGCACCTAAAGGTCATGTAGTGCTGAGGTCTGTGCAGCTCTGGCCTAGTTATGATTTTGAGAGACTTTATTCAGCTGTTCTAAGTGGTCATACTAGAGGAGAATATCCAGCTTGCTGGCAGGGGCCCATTATAGCTCAGAAGAAAAACAGCATTGTGGGAACAGTGCCAGAAGAGGAGATTGGTGCTCATACAGATTTGGCCTGAGAATGTCAAGTAGCTTTTCTCACCTCCCCATCTATAATGCTGAAATGAGTGCTACCAGAATTAAAGGGATGCTGTGAAGCTAAATCCGCACAGGTTCTAAAGCAGTTAGAGGACTTCATCTGGAAGGCATGACAGAAATGAAACACTTTTTTGTTATTTTTCTCACTCACTCTAAGAAATATCTGAGAGGAAAGCCAACATTTTATAGAACTTCTAAAAATATGAGAAACCTGCCTCATTTCCCATTCAGGTCAAAAGGAGTGTTTTTCACTGCCTGCCATGTGAGCAAGATTTGGACTAAAAGGCCTATAACAATTCCTTATAAACAAGGTCCCTAAAGCAACTTACAAATAGATGGCTGCTATTTGCCTTGGCTTTCACCCATCTTTCACCATGGAGACAAGAAGAGGGAGAAGATAATGAATCTGTCCAGAGATAAATGTCTGCATACTAATTTATTTTCCTCTGTTAACAGTGAGAGCAAGAATGATTGGTAATTTTGTGGAGTGAATATTGTGGGCTCCTGAAGTAGAATCAGAAAGAGAACACACCACAGGCCCATCTCTGTCTACAAAGAAGCTCCTCAGCTCCAGAGAGATGAACACTTCAAAACACTTCTCTACAGTATCTTCAAGTACCATACTTCCACCTCACGGTTCTTAACTGTTTTAACTCACTTAGCTGATTTCAGAAGTCTAGTGAACTAGAGGACATGTTTACATTTCAGATGCAAGTTTATTTCCCAAACATTGTTCTGCCAGCACTAGAAGCAGAAGCCCTGCTTTCTGGAAGTAGGCCAACCTCACAGTACTTGAACTCCATTCACGAAGTGCTAAAGGAAGTTCAGCCACTGCATATATTTGCCTTGAATAGCTTTGCTACTGTTTCAGCTGGGAAAGACTCTACATGATTTGAGTATGTATCAAATTAACATACTCCACATTGCCCTGAAAAGATACCACTGCCCTGTCACATGCATTGTTCTGCTGCGTTATCTAGGGAGCTTTTCTGCCTGAAGAAATATTTGTGCCTCCTACTTAGCTCATGCTAAAAATACCACTAGTAGTTATAATGGTATTAATTATTCCCTCTTCACGTCCATCACTCACCTACCAACACAACTAAGTAGCATCTCAGCATGGAATGCACATTGCCTATGCAGAATGGGAACCTCAAGAGTCCTCCAAACACCTCCTGACATAAAAATGTCAGAACAGCTACCCTGTATCACACCAAAAGCCTGCCTAGCTCAGTTCCCTGAGTCAGTGTGGGGGAAAGGTGACAGACAGTATTCAGGGAAGGCCCAGTCAAGGGCCACCGACTGTCAGGAAAGCACTCACAGCAGAGTAGGCAGCTGGGATGAACCATCTCTGGGAGGAGCAGCAGAGCCAAGGCTGGAGATGGGGGTGACTAAATTGGGACATTTACATGCTGCAGGACGAAGACTGCACGTCAACATGCTGCCACTTAGTGGGAACAGTCCTCAGAAGTGCTCCTCGTCCCAGAAAACAACACAATCACTGGGATACTGACCCAGCAGCTACAGGCAACGTGGCAGGGGAGAAGCACAGCCTCCACCTCCTGGGTGAAGACAAGCAGAACTAGCCCTCCACAGAAAATGTGGAAGTGAACAGGACCAGTGCCAGCTCACGAAATCCAAAGACTTTCCACCACTTTTACCTCCCCTCCTTTCCTCTCCCTTTACCTTGCTTGGGTGTAAACATATCACCCAGTGTTGCTCACATAATATTTTTTGCTAAATAATTACAATTTTAAAAAAAGTCACTAATAACAAGCAGCTTAGAAAGAAGATAAAAACAGGGTAAGCATGTGATGGTGTTTCCATGGAACACTGCCCAGCCTTGAAAAACCAGCAGCTCAGCAGCAGAATCTCTGAGCTTAGGAGCCCTCCATGGACATGCTTTCTTTCATGAATTTACCTAGCCTCTTCTCAGTCCCATGCAGGTACCTAAATGCTTTTTAGAATAAGTTTGTGTGACTAGTCACGATACATGGAGGCTAAGTGACACTTTTTTAAAAAAAATTTCCTCTCTGCACCCTGAACCAGGCAAAATGTCCCACTCAGGTCTCTCCTCATCAGGGTAAACCACATGGAGACCTCTAATATCACAGCAGGCAGAGACAGCCACTCACTGGGATACCACTACACAACACTGTGGCTATACCCACAGGTTGGTTCCCTTCTCTAGCTTCTATGATTCCTTGTAGTAACCTAATTTTACTTCAATTTGAGATAAGACATATGGCAATGCTTAAACTGTTAAGAAAAACATACTCTGAAACAAAACCAAAATACCTTATTAAAAATGTCTCAAGATTTCTGACCTGCAATTCTAGTTTTCCTATACTTGGCTATAAATTAAGTCTGCCTGTGAATTTTGCTGCCTTAATGATTCATGACTACAGAATGTGTATCTTGAATGTAGGGGAGAGAAAAGGATTAGTGATGAAAAGGAAAACACACATAACATTTTTCAGTGTCTTAAGTTTTAATCACCAGGAAACGAAAAATAAATGAGCTATGGGCATTGTAAAATTGCAATAAATTTTGAGAAATGAGTAGTGTCCAGAGAAACCCAATTAAGTTTAATAATTTTGTGCATCAGAGACTGGGAAGATGGGGGAAGGGGGATAAATCTAACAAGTTACTGATGAATATAAAGTTTTCAACTGCAGAAAACAATGTTTAAATTAATATGACACACAGTGATACTTCTGGCTGCCTTTCTAATTGATTATTCTTGTTAAATCAAGAGGAACTCGTGCACAATAAGCAGATTGCTGAGAGGCTATCCCCCACACAGAGGTAACAGTTAACTTAAGCCAGGCACGCCGTGGCGTATTCATAAAAGAACAGCGTCTTTTTTAATTTAGCAGGGCTTTACTCGTGGGTTTTCTAGTTTATGCCCAATGTAACAGCAAGCAAAGACCAAGGGATTCACAATACTCTCCAAAATTCATGGCCACCAAAAAATTTAACCCCTATTTGGTTCACGTGCATTACATTTCCCTCCAAGTGAAACCTGGAGCAAATGCTCATGATGCAATAAAAGGAGAAAGTCAGGTACTTTTTTCTATTTGCTGATTAATTCTTATACAGATTACAGTAACTATCAAGCCAACAAAGAGTGGCTTACATTAAAGCATTATCCAAGCCAAGGAATTCTTGAAATACCCATTGCCAAATGTGAAGTGTTTGATTTCATTAGGTTCCACATCAGAGCCTCGATTTTCAAATCACTTCTGAACTGAAAACCCAACTAAGAAGGTATGAGAGGAGCCTAGATGTATCAAACAATATGAACCCCTTCCATGGAGACAGATAAGGAACTTCTGACCTCCGTTCTACAAAGTTTCTTTAGTATTAAAATGAACAAGTCCAATTGGCTAATTCTTTTAGCTAGCCTCTTAGCTCTCCAGAGTTTATTTTTTATTATTTTTAAAAAAAAAAGTAATGTCTATCTTTTGTAATTCTGATGAATATAAACAAAAGCAGAGTGTAACAATTCAGAGGTGTCAAGAACACATCTGGAATATCACTCAGAAACAAACTGCCTTGTTCAACTCAGTGAGGTGTCGATTGATGATGATAAATTATATGTCAGCACTCATGATCATTTCATTCCTTGTACAGCAAAGGGAAGGAAACTCAGATATCACGAGACCAGAACTGACAATCAGGAAATCTTGTCAAGTTTTATCATTCTACCTGCCCCATTTACTGACCCTAGTAACACAAATCAGCACTGAATACAAAATGGAAGATCATTTGCTGTAACATTATTTGGGAAAGTAACATCGACATTTAATTTTACTCTGGGCAAAGCTCAGGAGGTTGGCAGAGCTCAAGGATATGGCACCTTCACAGGAGATAACCATGTTTCTGGGCACAGAAAACTACACAAAGATATTTTGAACATCTGTAGTATCCAGCAGGTGCTACATCTCATTTCAGCAACTCAGGCAGAAATTCTTGGTGTAGAGGAATAAACCTTGAAAAAGATTCCTCTTCTCCCCTTGCTCAACTTCAAGTCCTTCTTGAATACTTTACTTTTTTCTAACACGTTTATTTGAAGATAACACTACATACACTAGTGAATTATGATCAAAAGTATATAAATAGAGTAAATTGGCTTTATTTTTCCCACTTTACAGAAGAAACAGCTGAGACCATCCTTTCAGCTTATAGTACAACATCTCACCTTGCAGTTCATAGGACTTTGTATAGATCAGGGGTTTTGTAGATTTTCACCAATACATCACTGCCAATCACTAAGTTAATTACTCTTTGTCACAGTTTAAAGCTGAGATTAATGAGAAAGTTACTAGACCAAACCTGTAATTCAGACTGGCCTACTTCAAGAGTTATCAACAATCTTTCCAAGAAAAAAGCCACCTATGGCAATACAGAGAAATCCAGAGTTAAAACTCCAACAATTTATGTCACAGTGAGAAGTTGGAAAGTTGAAGGACCAGGAAGTAGAACACTTTCTCAGTGGTAAACCAGTACATTTGGGTGCATCCCAGAGGCCTCCCAAGCCACAGCCTCAGCCCACATTGAGTGTTGTCCCCTGACATCAGAAGAAATGAGCCCACCTCTTCAAAACTTGGAAGTGTTGCTCTCTTAACAAAGCAAGAGAGGCTCATTCATTTAGCCACGATTGTTCAAAGTTCCATCCCTGTCAATCCTGTAATAAACTGAATTTCACCAGTTCAGGTCCTTGCATACTCCTGCTGCTTCTTGATTCAAAGCTTATCAAAAGGTTTTACAAGCAAAACTAATTTCAAAAACTGTTAAAGCAGGTGTAAGACAGGTTGTGAGGAGGTGCAGCTGCTCCAAGCACTGGAAAAGAGGTCACAAATTTTTCCTGACCTATGTGGGAAATATCTCTAGACCAGAAGGGTGATAGTAATTAACATAGGACAGAAAATGTGTCTTTTAAAGATGAAGAGTCCTCTTCACATCTCAGAGAACACAATGCTTTATTTCTACTTATCTGTTTATTAAATGCTCCAGGCAAAGCAACAATGGTAAAAACATTAAAAATAAAAAAATAAAAAGTATGTTGATGTTGATATCCAAACAGAACAGTCATTGGCTTAGAAGAAATAAACAGGAATCTTTCTTTACAAGAAAAATCAAGTAAGTGTTATTTTGATCCTTCCACTGAATTGTGCTTTACATGTAATGTTGGCAATGGAGTCCACATTACTCCTCTATATCCAAGTCATGTCCTTTTTCTGCATTTACATCAGAGAAACAAAAACTGTTACGTATCTTAGTATCTAGATATTCAAGATCCATGAGTTCAGACTGCATTTAGGTGTTATTTGTATATTAGGTGCTAAATTGTATATTAGGACGTTTTGTATCATTATAGCTAATTAAAAATAAGATTTTTTTAAAGACTATAGGGTTCTTTTCATGTGTGAAAGGAGTCCAGACCTGAGAAGTATGAGGATGTCTGGTCAGTTTAGGATGCTAACAATGGGAAGAAGAGACAAGAGGAGCCAATTTCTTTATGGTGGAGCATCGACAAGGTATGCTGTGCTTTTTCTCAGCTAAAATTAGAGACATTACTTTAACTACTCTTTTCTTTACTTTTATGGTCTGTGATAATTATCTGGCATATAGGACAAACTTCATTTTTGCATGCAAGTTCAAATGCACAACAACAAGAGGGGAAGTTCTCCATTGTTCAGCAAATTCTCTACTTCCTATTGTTCAGTGCTAGATTTTAAGTGTGCAAGTTACAGTATCTTAACCATTTTTCACTTCACCTTTTATTTTATAGCTTCTGTTATGTGTTAACGAAAATGTTCCTTTTACTGAAGTAGCAGCTCCCGAAACTGCAAGATAAGAATTCTCACCTGACTACTCATAACAAATGAGATGTGGCTTGCAGAATTCACCCATTTTATTCCAGGAAGAGAAAATGTGTGCACCAGGAGACAGAAACAGAAATGAGGAATGCCAGGTGACCTTGGCCAAGTCACTTCACTTCTTTGTTTCTCTTTGCTGCTGTTTTCCTTGCTAACTTTGGTCTGTCTTGTCCAATTAAAGAAATCTGAAGCAGGAGTGCTCTTTGCATTGTCAGCATATCGAGCCAATAAGGTGCTGACCTCACTTGGATACAGTAGTAATAAGTAATAACCATGACAACAATTTACAAGCAATGCCCTGCATTTCTAATACTCTGGCTAAGAAGTGTTTCAATAACTTATTAAAGCACACGTGTAGTTCTCCTTTACAACAGGAAGCTGCTCTTAACTCTTGTCAGCTTTAATAGAACTTAAAAGCTTAGATTTTCACCCTGATGACTTCTCCTGGAAGGCTGTTGCAGAAGTCACTGCTCCACTGGTCTGAGAAAAACTCTTCTAATTACAAACCCAAATGCACTCTTGGACAACACTCACCCTTCGTTCTTATGCCAGCAAGGTTTTCTCTTCTAGTGTTCATGTCTGTGCTGTATTTAGAGACAAATCAACTCTTCGAGGCCTACGTTTTACTAAGTGGAAGAGGCCAAACTTTCACTGCATACAGCACCTTTGTTCACCTTCTTGATATCAACAAAGTTACATGTTAAGCCTCCATTAGAACCTCTGCTTTGAGCTTTAATCCATCACCCATGCAATCATTATAACCTAATTCTGGACTTAAGCTCCTATTAAACTAGGTCAAAAACCTTTCAGTTCTTTATTGCCAGACTAGCACGGTGACCAGCCCTGGGTCTTCATACACTTCTCCCCAAAATAAAAGAAAGGGAACTGTGTCCTTGCTCCTGAAATCCATTGCTCGGTGCTGTCCTTACCTGCCACCACTCAGCGCCCATCCCAGGAAGGGAGTAGAGAGAATAAGCTTCCCTTTCAGGATATGCTCTCTTCCTTCCTGCTTGGGATTGTCTGCATATATCTGCACAACTATGTTTAACCGGGTCTAGGGTACAGAAATCGTTGGGGCTAATGGCATAAAAAAAAAAGTACAAAGAGTCAAGAAAGAAACTTCAGCTTAGAAGAAAATACTGTAACGTTCTATATTTGTAGTAGGAAGGATGACCTTCAAATGCCCATTGGAAGGAAATGTATAAGATCTTTTCTTTCTCTATCCTTTCTATTGACAGCATATCACTTTCAAACATCCTAATTTTTCTGGGTGAAAATGTATGACCTCTTTACTACAGATAAGTCATTTGCCATACATAAGCCTTGTTAATTTAGGATTAATGTTGCTGAAGTAATTAAAGTGACCTTATGCAAAACACATGACTATAGCTTTGTACTGAAGTCCTACTGATTATCTGTAGGGCTAACTTCAGTCTAGTGGTATTAACAGTTGGGTTGGCTTTAGCTTTATGGCTTCAGAGATCTCCAAAACCCACTTTACAATAAAGGTCTTCTGTTAAATCTCCAAAGACAAATGAATGTCAGTTGGTTGTTTCCAGCAGCTAACTGTGAGCAGTACAAACTCTTCAGTAAGGCTTGAAGAGTCAAAGATCACAGACAGAAATGAAGGATGCAGAAATCGTGGTGTGTTCCCCTCTAATTTCAATGGCCACCAAAAAAAGGTAAACAGTGGGTGGAGGTGACACTTAAATTGCTATCAAATAGGTACTGTCACATGCATTAACTTTGAATTTGGTATGAACTTTATCTCTAAACAAAAGCTCAAAATAACTCTCCACTATACTGCAGAACAGCACTTTTAGTATGAGAGAGAATTGTTTAGCAAGTAACTTCTGCCAGATTAATAATTTATCAAGTACAAACTATGGCCATTTTCATATGGTTTCTCTAGTAAAAAAAAAAATCTGCTGGGAAATCTACATTAAAAGAAACTTCATAGGAAACCAAATGCTTCCGCATGGGCAAGAATATAAAATATAAAAGGTTGTTTTGTTTGATAACACTTTGGGTTGGTGGTTATTTAAAATGCTTTTCATGCCAACAGCCAAAGATCAAAGTATTAATGGAGAAAATTACAGAGCACAATTTGCGAGCACCATAGCAATCAGTTGCTAAGGCTAGAAAGTTTATAGTAAAATAGTGTTTACACTGATAAAGCCCCACTGATGTTCATACTGCAAAATATTTTGACCTCCCAGCCTACTGCCTAGGATTAGTTTCAAAGAATTTCCTCTTGAAGATACAAACACCAGCTTTGTCCACTTTTGCAGCTGAAACAAAGAAGTCCATTCAATAAAATAGTTCATTTATTTGCATATAGTTTCCAAGGACTTTATTCAAAAACATCTCATAGTGTCATCTACTTTTCTCCTGTTCATTAAAACTGTATTCTTTCACTGCATACAGCACCTTTGTTCACCTTCTTGATACCAACAAAGTTAAAGAGAGGTGGACTGACCTCGAAAGGAGGCTACATTATTATAAATTTCAAAGCAGGGGTATTTCAAAGAGTATTGCCTAGGGTTACTTCTGATAAAAATTCCAGACATTCACATTGAATTTTGTAAGACACTGCTATTCAGTCAAAGCCAAGTTCAAAAGAAGCATCCTGTTATGGGATACGTATGCTATTTCTGATACAGAAATATACCCAGCA
Organism: Nyctibius grandis; assembly: GCF_013368605.1. Taxonomy (NCBI): domain Eukaryota; kingdom Metazoa; phylum Chordata; class Aves; order Nyctibiiformes; family Nyctibiidae; genus Nyctibius; species Nyctibius grandis. Next base: position 92,673,992 of record NC_090695.1, on the reverse strand, counting down.
ATGCACTACAGAACAAGAACCAGCACTGCACAGTTTTGCAATTAAAAGGAAAAGGGTTTTCTTTTCCAGCAGTTGCCTGTATAGATCAAGGGAAATAGGTACCTGAGTTACGAGATCCTGAGTACCTCGCACCTGACTGGCTGACAGGCTACAGAAAAGGAGATGGAACCAGAATAAATCCTAGTTCACTGCTTTGCTTAGAAGAACAGGATTTGTGAAAAACACATTTTTGAATATACACATCGCAGCATCTATCAAAATAGCGCTGTTGAAGTAGAGATATCCTCTCTACATACGCACACATACACCCTCCGCACAATCCAGAGCCCCTGCTTATGGCACTCAACCCACTGCCGCCCCAGGCCCAGAGCAAGACAAAACAACCTTGCTTCAGTAAGCCATTTCTCATCTGTACTTGAAATTCTCTGGCCAGGTTTTACAGCCATCTATTGCATTGCACTACAATTCATGAGTAGATCCTTAAACTGTAACAGTCATTCCTAGTCCCCTTCAAATTCTTTATTAACACAGAGATAATTACACTGCTAAACATAAAGACACAGGCTTCTTTCTCACTTACAAATTCCCCTGAAGTATCTTGCAAAAATTGCTCCCCACAGAGAACACTAGACTTGCTTTTCTTTTTTCTTTTTCTCCTTCACTACCTGACTTTAACACACAAGACGTGTAACAGTGCCTGGGGCATCATCCCTGACTCCAGGAGTCTCGAGGCAATCTGCAGCCTCTGTGGCTGTGTTACAGGTGAGAGATGAGCAGTAATAAAGGAACATTACAGTGTAGAACCTATGGGGATTTTGTGAAGAGATCAGGTAAATAACTTTCATCAGAAGCTTTAGAAGGAAAAAAAGCCTCCCTACTAAGCTTCATCTCACCAGATTTCAGGCCTGAATAAAATGTTCACAGTGAAACCAAAGCCTCCCCAAAGCTCATCTGGGTTTGCAGTTTTGCTACAAAGTCATAACTCAGCCAAGACTGGTTGAAAGCCCAAATGTATCTGAAAACACTTGGACCAACTTTCAAAGGACCCTGAGCTGGATGAGTTTGTGTCTAGGTTTCAGTGAAACTTAGTTATGTATGGTTTGAACTGTTCAAAGATGGTAGTGAAATGACTCAATATACACTTGCACATCGTTGTACCAAATATATTTATACAGCTGTAAGGCCTTAAAGGTGGATATTGTTGGTAACACGTGGGTGAATTGCTTGCAATGAGTATTTCTTCATATTCTCCCGCTAAGCATATTAATATTTATCTTTATTGCAGTGTCACATAAGAGGTCACAGGTTAGGACTCTATTATTTTAGGCGCTGCAAACGCACCAATGTGAGTCCCTGCCTCACAGAGGTTTTAATTTAAGTTGTGGAAGAATAGGATGTCTTTTAGAATAAGTGATGCTGAATAAATGGGCATTTCAATAATTCTCCATTAGTTCAGAAACTGCTATTGCTATTGTAAACCTGTTAACCATGGATCAGTGTCTTATAAATAAGAGTGTTTGGGGGTTTTTAATTTGCATTGCATACAGTGTAAGCAGATATCTTGGTACATTTTATTCTTTTCTCCTTACAAAGCTTTGTTACACATTGTTCTGATTGCCCAACACAAAAAGAATTTTTTAAGATGTATATAAGTAGAATTCATTTGGAAAAAGAAGTGGTGAGGGTTTGGGGGTTTTTCTCCCCCTTTTGCTTATCTGCTTTATGATTTTTAAAGAGTTTGAAATCAAACTTCAACATATAGCATTGGCTAGTAAATATTGGCTCATCTTTCACAAGATGAATGTACTGAAAACGATATAACTTCCCTTGACAGAAATAGGTGTGCAACAAATCCTTAGAAATCATACTGCAAATATAGCCCTAAGAATCCTTCAGATTTCCTAAAGCAGTGTGGAAACTAGAGATATGCTTAAAATCCCAAAAGTAATGTGTATTGTCAGCAAACAAGCTAAACTGCTGCTTCATGGGTAATGCAGGTAAAGTGCCCTTAAAATGACTGTACCAGCACCAAAAAAGTAGCAATTTTTATGACTTAAGTCACATCACATCAAAACAGGTCAGATGATGCATTTTGTGGGGTTGTTTCACATACGACCCTATAAAATCACATGTCCAAAGGTGGATAAGACGATTTCTCAGGAAGCAGTACACTCCAGGCAAAGCCAGGACTGAAGTGAAGGACCATCTTCAACAAAGTAAGAAATATGTGACAGGATGAAACACCTTTTTCATTCCTCAGTGAAACATGCCACTATGTCAATAAATGGTAAAAATGATACAAAATAACAGTAGTAATCAGAAGAGTCATCAAAACAGAAAATATCTGTCCTTTTTCCTCAGTTTGGCTTGGAGCTCAAACCAAAGAAAATTTTGTCTAAATATTACTAAACAACTGTAGATGGCAGTTGTAGATCTAGAACAGCCTATGGTTATACCCTTTACACCAAACACAAACTTGGCAATAGGAGTAGGGCAAAGTTTGTAGGAAGTTGGTCCACTTTCATTAGACAAATATAGTTTGTAAAGACCATACCAGTTTCAGGATACAAGCCTTCTTCAGTGATTCAGACCCCCATCCAACTTCCACTCCCTTTTAAGGCCCTAGAGCATCATGCACTTCAAAAGTACACTTCAGACAGTCAGTAAAGTTTAGAGGCACACAAAATCCTTAAATTTAAAAAACTGAACAAGAAATGGTGGCCTTTTCTTCACACTGTGATCTAACAACAAACACCTGGCTGTTTTAACTACGAAAGCCACTCAAATTAAATTAGCTATTGTTCTCAACATTAGCATCTGTCTCCATTTCAGTACACAAGGGCAATATCCTCTTCTAGTTCTGTGAACCAACAGCTAATTATCTCCCTGCAAGTGGAAACAACAAACTTTTTTAGTTGGACAAAACTGTGTTTTCATACAAGGGAATGAAAGCATAAATCTAACGTCTGAGAAAAGCAAATTCAACCTAATAAAACACTGAAGGAACAAGGGATGAAGTTTAAATAAGTGCCCCTCACTCAGTCATTGAGATATACTCTGTCATCATTCACTCTAACATGGTGATGTTGCCAAGATGAAGCACCATCTTACCAGCAATTACCTCTGCTATAGGGTCAAACCATTTAGAACTTCTTACAGTTTCCCATCTTTAAGGTACCACATTTTAAGACCAGATTTTTAACATGGATAATAGACCTGCACAGGAGCAGAGCGCCTGAAATTCCTCCTTAATATCCTTTCCATAGGTCAGCAGCCAAGGAGGAGAGGTT